>NC_134357.1:70210670-70810670 GCF_048569485.1 Anomaloglossus baeobatrachus
AAACAGGTGATTTGGAGAGGTGAGACAAAAGTCAATAGACTAAGCTTTGATGGGTGAAAATGGGTCTGGAAGAAACAAAGGAAGGGGCTCCTGGATTAACAAATTGAAGGCACTGTCAAGTTCAGTGGAGGAAGCATGAGGATATGAGGTTGTTTCACAGCCAAAGGAGTTAGATACTTGACTAGGATTGTTGTTGGTTTCAATGCTGAGCTATATATGAGTGTCCTACATGACAAGTTACTTTGCACACTCAAATAGTATGGGCATGAAAAGGTTGACATAGAGTTCTAGCAGGACAATGACCAGAAGCATAGGTCAAAGTTGACGTTCAATGACAATGAAGTAGAGGTGCTGGATTGGCTCTCACAGTCCCCAGACTTAAACCCAATTGAACACTTGTGGGTAGAGTTAAAGAAAAAGCTGTATACATACCCAAGTGAATCGACCAGTATGCACCAACATTGAGCCCATGTAGAGGAGACATGGGATCAGATTTCAGATTACACTTGCTTAAATTTGATGGAGATCATGCTCAGAAGGATTCCTACAGTGTTAAAAGCCAAAGAGATTTACAAAATACTAACAAAATAATAAAAATAAAAATTACATTTTTTACAATCAAAACAGTAACAATTCAGTAACAAGACAAGAACCTGCATACATTTATATATGAGATAGCAAAGATGATTGTCTATATAATGTGCATAGTCTCACACTCAAAGCTGTAGTGGATGGTGAGATATGGAGCCTGAAAATAAAAAAAAATCTAAACATTGTTACTCATTTGCTTGTCGCTGTATTTTGTTTGTGGGGCTAATACCTGTCTGTTATACCTAGCAAAGATCTCTGCTGGCTCAAGTTGTCACAGACCTCTCCTGCCAGTGAGTCCGCTACTTCATTTGACCTCATGCTCTTCTGAGATGTTTAGTTGATGGTGCCTCACTGCTGATGTCATGCTGACTGACAGCCAGCTCCCTGCAGTTAAGCAATAGGAACCTGACTGTCAGGCAGCATGACATCAGCAGTGATGCACTGTCAACAGAGTACAGTGGAACAGAAGCACCTGCTCTGTCGATGTAATGTCATTAGAAGCAGTAGAATCTCTGGCATGTGCATTCTGTGACCCTTCAGTGATGGCAAAAAATGGCATCAAGCAGAACAGGCACATGTGCGAGATTTGGATCAAAGTAAACTGACACTTGACTCATGCTCACAGTAGACTGTGTCATTTGCATACAGCATCCAATTATCTTGCATGAGAGAATCATTAGATGCTATACGCTGGTGTGCACATACCTTTATGTTGCAACTCTAGCTGTTACGTCCCTTCACTGCAAAGTATTGTAGAATAGTTATGTCTCATATCCTTTTTTAGGTTACAGTAAATGATACATCAAATCCTATGACTGAAGGTGAGAACCTTATTTAAATTTTAGTATAAGAAAATATTTTTGTTGAAAATTCCCTGATTATTACAAATATATCATACCATACTTTGCAGGTTACAACTTAACTGAGTCTCTGGTGAATTTTAGGAAATAGAGAAAAATAGAATTTTGACATTTGAATTTACGTGAATTTCAATACTGAAAAGCTTGTAATTGCTCTGAAAATACATGTAAGGCAGAGGAGAGAGGGAGAGAGAGAGAACTCCAGTGATCATAAGAGCTTACAGTTAGAGTTGAGAGAGTACCTAACTATTCGTACTCGCTATACTCATGAGTACTGTCTAATTTGTTCCAAATAGCATGTGTAATGCAAGTTAATGGGGAAAAAGTCACAGTGCAACGAGTAACCCAAATGCCGTTCTATTCGTGCAAGTAGTGAATATTGCGGAATTCGGGTTACTCCTTACATTACGAGTATTCCCCATTGACTTACATAGCACATGCTATTCGGAACAAATTCGTGAGTGTTAGACAGTACTCATGAGTATAGTGAGTACGAATAGTTAGGTACTCGCTCAACTCTACTTACAGTCTATAGACGAGAGCGAGAAAAGACCCCACTTTCTTTAAGAGCTTACAGTCTACAGAAGATGGGGGATGATAAAAAGAAATCGGGTTAAATACTGTGCTAAAAACCACAATCCAAAGATATATCGTGAATTCCTTTTCTTTATTTTCACAGGTCAACGCATTTCAAAGGCATCTCCGCCTTCTTCATCAGGACAAAAGTCAGAAAAGAACAGCATAACACATGCTGCATGCAGAGGATACATATATACAACTGAAGTAGCCACGTTTAAAGAGAGCTATTTTTCACATTATTACATTTTTATTAATATTAATTAATTATTCGTACTCCAGTTTTTTACTCATTTTTTCCTTTTTGATTTCTCCTTCTTCTCCTTGCTCTTGTTTCTTTTTCTCTCCCCTCTCTCTCTTTTTTTCTCTTTCTTTTTTATTCTCTCTTTGTTCTCTTTTTGTCTATATGTTCCTGCCCTCCCCATGTGACTCTTAGTCATCAGCCAGCTGATGTCATCTCTTTAAACGTGGCTACTTCAGTTGTATATATGTATCCTCTGCATGCAGCATGTGTTATGCTGTTCTTTTCTGACTTTTTTCCTGATGAAGAAGGCGGAGATGCCTTTGAAACGCGTTGACCTGTGAAAATAAAGAAAAGGAATTCACGATATATCTTTGGATTGTGGTTTTTTAGCGCAGCATTTAACCCGATTTCTTTTTATCATCCCCCATCTTGTTGCAATATCGGGGCTGCAGCTGACCACATTTGTATTCATTTACCATTTTCCGTGCTGACAAGGAGTTGTGCCTGTCACAACTGAAGCAGGTGAGTACCTGTCCTATTCCCTGCACCTACCTCTATCGGTTAAAACTCTATGTGCACTTTCTTTCCACAGTTTTTGCTATCAGTCTACAGAAGAGAGAGAGGATCCTGCTAACCATAAGAGCTTACATTCTACAGGAGAGAGAGACAGAGGTCACCATTGACCAGAAGAGTTTACACTCTACAGGAAAGTGTTAGAATTTGCGTAAAATCAGGAATTTCAGGAAATTCGACTTGAACTCAGTCCTGTGTGGATTGGTCTCCTTATCTCTAATAGGAAACAACAAGTAAATATGTGCACTATAATTTGCATGTAACATGTATGAAGCTATATAATTGCTTTCAATAGGACTCCTTTGTTAGAAATGTATGGTGTTGGCTGCCAGATTCTTACCTCATCTTCTGACAATGCAGGCAAGAAGTACTGACTATTCTTATGTGCACCATTTTTTTTCTATAGCTGAGTGACACAGCTAAATTGACTTAAGACCATGAATATCTAGTCATGACACAGTAAGGACAAGTTAAAAAAAAAAGTCAAGAAAGACTTAAAAAGTGCATAATAGAGACAACCACATTAGGAAATTACTGAGTTACAATGTTAAACTTGTATAGTTTTGCATAGCTTAAAGGGGTGGTTCACCCATTTTTTTTAATTTTCTGTAGGAGTTCTACTTACCTTTCTAGGCGTTTTCTCCTTTGGCTTCTGTTTCCAGTTCTGGCACTGAGCGGCGCTATCCTGCACGCTCAGTGCCGGTCACATGACCCCCTGGAGCTGTGGCCGCCAGCATCCTCTGACGTCCCGGCATTTCCGGGCTCTCAAACTGGACGGGTACGTCAGAGGAGGCTGGCACCACTCAGATTGAGTGACAGGGCTGTGGGCGGTGACTACCGCACATCACAGCCCAGCATCGAGGGGAGGATCCGGAGGACGTCACTGTGGAGCCGGCGTCCTGCAGATGGTGAGGCACGGGGCGCCAGTGTGCAGTACAGGGGGGGGTTCTTCAGCTGAATCCCCCCCTGCACGTAAGTATGTGATCACACTGTCCACCCGCCCGCTCTGCTGCGATGTCAGGAGAGCGGCCGGTGTCGGGCAGTGTGATCATCTGCTCCTCCCAGCAGCAAGACACTGACAGGCATGTCACCGCTGCGCTCTGCCATCTGTCCTGCTGTATGGGACAAACTGTCTGCACTCTGTCACCTGCACCACAAGTCACAGAGTGGAGACAGTTGGTGACAGAGCACCTCTGCCCCCCCCCGTTCTTTCCCCACTCTCTTCTCTCCCCCCACTCTTCTCCCCCTCCCCTCTTCCCCCTCTTCTCTGCCCCCTCTTATCCCCTCTCTCCTCTCCCCTCTCTTTTCCCTCGCTCTCTTCCCCCCTTGCTCTCTTCCCCCCCCCTCGCTCTCCTTTCCTCCCCCCCACGCTCTCTTTTCCTCCCCCCTCGCTCTCTTTTCCTCCCCCCGCGCTCTCTTTTCCTCCCCCCGCGCTCTCTTTTCCTCCCCCCGCGCTCTCTTTTCCTCCCCCCGTCACTCTCCCCCCCTCGCTCTCTTCTCCCCCCCTCGCTCTCTTCTCCCCCCCTCGCTCTCTTCTCCCCCCTCGCTCTCTTCTCCCCCCTCTCTTCTCCCCCCCTCTCTCTCTTCCCCCCCTCTCTCTCTTCTCCCCCCTTCTCTCTTTTCTCCGCCCCTCTCTCTTTTCTCCCCCCCTCTCTCTCTTCTCCCCCCCTCTCTCTCTTCTCCCCCCTCTCTCTCTTCTCCCCCCCTCTCTCTCTTCTCCCCCCCTCTCTCTCTTCTCCCCCCTCTCTCTCTTCTCCCCCCCTCTCTCTCTTCTCCCCCCCTCTCTCTCTTCTCCCCCCCTCTCTCTCTTCTCCCCCCTCTCTCTTCTCCCCCCCTCTCTCTTCTCCCCCCCTCTCTCTTCTCCCCCCCTCTCTCTCTTCCCCCCCTCTCTCTTCCCCCCCCTCTCTCTCTTCTCCCCCCCTCTCTCTCTTCTCCCCCCTTCTCTCTTTTCTCCGCCCCTCTCTTTTCTCCGCCCCTCTCTCTTTTCTCCCCCCCTCTCTCTCTTCTCCCCCCCTCTCTCTCTTCCCCTCCCTCTCTCTTCTCCCCCCCTCTCTCTCTTCTCCCCCCTCTCTCTCTTCTCCCCCCCCTCTCTCTTCTCCCCCCCTCTCTCTTCTCCCCCCCTCTCTCTCTTCTCCCCCCCTCTCTCTCTTCTCCCCCCCTCTCTCTCTTCTCCCCCCCTCTCTCTCTCTTCTCCCCCCTCTCTCTCTTCTCCCCCCCCTCTCTCTTCTCCCCCCTCTCTCTCCCCCCTCTCTCCCCCCCTCTCTCTCCCCCCCTCTCTCTCTTCTCCCCCTCTCTCTCTTCTCCCCCCCTCTCTCTCTTCTCCCCCCTCTCTTCTCCCCCCCTCTCTTCTCCCCCCTCTCTTCTCCCCCCCTCTCTGTCCCCCCCTCTCTCCCCCCCTCTCTCTCTTCTCCCCCCTATCTCTCTCTTCTCCCCCCCTCTCTTCTCCCCTTTCTCTCTTCTCCCCCCTCTCTCTTCTCCCCCCTCTCTCCCCCCTCTCCCCCCCTCTCTCTCTCCCCCCCCCGCTCGCACTCTTTCCCCCCCGCTCGCTCTTCCCCCCCCGCTCGCTCTTTTTCCTCGCTATCTCCTGGCATGGTCAGTACAGAAATCTCTCCATTGTGGAGGGGTGAGAGGGAGTAATAAACATAGAGTCCCTACTGTGTCTGTGTATTTATTTCTAATAAAGTATTTTTGTCTGTGTGATGTCTTTTTTTTTTTTTTTT
Organism: Anomaloglossus baeobatrachus; assembly: GCF_048569485.1. Classification (NCBI taxonomy): domain Eukaryota; kingdom Metazoa; phylum Chordata; class Amphibia; order Anura; family Aromobatidae; genus Anomaloglossus; species Anomaloglossus baeobatrachus. The sequence goes on from NC_134357.1 coordinate 70,216,235, forward strand.
TAAACCCTTTGTTGGAGATTCTAAATGGCCAGGTTAAACTTGGCCTGACATTAAGAATCTCGGGCTTTATACCAGCTGGTAAAACATAGCTGGTATTAACCCCTTATTACCCAGCGTGCCACCTGCCACCAGGGCCACTGGAAGAGTTGGATACAGCGCCTGAAGATGGCGCTTCTATGAAAGCGCCATTTTCTGGGGCAGCTGTGGACTGCAATTCGCAGTGGGGGGCCCAGAAAGTTTGGGCACCCTGCACTGTGGATTCCAATCCCCAGCTGCCTAGTTGTACCTGGCTGGACTCAAAAATTTGGCGAAGCCCACATCATTTTTTTTTTAATTATTTCATGAAATTCATGAAAAAAAGGGCTTCTCTATATTTTTGGTTCCCAGCCGGGTACAACTAGGCAGCTGGGGGTTGGGGGCAGCCCGTAGCTGCCTGCTGTACCTGGCTAGCATACAAAAATATGGCGAAGCCCACGACATTTTCTTAAAAACGTTTTCAGGGAAAAACCTTTATAAAAAAAAAATGCTTCCCTGCATTTCTATTGCCAGTGAAAGTAACACCAAGCAGCGGGGGCTAGCAGCCAGTAGCTGCTTTGGTTACCCTTAGCAATAGAAAATGCAGCGGGAGCCCACAAACAATGTGATTTTTTTGTTTTTTTATTTTTAATGAATTTTTTTAAAAAAAAATCGGCATGGGCTTCGCCCATCGAGCACCAGAGCATTTTACTTCTCATTTATCCCAAGTAATCAGATGACTTCAGTGTCGGCCGATTACTTGTTCTGTGTCCCCCTGCATCCATCGCAGCGTGTACAGGCTGTGAGGTCAGCGGAGTGGAGACAGTGACATGCTCTGCTCTGACACATAGTGTGCTGCATGTCACTATCTTTCTCCACTCTGGGACTTGTTGTGCAGGTGACCGGATGCTACATGTCACTAACTGTCTCCACTATGGGACTTGTTGTGCAGGTGAGAGTGTATACAGTTGGTACTATGCAGCAGAAATCACAGAGTGGGGCAATTAGTGACATGTATCATCCGGTCACCTGCACAACAAGTCCCAGAGTGGAGACAGTGACATGCTCTGCTCTGACACATAGTGTGCTGCATGTCACTATCTTTCACCACTCTGGGACTTGTTGTGCAGGTGACCGGATGATACATGTCACTAACTGCCCCACTCTGAGACTTGTTCAGGTGAGAGTGTATACAGTTGGAACAATGCAGCAGAAGTCACAGAGTGGAGCAAGTTAGTGACATGTATCATCCCGGTCGCCTGCACAACAAGTCCCAGAGTGGATACAGTGACATGCAGCACACTATGTGTCAGAGCAGAGCATGTCACCAACTTGCTCTGCTCTGTCACCTGTGGTGCTGCATGTCACGTTTTTGCCGCGATTTGGTGCGTTTTTTGCTGCGTTTTTGCTCACTGCGTTTTTAATCAGTGCACAATGCCATTAAAGATTGTTGATGAAAAAAAAAAAAGGTCTGATGTCATTTCCTTATTCAAAATGTTCATTGTATGCAGGAGAGCAGACAGCAGCTACAGAACTACAAGGCTCAGTATCCTCCATTCACTAGTGTATGCAGGAGAGCAGACAGCAGCTGCAGAACTACAAGGCTCAACATCCTCCATTCACTAGTGTATGCAGGAGAGCAGACAGCAGCTGCAGAACTACAAGGCTCAGCATCCTCCATTCACTAGTGTATGCAGGAGAGCAGACAGCAGCTGCAGAACTACAAGGCTCAGCATCCTCCATTCACTAGTGTATGCAGGAGAGCAGACAGCAGCTGCAGAACTACAAGGCTCAGCATCCTCCATCCAGGACTGTATGCAGTTTTTTACCCAAAAAGAAAAAAAAATGACATGGGCTTCGCCATATTTTTGTATGCTAGCCAGGTACAGCAGGCAGGTACGGACTGCCCCCAACCCCCAGCTGCCTATTTGTACCCGGCTGGGAATCAAAAATATAGAGAAGCCCTTTTTTTTTAATTATTTCATGAATTTCATGAAATAATTTAAAAAAAAAAGACGTAAGCTTCGCCTAATTTTGGTGTCCAGCCGGGTACAACTAGGCAGCTGGGGATTGGAATCCACAGTGAAGGGTGCCCAAGCTTTCTGGGCACCCCCACTGAGAATTGCAGTCCGCAGCCACCCCAGAAAATGGCGCTTTCATAGAAGCGCCATCTTCTGGCGCTGTATCCAACTCTTTCAGCTGCCCTGATGCCGGGTGGCTAGCTGGGTAATAATGGAGTTAGGGCTAGCTGTATATTATCAGCTAGCCCTAAGCCCGAAATTCATGTTGTCACGCCAATATTAGACATGGCCACCATGAATTTCTAGTAATGATAAAAAAAAAAACACAACAACCAGAAAAATATTTTTATTTGAAATAAAACACAACACAATTAGTGACTCCATCTTTATTGAAATAAAGCACCCCCCTCCGCAGTAATCCTGGGTCAGGGTCCCACGCCGTGCAATCCGGATCCAATATCATCTGATCGGTTTGCTGGAAGGCAAAGCGATCAGATGATGTGTCAGGTTAAACTACGTGAATCACATCATACATCAGCTGATTGTATAAAAGCCGATTATACAATCAGCTGATGCATCAGTAGAAAAAAATAAATAAATAAATACTCACGTCTGTGCTGATTACCGGCAGCTCCTGCAGCGGAGTCTGATCCTGGCCCATCACTGCAGGAGCTGCCGGTAATCAGCTGATGAAGTCCCCTGACGGCAGGATCAGCTGACAGCCGGCCGCCGGCACCGCGAGAATCGATCAGCTGATGCGTCAGGTGACTGCATCAGGTGATCCACCGCCAGGTCCTGCAAGCTTCGTACGTGCCCTGGGGAGACTGCACACAGCCAGAGCGGCGGTGCCGAGACAGGGGCTGGAAGCAGGCATGGCACCGGGACCCTGCAGACAGGTGAGTATGACATACACACACACATACACACTCACACACACACTGTATATATACACACACACACTGTATATACGCACACACTGTATATACGCACACACACTGTATATACGCACACACACTGTATATACGCATACACTGTATATATGCACACACACTGTATATACGCACACACACTGTATATACGCACACACACTGTATATACGCATACACACACACTGTATATACGCGCACACACACTTTCTTCCCCTGGCTGTGTAGAGCTGCTGCTGTCTCTGTGTGATTGCTCTCAGTGCACATCCACTGGGAAGAGGCAGGGAGGAGGGTTTGGGTGGGAGCAGAGTGGGTGTATTAGACACAATGAGTGTGTTAGATAAGCTAGACACCGCCCTAGAGCCACAAAGAATTCTGGGACTTGTAGGAACTGAACACAGGAAGTCAGAGGAGAGATTAACCCCATCAGAGCTGGAGCCAGCAATGAGCATGTGCTGCTAGTGCACAATGAAAGGTAATTTTGCTGAAAAAACATAATAGATGTGTTGAGGGGCACATATTAGCAAGATTTATCAGAAAAAAAAAAATCAGTTTTGGTAACTGGACAACTTCTTTAAAATTGCCTTTATCCAGTCTGCTAGAAACGTTCGCTTGCTCTGACATCCACAAACAACTATAATTTGAATTCTTAAATAATTAAGCAACAATTCAATCCTAGATGGTTGTAAAAGTCAAATGATGTAAGATACCTGTACTTTTCAAGAATATTTTAATAGGCAAAACTTACATTTATTTGCGAATTTGGTATGAAATATCCAAACTTCTACTGAAATGGTGGTGCATTGTTCATTATGAAGATGGGATAAGCTTGGTTATATAATATACAGTGTAATGATTCTGCATCATAGGAGTGGCTTATATAGAATACAAGACAAAGGACTTTATCTTTAAATAAGCTTCTCTTTCCCAGTAAGAAAAAAATAATTAAAGAAACTCCATGATGCAATAATTTCAAGAGATCAAAGTTGTAGACAAAGTAAACTTAAGCTCCAACTAATGATAAATGTGTTAAAACTAACTTCAAATAAAGTTAAAGAGGTTGTACACTTCTTTAACATTGATATATCGCCGGGGTCACGGATTCCGTGACGCACACTCGGCATTCGTTAGCAACGTCGTCGCGTGTGACAGCAAGGAGCGACCGTTAACGATGGAAAATACCAACTCGTCCATCGTTGACATGTCACTGCTTTTCAAAAAATCATTGATTGTTGAGCACGCAGGTTGTTAATCGTTCCCGAGGCAGCACACATCACTACGTGTGACACCGCGGGAACGACGAACTACAGCTTACCTGCGGCCGCCAGCAATGAGGAAGGAAGTAGGTGGGCGGGATGTTATGTCCCACTCATCTCTGCCCCTCAGCTTCTATTGGGCGGCCACTTAGTGACGCCGCTTTGACGCCGCACAAACTGCCCCCTTAGAAAGGAGGCGGTTTGTCGGCCACAGCGACGTTGCTAGGCAGGTAAGTCCGTGTGACGGCACTTAACAATGTTGTGCGCCACGGGCAGCGATTTGCCCGTGACGCACAAACGACGGGGGCGGGTACGCTCGCAAGCAATATCGCTAGCGACATCGCTGCGTGTATCAGGGCCTTTAGTCATCAATGTCTGATTGATTGGGGCACAACACCTCCCACCCCCACTGATCAGCTGTTCACAGTGTTGTCAGAAACCAGAGCAGCTCCGTGGTTCGAATAATGGCCACGGCAGGGCACTGCGCATCTGCCCTTTATTGAGTTGAATAGGGCGCAAATATGCAACATCCAGCTGCGGCCACTACAGAGTTGACAGAGTTGCTCTGTGCTGCTATGTAATTATGCAGATCTGTTCACCGCCAAAATTGGGACTAGCTGATTGGCGGGGGTGCTGGGTGTCACGCCCGCACCTATAAGACATTGATGACCTATCCTAAGGATAAACCATCAGTAGTGACTAACCTGTGTAAATTCATCTTCTAAAGTTTCAAAATTAACTACATTTTTAAAGTCTGTCAACAGATTTCAAAGCACAAACTAAATACCATGTTTTTTCCAAAAATAAGCCCTAGCAGGGATTTTCAGCATTTTCAGAGCTTGGTTTAAATATATGATCTACCCCAAAAATAAGCCCTAGCCGAGGTTTAATAATGGAGTGTCCATGCAGCTAAAAAAGTTAAAGAATACTGCAGGACACTTCACTATAGATAGCAGACACCCCACAATCACTCTCACCAGATGCCGAGCTGAGGACCTGCAGTGATCACAGACAAACACACATCAGATATCACCAACATTCACCACATCCAGCGATACCGATTTGCTGAGACGTAGTGCAGTGGAGCACAAGGACCTGCAACTGCGGATGAAATGCTTACAGGACCTGTGGCGAGTAACTTCCAGGCAACAGTCCCTGCAGCCAGAGGCATTTTGTATCCCCAGATGTGGTGAGTGACTAGTGAGAGTGTGTGTGCACGATCTGATCGGTGATTGTGTGTGTGACCTGATGTGTGTGTATTATTTGATGTGTTTGGGTGTCAGCATGCAGCATACCTGCTGGGAGGGGCCTGCTGGAAATCACAGGGAGGATCTGCGAGCCACGCAGACATCTGGGCACTGGTAAGTATGAGTTTCCTAGGAAAGGGGAGGAGGTCTGCTTTTTGGGGTGTAAACTTACCCCCCCCCCCACCATGTTTCTCAAACAATAAGAGCTACCTCAAAATAAGACCTAGCACTTTTTTTGGGAGCAAAAAAAAAGGATAAGACAGGGTCTTATTTTTGGAAAAATATGGTACTTTATTATATATCTTAAACCTGATGATTCTGATGTACTATATTTGAAAATACATGTCAGATTGACTATATAATCCTGATACTAAAATGGCTATTTTATGACACCAGCTAAAGTATGAGAGAGCTTATTAGTCTAAAGGCTTGTGCAGATGCCCGTAGATTCTCTCATCTGAGAGAAAAGGGACAGTTATGCAAATGACCTTCTGACCAAATTATCATCAGATTTTGATCAGTGTCAGCATAGTGTGATCAATTCTCTCAGATGAGAGAATCTGATCACACTGTGAGTAGCAGATGGAAAACAAAATTTCTTCATCTTTCCATTCTGTGTGTCCACAGAAATAGGTATACATGTCCAAGTGCAGTCTGATGATTTCCTCACACTCACTGACTTGCATGGCCAAGTGCGATCCGAATATTGGATCAAACTGACATGCAAAGATTTTTTTCCCTCAGATAGAAACAATCTGACATGTGCATGGCCCCGTAGACTAACATTGGTATGACCGTGATACGATATTTTGTCAGATCGCAGTGAGACCAAGAATTCCGGCCATTGGTACCTGCCCTAAATGTATTCAATTTTCACCAACCCAGCCTGACAGCAGCAGTTGGTACTGAGTAATGAAAGATTTCAGTGGCAGCAGGAGGCCAGACACTGAAGAGCTGTCAATCAGGCTAATTGGGTTTCCCAGTAAGTTGGACCAGGCCAAAATTCACCAGAGATATTTTCAATAATTTTCAAGAACTAAAAGAGGATAAATTAAGTTGGCCCAATTAGTAGAGGCTGATATTAGGCCAATGAAGATAATTTTCCATAAGTGGTGCCATTTTAATAGATGTGGTAAAACTGAAAATTTTGCAATAGTGTATCAAGCTCTCAGAATGAAAGAGGCACATATGAATTCACCACCCGGATTAATGGAGTAATTGTTTAATTTTACACCTGATTTCACAGAAGTTAATTTCTAGAAAAGTACCAGCTATCCTAGAGGTATCCCATAGTTGAAGTCACCCACATGTAAAAAGCCTGTTTGCTTGACGTCGGTTTGAGTTCACTTATATGTTCAGTTCATGCACTAATTTTTTTTTTTATCGAAAGGTGGAGTGATACCACTTTGGTTCAACAAAATAGCTGCTGACCACTGGGTTTTGCCAGTACTGTTGTTAAATTGGACACTGAGATGTATAATGATTTCATACCCTATATAGCAATAAAGACTTGTCCAAAACTGAGTTTGACCCAGGGTGCCTGTTGTCGTAAGTATAAATGTGCTTCAAGAGTTAAAAAGGTTATTGTTCCAAAGACCAGTGAAGCAAGGGGTAATCATCATGCAATTCTGCTATAATGTGGATGGCATAACGCCTGCTCAGGAAAAAGGACATGTCTTGAGGTGGCTAAAGGTCTACCATTAGTGGTGACATACTTGTCACTTGAGAACAACCTACCCCTTGCCTTCTACCAAGACAGTAACAACTAAAAACATCTTCCAACAGTACAAATGCCTTTACATCAGACAGACAACTGTTGAGAGACCACTAGGACGGGGATGCAGGCAAATAGATCATCAGGTTATGTGGCCCCAAGCATCCGTTAGAGGTGAGAAGTCAACAGTGTGGGTGGTGCTAACATAGCAGGTGAGACAGAACTGCTTAGTCTATGATTTAATAAGTGGTTGTTCTAAATCAGAAAGTACCAGTAAATAGTGATGAGCAAACCGGGTTCGCCAAACCAACAAGGGCAAAAAAAATTGAGTTCGGAGGGTGAACTTGACCTTAAACCGTACTCCAAACATCGAATCTCATACAAGTCAATGGGGAGCCCAAGTTCAGATTGTAAAATTTTTGTAAATGGCCGTAGTAAGCATTAGGGGTCGTGGAAGTTAAATGGTAGTAGTATATACAGTGGTTATGTTTAGTATTCAGACCCCTTTCAATTTTTCACTCTTTGTTTCATTCAAGAAATTTGGTAAATTCAAAAAAGTTCATTTTTTTTCTCATTAATGTACACACTGCACACCATCTTGACAAAAAAAATAGAAATGTAGAAATTTTTGCTAAATGTTTAAACAAGAAAAACTGAAATATCACATGGTCATAAGTATTCAGACCCTTTGCTCAATATTGAGTAGAAGCACCCTTTTGAGCTAGTACAGCCATGTGTCTTCTTGGGAATGATGCAACAAGTTTTTCACACCTGGATTTGGGAATTCTCTGCCATTCTTCCTTGCAGATCCTCTCCAGTTCAGGTTGGATGGTGAACGTTGGTGGACAGCCATTTACAGGTCTCTCCAGAAATGCTCAATTAGGTTTAAGTCAGGGCTCTGGCTGGACCAGTCAAGAATAGTCACAGAGTTGTTCTGAAGTCACTCCTTTGTTATTTTAGCTGTGTGCTTAGGGTCATTGTCTTGTTGGAAGGTGAACCTTTGGCAAAGTCTGAGATCCAGAGCATTCTGGAGCAGGTTTTCTGCCAGGATATTCCTGTACTTGTCTGCATTCATCTTTCTTTGAAATGCAACCAGTCGTCCTGTCTCTGCAGCTGAGAAACACCCCATAGCATGATTCTGCCACCACCATGTTTCACTGTTGGAATTGTATTGGGCAGGTGATGAGCAATGCCTGCACACATACCACTTAGAATTATCACCAAAAAGTTCTATCTTTGTCTCATCAGACCAAAGAATCTTATTACTCATAGTCTCGGAGTCCTTCATGTGTGTTTTTGAAAACTCTATGGGGGATTTCATATGGATTTCACTGAAGAGAGGCTTCCGTCGGGCCACTATGTCATAAAGGCCCGACTGGTGGAGGGCTGCAGTGATAGTTTAACTTTCTCCCATCTCCATACTGCATCTCTGGAGCTCAGCCACAGTGGTCTTGGGGTTCTTCTTTACCTCTCTCACCAAGGCTCTTCTCCCACAATTGCTCAGTTTGGCTAGACAGCTAGGTCTAGGAAGAGTTCTAGTGGTCCCAAACTTCTTCCATTTAAGGATTATGGAGGCCACTGTACTCTTAGGAACCTTGAGTACTGCAGAAATTCTTTTGTAACCTTGTCCAGATCTGTGCCTTGCCACAATTCTGTCTCTGAGCTCCTTGGGCAGTTCCTTTGACCCCATTATTCTCATTTGGCCTGACGTGCACTGTGAGCTGTGAGGTCTTATATAGACAGGTGTGTGCCTTCCCAAGTAAAGTCTTGTCGGTTTAATTAAACACAGCTGGACTCCAATGAAGGAGTAGAACCATCTCAAGGAAGATCACAAGGAAATGGACAGAATGTGACTTAAATGTGTGTCTGAGAAAAAAGTCTGAATACATATGTCCATGTGATATTTCAGTTTTTCCTGTTTAAAAAATGTGCAAAAATTTCTGGTTTATTTCTGTCAAGATGGGGTGCAGAGTGTACATTAATGAGATTTTTTTTTTTTTTTTTTTTAATCTACCAAATAGCTGCAATGAAATAGAGTGAAAAATTTAAAGGGGTCTGAATACTTTCCATACTCACTATATACCGTGTTTCCTGGTGTTTCTTGGATGCTCACATTGCAGTCAGACTCTCTTCTGGACCGCTGATCAACCTTCAGGAATATTCACTGCTTTCCCAGCCCACCCTCTGTGTTTAGCAGTCTGTGATTGGTTACTATACACACCACCCACACCGTATCCGCGTTTATAATTGGTTGCAGTTTTCTGTATGGTAGTGTAAAAATCAATAAATAATTAAACAATGATATATCAATGGTGCCTCCCATCCTGCTAACACCAGCTCCCACCCTCTTTACAGTGGCTGGATAACCAAACTGCAGGGCACTAGGTCTTTTTTTTCCAGTCTATTTTGAAATTTATCCAAGGTAAAGCTCAGAGGAGGAGGCCGCAGCCTGCAACTGTTGTTTTACCCGCTCTGGCTATCAAAATATGCTGGGAGCCCAAGTTGTTTTAAAAAAAATTATTTATTAATTGGTTTTTACACTACCATACAGCAAACTGAGTGCAACCAACCAGAGAAGCGGACACAGGGTTTGTTTTTTTCAGCTAGCACCTATTCACACTTGTTGGATGTGCGGGTCAGCTTTTATGAAATGTTTGTAGTGAATCCCTTTCTCATTGAGCACTCCGCTCTATAACCAGGCTGTGCTTATATCCTTTATAGCAGGAGTATAGCTGCCCAGACTTGGAGGTTTGTAACCCAGATAGTGGCATTTCTAGTTTGATTTTTTTTGTCTAGCTGCCCAGACATGTATGTTTTGAACCCGGATAGTGGCATTTCAAGTTAGGTTCCCGGCTTACAGAGATATACCTTGCTGTGGTGACCGGGCTTACATGCATTAGCCAATACATAAACTAAATATCTCTTTTTTCATATATTCCTATAGCAGTAATGCAATACTACAGTTCCATTATACATTGTTGGCTTTTTAGTGTGCAGCTGCATGCATCTTGCTGTGATTAGTTGCAGTCAGACGTGCCCCCCAACCTGTGTGGCAGCGTCTGACTGCAACCAATCACAGATCTTGTCTGCGGCTCTATCGTGGTATAAAAATAAATAAATTGGTGTTGGTTTCCCCCATATTTTGTTACCCAACACAAATAAAGCATACAGCTACAGACTGCAGCCCCCAGCCGTGCACTTATCTTGACTGTGTATCAAAATAAGAGGACCCACTTGCGGCTTTATTATTTTTTACTTATTTAAATAAATAATTTAAAAAATGGGGTGCAGTCCATAACAATTTTGATACTCAGCCATGATAAAACCTGACAGCTGGGGCTGGCATTCTCTGGGAGACTTATGGGGACCCCAGCCTAAAAATAGCAGCCTGCAGCCACCCAGGATTGTCACACCAATTAGATGTGAAAACCCCTGAACTTTACCTGGCTCATTCCGATTGCCCAGGAGAGGTGGCGATCGAGATAATAAGGGATTAATTGCAACCCACAGCTGCCACTAAGCCCTAATTTAAAAATGGGAGGCATCTATAAGACCCCCCCCATTACTAATCTGTAGGTGAAAAGAAATAAACACAAACAACAAAAAAATCATTTATTTGAAATAAAATACAAAAAAACTAACCATCTTTCACCTCTTTATTAACCACAAAAACACCCAGGTCCAATATAATCTACACAAGGTCCCACGATGATTCCAACTCTGCCACATTTGAAGTGATAGGGGGTTGCAATAGAACATTAACATGCAACATGAAAATGCAAAAAAATGGTTTTTGATACTGAAAACTGATGCAGACATTTCAGCACCAAATTTGCCCCTTCTGACACAAAACTGCACCAAAACTGCGTGAAAACTTTTTTTGTATTTTTGGGCCAAGAGATGCAAATTTGGTGAGGACATTTTTTATGCCATATTCATGCACCCAATCTACACCTCCTGGCAAAAAAAAAAGTGTAGGTTGGGTGCAGAAATTTACTGTACAAATTTCAGCACTAAATCTACACCTCTTGGCATGAAAAATGTGGTTTTCTGTCAGAAGATTCAGGTCTTTGAACTCATTGACCTTCATTGAGCTTACTGAAGTCACCTGAAGTCGGGTTACCTGCGATCATAGGTGGACGACTGTAGCAACCTCCAGCTGTGACCGCAACTAACCTGAGTGACGTCACTGCTCATCGCTGCAGCTCATTCTCTGCCTGAAGCTCACAGTGGGTGTTCTTTTTATGGCTGCTTGCTGTCACATCAGATGTAGCAGAGCTGGAATCATCATGGGACCTTGTGTGGATTACGTTGGACCTGGATGTTTTGGGGGTTAATAAAGGGGAGAAAGAGGGTGGCATTTTTGTATTTTACTTCAAATAAAGGATTTTTTCAATGTTTGGGTTTATTTCTTTTCATTTACAGATTAATAATGAAGGGGTCTCATAGATGCCTCCCATTACTAATCTAGGGCGTAGTTGCAGCTTTGAGCAGTGATTAAACTCTTATTACTCAAATTGCCAACGCACTAGTATAATTAGATTGAGTCAAATAAAGTTCTGGGATCTAATGGATGCGATAATTCTAGGTGGCTGCTGGCTGTTATTTTTAGCTGGGGGCCCAATAAGCATAGGTTTCCCCAGCCTGAGAATACCAGCCCCTGCTGTCGGGCTTTATCGTGGCTGGGTATTAAAATTGGGGGGACCTCATGCCAGTTTTTTAAATTATTTACTTAAATATTAAAAAAAAAAAAAAAAAAAAAAAGCCGCTTGCGGTTCCTCTCATTTTGATACAAAGCCAAGATAAGTGTACAGCTGGGGGCTACAGCCTGTAGCTATATGCTTTATCTGTGCTGGGTGTCATAATATGGGGGACTCTACAACAATTTATTTATTCATTTTTACTCCAATTTACAGTGAACCAAAGGCAGGGTCTGCTACACAGGCTGGGGGCGCATCTGACTGCAACTGATCACAGACGTCGGTGGGCAGGGGAAACAGTGAATATGCATGAGCGATAATGAGTGTCTCTGGAAGTAAAATGAGCTGCCACAGGAGCAGTTGACTTGAGCCTTGCTAAGTAGAACGCGCTTGCTCTAATCCCCCTATCCCTTGTACCACCATTTTTAATGCCTCAGATTCTGGTCCCCATAGAGTTGTAAGGGATTGGCGTCCAGTCAGATAACCAGGATCAATCCAGGCCAGAACCGTTATTTTTTTATTATTTTTTTTTTGTTTAATCTTGGTAGATCCGCCGATCCCGATTATCTGTGAGTCCACCCATCACTAGTTGAAACTTATTGTCATGGTGAATTGAGTAGTATCTTAAAGGGAACTTCTTACTTGATTCATGCTGTCCACACCACGGGCAGCATAAATCAGAGTCTGGTTGCATGACTTCAGCCAGGTATTTTTAAGGCTATGTGCGCACGTTGCGTAATTGCATGCAGTTATGCTGCGATCTGCACTGCAGCGTAACTGCATGCGTCCTGTGTCCCCAGCATAATCTATGAAGATTATGCAGGAGACGTACGCACGTGGCATCTTAGAGCACAGCGCTTCAGCTGCTGCCCGAAGCGCGCGTTCTAAGAAGTAACATGTCACTTCTTTCGTGCGCTCTGCCTGCAGATCCTGCTCTGTCTATGGGAGGGGCTGAAGTCAAAGCGTATGAAATCGGGTTTTTTTTTTCATTACGGACTCTTTCTGCAGCGATTTGAAGCACACATGTGCTGTTCAAATCACTGCAGAAATTTCTGCAGGGACAGTACGCAACGTGCGCATATAGCCTTATTCTGAAAGGCTTCAATGTTTCAAAGGAAACATAGATTCTTGAGTTGGCTAGGGACTGTAAAAAGAGCCCTGGCTATTGAGATGCTGCCATCAGCTGGCTTCTGCCTGTACTGCTCCAGTTGATAGACAAGACTCTTTGATTTGTCTACATACTCGTAGACTGATATCTGACAATCAATTAGAGCGGAGTGCGGAGAAGCTTTTCAAACTATGTTTTCTCTTAAAAATCACAGCATGTTCATATGTTTGTAAGTTAATAAAGTTTTTTGAAAGGCTGTAGGGCAGCTAAACGCCAAACAACAAGCTGTATTGCATGTGGAAGATCATTGCATGCTGCTGTGAACAATAAAGATAAAAAAAAAATGACTTGGGCTCCAGCCTATTTTTTATAACCAGCACAGGTAAAACAGACAGCAACGGGCTGCAACCCTCAGCTGTTTGCTTTAACTTGACTGGTTATAAAAAATAGACAGGATCCCACAATTTAAAAAAATATATATTTATTTAGATATTGAAAAAAACAAACAAAAAAAAAAACACCATAGGGTCCCCCTTTTTTACATAACCAGCCAATGTAAAGCACAGAGCTGGGGAGCTGTTATTATCAGGGTGGGAAGGCCCATAGTTATTTGGCCCTGCCCAGCCTATAAATAACAGACCGCAGCCACCCCAGATGTGGCACATCAAGTAGATGCCCCAATTCTGGTGCTTTACACTGCTCTTCTGATTGCCTTGGTGCCGTGGCAATTGGGGTAATACTTTGGGGTTGATGTCAGCTGGGAATTGACAGCTGGAATCAACCCCAGGGGTTAGCAATGGGTAACCATCTATCAGGCACCTCCATTATTAACTCAGCAAGTATAGAGCTAAACAAGTAATGATACAGGGAAAAAAAGAGGAGTTTTTTGAATAAAGATTCCCCCACATGACCTTTTTCACCAATTTATTATTTCAAAATAAATCCTGGAAGTTCCAGCATAATTCTAAGAGTAATGTCTCATAAAGTGCATCAATTCCAATGGAGCATCATTCTGAGAACTTTGTCAGAGCGATGTTCCATAGGTCACTACCGGGCAGCGGTAGGTCCGGACTTTCTCATGATTTGTCAGAGACGGCTATCATCTGAACAATATAATGTATATGGTGAACTTTAGTCAACACATTTAATTTGCATTCATAAGGTAAAACTGTAAAGGCCACGTCTCACTAAGCGACATCGCTAGCGACATCGCTGCTGAGTCAAGGTTTTTGTAATGCAACAGCTATCTTGCAAGCGATGTCGCTGTGTGTGACATCCAACAACGACCTGGTCCCTGCTGTGAGGTCGCTGGTCGTTGCTGAATGTCCTGGACCTATTTTTGGTCGTTGCTCTCCCGCTGTGAAGCACACATCGCTGTGTTTCACAGCGGGAGCCAACGATCTGAATGTGCAGGGAGCAGGATGCCGGCTTCTGGCAGCCTGCGGTAAGCTGGTAATCAAGGTACATATCGGGTATCCAAGCAAGGCGCTTTGCATAGTAACCCAATTTGTACCATGGTTACGTGTGCAGGGAGCCGGCTTCTGGCAGCTGCGGACGCTGGTAACCAAGGTACATATTGGGTATCCAAGCAAAGCGCTTTGCTTAGTAACCCGATGTGTACCATGGTTACGAAGCACAGTGTCGTTACACAGGTTGCTGGTGGCTGGTGGCTGATCTCTGATCGCTGTGGAGATCTACCTGAATGACAGCTCACCAGCGACCATGTAGCGACGCACCAACAATCCCTGCCAGGTAAGATTACTGGTGGGATCGCTGGTTGCGTCGCTTAGTGTGACGGTACCTCATAGTTCACTCTTCACATACACCTTACTGTGAACTCTTTCATATTTCTGATCTACCTCACAAGCCAGTGTTATGTTGGACTATAAACAGGACCAGTGACATCAACTTTATACACTTACCCAATATTATTGTCCATTTTATATATTTTACAGGCAGTAAACATTTGCCAGGACAAATATAAGTCCTATCTGGGGTTACATATTACTTACATAACTTATTTATTAGTTTATTAAAAGCATCTTTAAATTGCTTATTCTTCAGAGTGTAAATTACAGGATTCAACAATGGGATCAGTACAATATAAAGAAGGGAGAAAAACTTGTCCTGTCTTGGAGAATACATTGATGTGGGTCTCATATATAATGACAAAGTTGTGCCATAGAATAGAAGTACAGAGGTGAGATGGGAAGCGCAGGTCGAGAAAGTTTTACTTCTTCCAACTGCAGAGTGAATATTCATGATGTTGAATACAATATAAATGTAAGAAACCAAAGTCATGAAGAATGTGCTCATACCAATCAGTGCACCTAAAATGTATGTTACCATATTTACATAAGTGGTATCACTGCAGGAAAGTTTCAGCAATGGAGAGACGTCACAGAAAAAATGATCAATTTGGTTGAATGAGCAAAAAGATTACTTGGCAACTAAGATTGTAAAAGAAACCGGTTCTAATAATGCAGCAAACCATATGGAGATGATCACAACAAGGCAGGTTCTTAGACTCATGAGTACGGTATAGTGTAGAGGATGGCAGATTGCCACATAGCGGTCATATGCCATAACTGCAAGAAGAATCATTTCCATGCAGGCAAAGCAAAGGAAAAAATACATCTGTGTTATACAACCGACCAGTGACATGATCTTTTGTTGAGTAGAAAGCATAATAAGAAGTTTGGGTAGAGTGGTAGAAGTATAGGAAATATCCAGAACTGAGAGGTTACTCAAAAGTATATACATAGGAGTGTGCAGGTGAGGATCGAAGACAATTGGCAAGATAACTGCAGTGTTTCCAAAGATTACATTAAGGTAGATTGTTAAAAATATAATAAAAAGAGGAACTTGAAGGTGAGGAAGATCGGAGAAGCACAAGATTGTGAACTGAAGTCCGTGTGACTCGTTCATTGATGTCTCTTTATACATGGCCTTTTATAGAAATGAAACACATAAATTTAGTAAATGCTTCAAACATCCATGTACAATGCTTATTTATGTTACCATACTTTATTATTTCTGGCATTTTATGTATATTCGAGTAAACGTGTAGCACCCCAGAGAGTCAGGGGAATATACTCGTCACCGGGCCGGTGAGGATCAGGGAATGTCACGGGTGGCCCTGTCTGGTTTCGTGACCCCGAGGTGTACACGGAGGATGGGTGGGAAATACGGATGATGGTGGAGGTTGTTGTTTTGTGACGCCACCTGTGGTATTTGGCCAGGGAACTAGCTGCTGCTGCTGTTGCTGTCCTCCGGGGTGGATGGTAGTAGCAGCCAAGATGTTTCTGCTCCCCACAGGTGGAGCGAGCCCCGGGGAGGATGATGAGGGGAGTAGTGATGGCTGGCGCCGAGGCGCGGGGCGGTGGTGCCGGGAATGACAGGCGGACACAGTCTCTGCAGGTTCCATATGTTTTACTCACAGTCTAAATAGCTCGCCAGGGAACTAAAGTCACCCATAGTGATGGGCCCCATCGACCTAGGATAAGTTGGAAGAAGCCATCGGTGTTTGGAGAGTGTCCTTTCTAAGAGTTGCCCCTCCAGTAGTGAAGAACCCGGACTAAGTGTTCCGCTTCCAGCCACAGGCCCAGTGAAAGAAGGAAAAAAGAAGAAGGTAGTGGTGATGTCTTGTTACCAGACCTGAAGTCCTGGGTAGACTGACTGATGATTGTGTGAAGTTGCTCCTACTTCTACCCCAAGTGGAACCCACCCCCCAGGTGGCTGGCTTCAGTGACCGGGAAAGTCCCATGCTTCATGATGGCCACCCCCTATCTACCTTGGGCCATCCCCCCAGTGGAAAGGCACCTGACTGTATGAAAAGTGTGAATGTGGAACACCGGTGATTAACCCCCTCCTTACCTCAAGGTGAATACCGCACTTTAAATAAGGTGCAATACTCTGCGGCGACTGGAGCCGCAGGGGCGCCAAAAATGCTCCTGTGTATAGGAGAGTCAGGCAAGATAGCCATGCAGATGGATTGCCAATGCAGCCAGGGACATTCTGAAGCCCTCCGTACCTGCCACATCAGATTTTCTATGAAGACTAACCTGTGGCTACAGCATTTTGCTGGTCTTCAGAGGAGATCAACAATAACTACTACAAGGTTTTACACTAGAACTACTGAGCTAGTCATTTTGACTACTTTGCACCATGTATTTCTATATAGGTGTCACGAGTCCAGTAGTTCTAGTGTTAAGATCATCAAAGAGGTTGTCCAACTCTGATATTCAAGTCTGCAGTCACTCTATGTTACTGAAGACTTATGAATCCTAATAGCAGGTACCCTACAAGCTGTTAGGATTCTCCAGTGCTAGTTCCAGGACTGTGCAGCCATCTGATTTGCATACTTCAAGTCCCATTCCAACTAGACTTATCCAGTGTTGCTCAAGACACTTGCTTTGAGCTAGAGTGCGCATGTCTAGTTGGCATGTGACAGCATGTATGCAATTCACTTACAAAATTTACAGTCATGTACCTGCTGCTGTCAGCATCGACACTGGAGAAACCTGACAGCGCACAGTGCCCTCACTGTGAGGATTACATAGCAACTGCAGACAATCCCTTTAAGGGGACTAATTAAAAATATCAAAAATAGTTTTGAAAAATAACAAAAATGTAAAAGAATAATTCTGCCTCCTTTTTTCCTAAATGTAAATAGCATAATTAAATGAAAAGAAAAACTAATTTGATTTTGCAGGATATCGCAATTGCCTGAACTAATAAAATAGAAAAATATTTATCACATATGTTGAAGGCTAAAATTCTACAATTGCCAATAAAAATGCAAATTAATTTACCATAAAATATTCTAAGAAAAAAATTAGCTCTTAGAACAAATTAAAGAAAGTCCTTATATGGCTCCATCAAAAGAAAAATTCCCAAAAAATGGTGACACAAACCACTGCACAGTAAGCGCTGTAAGCACAAAACTCAGAAAATAATGGCGGAATTGCACAGAAATTTGAATTTTTTACCATTATAATATCTAACAAAAATAAATTATACCATTCAGCAGTCGAAGTCACCGCTTAAAAAACACTCTTCCAAATAGCTTTATCGATGGAAATTTTCAAAAAGTTGAGGCTCTTGAAATAAAGGTATATATAAGGATAGAGCATCAATGTTAAAGTAGTGGACAACCTCTTTAAGTCTGCAATCTCCAGTTAAGGCCTCATTTACATGTTCATATTTTCTCATATACTTGAATTAATGATGTTGATGTTTTGATTCAGTGTATCATCAGTGTGCATTCTATGTGTCCCTTTGTATCATCAGTGTCATCAGTGTTTTTAAAGGATGGATCATTAAAAAAAAAAGCTTCTATTCTTTGCATGTTATACGCAGAACACACTGATGGCATAAGGATGCCATTCATGTGCTGTACATTTTTTTATGGACCCATAAATTTGTGTCAGCCCTTGTCATCCATGCTGCTGGAAAAAAATGGACATGTCTACATGTGTTCCGGATAAACACACGGTCTATGTAGAAATTTGGATATGTGAACAGTACCATAGGTTATAATGGATGTGTGGAGACACGAGGGTCAGGGGTGCTCTCGTCCACTTGTCTGGCTGTCATTAGGAAAACTGAACAGACCACGGCTTATCCAATTGAATACCAGTCTTCCCCATGGTCAAAACACTACTCAGACATCACAGGGTGAGGCTATCTTTATTGGTTAGACTTTATTGGTTCATTACCATTTCCAGCAAGAACACAAGATGGTACAAGCAACAGAGTTTCACCCTTCCACTGGCCCACCAGGGTTTAGAATCCTTGTGACTTCAGGGCAGCCAGGGACAACTATCCCTGCCAATAGCACCTCGCTTTTGCCAGGAATCCACTGAGAGGGGATAGCGACAAGCTTAGAAAGCTGAGTGAGCACAGAGGTATGTAGCCAGGTGACCGGGTTATTCCAACCTGGGTTCTTCAAGTAAATTTGTGGGCTCAGTATTGGGCAGTGGAGTGGTTCTGTAAATTTCCAGCTGGATCTACAGACCCTAGACTGAAGTCCTGTAGAATGACACCGATTACAGTAACAAGGCCCTTTTTATATCGCTCAGTTCCCATTTCAGGGAATTATGTTTTACAGGATTGGGGCGAAGACAATCAGAACTGTTCCCTCATAGTTTGCTGAGTTGTTAATGTAATCTGTAATTAGCAGACATTCCACAAATTAATACTCAGAAAGAGGAACTAAACAGTCTGACATGAAACAATGGCTAATGTCTCTAGATTTACCGAACAAAGGAACAATATGTCTGTCATAATTAGGAATAGTTCACCCCTGCACAGGAGGCCAGATTGACACTAAGTTGTCACAGGGTGCAATAGGTATCTATTAATGGCTACTAGACATATGTGCCACACGGATGTCTGAATAAAGCCGTTTGAGGGCCCAATGTTGTAGAGATGAGCAGATCTTTCAAATTTGAATTTGTAGGCTTTACCAAATTTTCAAATTTTGGGACAAATCTCAATACTTAAAAGCTTGTGATTGCTCATAAAATGCATGAAGGGAAGAGGAGAAAGAAAGAGAGAGAGAGGATAAATACTGGTAGACGTATCCGTGGAGTAAGCCCGTAGACAATTCAAGCTGCCTTTGGTTCTTTCATTAGGAAGAAATTATTCCCTCTGTGATATGTCTCCATGGGAAGGATTACTCTTGTAAAATAGCAGGAGCAATATCCATTATTTAACATATCATAGAGAGATCAAACTCATATATGCAGTTTTCAAATACAGTTACATTATATTTGGAGATTGTTCGACATGATCTACTCTACACTGCATAATATGTCCTAAAGCTATGAGGTATTTGGCAACAGCCATAAGTCTCAGAGAAAGAGACTAAAGAGGACTGAAAATTAAAAGTTTAATTACAGTAATAATAATTTGGGGCAGGGCTGGATAAGTTCCTTTGATACCAAAAAGAAAAGTTTCAGGTTTAGAGGATAAAAGTAAGAAAAAAGGAACTGAGAGAAGTTAGTAAATTCATGTGATGGATTATTAGGGAACATTTGAAACTGTTGAAATTAGGTATTGATCTGATGGGTAATGCATTCCAGATCAGTGGTGCAACATGAGAAAAATCTTAGAGATGGGAGTAATAATGCTTGCCACTGCTTAAAACTCAGTCGAGCATTAAGGATGCTCAGTTACGCTCAATACTTGGCCGATTATCACGGGTGCTTGGATAAGTCATTTGTTAACGATCTGACACAAAGAGCCAGCTCCCTTCAGTAAATGATGGGAGTGGGCACCCAAGTGAGAGCCGCTTGCAGTCTCTGAATGGCTCCCACTGGGAGTAAAAAACAATGTGTTCGTAAACTGTGTAAAGAAAAAAAAAACAAACTTGAGTTGAGACCGTTAGAGGGTCCAACCTACTTGAATCAAGTAAAGAGCACTTGACCATTTTTGTGCTTGCTCATCATTAGATGGGAGTAACTGGTTTGGTCTGTGAATGATGTAGATCATTATCAGAAAACTGGGCAGGCTGCTGTGGGGGGCAGGGAGGCATATGCCCTATGGGAAGGTCCCCAAGTGGCTGTTTAAACTCGGCACTGTAGCTTTAAATGTGTACACTTGTTGGTGGACTGCATTACAGCCTACACTTTGTTCACCTCACACTGACCTTTTTGACCCACTGAGAAGATTTTCAGCTTGAGTCCTGAGCAGGAGGAAAGATAAGACAGCCTTGGATGTGGTAAGTTTTGTCTTGTGATGAGGGCAGGAGGTTTGGGCTATTTGTGCAGGGAGGTGGCAGGATTTGTATGAGATTTCAGACTGCCAACATAAATACCACCGCTACAGACCTTTCCTAGATACTATATGCTGCCATGTATTATGTGATGTCCTGTACCCTGCAGGATCAGTCCAGTGTATATTACGCCATCTAATGTCAGTGTACACATATAGCACATACAGTGCTATTATATTGGACATAATTTCTTGTCTTTATGACAGAATGTCATATACCAGCACTATATGTGTTATACTAGACCTGGGCAAAGTGCAGCTTGTGGGCCACATAATAATAATCTTTATTTCTATAGCGCCAACATATTCCGCAGCGCTTTACAATTCAGGAGGATCATATACAAACAAGTAACAGTTATATAAAATACAATATTTAGAGGGAAAAAAAGACAACCCTGCTCGTGAGAGATTACAATCTACCATGGAGGGGGCAGGTATAAGTGCTTATTTACAATGACAATACAGCCATCTCAAGGAAACGGGGGATAGATATGGCTTCCTGGACCAGATGGCCAGAACCTTGAGATGCATTTAGGTGCCATGGAGTTTGACGTGGGGTTATGTTGTGAGAAGTTGTAGAGGGACTATGTGAATTGAATTTGATTAGGCAGTGTGATAGGCCGCCCTAACAAGATGCGATTTTAGGGTGCATCTGAAGCTGAGTAAGTTGTGATTCGTCCTAACTTCTTGAGGTAGAGCGATCCAGAGGATTGGTGCAGCTCGGAAGAAGTATTGGATCCGGGAGTGGGAGGTTCGAATTAGTGTGAAGTTAGTCGAAAGTCATTTGCAGAGTGTAGAGAATGGGTAGGGTGATAGACAGAGAGGAGGGTAGAGATGTAGGGGGGTGCCGCACTGTGGAGAGCCTTGTTGCTGAGAACAAGCAGTTTGAATTGGATCCTGTGATATATGGGCAGCCAGTGCAATGACTGGAACAGAGCAGAGGCATCTGAGTAGCAGATAACCAGATAGGTGACCCTGGCTACTGCATTAAGGATGGACTGTAGAGGAGAGAGTCTAGTTAGGGGGACACCAATTAATAGAGAGTTACAGTAGTCAAGGCGAGAATGGATCAGGGCCACGGTGAAGTTTTTTTTATTTCCATTGTGAGAAAGAGGCGGATTCTAGAGATGTACTTGAGGTGCAAGCGGCAGGAGAGGGCAAGAGATTGTATGTGGGAGATGAAAGAGAGATCAGTGTCAAATATAACACCCAGACAACTGGCTTGCTGCCTAGGACTTATCGTTGTGCCATACACAGAGTGGGAGATGTCAGGTTTAGGAAGGTTGGAAGATGGAGGGAAAAGAAGAAGTTCAGTTTTGGAAAGGTTAAGTTTCAGATAGAGCGCAGACATGATGTTGCAAACTGCAGTCAGGCAATCACTTGTGTTCTGTAGTACAGCGGGAGTGAGCTCAGGGGTTGAGGAGTATAGCTGTGTGTCATCAGCATAAATAAAGTACTGAAAGCTAAATCTGCTAATGATCATTCCAATTGGGGCAGTGTAGAGGGATAAAAGAAGAGGGCAAGGACTGAACCTTGAGAGACCCCAAAAGTGAGAGGAAGAGGAGAAGATGTGGAGCCAGCAAATGATACACTGAATGAATGGCCAGAAAGATAGGAAGAGAACAAGGAAAGCACAGTGTCCTTTAGGCCAACAGAATGGAGCATAGAGAGAAGGATATGGTGTTCAACAGTGTCGAAGGCAGCAGAGAGTGGTCACCGTTACATTTTGCTGTCAACAGGTCATTGGTCACTTTGACAAGGGCAGTTTCTGTTGAGTGTAAAGAGCGGAAGCCAGACTGTAAAGGATCTCGAAGAGAGTGAGAGGAAAGGTAGCGGGTGAGGCGAGAGTAGACCAGGCGCTCCAAGAGTTTGGAGATGAAGGGAAGATTGGAGACTGGTCTGTAGTTGCTTGTGCAGGATGGATCAAGGGAAGATTTTTTTAATAGTGGAGTAATGATAGAGTGTTTGAGGGAGAAGGGGAAGATACCAAAAGAGAGAGAGAGATTGAAGATTTTAGTTGGGTGAGTGGTGACAACCGGAGAGAGGGACTAGAGTAGGTGTGAGGGAAAGGGATCAGTAGGGCAAGTGGTAGGACGAGAAGAAGAGAGGAGCCTGGAGACTTCCTCCTCTGTGACTGGCTCAAATGTGGAAAGTGAGCTGGATGGGATATGACGAGGGATGGGATTCAGAAAACGCTTGGTGGCTGGGAGCTGATCTCTTGGCGGATGTTTTCTATTTTCTCTGTGAAATACGAGACCAATAAGGGTTATGAAGTAGGTTTGTTTGGCGAGATGAAGGGAAGAGTTGTAGGTCCTTAAGATGAACTTGTAGTGGATGAAGTTTTCTGGTGTGCGGGTTTTCCTCCATAGGCATTTGGCACTCCTAGAGCATCGCTGGAGAAATCGAGTTTGGGATGTGAGCCAAGGCTGTTTTACTCTGTGTTTGGAGGTTCTGAGGATGAGGGGTGCTGCTTGGTCTAGGGTACTTCTGAGTATGTCATTGTAGTGCTTTACAGCCAGATCAGGACAGGAAAGTGAGGAGATAGGGGACAGTGATGAGTGTAAATGTGACGCCCTGGCCTATCAGGTCGTCACAGGGTATTGTGCAATCTGCCATTCTGTGCAATATCCATCTCCTCCTTGGTTACGGGTCCCTCATCTTAGGTGTTGCCAAGAACAAGCTAATCAAAATCCTAGGAACACTGTACACCACACCCACCAGACACACCAGTGGACGGCCTGAGTGGAATAGGGTCGCCCACTTGGGGGGTTGGTTGAAAGGGGGTCAGGAGTATTAGGAGACAGTGAGTTGAGGAGTGACACTCAAGAGGAGAGGTCAGGAGCTGAGCTTCGGGAACTACTAGATGGCAGACGTTGGCCTGGGCCTGGTAGGAGCTGGACCCCGGTCGCAGGGGATCGTGACAGGGGGCACGGACTGTCGAGGAGGACAGCCGGTGGCCTTGTGCCATCACCGGGCAGGGGCCATGGCATGACGGAGTACGTGGACCCTAGGTCAGGAAGAACCTTCAGGCGTCCTGACAATTTACCCGACGAGGACGGAACCTTCAAGATCCACTCTTCACCCGCTCCAAAATCGGGGTACTAGCACAACGAGGGGGATATGACTTTCCACTACATGGTCCAGAAAATCCCAAGCGTGAACCCTGAGAGAAAGCTCACCCAGTTAGCCATACTGGGGAGCGGGACCGATTAGTTTCAGGCTAAAGGGACCAACTAGAAGACAAGGTGCCATGGGAAAAGGTCACAGACTAACAGGCAACACCAATGGGCATGGGACCCAGGGGTGCTCCGTCTCAGCAGCAGCGGTGTCTAGAACTTTGGTTTAGTATAGTTGTTTGTGTCAGCTTTATTGGACTGAATAAGTACGCAAGTGACCCTTACCGTCCCAACGGCACACCCCCGTCACCATCACCGAGTCCCCGGGGCATTCCCCACCTAGCTGCCCACACCATCGCCACCGGGTACTCCCAATCGCAGCAGTGGTACTCCACCTTACCACGCACCATGGGTGGCATCACGAACTTCCCACACCATCCCCTGTACATATCCCCCCTTGGTTTGAGGAGCCATGCGACCCCCAGGTCCGGAGCACTTTCGTGCCACCACGGATCTGGATATGAGCAGCCCGGCTGCTGATGCAGGGGCGTCACATAATGAGTCTGTAAGTGTCTGAGAGTCAATGGCCTGTAGGTTTCTGAATGTGTGATAGGTTGGAGCATGCTGCGGTAGATGAGGGTTTGTGAGCTTGAAGAAGAGGATGTTATGATCAGAGAGGGAAAGAGATGAGTTGCCAAAGTGAGAGATTGAGCAGAGGCGGATAAAGACCAGGTCAAGGGTGTTACCATCTTCATGTGTCTCAGAGGATGAGAGCTGTGAGAGGCCAAGTGAGGTGGTGAGAGATAGAAGCTGGGATGCAGATGGGGAGGAGGGGCTGTTTATGTGTATGTTAAAGTCTCCTAGGATGAGGGTTGGTAATTCTGAGGACATGAAGTGCGGCAGCCAGGCTGAAAAGTGGTCAAGGAACTGCGTGGGTGAGCCTGGGGGACGGTATATGACAGCTACTCTGAGGGAGAGGGGATGGAAGAGCCTGATGGTGTGGACCTCAAAGGATGGGAATGAGAATTATGGAGCTGGGGGGATGACCTGGAAAGTATATTGTGGGGACAGGAGTAAACCGACTCCACCACCATGTCTGATTTCAGGTCTTGGTGAATGGGAAAAGTGTAAACCACCGTGAGAAATGGCAGCAGGGGAAGTAGTGTCAGATTCCTCGATCCAGGTTTCAGTGAGGGCTAGCAGGTTAATAGAGTTATTGAGAAAGTAGTTGTGGATGTAAGGAAGCTAGTTACATACGGACCGTGGATTCCAGAGAGCACAATTAAAAGAGGGAAGTGAGGGTGTACAACTAATGTTAATAAGATTATCAGGGTTTCTATGGGAGGTGGAGGAGGGGGTAAAGTTAGCATGGGGTGGACCGGGAGAAGGAGAGAAATCACCTGAAAGAAGTAGCAGTAGAAGGAGAAAGATCAGATGGTTTTTGGACTTGTGGACTTCTGGCTGTTCCAGTATGGCCTACAGACCGAAACAGCCAAAAGGCTGAAAACAATAAAGCACAAGCCGGGATGCAGTTGTAGGGGGTGGGCAGACCCCTTACAAGGAGGTGCAGTTTCCCCCCCTGAAGATACCCCACGCTGGGGTAGATAAAGCTGTTAATGTTAATGATTAATTGTGTTTTACTGCATTTGTACAGTGTAGATGGGTTTCCCCTAGTGGCCGGGTGGGACGGCTGTCCCCATAGAAACAGTGCAGGAGAAAGGAGGAGCCGGCAGCAGAAGGGGGAGGGAGAGAAAGTGTTGTAAGGAAGAAAGTGTGAGTTTGAGGCAGTTGATTCCGGAACGGGGGAGAAGGAACAGCCAGGGGCAGAGTGTGGAGCTGAGTGGACAGGAAGAACGGAGGGAAGGAGAGAAGAAGTGTCCTCAAGGGTGAAGCAGAATTGGTGTGGGTCCAGTCTGTGATAGCCGGAGTGGGAGCCTAGGTGAAGTGGAGTAGCCGGGCACATCCCCACTAGAGGAGACAACAAGGAAAGATTTCCCCGGACAGGAATTGTGACCGTGTGCTACAAAATCAGTGCATTGAGCTGTCTTTGAAACTTCGTGCAATAAAGATGTCATTTGGTTTATCTGATCCCTGCCTGAAGAGTCTTCCTGCGGCTGACAGTATGCTCTCTTCCACCACACTCTGCCCCACAAAACAATCCCCTGTCCCAAAAGTGACGGCGAAGTCGGGGGTAAGCCTGATAGAAAAAGGGGCCACGACTACAATCCCCGAGGCACCCCTGGCACCCCGTTACACAGTAACAGTGAATACATTGGTGGACGACGGTGCCCACTGTGCCTTTTTCTACCAATCATTGTGTGTGATTGAGACAGTAGACACAATGATGTACGGTAATTTCATTGCATTTGCTGTGTGGAGCGTGAGCATCTGGAAGCGGGAGTGAAGTGAGATTGTGGTGTGTGTGTTTTGTTTTTGTGTATGTAACTCAATATAGAGAACTATGTGAAGGCTCATATTGTATATAAGAGGTTCTGTGGAGGCTCATACTGAATATTGGGAGGCTATGTTGAGCTCATATTGTATATAGGGGCTATCTGGGGGCTCAAACTGAATATTGGATGCTGTGTGGGGGCTTATGCTAAATATAAGGGAAGCTATGTGGGGCTCATACTGTATATAGGGGCTATGTGGGGGCTCATACTGTATATAGGGACTATGTGAGGCTCATACTGTATATAGGAGGATATGTGGGGCTCATACTGTTTATATGATGCTATATGGGGCTCATATTGTATATAGGGCTATGTGGGGTTCATACTTTATATAGTGGCTATGAGGGGATCATAATTTATATATGAGGCTATGTAGGGCTTATACTGTATATATTAAGCGATATGAGGCTCATACTGTATATATTAAGATATGTGGGGCTCATACTTTATGTAGGGGATATGTGAGGCTCATACTGTATATGGGGGTTATGGGGTTCATACTGTATATAGGGACTATGTGAGGCTCAGGGTCTGACAGGCATTCTTCTGCCTGACACTACTAGTATATAATGCATTGCCATGCTGGTGCATGGAAATGCATTATACCAGCGATCAGACTAAGAAAAGTTAAAGCCCCATATATGGACTAAGTAAAAAAAGTTTAAAATAAAGTTTAAAAAAAATGGAGTTTTTGACCCATGTGACACACCAAGGCCACATCCTGTGTGTTGCATGGTGCATACTTCCCCGGCGCTGTCTTGATGTTCCACTGCCCCACTGTCTGCCTGAAAGGTTTTTAAATATGAAGACTCCAATCTAGGCCTGCAAGTTGTGTCTTGTTTGTAGTGGCAGGGTTCTGTGAGCAAGAGTCATTCACCTGCCACTCATTCATCACTTGATACTTTAAATGAAAATGCCAGTCCACATCCTGTGTGTAAGTCAATGCAATCAGGCAGTGCTTAAATTTATATGCATTGGAGAACGCAGTCACACAGCTGCAGAGTTGTGAACCACTATCCAGGCCCAGTTTGATCGATGGCTGTCTCCAGTCAACCTGGAGCCAGGAAAGGCCATGTGTGATAACGGTACAAACCTGGTGGCAGCACTACGCCTGGACAACATCACATATGCACTGCATGGATCAATCTGGTTGTACAGCAATTTCTAGGGCACTATTATTGTCTTGATGCGATGTTGCAGAAGGCACGGTACGGTCGCTGTGTGCTCACTTTTTTAAATGAAAAAGACAGCCGAAATTCTTTGTGTTGGATGGACCATATTTCTCTGCTGTGCAAACAGACTATGGGGAAATGGGGAGGAGGGAATTGATGCCGCTGTCCTGCTGTCTACCTAAAAGGTTTTTAAATATCAAGGCTCCAATATGGGTCTCCAAGTTGTGTCTTGCCTGTACTGCCAGGTGGGATCAAAAGGCCTGCACCTGTTACTCATGCATCTCTTGCTTTTTTATTTGTGTCACCCTTGGGGCTTTGGTTGCCACAGGGTACTGCACCTCACTTAAGGTGCAGTGCTCAACCCGAATCCTGAGGAGGTCGGTACCAGTTTCGCCACTTACACAACTCAGACACACAACTAGGTTGCCCTCCCCACTGGGGACCGGGGGTAGGGTAGGGTCTTAAAGCAGTCTCCAAACATGGGGGGCAGCCAACCACTAGAGACAGGGACTCAGAGGAGGAGCAGCCAGCAGGGGGAGTTAGGAGCCAGAAAAACAGTTAGAGAGTTCTCCAGCAGGAGAGGAAAGAAGCAGACGGTCTCACCGGTGGCTCTGGTGGGACACAGGAGTTCATACGGTTACCGAGGGGAGAGGTTCATTGCTCCCTCGGAGCTGGCGCCACACAGGGTTCAGGACTCTAGGGAAGATCATTCTCTAAGTTGGTTTTCCATAATCTGCCGGGACGAGGAGATTGTACTTCTCCCTGGCCAACACAGAATCTGAAAGCAAAGTGCTATATATGATCCGGGGTCTTGATCAGAGTCAGGCCCTATTGCGGAGCCATGGCACTGGGACAAGAGTTTTACTCAAGATGGACGGGGTCTTCAAGTAGATTTAAGCCACGGGATTCAACTTACATGGCGCCAGGAGTAAGGGGCCCACCGACCACCACACTGGACTGACCTCCAAAGAGATCCGGGTTCAACGGGGCTCATCACAGTGGTGACCATTGCTACTGCGGCAGCAATCAGGCTTCTTAAAGAACTGTGAATAAAGACACCTGTAACCTGTGTCATCTGTTCTTGCTGGCGCCGGCACCCTGCACCTCGGCGCCCTTCATTACTGCTGTCCTCATCATGCTCCCTGTGGACCGCTCCACCTGTGGGGAGCAATACTGCTATTCCATCCACCCCAGAGTACAGCAACAGCAGCAGCAGCTAATCCCTGGCTGCGTACCATAGGTGGCGTCACGACAATCATCCACCATCCTACCCCTTTCCATTGGTGTACACCTTGGCGAACGAAACCGGGTAGGCCACCATGACATCCAAGACCTCCGCACCGGCCCGGTGACAAGTAGAATAGGTATGAGACCCGACCTGGACCCCCTGAATGCTACATTTTGGCATCATGAACAGGGTAATGTGCCCAGACTAAAACCTGTGTATTGTGCGTCTTCTGGACTGAATGCTCAAGGATCTATTTAATTGAAAAGTTGGCAACCAGTAGCCATTATTGAACAGCAAGGGTTAAAGAATGCCCGCCCTTCATGGGTTGGCAGGGAAAGTGGTGCAAAAGTCAAGACCCAACTCCTCCCATGCAGGGAAAAGAGAGAAATAAAACTAACAGCAGGAGAAAAACTAATGTGAGGACAGTCGGATCTGGGAGCGCAAAGTGTCGCGGGCGGAGGAGGGGACGCTGCGCTCTCCCGACTGCTCGGGTCCGGCCGCCGCTGCTGCTGCGGCCTGCTGCTGCTCGGTGGCTCGAGCGATGGGCCGGATCCCGGGGACTCGAGCGGCGCTCCTCGCCCGTAAGTGAAAGGGGATTGGTTTTTGGGATTGTTTATTGTCCGTGACGCCACCCACGGTTGTGGTGATTGTGTGGACACCACCGCTGCTCTGTATGAGGATCCCGGGAGCGGTGACAGGGAGCAGCAAAGTTGTTAGTTCTCCCCTCCGTGGGTAGGGGGTCGTTGTCCCGGGGCCCAGTGATGAGGTGGAGGATGAGGGAAGGCAGGGCCGTCGCGGGGCTTGGCGAGGTGCAGGGACGCGGGGGCAGCGCTGTGCCTCACGGCACGGTGGTACTCACTCAGCCTGAGACGATGACACAGTTCTCGGTAAAACACACGGCTGGAAAGACGGTTCCCACGGACGGCTGCTGTTGCTTTTCCACGGTAGTTGACGGTGACGGTCTCTGTCCCTGCACCTAGTGAAATGTTGGTAGCGATGGGTTCCCACCGGTAACCCGCTCCCCGGCTTGAATATGGGCCGGAGGAGCCCCTCTTTGCCCGCAGGCGCTGGCCCTGAGAAACTGGTGCCTTGGCGGTGGCGGTGTCTCTCTCCTATGGTTGGACTGTTGCCTTCAATCGGGACTTAGTTGTTGGGAGACCCAGGAGGTCCCCTTCACTGATGGATTTGGCAAATTCACGGCGACTCCTAGCCTTGCCGGGATCCGAAAGGCCCCTACCAATGGTGCTGGCTTCTCTTCGTATACCGTTCCGGTACCGCCGGGCCACCACCCATCCACGGTCCTTTCGGCAACCTCCGATCAGCCTCTCCTGCAGACGGTCACCGCCGTCTGCTGACCTTGCTGTCTCAGTCCGGGGCACACACCCGGACCAACTTCAGGCTTCCTCAACTGTCACTTTCTCTGTCACTACTCTCACTGTCCTCCTTCTCCTTCCTCTCACTTTGAACTCCAAACTTCATCTCTTTCTGTCCAAACTCTATCTGCCTGGTTTCCCGCCTCCAGGACTGTGAACTCCTCGGTGGGCGGAGCATACCACCTGGCCCACCCCCTGGTGTGAACATCAGCCCCTGGAGGAAGGCAATAAGGATTTTTGGTGTAGCTTCGGTGTACCTATCCGGGGTGTAGGGTGTGGTGGTGTCATGACCTGTGACCCCTGGCTTGCCCAGGGCGTCACAAAAGCAGACAGACATACCGGGACCACCTGAGGCACAGGGTGTCAGCAGGTTCCCTAAAAAATCCCCACAGGAAAATTGACCACAGGAAAAATGCCCACAGGAAAATTGCCCACACAGAAAATATCCCACATAGAAAATTGCCCACACGGAAAATTGCCTATGTGGAAAATTGCCAATTGCAGCATCACAAAGTTTCAGTTCTATGATATTTGAGGTGCAAGGTGAGGATGTTCACATGATAGGTGATCTACTTGTGATTTACAGTGGACCTAGTGCAAAACTGCAAAAACGATGAAGATCTGTGGTTTGTAGTAGTCTGTCATCATCAGCTATAGATAGATACAGTCTGCTCTCATCTCTTACCGATTCTGCCTTAGTCTTCCCACTAGCCCAAAACAGCAGCACATGTAGAACCAGCAGCAGTGTGATCCAGAGGAGTAATCACTAATATCTGTAAGTAAAGGAAAGAAAAACATCCAGCTCTTCAGGCGAGGAAAGCCATGGTCTTTATTTTAGCATGCAGACAGCGGATGACATGACCAGCACAGCACTACGCGTTTCAGGTGAAACAATCACCCGATGCTGGGAAGGCGGCACTACAAGGTTTATATACAATTACTGATTGACAACACAAGTGTTTAAATTACTTGAGCACCAGACATACATGTTAAAAATATTGCTTTCATAAAAAATATATATTTTTTTCTTTATATAGTACAAATAAATAATCAATTTCTTTAAATATCTTTAAATTTCTGGACTGGGTTTAAATGTATATTCTATAATACTCATAATGGTACACCAATATATGTATGCACATAAACACAAAGGCATATGCATATATATGTGCATATACAAACATACATATGCATTCATTTTTCTATTTTTTTTTTTTCCCTCCATTTCCATTTGTTATATTTTATGAAATTTAGATTAGAAATGAATATTTTCAAATTAAATGCCATTTTATATGCATATACGATTAATTAACCATATTTTTCCAAGAATATCTCTAAATACAGATAAACCCAATTCATCCATTTTTGTACACATTCCATTCTCCATTGTAATGAATTTATGTTGAAAGGCCAATTTTCATGATTTTATACTGTCGACATGAGTAAGATATGAGTTGTAATTTATACTAAGCAAAAGCTACTTTGGTTTTATTTTAGTTCACAGGTATTTGCATTAAACTGTCATTTATAATATATCCCTTGCTTTTGTTTTACTCAGAGTGTGGCAACACATATGTACATACTAATTAGGGCTCAGTAAAGGTGGTGTCACACACAGCGACGACGACAACGACGTCGCTGCTACGTCACCATTTTCTGTGACGCCGCAGCGACGTCCCGTCGCTGTCGCTGTGTGTGGCATCCAGCAACGAGCTGGCCCCTGCTGTCAGGTCGTTGCTCGTTGCTGAATGTCCTGCTTCATTTTTTCGTCGTCGCTCTCCCGCTGTGAAGCACACATCGCTGTGTGGGAGCAGGAGCCGGCATCTGGCAGCCTGCGGTAAGCTGTAACCAGGGTAAACATCGGGTAACCAAGGGAAGACCTTTCCCTGGTTACCCGATATTTACCTTCGTTACCAGCCTCCGCCGCTCTTGCTGCCAGTGCCGGCTCCTGCTCTGTGCACATGTAGCTTCAGTACGCATCGGGTAATTAACCCCATGTGTACTGTAGCTAGGAGAGCAAGGAGCCAGCGCTAAGCAGTGTGCGCGGCTCCCTGCTCTCTGCACATGTAGCGACGTTATGATCGCTGCTGCGTCGCTGTGTTTGACAGCTAAGCAGCGATCATAACAGCGACTTACAAGGTCGCTGCTACGTCATAGAAAATGGTGACGTAACAGCGACGTCGTTGTCGCTGTTGCTATGTGTGAACCCAGCTTAAGGTAGTGACTTGCTGGATTAGCAGTATCAGATCAGATCGCATGCTGTGAATAGAGCAGTTAAGTCCGCGATGCGGCCATTCATGAGTTTCACATGAATTTACATATACTGCAAGCACTGGGAATCAAGCTCATAAACTTTTAGAAGCAAAATCACACCCTGCAGATAGCGACCTCCATAGTTGGCATTATGCGTATTATAGAATATACATTTAAACCCAGTCCAGAAATTTAAAGATATTTAAAGAAATTGATTATTTATTTGTACTATATAAAGAAAAAAATATATATTTTTTATGAAAGCAATATTTTTAACATGTATGTCTGGTGCTCAAGTAATTTAAACACTTGTGTTGTCAATCAGTAATTGTATATAAACCTTGTAGTGCCGCCTTCCCAGCATCATGATTAAGGGTGATTGTTTCACCTGAAACGCGTAGTGCTGTGCTGGTCATGTCATCCGCTGTCTGCATGCTAAAATAAAGACCATGGCTTTCCTCGCCTGAAGAGCTGGATGTTTTTCTTTCCTTTACTTGCAATATCGGGCTGTGGCAGTGCCTGTCCGTGCTCCAGGGAGAAGCCAGGAGTGAGCTCTTACACGGTGAGCTGATATACATAAATTGGACTAATATCTGTACTCACAAAAGTATCACTGTATTATCTGTTGCGTTACATGGGACTGCAGGTCACAATACATTATCATCTCAGAGGGAACACACCAAAAGCAGGGTGCTGCTGGCAGAGACAATTGATCCTGGAAACCCCGAAGGCACCGCAGGCACCGCAGATAGATGAGACTCTGTCTCTTGTACCACCTTGTGTTCTTGCTGGGATTGTATGATATGTTTTTATTCTGGTGTAAATAGATTCCAATGGGGCCCAGTGTGAAATATATACCTGCCCTCCCCCACACACACGTTTTTCAGATGTATAGGCCCTTGTAGCATTCTAAATGCTATAAAAAACTTATGAATTGCCCCCTCACCTCCTCCTTCATTATGTAGTAATCCTGGTATATATGCCTTCCTCTTTTCTTGGGCAGCGATTTTGGTTTTCAGCTGCTGCCGTTGCCACTCCCAGTACGGGGCACTAGTTCCGTGCTTCGTTTACTCCTGCTAAGTGGCTCGGCCCATCCGGATACCCTTACTGTGGAGGGTTCCGCTGACTCGTGGCCTGCTCTGCCGCCTTGCAGGTGCATCCCGACTGCGGCTCAGCCGGTACCGGGTACTGGGGAGCGGGGAGCGGTTGGTGTCTTTGCTGCGGCCGCCTCTTGGTTGGGTATCGCCTCCGTTGCGGCCGGGCGGACTGCCGGAGCCGACGTCATCAAGCGCACAATCGTCCTCGGGACCGGGGGTGACGTCATCTTTGGCGCGACTGGGCTCAGGGCCGGAGGTGATGTCTTCCGGGCTTTGGCCTTGCGCGGGGCTGGTATGGGTGCCGGAGCGGTGGCATGCTCATGGCCCGAGGACCCCGTGGCCGGGTCCTCGCAGGCAGATGTAACGGGTACCGCTGCCATTGCGTGGGGCAGTGGACTGAGCGGGGCACTAACTGCAGATGCGGGCAGCGAAGGAAACGACGTGGCGGACGGGGGCAGACCGAGCTCCTCAGCCAGTTGGGCCGCTTCTGGTGGAACAAAGGGGCGTGGGTCGCTTACCTGCTCCTCCGAGGACATCTCCTCTTCGTGCACCCGAACGGCTGCAGCCAGATCCCTCATCTCGACCGTCCATCTTGCCAGCACGAAATTTGCTTGGGCCTGGATGTTGCGGCACATTTTCGTGGTCTGGGCTTCCACCCAGTCAGCAGTCTCGGGAGCAGGTTCCTCCATTTTCGGGTTACCAGACCGGTCAGACATCCTTTCGAGATAGTGTCCCTGCCTCTTATCTCCTTGGGTCACATGCCACAGTTTTCTGCCCGCCCCCCTGGTTTTTTGGGAGCAGACCTTTTTCGCGTCTCTTAGTTCGTTTTCGGCCTCAGGAGTCATTTCCTTCCGGCCCTGTTCCCATGGGGCGGGGCTTCAACTTTGCGCCCTTTCTCGGGGAAGAAGACACTGGGTTGTCGTTTTTCACTCCCAAAAATCGCGGCAAAAATGGCGACTTTTCAAAAATTGTTGCAGCGGAACACCGCTGACAGTCCAGAACAAGGCACACTTCCACAGGTAAGTGGATGAGTAAGAATCCTGTTCGTGACACCAAGTTTTGAGGTGTGCCGCCCCCATTCCAGCAGCTGGGCTGCTCGGATCTGGATCCGCTGTGTGGCTCGAGGGATTCTTCCAGACCCGGGGGTCGTGCGGACACTTCAAATAAAAGGGGATGTATTTGTATGGGATTTGCTGTAAACTGTGATGCCACCCACGGTGTGTGGTGAAGTGTGGCACCACCGCTGCTTTTGTGGGGCACCTGGGGGTGATGGGATGGAAGCTGGTTGTTAACTCCTCCGTGGGTAGGGATAGTTGCTCCGGGGCCGGTGACTCGGTGCAGGGGACGATGATGGCAGGGGTCGGCGCGCCTGGTCAGACCAGAGAGTCTCAGTTTACTCACAATTAAATAAATCAGATGAGTCTAGTGGTAAACCAAGGTGGTGGTGGCCGGCTGACGCAGACGGGTGCATTCGGGTTCCACACCCGGGCTGATGGGCTGTGTCACTTTCCTCTGCACTACTGTGAGTTCTGTTTGGGCTCTCCGGTATGAAACACGGAAGCCCGCTCCCAGAACTATGGGTGGGAGCCTTGCCCGCTGACGCTGGCCCTTGGGATCTCCCTGGCCCCGGCGGATGCCCTATGCCCCGCAGTGGGCTGTTGTCTGCTTTTGGGACTTTGGTTGGGACAGGGCCTAAAATCCTGCCCTCAATTGGTTAATTTGCTAGGCCGCTGGTTCCGGTCCTGGCTTCAGGGTCCAAGTACCCCCTCTGTGCAAGGTTTCCGGGTCGGTTCTCCGGTGTCGGTATCGGCAGGCTCCAACCCTGTCCCAGTCCACATCGGATCTCCGGCAGCCATCTTCTCGTCTCCTGTTTGACACTGACCACCATCTGCTAGCTAGCTAGCGAGCAGCCGGGGCTCCAACCCCGACGACTTTCCACTCTGGCTTGCACTTGAACTTCCACTCTCCTCTCAACTACTCCTTTCAACTTCAACTCCAACTTTCAACTACTGCATTTCCCACCCCGGGTTCTCCAGAACCCTAGGTGGGCGTTTCTCATCCACCTGGTCCGGCCCACTGGTGTGCCTGTCCTACCCTGGGGGGTGACTAGGATTTGTCGGCTGTGTGTAACCCTTTGTGGGACGGTGTTATGCGGGGGCCTAGTGTGTGTGACTACCTGGTTTTACCAGCGCGTCACACTCTCTTATTCTGATGGACATGCCTAGCAGAAACCTTCCTCATTCTGCCTTTATCAGCACGAACACGTATGTGCTCTGAATCAGCCACAAATCTCTTCAAAGTACGATGATCACGCTTAAGTTTTCGTAAAATATCTAATATTTTCCTCCCTTTTCTGAGGCATTGCACTATTTGATGCTTTTCGGCAGCAGAGAAATCCTTTTCCTTTCCCATGTTACTTGAAAACTGTGGCCTGCTTAATATTGTAGAACATCCAGTTTTACTTTTATTTGGCTCACCTTGCAAAATAATTATCACAGGTATCTGAGATTAAGTTCAGTGATCCAAAGAACCCTGAGACACAATATCATCAATGAGTTTCATTGAAAAAAAAAATCGCTAAGCTAATAATCGCTATGACACTTAAATACAATTTACATAATTTGTAACATGGTGCAATTCACTCTTCGCATACACCTTCCTGTCAACTTATTGATATTTCAGATCTACCTCCCAAGTCAGTGACATGTTGGACTATAGGATGACAGTCATCACGTTTATACATTTTATCGTACGTTTATACATTTATCCATTAATATTATTCCTTTTATATATTTTACATACAGTAAATATTTGGCAGCGTGAATATAAGTCCTATCTGTGGTTACATATTCTTTACAAAACATAAGATATTTATTAGTTTCTTAAAAGCATCTTTAAATTGCTTATTCTTCAGAGTGTAAATTACAGGATTGAGCAGTGGGATCAGTACGATATAAAGAAGGGAGAAAAACTTGTCCTGTCTTGGAGAATACATCGATGTGGGTCTCATATATAACGACAAAGTAGTGCCATAGAATAGAAGTACAGAGGTGAGATGGGAAGCGCAGGTCGAGAAAGTTTTACTTCTTCCAACTGCAGAGTGAATATTCATGATGTTAAATACAATATAAATGTAAGAAACCAAAGTCAAGAAGAATGTTCCAACACCGAACATTGCACCAAAAATGTATATTGCTATATTTGCATAAATGGTATCACTGCAGGAAAGTTTCAGCAATGGAGAGATGTCACAGAAAAAATGATCAATTTGGTTGGAAGAGCAAAAAGATAACTTGGCAATTAAGGTTGTCAAAGAAACAGGTTCCAAAAATGTAGCAATCCATATAGAGATGAGCACCACACGGCAGGTTCTTAAACTCATGAGTACGGTATAGTGGAGCGGATGGCAGACTGCCACATAGCGGTCATATGCCATAACTGCAAGAAGAATCACTTCCATGCAGGCAAAGAAAATGAAAAAATACATCTGTGTTATACAACCGACAAGTGACATGATCCTGTGTTGAGTAGAAAGCATAATAAGAAGATTGGGTAGAATGGTAGAAGTGTAGGAAATATCCACAACTGACAGGTTACTCAAAAGTATATACATAGGAGTGTGCAGGTGAGGATAGAAGACAATTGCAAAGAGAACTGCAGTGTTTCCAAAGATTACATTAAGGTAGATTGTTAAAAATATAACAAAAAGAGGAACTTGAAGGTGAGGAAGATCGGAGAAACATAAAATTGTGAATTGCACTGCGTGTGACTCGTTCGTTGATGCCACTTTATACATGGTCTTTTATAAAAATGAAATGTAAATAAATTTAGTAAATGTTTCCCACATCCACATACAAAGCTTACTTATGTTACCATACTTTATTATTTCTGGCATTTCATGTACAATATATTCAAATGAACACTCCTGTATATGGGTGAGTCGGGTGAGGAGATAGCTGTGCCAATGGATTGCCATTGCAGCCTGGGATAGTCTGAAACCCTCCATGTCTACCACATGAGATCTGCTATGAACCTATCCTGTGGCTATAGCATTTGGCTGGTCTTCATAAGTGATTATCAGTTTCACAATACACATAAAACTAATGCAAATGTTTAAGATCCTTAATGGGGTTGTACAAGTCTGCAGTCACTCTATGTGACTCCATACTTGTGAATCCTCACAGCAGGCACACTGTGTACTGTTAAGATTCTCCAGTGCGGGGGACAGGAGCTATCAGTCATGTGATAGCAAGTGTGCCATTTGAATACTTCTGACCACATTTCGACTAGACATATCTGGCCTCACTCAATATACTTGCATTAAGAAAGTGTGATACTAGTCACTACTTACAGTTAGTATATAAGGAATGGTAGTCAGACAAGCTGGGGTCAGGAAATAGGAGGACATGACAGGACACAGGGAGTAAGCAGAAACACAGTCAAGTAACAGACCGAGGATCAGAATTCCAGGAGAGTACGTATTAGATTCAGGGAGCAGACAGAGACTTGTTCAGAAGCCAGGAGGTAATGACAAGAACAGTTATCGGGCAGAGAGGAGTCAAACAACAGTCTGGGGTTAGGAAACTTAGATCAGAACACAAACACAAACGCGAGCCAAGAGCACAACTGCAGAACCAGAGCGTATGACTGGCAAGGTTCTGGGAGTGCATGCTAAGTAATGAAACTGAGCAATTACTAGGAAGGTGGAACACCTGAGTAAAAGCACCTCCCAGAACCTGCATGGAATCCTGTGCTGTCAAACAACCTGTCCGCTAGTGCTCAAAGAAACAGTAGAGCATCTTCAAAAGCAAAATGCTCTGCACAAAGGAAACATGTCACTGCCAGCTCTGTAGTTCAGGATCTGTATGAAAGATGCTGTGTGTACAGAGGTGTTATGATTCAGGGACCGAGGAGGATCAAAAAATGCGGAAACCCAAAGAGTAACCAGAGTGGCTGGAACCTGAACGGACTGCAGACCTAATCCTGACAATCAACTAGAAGTAGCTGTGGGACAAGCTTACGATGACCTAGTCGTCTCGACACAGCCGGTGAACTAAATATTCTTACAGATAGAAATATAAGAAAAGCTAATCTGCCTCGGAGCAATCCCCAAAGATATAGATAGCCCCCCACATGTAAAGACTACGGTGATATCAGAAAACACAATACAAAGCTAGATAAACAGGTTCAGCAAAGGTGAGGCCCAAATTGTCTTTATAGGAAAGGATAGGAAGAAGTACTGTCTGCAGCCGTAAAAACCCTAATAAATACCAGCACGTCTGATATGGAAAAACCCTGAGACCAAACGGCCTCTCCCCCACTATATCAGCACTCTGATGTTACTGGGATCCAAAAACACTAATATAGATGAGGGACTGAATTAATACCAAGCATGACAAAACACAATACATTGCACAATCATGGAGCTGGGTATACAGACACTCCCAGCAGAGAATGATCCATTTCCACCAGGAA
Source organism: Anomaloglossus baeobatrachus (assembly GCF_048569485.1). Lineage (NCBI taxonomy): Eukaryota > Metazoa > Chordata > Amphibia > Anura > Aromobatidae > Anomaloglossus > Anomaloglossus baeobatrachus. The sequence goes on from NC_134357.1 coordinate 70,255,168, forward strand.
CTCCACACAGGCAAAATATGAATCAAGCATTAGTATCAAAGCAGAAAAAACAACAAGAAAGTGGAAACAATAAGCAGAGGTACAAGACCAACTTATCTGAGAGGAGTTCTGGTAGAGAAAAGGGCTGGTTTCAGAATGTCCTTAACACACAGGATATCCATTCAGCACTGGCAAGTAACAGGAGAAAATTACTCAGCTATATAGTCCAATCTGAAATACCTGATTGCCAGTCCTCCACAGGTGTGTGGCTTTTATTCTGCAAATCAACTGCACTGCCAGCACAAACCACAAGAGGGAGCCCCAAACTGGAAAATGTATTCACAACACAGAGATATCGTGACAGTACCCCCTCTTCAAAGGGGGGCCACTGGACCCCCAGGTTTTTCAGGAAACCTCCGATGGAAGGCCTTAACCAATCAACTGGCTCTCACAGAACAAGCCGGAATCCATGATCTCTCCTCAGGTCCATATCCCTTCCATTAAACTAAGTATTGAAGGGAAGTCCAGACCCTACGCGAGTCAACAATACTTTGCGCCTCATACTCCAAACCTCCATCAATGGGAACAGGAGGAGGAAGACAAGGCTGAGGGAACGATTGTTTTTTAGCAGGGACTTATGGAATACATTTGGGATACGCAGAGACTGAGGAAGTCTCAGTCTAAAGGCAACTGGATTGACCACCTTCAAGATTGTATATAGCCCTATAAATTTAGGACCCAATTTAGCCAAGGTTTCTTTGAGCTTAATATTCTTTGATCACAGCCACACCTTATCCCGCACCCTAAAGACAGGACCCAAAGAACATTTCCTATCAGCCTTTTTGTTTCATGCGACATTGGGCCATCCCAATATTTTTTTGCACCTCCCTCCAGACATCCCCAAGTTTTTGTATGGATATGTCTGCTCCAGCACAGCCAGAACTTAACCTAGAAAATTCTCCAAAATGGGGATGAAAACCATAATTACAAAAAAGGTGAAGTCCCAGTAGACTGAGTGACCTGACTACTGAAGGCAAACTCTGCAAGAGGTAACCAATCCTCCTGTTGATCTATCACAAAACATCGCAATATTTGCACTGGAGAATCCTGGCAGAGCGCAGTGCAACCACTGTGAGAATACACAAGTTTGCAGTCATATAGAGTGTTGGAGTCAGGAGCATGCAGTCATGTGACTGCAAATATGCAATTTTCTGGCTATATTCATATATGGCCTCCTTCAATATTCTTGCAATAAGTAAGGTTGTCCATGTCTAGTTGGCAGGTGATTGTGTGTATGCAATTCACATGCTGCTGTCGGCACTGGCACCAAAGAATCCTGACACCACACTGTGCAACTGTTCTGAGGGTTCACAAGTTTGCAGTCACACGGAGTTTGAAGTCAGACCACCCCTTTAAGAGGACCAATTAAATTTTCAAAAATAGTTTTAAGACATGAAAAAATAAAAAAAAATGTAAAACAATAAATCAGCCTCCTATTCCTCAAATGTAAACAGCAAACTAAATTAAAAAAAATTGTATTTGATTTTGTTGTATGTGTATTTGCCGGAACTATTAAAATATAAAAATATATTTACCACATGTTACAAAAAAGTTAGCTCATCACACAAATAAAAAATAACCTTCATATGGCTCCATCAACAGAAAAATCCACATAAATGGTGACACACACGCAAACCATCTCACAGTAAATGCTATAAAATCAAACCCTAGAAAATAATAGCAGAAATGCGTTTTTATTTTTACTATTTCACAGAATTGAAATTTTTTCCCAATATATGGAAAAATAAAAATAAGTTATATACTGAAAAGCTTCTAATTGCTCAGAAAATACAAATAGGGGAGATGAGAGGGAGATGACCCCTCTTATTATAAGAACTTAAACTCATTAATAAACAGAGACTTAAGGGGGCTTTACAAGCTACGATATCGCTAGCGATATCGCTAGCAAGCGTACCCGCTCCCGTCGTTTGTGCATCATGGGCAAATCGCTGCCCGTGGCGCACAATATCGCTAATACCCGTCACACAGACTTACCTTGTGGCCGGCGAACAGTCTCTTTTCTAAGGGGGGAGGTTCGTGCGGCATCACAGCGACGTCACACAGCAAGCGTCCAATTGAAGCGGAGGGGTGGAGAGCAGCCGCAGGAAAGTTACGCCCACCTCGTTGTCGGAGGATGCAGGTAAGCTGTTGTTCGTCGTTCCCGGGGTGTCACACGTAGCGATGTGTGCTGCCTCAGGAATGACAAACAACCTACGTCTACAACGACTAACGAGATTTTGAAAATGAGCGACATGTCAACGATCAACGATTAGGTGAGTATTTTTGATCATTAACACTTGCTCCTAGCTGTTACACGCAACGACGTCGCTAACAACGCCGTATGTGAGTCCCGAATTCTGTGACCCCGACGACATATTGTTAGCGATATCATTGTGTGTAAACGGGCCTTTACTCAGTGACTCTAGAGATGTAAAATTACTTGGTTGTATAAACTTGGAACTGTTGAACCAAATCTCAAAATGTTCAAATTTGTGCAAATTTCAGGAAATGCAACTTGAACTGGATCCTTCACAACTCAATCTGCTCATCTCTAGTTGGGACCTTTATTAATTACTCATTATTTATACTTGATGGTAACTTTACAGAATTGTAAATTATGCTTTGCTGATATAGCACCATCATTTTCTGCTGCACTTTACAGATATCATTATCATCACTGACCCCATTGAGGCTGACAATCTAAATTCCTTACCAATATCTCTTTGCAGTGTGGATGCAAAATCAGGAAGAACACACAAACTCCTTGTCAATTTGAACCCAGGATGCCGGGGCTGCAAAGCAACAGTTCTAACTTATGAGCAACTGTGATGGCCATTATTTGACTTGTACTCCTAATTTTTCTTTTTTTTTTTGCATTCTTTTACTCTTTTCGCACTAGTCACTACAAACCTAAGTAATTTTAATTTGTCTTTTTTTTCCTGATTGCGTTTCTATCAAACTCTTTCTCTCACCTCTCTCCATAGACTTTTATAGTTAGTAGATGTAATTTGATTTCTCATTGAAGACAGATCTAAGGACAGAAAAGTGGAGAAAAAAAGCAATTTTCTCAAAGATATATTATGATTTTCTTTCTGTTTATATTGTTGAATTATAAAAAAAAATACAAACTAAAACTATAGATACTTTTTAATCCTACTAAAAGAAAAAACACAATTTTACAGATTATTGCATTAATAAAAATGAACAGTTGTTCAATAATTTCTATTTCCGCTTTAAAGTAGTTTCAGATATAAAATGGAAAAATGACATAAAATTCTAGCTAAAAAAATATAACTTGAAACACAACAATAAAACAAATCCATCCCACCAGCAATATTCACATTGGGGAAAATGTTTCACACATGATCAACTGATCCTACTGTAATGACGGTGAATGATAAAGATGATGGTATAAGCTGCTATAAATTCTAATGCATATATCAATGGAGTAAGACCTTAGAGAATTCAAGCTGGTTTTGGTTCTTTCATTAGAAAGAAATGAATCCCACTATAATATGTCTCTACGGAAAAGATTAATCTTGTAAAAGAGTAGAAGAAACATCCATTATTTAACACATCCTACAAATCAGGATAAATTTTGTTAGGTTCCAATAATAGGCTGATAATAAAACTCATACATACAGTATTCACAATATTCAAATACAGTTATATTTTATTCAGAGTGTCCGACTTGGTCTACTACTCACTCCATAATATGTCCTCCAACTATGGAAACTAAGGGTACTTTCACACTTGCGTTGCTTTCCTTCAGTTGCAATCCGCCGTTTTGGAAAACAGTGGAATCCATTAACGGATTCCGCTGTTTCCCATATACTTGTATTGATGACGGATTGTGCCAAAAGTACCTGCGTTGCTTCCGCTGGACGATGCTGCGATGCTTCCGCCGAGTGGAAGAAATGCAGCATGTAGCGTTAATTGCTTGCGTTAAAATGACGCTGAGCGGTGGATTCCGTTACATCCGTCAATAGCTATAATGGATCCCTATGGTGGCGGATTCCGTTGCAAAGTGCTTTACAACGTAATCCACTGCTGGATTCTGTTAATTTCTACTGAACATGCCCTGAATGAAAAAAATGGAAAAAAACAACAAAAACGGAGCCAACGCATTCCGTTAGAAGCTAATGGACTCCTGTGAAATAACGGACCCGTTGCATCCGTTGACAACACAAAAATAACGGATGTGTCAAAACGATGCAGCAACGGACTCAGCGGATTCAACCCAACGCAAGTGTGAAATTAGCCTAAGTGGTGTTTGGTAACAGCCATGAGTCTCAGAGAAAGATACTAAAAAGGACTGAAATTTAAAAGTTTAATTACTGTAATGATAGACTGAGGCAAAGTGGCGTAAGCTTTTTTGGAACGGAAACTAAAGCGGGCTTTACACACAGCGACATCGCTAGCAATAGCATCCGCCCCCGTCGGTTGTGCGTCATGGGCAAATCACTGCCCGTGGCGCACAACATCGCTAGGACATGTCACACATACCTGCCAAGCGACGTTGCTGTGGCCGGCGAACCGCCTCCTTTTTAAGGGGGTGGTTCGTTTGGCGTCACATAGGCATCACTAAGCGGCTGCCCAATAGAAGCGGAGGGGCGGAGATGAGCGGGCCGAACATCCCGCCGACCTCCTTCCATCCTCATTGCGGGTGGCCACAAGTACGGTGATGTTCCTCGTTCCTGCGGTGTCACACATAGCGGGGTGTGCTGCCGCAGGAACGAGGAACAACCTGCGTCCTGCAACAGCAACGATAATCGGGAAAGGAACGACTTGTCAACGATTAGATAAGTAATTTTGATCGTTAACGGTCGTTCCTGCATTTCACAAGCAACAACGTTGCTAACGTTGGGAGAGCAGTGTATATTCAATGAAGGCAATGAGCGGACCCGAAAGTGAATGAGAGGCCATGGGAGACCGGTCGCTTTAATATTTTTTTTATTTTTACTTTAATTATAATTATTTTTATTATCGGAGTGTCAGGCCTGGCACTTGGGCAACTTTGAACCCCCGGGTCAGACTTTATAGTCCGGGTCTGCCCATCACTATTTTTAAACCATTTAATAAAAAAAACACATGTCAAAAACGCATCAAAAATGCATGGAAAACGCATAGTAAACACGTGTTTTTGGATGCATTTCTGTGACCACAGGCTGTGTTTCTTCTGACCACAGGGTGCAGTTTTGTGGTGAACAGAAAACTGCAGCATTCGGATATATCCTAAACTAGACTATATCGGACTATTCTGAAAAAAAAAACATTGTGTGGGCACTCTGAGAAAAGGCTCTCTGAGGGTACTCTGAAAAAGGTTCTAGGAGAGTCCTCTTAAAAAAGGCTTTGTTGGGGTACTCTTAAAAAAAGCTCTATGGGGGCACTCTGCACCAGGTTCTATGGGGGCACTCTGAAAAAAGGCTCTGTGGGGAGTACTCTGCTCCAGGCTCTGTATGGGCACTCTGCATCAAGCTCTGTGGAGGTAATCTGAAAACAGAGTTGTAAGGGCACTCTGCACCAGGTTCTGTGGGGGGAAACCTGCACCAGGCTCTGTGGTGGTAGTCTGCATCAGGCTTTGTGGGGGAACTCTGCCCCAGGCTCTTCGTGGAACTTTACAACAGGAGATGTGGTGGACTCTGAAAACAGGCTGTGTGGAACTACTCTGCACCAGGCTCTGTGGGTGCACTCTGAAAAAAAGCTCTGTGCGTGTACTCTGAAAAAGGTTCTGTGAGGATATTCTAAAAACAGCCTCTGTGGAGGTACTCTGAAACAGGGTCTGTGGGGGCACTCTACATAAAGCTCTTTGGATGTACTCTGAAAACAGGTTTTCAGTGAGCTTTCTGCACCAGGCCCTGTGGGGGTACTCTGAAAACAGGGTCTGTCAGTGAACTCTGCATAAAGGCGGTGTAATAATCTGCTGGGCACTATCTCTATATAGAAGTTGTGTTGAGTTACATTGTGGCACTTGTTGAGTTACATTGAATGAGGAGAGCATTAAAGAGGGGATGTGGCTGTGGCCATGATGCTGCTGCTGGTGGTGGTGGAGCTGCAGCAGGATGAAAACGTGACCGATCTGTGCTTGCTATGGGCCCAAATTAAACACCTTCTAATGGTATACACAGGCGACAGGATGTTCTGCGTAATTTTGTAGACCTGAATACCAGTGGCATAACTGTGACTGGCCCAAGGGTACAGGTGCCCATTGGCGCTACTGTCTGTTTCAATTGGATTTTCAGCCAAGGGCGTGCATCCAGCTGAACTACATCGCAGCACAGAGACCCTTCGGGACACTGCACTGTGCTGTTCTAGCCGTCAATTAAGGCTGTGAATATTCACTGCTTCCCATGCCTATAAAACAGGGCATGGGGAGCAGAGAATATGCCGGCACCAGGCAACGGACCATGCTGTACTTGGGTGTGCTGCATATCACAGTGACATCATGCGCTGCTTAAACGCTGGTCACTTGCAGTATGCCATCATCGAAGGTGGACACCAGGGGAGTAGGGGGGAAGGTCAGTATAATCGGATTTTTTGTGCAGCATGGGGTATCATATGTACAGGATGGGGACATAAACTAAGCTGGAGCCATTATGGAGACATGTATACCAGGATGGGGCTATTATGAGGACATGTATACCAGGATGGGGCTATTATAGGGACATATATAACAGGATGGCACTATTATGGGGACATAAATACCAGGATGGAACTATTATGGGGACATGCATACAAGGATGGGGCCATGTATACCAGGATGGGGCCATTATGGGGACATGTATAGCAGGGTGGGGCCATTATAGGGACATATATGCCAGGAACGGGCCATTATGGCGACATGTATATCAGGATGGGGGCCATTATGGGGACATATATACCAGGATGTGGCTATTATGGGGACATCTATAGCAGGATGGGGTCATTATGGGGACAGCTATACCAGGATGGGGACATATATACCAGGATAGGGCCATTATGGGGATATATATACAAGGATAGGGCTATGGTGGAAACATATATACCAGGATGAGAACATATATACCAGGATGGGGTCAAGATGTGGACATATACCAGAATGGGGCAAGGATGTGGACATATACCAGAATGGGCCATGATGGGGACATAGATACCAGGATATAGCCATGATGTTGTCCTACAGCAGGATGTTTCCATGACGGGGACATATACCAGGATGTGGAAATGATAGAGACATATATACACTGAGAAGGCCATATATACCAGGATTGACCATAGAGGGAATATATACCAGGATGGGGCCATATATGCCAGGATGGGGCCATATATTTCAGGATATAGCCATGATGAGGTCATACACCAGGATGGGGGACATATTTACCAGGAAGTGGCTCCGAATGGGGGACATTAGTACAGGATGGGGGACAGTGTTATACAATGAAGGGGAGATGACAACTCATATGTCTTTACAGGATTTAGAGCACTACAACTGCCCATACATCTGACCAACGAGAGGGAGTCCCAGGCTCAAACTTTGTAATGGGGCCCATCAGACTGCTCTAGTTATGCCACTGCTGAATACCTCTGTATGAATGGTGAGGTCAGAATAAATAAAGGCGGTTTAAGATTTGGTTGCTGAGAATACCTCCAGCTCCTTCACTTTGTCTTCCACCCAATCCCCTGCTGAAAGCACAGAGTTTGAACCTGTGAATCAGCCAAGCAGTCTGAGCCCCAAGTCATACAGCAGTCACTTCTGCTTTTTGATGACTGGCTGGGATTCTGTTGGCCATCCACTTGGCCCTGCCCCAGAAGTGGAATAGATTGAGTGCACTAATGCCAAACCACTTGCTCTGTTTGAGGAGGAAGACGTGGGAGAGTTAGTACACACAGTCAGTGGTCCACCGCAGCACATCTCTGATGAAGATGATAAAACACAAGTGCCAACTGTTGTGGCTTTTGGCAGTGTGCAGACCAGCAAGAAGGGCAGAGGTGAGAAGTAGCTGGAAGATGATGCGGGGGATATTGAGATTCTAGACCCCACAGGGAATGATGCCATCCTAGTGATGTGTGCAGTTCAGAGGAAGAGGTGGTGGTCACGCTGCCACAGCTACACAGCAAAAGAGAGAGCAGGGTGCAAAAGCATAAATGCCAGTATGTCTGCTTCTACTGCCCACCACACCGATAAACTGAACACACAAAAATCAACTCAAAGGATCTCCCTGACATAGCATTTTGTCAGGCAATGTGCTGACCATAAGACATGGGTGGTTTGTGCGCTGTGCCATCAGAGCCTGAAGCAACGTACCAATGTTTTTAATCCTGAGCACCACCTCCATGACGAGGCATCTGAATGCAAAAACATGAGCTGCAATAGAGTACACACTAGAGATGAGCGATGTTCGATTCGAACCATTCGCCAATTTCAAATTCGAGTGATTTTGGGCGGTGTTTGAATCGTTCAACGAACTCGAACGATTTGCTTCAAGTTCGGCCGTTCGAGTTACCGTTCGATAATGGTTCGATCACCAAAAGCGTGGATTTTCATAGTAAGACTATGTGTGCACGTTGTGTACTTGCATGCGTCCTACGTCCCCAGCACAATCCCTCTCTCTTTCTTACTCACCGATTACGGGCGCTGCGCTGCACAGCTGTCACAAAGCTCAGGCGGCTTTTCCTCTTTTGAAAATGGCTGCCGCTCATTATTCAATCTGGTATTCCCTGCTTTCCCCGCCCACCGGCGCCCATGATTGGTTGCAGTCAGACACGCCTCCACGCTGAGTGACAGCTGTCTCACTGCAACCAATCACAGCCACCGGCGGGCGGGTCTATATCGTGCAGTAAAACAAATAAATAAATAATTAAAAAAAAAAAACTGCGGTTCCCCCCAATTTTGATACCAGCCAAGAGAAAGCCACATAATCCACTTCTGGATTCTCTACTGCAATACAGAGGTCAAGATTACCAAATCTTCCTAAGCTTTTTATTTGAGGCAGTGGCTCAATGGGTGAAGCTGCCGCCTAAGGAGAATTAGTTCACGAGTTCGACTCTCGGCCGTCCCGGTAAAGAATTTAATTTAATTTATTTTGAATTTTAAATTATAATTATTATTTATTTATAATTATAATTTAATTTAATTATGCACTGAGGGGAGGAGCTGGACATCAGCTGTGAGCCGCGGGACACACCTCCGGATTGGAGCAGTTCACGGAATGAGGCTGCATTGCTCTCCCCTCTCTCTCCTCTCTCTCTTTCTCTCTTTTTGTCTCTTTTTTTCTATCTCTCTTGTTCTCTCTTTTTCTCTCTTTCTCCCTTTCTCTCTATCTCTCTCTTTTTCTTCTCTCTCTCTTTTTCTCTCTCTCTTTTTCTCTCTTATTCTCTATCTCTCTTTTTCTTTCTCTTTTTATCTCTCTTTTTCTCTTTTTCTCTCTTTCTCTTTTTCTCTCTTTTTCACTCTTTCTTTCTCTCTCTTTTTCTCTCCCTCTCTTTCTCTTTTTCTCTCTCTTTTTCTCTCTTTTTCTCTCTCTCTTTTTCTCTCTTTTTCTCTCTCTCTCTTTTCTCACTTTTACTCTCTTTTCCCTCTCTCTCTCTCCTCTTTGTAGCTGAATAATCCATTTCTGGATTCTCTACTGCAATACAGAGGACAAGATTACCATTAGAGGCAGTGGCTGAATTGGTAGAGCTGCTGCCTAAGAAGAATTAGTTCACGAATTCGAGTCCCGGCCGTCCGGTTAAGAATTTATTTAATTGATTTTTAATTTTAAATTATAATTATTATTTATTTATAATTATAATTTAATTTAATTATGCACTGAGGGGAGGAGCCAGACATCAGCTGTGAGCCGCGGGACACACCTCTAAAATTGGAGCAGTTAACGGAATGAGGCTGCATTGCTCTCTCCTCTCTCTCTTCTCTCTCCTTCCTCTCTTCGCTCTCTCTTCTCTCTCTCTTCTCTCTCTCTTCTCTAGTCTTCTCTCTCTCTTCTCTCTCCTCTCTCTCTCTTCTCTCTCTCTCCCTCTCTTCTCTCTTCTCTCTCTCTCTCTTCTCTCTCCTCTCTCTTGTCTCTCTCTTCTTTCTCTTTTCTCTCTCTTTTTTCTCTCTATTTTCTCTCTTTTATCTCTCTCAGACCTAGCGATGATCAGCTAATGTGGTCACCTGACGGAATCAGCTGACACTATAAGTCGAGCGGTGAGGCCGGCTTTTTACCGGCTGGCCGGCTAAACTATCAGCTGCTGCTGTCGGACAGAAGTCTGCACAGAAGTGTGTATTTTTTTTTTTTTTTGCACTGATGCATCAGCTGATTGTATAAAAGCCGTTTATACAATAAGCTGCTGTGTCATGTGATTCATGCCCTTGAACCTGACACATCATCTGATCGCTTTGCCTTCCAGCAAACCAATCAGATGATATTGGATCCAGATTGGACGGCGCGGGACCCTTGACCCAGGATTACTGAGGAGGAGGGTTCTTTATTTCAATAAAGATGGAGTCACTAATTGTGTTGTGTTTTATTTCTAATAAAAATATTTTGTGTTGTGGGTTTTTTTATCTGTACTAGAAATTCATGGTGCCATGTGTAATATTGGCGTGACACCATGAATTTGGGGCTTAGGGCCAGTTGATAATATACAGCTAGCCCTAACCCCATTATTACCCAGCGAGCGACCCATCACCAGGTCAGCTGGAACAGTTGGATACAGCACCAGAAGATGGTGCTTCTATGAAAGCGCCATTTTCTGGAGTGGCTGCAGACTGCAATTCGCAGCAGGGGTGCCCAGAAAGCTTGGGCACCCTGCGCTGAAGATTATAATCCCCAGCTGCCTAGTTGTACCTGGCTGGACACAAAAATTGGGCGAAGCCCACATCATTTTTTTTTTAATTATTTCATGAAATTCATGAAATAATTAAAAAAAAAAGGCTTCCCTATATTTTTGGTTCCCAGCCGGGTACAAATAGGCAGCTGGGGGTTGGGAGTAGCCTGTAGCTGCCTGCTGTACCTGGCTGTAAAGATAGAATTAGTTTGCACACAGCCGGTTAAATTAAGAGGTGCTGGTAGATGGGATATAACCTCCCGGGTAGTATATAACAAAGTTCACCGCACTCTCCAGTAGTTTTTCATTCAACAGGGAGATTTATTTAGAAATATAGACGGTGGACAGTAGAAGGCAAGGGGAAAAGCGAGTACAAAACGTTTTGACCTGTAAGGTCTTTATCAGAAAATCGCTGAAAATAAATCAAAAAACAAACATCAGTGTGCACCCTATAAAACATAGATTGCAGAAACATACATATAAAATTTTCTATGTACAAATTATACATACAGTTAGGTCCAGAAATATTTGGACAGTGACACAATTTTCGCGAGTTGGGCTCTGCATGCCACCACATTGGATTTGAAATGAAACCTCTACAACAGAATTCAAGTGCAGATTGTAACGTTTAATTTGAAGCTTTGAACAAAAATATCTGATAGAAATTGTAGGAACTGTACATATTTCTTTACAAACACTCCACATTTTAGGAGGTCAAAAGTAATTGGACAAATAAACCAAACCCAAACAAAATATTTTTATTTTCAATATTTTGTTGCGAATCCTTTGGAGGCAATCACTGCCTTAAGTCTGGAACCCATGGACATCCCCAAACGCTGGGTTTCCTCCTTCTTAATGCTTTGCCAGGCCTTTACAGCCGCAGCCTTCAGGTCTTGATTGTTTGTGGGTCTTTCCGTCTTAAGTCTGGATTTGAGCAAGTGAAATGCATGCTCAATTGGGTTAAGATCTGGTGATTGACTTGGCCATTGCAGAATGTTCCACTTTTTTGCACTCATGAACTCCTGGGTAGCTTTGGCTGTATGCTTGGGGTCATTGTCCATCTGTACTATGAAGCGCCGTCCGATCAACTTTGCGGCATTTGGCTGAATCTGGGCTGAAAGTATATCCCGGTACACTTCAGAATTCATCCGGCTACTCTTGTCTGCTGTTATGTCATCAATAAACACAAGTGATCCAGTGCCATTGAAAGCCATGCATGCCCATGCCATCACGTTGCTTCCACCATGTTTTACAGAGGGTGTGGTGTGCCTTGGATCATGTGCCGTTCCCTTTCTTCTCCAAACTTTTTTCTTCCCATCATTCTGGTACAGGTTGATCTTTGTCTCATCTGTCCATAGAATACTTTTCCAGAACTGAGCTGTCTTCATGAGGTGTTTTTCAGCAAATTTAACTCTGGCCTGTCTATTTTTGGAATTGATGAATGGTTTGCATCTAGATGTGAACCCTTTGTATTTACTTTCATGGAGTCTTCTCTTTACTGTTGACTTAGAGACAGATACACCTACTTCACTGAGAGTGTTCTGGACTTCAGTTGATGTTGTGAACAGGTTCTTCTTCACCAAAGAAAGTATGCGGCGATCATCCACCACTGTTGTCATCCATGGACGCCCAGGCCTTTTTGAGTTCCCATTCTCACCAGTCAATTCCTTTTTTCTCAGAATGTACCCGACTGTTGATTTTGCTACTCCAAGCATGTCTGCTATCTCTCTGATGGATTTTTTCTTTTTTTTCAGCCTCAGGATGTTCTGCTTCACCTCAATTGAGAGTTCCTTAGACCGCATGTTGTCTGGTCACAGCAACAGCTTCCAAATGCAAAACCACACACCTGTAATCAACCCCAGACCTTTTAACTACTTCATTGATTACAGGTTAACGAGGGAGACGCCTTCAGAGTTAATTGCAGCCCTTAGAGTCCCTTGTCCAATTACTTTTGGTCCCTTGAAAAAGAGGAGGCTATGCATTACAGAGCTATGATTCCTAAACCCTTTCTCCAATTTGGATGTGAAAACTCTCATATTGCAGCTGGGAGTGTGCACTTTCAGCCCATATTATATATATAATTGTATTTCTGAACATGTTTTTGTAAACAGCTAAAATAACAAAACTTGTTTCACTGTCCAAATATTTCTGGCCCTGACTGTATTTGTACTAAGCAAGGCTGTGCATGTCCGGTCGGCAGGTGACCACATGCATTCAATTCACATACTGAATTTGTGGTCACACCCCCGCTGCTCTGGGCGCCAGCAATGGAGAATCCGAGAGTGCTCAGTGCACACGCTGTGAGGATTCACAAGTTCACATAGAGTGACTGCAGATTTGTGCTCTAAGGCAAGACAACCCATTTATAGGGACTAATTAAATTTTCAAAAATAGTTTTAAAAAAATAAAAATTAAAAAATATGCAAAATAATAATTTAACCTTCTTTTCCCCAAATGTATACCTCAAACTAAATTTAAAAAAAAAACATATTTAATTTTGTTGCATGTGTAATTGACTAAACTAATAAAATATAAAAATAATTATCACATATAGTCAAAGCCGAAATGTTGCTATTGCCCCAAAAAAGTGACTATATTTACGACAAAATGTTACAAAAAAACGTCAGCTCATCATACAAATGAAAAAATAACCCTCATATGGCTCCATCAACAGACAAAATCCCCAAAAATGGTGAAAAAGCATCTCACAGTAAATGCTCTAAAATCAAAACCCAGAAAATAATAGCGGAATTGCGCTTTTTTACTCTTTCACAGAAACTAGAATTTTTTTCCCAATATATGGAAAAATAAAAATACATTATATCATTTCAAAGTAGTAAAGTATAACTTGCCCATCAAAAAACAATCTTTCAAATGGCTTCTTAATACTGAAAAGTTTGTAATTGTTCAGAAAATACACAGGGGAGAGGAGAGAGAGAGGACCCCTCTGATTATACTTGTCACATGTATAGGGACAGGTTCAGGGCTAGTTCTCATCTTATCATCTAGACCAGTGTTTCCCAAACTCCAGTCCTCATGGCCCCCCAACAAGTCATGTTTTCAGGATTTCCTTACTATTGAACAGGTGATGGAATTATTATCAAGGCATCACCTGTGCTATATTAAGGCAATCCTGAAAACATGACCTGTTAGAGGTCATGAGGACTGGAGTTTGGGAACCACTGATCTAGACCATGCACTTTAAACAGGGTTTTTTTTAGGCACTTGTGGGCTTAATGCACCTTCTGTTGGAGCAGCAGACTGGCTCAGCTGGCAGCAGTTAATCAGTTGCCGGCTGGGATTTAAGCCCTCTGCTTCCTGGACTTGTTGCTAGTTATTCTATTCAGTTAGGAGCTAGCCAGGGAGCAGAGAAGACGTCTAGTACTTCTGCTGCTATCTGCTGCGATTGTTGTAAGTTGCTCTTCTGCCTCCTTTTCTTTGTACTCTTACCTGCACAACTTCTGTTATTCCCTAGTGTAGGTTTTTTGGTGTATTTGAGTTTTTGTTACCCCCATCTGTCATTTTGTGTTGGTGGGTTGTTGGTTGGGCTCCGTTTGGGTCAATCCCCTGGATGGTGGGGACTCAGGTCATTAGGGCCTGGGCAGGAGACAGGACCATGTTGGAGGCTCGACCATGACTACCGTTAGGTTTACAATCAGGATAAGGGACAGCGCAGGGTCCCTAGAGTCAGCCTAGAAGCCCTGTACCATATGTTCTCCCCCTGTTACAACACGCTTCAGGAGAGAGAGAGGCTTACCCAGTGACTCAAGAGATGGAAAATGACTCTGCCGTATACAAACTAGGAACTGTTAAATGAAATCTCAAATTTGTGTTAAACTGCAGATTTCAGGAAAGTCAACTTGAACTGGATCATTCACAAGTCAATCTGCTCATCTATAGTTGAGATCTTTATATGAACTCAACTACTTGATGGTAACTTTACAGAATTGTAAATTATACTTTACTGATATAACATCATCATATTCTGCTGCATTTTACAGATATCATTATCATCACTGTCCCCTTTGGGGCTCACAATCTAAATTCCTACCAGTATGTCTTTGGAGTGAAACGCAAAACGCAGGTAGAACACACGTTACAAATTTGAAACCCAGGATGCCAGTGCTGCAAAGCAACATCTTTAACCTATTAGCAGCTATGAAGGCCATTAAATGACTCATACTCCTAATTTTTCTTTATTTTTTTGCATTTTTCTTCTCTTTTCGCTCTAGTCACTACAAATCCAAGTCATTTTTCTTTTTCTTTTATTCTGATTGTGTTTCTATCAAACTCTTTCTCTTGCCTCTCTCCATAGACTTTAATAGTTAGGTGCAATTTGATTTCTCATTGAAGACAGATCTAAGGACAGAGAAATGACTCATAAGTGGAGAAAAAAAGTATTTTTCTCAAAGATATATTATAATTTTTAGGGATGATCGAATACTTTGATTATTCGGCATTAGCGAATATTTTCCGAATGCTTCGCCGCTATTCAACTATTCGATGCGCAAATTAAGTCTATGGGAAGCCCGAATAGTTCCAAATAGTTGTTATTTGGGTTTCCCATAGACTTACATTGCGCATCGAATATTTGCGAATAGTTGAATAGCGGCGAGGTATTTGGAAAATATTCGCGAAGCCAAATAATCGAAGTATTCGATCATCCCTAATAATTTTCTTTTTATTTGTACTGTTGAATTATAAAAAAAATACAAACCTACTAAAATAAAACAAGTAATTATATAAACTTTGGCATGAATGACAATGAACATTTGTTCAATAACTTCCATTTTCTCTGAAAACGAATTTCATAGAAAAAATGGAAAATTTTCATAAAATCCTATCTAAAAAATAAATAACTTGAAAGATAAAAATAAAACAAATCATACCACCAGCAATACTCACATTGGGGAAAATGTTTCACACATGACCAACTGATTCTACTGTAATTTAGGTGAATGATAAAGATGATGGTATAAGCTGCTATAAATTCTAATGCATATATCAGTGGAGTAAGACCTTAGAGAATTCAAGCTGCTTTTGGATCTCACATTAGAAATAAATGAATCCCACTATAATATGTCTCTACGGAAAAGATTAATCTTGTAAATTAATAGAAGAAACATCCATTATTTAACACATCCTACAAATCAGGATAAATAGATTCCAATAATATGCTGATAATAAAACTCATACATACAGTATTCAAATACAGTTATATTTTATTCAGAAATTGTCCGACTTGATCTACTACTCACTGCCCTATACGTCCTCCACTTATGGAAGCTAGGTGGTGTTTGATAACAGCCATGAGTCTCAGAGAAAGATACTAAAAAGAACTGAAAATTAAAAGTTCAATTACTGTAATGATAGTTTGGGACAAAGTGGCGTGAGCTCCCCTGGAACAAAAAAACAAAGATTTCAGGTTCAGAGGATAATAGTAAGAAAGAAAAAACTAAGAGATGTTAGGGAACTGATGTGATAGGCCTGCCTAAAAAGATTTTTAGGACACACCTAAAACTGTTGACATTGGGTATTTTTTTGATGGGTATTATGCTGAAGAGTGAATATGAACCCACTGCACCACAGGCTGACCTCAAAGGAGCTCTCTGACATGGTATTTCTTCAGGTAATATGCTGACGACAAGACAAGGGTAGTTTGCACACTGTGCATGATAAAACATCTGAATGCAAAGCATGAGCTGCAGTGGATTACACATCTGAAAAACTAGGAAAAAATTGAGGCTCCTCTTGATCCTTCTTCTGATGCAGTCTCGGCCTCTTCCTCCCACTCACGAGCAACCTTTGTGGGGAACTAAATTGCTCCCCACAAAGAAAAAATGTAACAAACAGGCCAAGAAAGGCAACACACATTGATTCAGGTTATCATTACAATGACCGTAACGCTTATCAGCATGTTACCGTGAAAACCACCCCATAAAAACACTCCCTTAACAGAAGAGGATGTAACCCGTTAAACTACTGACACGTAATCCACTAATCTGGTCACCTTACTTGAGCAGTTATAAGCAAAGCTGGGTCTAAGTCCTTATAGCTATCACCCTGAGCACTTAAATAGCTGAATATAACTAGCGTCACCTTTAAATGGATACTACGCCCTCAGATACTGCATAACCAAGCAAGAGGCAAAAGCCTAAGCCACTCCGTGGCAGCGATCTTGTGTGGTGCAGTCTGTGGCTTGACCACATAACTTGGATTTAGGGTCTTGACCGACGGCATCTGTGGCTTGACCATATAGCTTGGCATGGGGTTTTTACCGGCGGCATTTGTGGCTTCACCATATCACTGAAGCTAGGGGTTTTGACCAGTGGCATCTGTGTCTTGACCACATAGCCCAGGATCAGGATTTTTACCGGTGTTTTTTTTGAGCTGCTCTCATTGCTCAAGTTCTCTACAGGGTGCATCAGCAGGAGGCTCAAGGAAGTGACTTGACTCACACACGGTTTGCAATGAGCTCACTCGCTCCTTTAGTAGGAAGAATAAGATGTGACACCCCACACATAAGTCTGCTTGCTTCTGCTTCTTGAAATATAGAGTTTGCAGATCACTCCTGGATTTTGAAATGCAGTGTTTCTTTTATCAAGTGAAAATTTATACTTTCAGTGCTTCAATTGCTTAAACTGGAGACTTTAAATGTGATGTTTCAACCTTTTAGTGGTCATAAGGGTGCTTTACACACTGCGACATTGCTAGCGATAGCTAGCAATGTTGTGAGCGATAGCACCCGCCCACATCGCTGTTTCGTCATGGGGGTGATCGCTGCCGTAGCGAACAATATCGCTATGGCAGTGTCACTCGCACATATCTGCTTAACGACTTTGCTGGAGACACCGAACAATCTCTCCTTTAAGGGGGCAGTTTGTGCGGCGTCACAATGGCATCACTAAGCGGCCGCCCAATAGCAGAGGAGGGGCAGAGATGACCGGCCGGAACATCCCGGCCACCTCCTTCCTTCCTCTTTGCCGGCGGCCGCAGGTAAGGAGATGTTCGTCATTTCTGCGGTGTCACACATAGCGATGAGTGATGCCACAGGAACGACAAACAACCAGTGGCATGCACCACCAACGATATGATGAAAAGGAGTGACGTTTCAACGATGAACGATTTTTGATGTTTTTGCGATCGTTGGTCGTCGCTCCTTTTAGTCACACACAACGATATCGCTAACGGCGCCGGATGTGCGTCATGAACACCGTGACCCCGATGATATATCGTTAGCGATATCGTTGTGTGTAAAGTACCCTTACTCATGTAGTCGCTATTAGATCAGTATGATGATTCAAGAGAGGACAAGCTTATACAAATCATCTCAAGTAAAACACTGTCTAATGGTCTAAATCCTTGGCCGCATACCACAGGTTGCGTCACAACATTCATCCTACTACTACTCCTCTCATCTTCCCCCTTTATTGGTGTACACTTCGGGGCACGAAGCCAGGTCGGCCACCGCAACAATCCAGATCATCACACTAACCCGGTGATGAGTAACGCAGGTACAAGGTGCCTGACAACTCCTGCTACCCTGGGTGCTACACACAGAGTTTACATACACTACCAAAAAAGACATATGCATGTTTTTATCACTATCTGACACGAAATCAGAATAAACTTTTCCCATTTTAGGTCAATTCCGACTACCAAAATTATTTATATTTCCCAAATGCCAGAATAATGGGAGAGAGAGAGAGAGAGAATGTTTTAAGGCATTGTTATTACTTTCTACAAAGTCAAAAGTTTGAAGGTGGGAGAAAAAAACGATCAAAAGTCCAAGGTATGAAAATATGATTTTTATTATACCAAAAGAGGAGGAAATATGGTGACAAAAAATGTGGCGGATATAGCAAAAGCCACCTGGGTATAAGCGGTACACATAGGCAATCACATTAGTGGTTGTATATAGTGATAAAAACACATGAGTATATGCTATTCCAGTATGTGACAATAAAAGATATGTACCTAGAAAAATTACCACAGTAAATATATATCACAAAAAAAAACTGATAATAAACCATATAATGTGGACTAGGGGATGGTCCAATATAGAAGAGAAAGAGAGCATACAAGGATTACTGCGGTAAATAACAGACTGTACCTTAACAATAATATCCAGGGGTAAGCGTCTACCCGACGCACGGCGTTTCGGTGGAAACCTTCGTCAGGGAGGGTGACAAAGAAGTGAAGGAACAGGAAGGATTAAAAAGGCTGTGTGACGAATGATATCGTGCCACGTCTTGGTAATTAGCATATCAAATAACTGTGCGTCACTCATGACGCATGCGCAGCTGCGGCCAGCGCTGAGCCCAGACGAAAGCCGCTTCATGGAAACAGAGAATGGATCACATGGTAACCACATGACCCAGTCTCAAACCATAAAGATACGGCAATCCGTGCGGGACCCAGGCGCCAAGGCAGCGCATGCGTACCAAGGGACAGAGAGCTGATAGAGACATTGAAGGAAATATATAGTATACTGGAGGGAGACAAGGACATGTAGGAAAAAATGAGGGAGAAAAAAAAAAAAAGGAATAATCACAAAACTAGCAACATTATGAAATACATGATGGCTGACTAATAAAATACATAGTCACAATATTTTATAAGATTTATACAAAAAATACAATATATATATAAATATAATGATGAGCTAGTAGGACAACAATGGCCATACTAAGTATGCATATAGAAATAGATGTACAATATTACGCATATACAAAAATTCATATAAAGATATATATATGAATAAGATAGACATATAGAAAAATATATAAAATGCGCAGTACAGACATGCAAAAATACATATTATGCATATGAAATAGTCAAGTAGAAAAATTTCCACGGCAATTGTATTTAATAGAGAAATCTTCATCTTCAATTTTCACCATAAAAGTCTCCACACAGAAGAAAAACGTCACAACAAGGTAAGTAATATTTTGAATGCCTAATAGGGAAAAAATAAAAACAATTAAAACCTGAGACAAATTACCTCCTTATTACAAAAAAGAGGCAAAGCTCAAATTCTCGTTAAGGCCAGATGGATGGATGGTGTCCAATGTCCAAATCCATCTAGCCTCAAGTTGCGCTAATCTCTGCTTGATGTTGCCACCTCGTATATCAATATCCAATAAATCAATACCTATCACCATAAAGTCAGCAGATCTACATTGATGAAATACCTTAAAATGACGAGGTATCGTCTTAAGGGTAGATGTACCTAACTCAGTTGATGCTGCCTCTATTCCCAGGACATGTTCTCCAATGCGTACTTTTAATTGGCGTGTAGTCAAGCCGACATATATTTTAGGACAAGGGCAGGTGGCATAATAAATAACTGCCTTGGAATTGCAATTAATGCGTTTTTTAATTGAATATATACGTTTGCCCGAAGAATCTGAAAAGGAATCACTGCATACGATATTAGGGCAGGCAACGCACCGGCTGAAAGGGACACATCCACCTGGGATAGGAGGCAAGACTGTACCAAAAGGGGACAAATTAGTCTCGGGTACACGATAGTGACTGTGAACTAAACAATCACACAAATTTTTCACCCGACGTATAGTAATGATCGTTTTTTTGGGGAGAAATTTGGGTAAAATAGGGTCAGCCATCAAAATTGGCCACGATCTTTCCAAGCAACCTTTTATATTTTGAAATTGTGAGTGGTAATTGGTAATAAATCTAACTCCAAGTGATCTGGATATAAGTGAATCTTTATTCCAAGTTCACATCAAGGATACAGGTGGTGAGGGAGGGTAAGGGTGTGCAGCGCCGGACGACGGTGGGCCGTTTCGTAAGTAATTTGCTTCTACGGGTCGAGTTATCCTCAGTGGAATCGCGGCTTTCAGCCATACGTGGATTAGCAGTGCCCGGTACTCCTCACCGCAGCTTTATGGTAATAAATCTAATTTGATTTTTTTGGCTTGGGTTCCCTATTAGGGTATAATAATTCCTCATGCGTGGTATATTTAGCATGATGATATGCATGTTTAATTATGCAAGAACTATACCCACGTTCACAAAATCGATTTTTAAGGTCACTAGCTTGGCATTCAAAGTCTTCTATAGAAGAGCAGATACGTCGTAATCTTAGAAACTGGCCTATGGGAACAGACTGGATCATGGAATGAGGATGAGAGGATGAGGCATGCAACAATGAATTAGATGAAGTGGGTTTCCTATAAAGATCTGTTTGAATATAACCAGCACTATCTTTTTTGAGGATAACATCAAGGAACTCAATACGGGTTTTATCATAATGGTATGTGAGATGAATATTGCGGTTGTTTTTGTTGAGGTCTAACATAAAAGAATGTAATGAGTCTTCAGAACCCTTTCAGATCAGAAAAATGTCGTCAATGTACCGTGCGCAAAAGAGGACACGGTCCATTGACGACTGCTGATCTGACAGGAAGAGGTCCCTCTCCCACAGCCCCAGGAACAGGTTGGCATATGAGGGTGCAAAAGATGCGCCCATCACTGTTCCCTGGAGCTGCAGATAGAAGGACCCCTTAAAAGTAAAAAAATTATGTGACAAAGAAAATTCAAGAAGCCTCAAAAGAAGAGCAATCATGGGGCCAGATAAATTAGACATCTGAAGAAACTTACATGTGGCACTCAACCCATCAACATGGCGTATGTTGGTGTACAGAGACTCAATGTCTCCAGTCACCAACAGAACGCCATCATCAATATGCATACCATCGACCTTCTTCAGTAAGTCGCCAGTATCTTTCAAGAAAGATGGAAGTGTTGTGAATGTTAGTTATGTCTTGACTGCTGGGAGGCTCCCTCTGGTGGCCAGGAAGGGTTTGGATAGAGACCAGGTGTGTTGTGCAGTGGCTGTTTCCTTTCCTAACTCTCTGCCTATTTAAGTCCTGGTCTGATTGCAGGCTGTTGCCGGATGTCGGTTGTTCTTTGTATCTCTAGCCTGCTTAATCCTGCTCTACACCACATCTTCCCCAGATAAGTGCTTGCTCTTTATTTATTGTCTGGTTCTTTGCTTATCTGGGTTTGTCCTTTGTTGTGGTTGGTTTCAGTTTATTTCCTTCCAGGGATTTTCACCCTCAGTGGATTGTTGAGGAACTCCCTGCAGTTCTGTGTGGAGTATAGCTCCTTTTTGGGTCCATGTGTTTGTGGCTTGTTGAATTTGTTATAATTCTGGTTTTCTGTTCATTGGTATGACAAGGGCACCTGGTATAGGACGGAGTTCAGATCGAGCGATCTGAGGGCCTTTTAGTACTATCAGGAAGTTGGTATTTTGCAGGGTTTTTCTCTGGCAACCATCAGTCCCTTTCCTGTCCTTTCCTATTTTAGTCAGCGGGGGCCTCACCTTTTGCTAATCCTGTCATCTACCTGTGTATTGTGTTTTTCCTATATCACCGCAGTCTTTGAATGTGGGGGGCTTGCTATTCTTGTCTATTTTCTGAGGCAGAGAGTTATTCATCTTTCCTACCTTTAAGATAGTTAGTTCTCCGTCTGGGTTCGCGGTGCACAGGATGTTAGTTCACCCCTCGGCTACTTCTAGTTGTGTTGGTTAGTAAGGGGATGGTGGCCAGATTAGTTGCCAATGCTCTTGTCACCTTTTTGCCAATGATTTGTGGTGGTCTTCCATGGTTCCAGATCATAACAGTAACAATAACAGTACTGTTATGATCCGGAACCATGGAAGACCATCACAAATCATTGGCAAAAAGGTGACAAGAGCATTGGCAACTAATCTGGCCGCCATCCCCTTACTAACCAACATAACTAGAAGTAGCCGAGGGGTGAACTAACATCCTGTCCACCGCGAACCCAGCTGGAGAACTAACTATCCTAAAGGTAGGAAAGATGAATAACTCTCTGCCTCAGAAAATAGACAAGAATAGCAAGCCCCCCACATTCAAAGACTGCGGTGATATAGGAAAAACACAATACACAGGTAGATGACAGGATTAGCAAAAGGTGAGGCCCCCGCTGACTAAAATAGGAAAGGACAGGAAAGGGACTGATGGTTGCCAGAGAAAAACCCTGCAAAATACCAACTTCCTGATAGTACAAAAAAGCCCTCAGATCGCTCGATCTGAACTCCGTCCTATACCAGGTGCCCTTGTCATACCAATGAACAGAAAACAAGAATTATAACAAATTCAACAAGCCACAAACACATGGACCCAAAAAGGAGCTATACTCCACACAGAACTGCAGGGAGTTCCTCAACAATCCACTGAGGGGGAAAATCCCTGGAAGGAAATAAACTGAAACTAACCACAACAAATGACAAACCCAGATAAGCAAAGAACCAGACAATAAATAAAGAGCAAGCACTTATCTGGGGAAGATGTGGTGTAGAGCAGGATTAAGCAGGCTAGAGATACAAAGAACAACCGACATCCGGCAACAGCCTGCAATCAGACCAGGACTTAAATAGGCAGAGAATTAGGAAAGGAAACAGCCACTGCACAACACACCTGGTCTCTATCCAAACCCTTCCTGGCCACCAGAGGGAGCCTCCCAGCAGCCAAGACATAACTAACATTCACAACATGGAAGACTTTCAACCAAAGGTTGTAACAGTGAGTCAATCCATCTGTTTACTTTTTCAAGGAAATTACCATTGCCTGCTATAATTGGTCTTCCCACAGGGGTGTTCATATTTTTATGTAGTTTAGGTAAGAGATAAATAGTTGAAATAGATGGCTCCTGTACATGTAAAGCCGAAAAAAGTTCTTTGGTGACAACGTTGTCATTTAAGGCCTCCTCTAGAATATGTTGTAACTGTGCACAGTATGAATTTAGAGGGTTATAGGTCAATTTCTTATAGTATGTTTTATTTTGTAACTGCCAGAAGACCTCCCTCTCGTACATGGCGGTAGGCCAAATGACAATGTTGCCACCTTTATCAGCCGGCTTAAATACGACATCAGGTAGTTTTTGCAAAATAGACAATCGCTGACGTTCCGATTTAGAAAGATTATCATTAAATATATATGGGGGAATCTGCCTAAATTCATCAGACACAATGTGAACAAATAATTCAATGTTCGCACAAGTGGCAAGGGGAGGAAATGTATTAGACCGTGGTTTAATAAAATTCGGGATCTTACCCCCTTCCGGTAAGATGTGTTCAATAGAGAGTTCTTGAAGAATTCTTAAGGCAGCTTGTTCTTCCTCTAAGGGGAACAAGGAAAATTCAGTTTCGTCAAAAAAGAATCTTTTGAATATTAAGGACCTAGCAAAGATATGTAAATCTTTGATCGCATTAAATGTGTCAAATTTAGAGGCTGGTGAAAACGTCAGCCCCTTTTCCAATAAAGAACAATCTGCCTCAGATAAAACATGAGAACTCAAATTTATTACCTTGTTCTCGGTCTTTTTACGCCCGAATGACTTCAAAATTTGCCTATTATAGCCTCTTCCATGAAAAAGAGCACCTGAGCGAGTCATTATTGCTGAGGAGGTTCTGTCAGATTGATCACTTTGGGACGTCATAGAGGAAAGAGATGATGCCTGTTCGATGTTAGTATTAAGAGTAGATGGTTTCCTCCAAAAATACACAGTATTCTGTATTAAATACCTCTGGTCACGTTGAAATTTTTTTGATTGGACATCACAGATTTTTTTGACGACTAATTCCAAATTTTTATCAGTTTGACTATTATAGTCCTTGATTTTATCCTCCATACAGCCAGATTTAAGGGCTGTTTGTTTTTCATCAATAGACTGGTCAAGCTTGGTAATAGATGACGTATTATAGTCAATAAGTAGTCGCATAAGGGTAAAGGAACAATTGTTGCAAGCCTCCTCCCATTTATTAATAAATACATTATCTTCTACAGGAAAACTTGGGGTAGTACGAACATGTAAACCATGTGGGATCATCTTTTTACTAATATATCTTTCTAACAATGCTCTGCTCCACCATAAGTGTGTTCGTTTGATTAGCGCAACCTGAATCTCTGAAAAAAGTTCATCCACTTTATGTTCACCACTGATAGATGCATCATAAGTACTGTCACCATAAACCTGATCCATTTGGTCCAGCCATGTGGTCTCCATGGCCTTGTAGTCCATCCTCAAAACACTAACACCTGTGCAGAACACAGCAAGGTAAATCACACATTTAGTCGATTGAAAAAGGTGCATGACGGTTTATACACGTAACGATATAAACATAAGAGAATACATAATAATTACAGCACCAAAAACTAGGACTAATTTAAGGACAATCGTAAACATAGACAGAAGGAGGGAGAAAAAAACGATCAAAGTCCAAGGTATGAAAATATGATTTATATTATACCAAAAGAGGAGGAAATATGGTGACAAAAAATGTGGCGGATATAGCAAAAGCCACCTAGGTATAAGCGGTACACATAGGCAATCACATTAGTGGTTGTATATAGTGATAAAAACACATGAGTATATGGTATTCCAGTATGTGACAACAAAAGATATGTACCTAGTAAATTACCACAGTAAATATATATCACAATAAACCATATAATCTGGACTAGTGGATGGTCCAATATAGAAGAGAAAGAGAGCATACAAGGATTACTGCGGTAAATAACAGACTGTACCTTAACAATAATACCCAGGGGTAAGCGTCTACCCGACGCACGGCGTTTCGGTGGAAACCTTCATCAGGGGGCGGTGACAAAGAAGTGAAGGAAGAGGAAGGATTAAAAAGGCTGTGTGACGAATGATATCGTGCCACGTCTTGGTAATTAGCATATCAAATAACTGTGCGTCACTCATGACACATGCGCAGCTGCGGCCAGCGCTGAGCCCAGACGAAAGCCGCTTCATGGAAACAGAGAATGGATCACATGGTAACCACATGACCCAGTCTCAAACCATAAAGATACGGCAATCTGTGCTGGACCCAGGCGCCGAGGCAGCACATGCGTACCAACGGAGAGAGAGATGATAGAGACATGGAAGGAAATATATAGTATAGTGGAGGTAGACAATGACATGTAGGAAAAAATGAGGGAGGAAAAAAAAAAAAAAGGAATAATCACAAAACTAGCAACGTTATGAAATACATGATGGCTGACTAATAAAATACATAGTCACAATATTTTATAAGAATTATACAAAAAATACAATATATATAAATATAATGATGAGCTAGTAGGACAACAATGGCCATACTAAGTATGCATATAGAAATAGATATACAATATTACGCATATACAAAAATTCATATAAAGATATATATATATATATATATATATATATATATATATATATATATATATATATATATATAAAAATAAGATAGACATAGAAAAATATATAAAATGCGCAGTACAGACATGCAAAAATACATATTATACATATGAAATAGGCAAGGAAAAAAATTTCCACGGCAATTGTATTTAATAGAGAAATCTTCATCTTCAATTTTCACCATAAAAGTCTCCACACAGAAGAAAAACGTCACAACAAGGTAAGTAATATTTTGAATGCCTAATGGGGAAAAAATAAAAACAAAACCTGAGACAAATTACCTCCGTAGTACAAAAAAGAGGCAAAGCTCAAATTCTCGTTGAGGCCAGATGGATGGATGGTGTCCAATGTCCAAATCCATCTGGCCTCAAGTTGCGCTAATCTCTGCTTGATGTTTGGCACCTCGTATAACAATATCCAATAAATCAATACCTCTTACCATAAAGTCAGCAGATCTACATTGATGAAATACCTTATCCTTGTATGCTCTCTTTCTCTTCTATATTGGACCATCCCCTAGTCCACATTATATGGTTTATTGTCAGTTTTTTCTTGTGATATATATTTACTGTGGCAATTTTTCTAGGCACATATCTTTTGTTGTCACATACTGGAATAGCATATACTCATCTGTTTTTTATCACTATATACAACCACTAATGTGATTGCCTATGTGTACCGCTTATACCCAGGTGGCTTTTGCTATATCCGACACATTTTTTGTCACCATATTTCCTCCTCTTTTGGTATAATAAAAATCATATTTTCATACCTTGGACTTTTGATCGTTTCTTTCTCCCTCCTTCTGTCTATGTTTACGATTGTCCTTAAATTAGTCCTAGTTTTTGGTGCTGTAATTATTATGTATTCTCTTATGTTTATATTGTTACATATATAAACCATCATGCACCTTTTTCAATCGACTATATGTGTGAAAGTCAAAAGTTTACACTAAGAGTTGATGTCATGTCTTTGGAAGCTTCTGATAGGTATATTGGCAACATCATAGTCAATTAGAGACACACCTGTGGATGTATTTTAATGCACACCTGAAGCACACTGCTTCTTTGCGAAGCATTATGGCAAAGTTAAAATAAATCAGCCAAGATCTCAGAGAATTGTGGACTTGCACAAGTCTGGTTCATCCTTTGGTGTAATTTCCAGATATCTGAAGGTGACTTGTTCATCTGAACAAACAATTATATGCAAGTACAAACAAGATGGGAATATCCAGCCATCATACCGCTCAGGAAGGAAGCGAAGCGAGTTATGTGTACTAGAGATGAATGTGCTTTGATCAGACATGTGCATATCAACCCAAGAACAAAAGCGTAACACCTTGTAAAGATGCTGGCAGAAGCTGGAAAGATTGTCATTATCCACAGTGAAACAAGTACTGTATCCACATGGGCTGAAAATCCATTTTGTCAGGAAGAACCAATACTCCAAAAGAGAAATAACAAAGAAAGATGAATGTTTTCAAATGCGCACAGGAACAGAGACTTTAATTTTTGGAGACATGTCCTGTGGTCTGATGACACAAAAATTGAACTGCTTGGCCAAAATGACCATCGTTACGTTTGGAGGAAAAACTAAGAAGCTTTGAAGCCTAAGAATACCATCCCAACTCTGAAACACAGGAGTGGCAACATCATGTTTTGAGGTTGTTTTGCTGAAGAAGGGACTGGTGCACTACACAAAATAGATGGCATCATGAGAAAATAAGATTATGTGGCAATACTGAAGCAACATCTCAAGACATGGGTGGAAATGGGTCTTCCAAATGGACAATGACCCAAAGCAAACTGCCAAACTGGTTACAAAATGGCTTAACAATAACAAAATAAAAATTTTGTAGTCGCTATCACAAAACCCTGATCTCAATCGTATTGAAAATTTATAGGTAAAGCTGAAAAGCCAGGTGTGAGCAACGCGACCTACAAACATGGCTCAGTTACACCAGTTCTGTCAAGAGTAACGGGTCCATATTCCAACCAACTATTGTGATAAGCATGCAAAAGGATATCCAAACCGTATGACCCAAGTTATACAGTTTAAGGATAATGGTACCAAATACTAATGAAATGTATGTAAACTTTTGACTTCACAGAAAGTAATAAGAGGGCTTAAAACATTCTCTCTCTCTCTCTCTCTCTTTCTCTTTATTCTGGCATTTGGCAAATATTAATAATTTTGATAATCCTATTTGACCTAAAACGGGAAAGGTTTATTCTGATTTTGTCAGGTAGTGAGAAAAACCTGCAGATGTGTCTTTTTAGATAGTGTATGTAAATTTTTGGTTTCAACTGTAGGTACACAAACAATAGATAACTACCAGAATATACGTTGCTAGAAAAAATATGAACATAACAAAAAGCAAGACCCTATTAAATACTATTAAAAACCATCTGGAGAAAACACAAAAAGGACTACACAAATATTGACTATAAGGGGTTCACTACCTATCTCTGAAGTTAGAATCACTCTACCTATCAATAGAGGTTAAACACCAGGGCTGTTCTCAATTGCCCTGGTGCATGGGCAATAGGAATAATGCCTGTGGGATTGATGCCAGCTGTGAATTGACATCTGACATCAAGCCCAGGGGTATGTAATGGAGAGGCGTCTATCAGACACTCCCTTTATTCACCCTGCAAATATAGAGTTAAAATACAGACACGGGGAAAAAAGTTTAATTGAGTAAAGACTCCCCCACACGCCCTCGTTCAACAATTTATTACTTCAAAATTTATCCTGGAAGTTTAGTCATAATCGAAAGAGTAATGTCTCACGACATCTTTCAATTATGAGAGCCGTGAGAAATTCTGTATATACCGCTGACCAGTAGTGACCTCTGGAGCCTTGATCTGAAGCATCATTCTGAGAACGATACTCTGTAACGTGACGTGGGGGGGGTAGTCATGGGCGAGCTAATTATCTGCCACACCCCATCACACTACATGAAAATGGAGGTCCTGGCTGGGTGTGTGGTGTTGCACTTCGGAGGCAATACGCCTTTACAGGCTGCATTCGGTGATGATTTTGGTTGGCCAGGACCAGATGGTACACAGTTCAGAGGGAGACCACAAAGTTCATAAAAAACGTAATTTTCCTGAACATAAACTTGTCAATACCAATGTACATTAGATCGCAGACACAAATCTTCTTACATGTTTCAGTGTCACAAAGAATCATTAAGCACACAATCCTCAGTTCAGTTGTTTTAACCTCCATGAGTCCTTTTATTTCCAACACTACCCAGCCTAGTACCACGTCTTTTCCCTGTTAGGCCTGTTTCACACGTCAGTGATTCTGGTATGTTTGTGATTTTTTTTCTACGTACCAGAATCACTGACATACACAGACCCATTATAATCAATGGGTCTGCGTACACATCAGTGATTATTCACTGACCGTGTCTCCGTGCGGCGTATCCGCGTGTCCGTGATTGCCTCATGGAGACATGTCCATTTTTTTCTGGCATCACTGATGTCCCACGGACCACGCAGTGGTGTGATCCGTGAAACACGTGCCAGAAAAAACGTGCATATAAAATAAAAATCATTTTTACTCACCCGGCTTCAGCGGCGCTCTCTGCAGCCTGTTCTGCCTGCTGCTTCTGAGCCGGCTCATTACTGTCGTGCATATTCATGAATGCACGACACAGCCGACCCGGAAGCAACTGCTGCGGAGGTCAGCGCCGGCCGGATGCTGCACCGCCAGAGCGTTCAGCACCATGGAGAGCGGGAGCGGGCACAGGTGAGTTAATCTCTATGTGCAATCACGGACCATGGAAAACGGAGCCCGGATTGCACTTAGACAATAAAGATGAGCGAACCGGTCATGGTTCGGCTTGAGTTCGGTTCGCCGAGCGGAGGTCCCGTTCGAGTTCGGTTCGTCGAACGTTTGACGAACCGAACTCGAACTGCATAGGAAACAATTGCAGGCATTCACAAACACAGAAAAACACCTAGAAAACACCCTCACAGGTGTCCAAAAGGTGACAAACAACACAACACAAACACATGGAAAGTGACAAGGACATATACTCATGCGAAAACAAAAGAGCTGGACAAGGAAAAAGAGGAGGACACACAGATATATGAGTATATGCAAGGAAACGTCGATGCCATTACTGTGCAACTTGAGTCCTGCTCATTAAAGGCTTCCAATCTGGATAAATTGACTGAGCTTGCCACGTACGCCTTGGGGATCTTGTTGTGTACTGCAGCCAGTGTTCTCTCGGAACCTGTCTTCAGTGCTGCTGGGGGTCTGCTGGCAGATAAGCACACGTGTCTGTCCACTGACAATGTGGACATGGCTCTCAGAGGACTTTTCTTCCCCTGGGTCAGCCAGGGGACGTGAAAGGCACGCGTATTTTTGAGAGTGCTTCATGCAAAGCATCTTTTTCATTTTGAAAAGGGGGATCAAGTGATGCCAGTCAAGTGGGGTGTGTGTGGCCCAATTAGTGGAAACGAGGGAGACTGTGGTTGGAGTCCCCTCGCTTTTGAAAATAGAACCAAGATGAACAAGTCATGGCTCTCAGAGGACTTTTCTTCCCCTGGGTCATCCAGGGGACGTGAAAGGCACGCGTATTTTTGAGAGTGCTTCATGCAAAGCATCTTTTTCATTTTGAAAAGGGGGGTCAAGTGATGCCAGTCAAGTGGGGTGTGTGTGGCCCAATTAGTGGAAACGAGGGAGACTGTGGTTGGAGTCCCCTCGCTGTGTTTTACATGATTTTCGAAGGGCATGACATGACTAAGAGGTTGAGTTTCATCATCTGCAACTTGTTGGCAACAGAAAGGCTGCCTTTACACCCTTTTGAGACCGAGGATTTTCGAGACCTTATGCCCATTGCAGTGCCCCAAGAGCCGATGGCCAGTCGTCACTCCTTCTCCAAGAAAGGCATGCCCGCGCTACCACAGCAGGTTGCACACAACCTCACCGATTCCTTGAGAAACTCTGTGTGTGACAGGGTGCATTTCACCACAGATACTTGAACCAGTAAGCATGGACAGGGGAGTTACATGTTGCTGACTGAGCACTGGGTAACTATGGTGAGAGATGGAGAAGGGTTTGCTGTACAAGTCTTGCCGTCCCCACGACTTGTGTGTCAATCCTTCCTCTGTATGTACAAGTTCCTCCACTGCTTCTGCTTCCTTAACCTCGTGTGGGTCCTCCACATCGGCCCAAACCCTGAGTGGTCAGTCCACCCTTCCTTGTAACTGCGCCCAAGGAATCCCACACACCTCCTTACTATGCTGGCAGCAGAGCTCAAGGCCATCAGGCGGTCAAATGTTTACTTTGAAATGTAGGGGAAATGTGAGAGACCGCTGAGGAATTGTGGACGGTTAGCTCTGGAGAGTGAGACCGAGTTCCATCAATGGTTGTCTCCACTCAACCAGCAGCCAGGGAAGGTCGGGTGCGACAATGATGCAAACCAGTCTGCGACCCTTCTTCAGAGCAATGTGACACACGTGCCTTGTATGGCTCACGTGTTGAACCTGGTTGTCCAGCAATTTTTAAAACACTATCCCGGCCTACATGGCCTTCTGCAGAGGGCACGATGTAACGCCTGCCTGGATCCACACACTCAGATGGGCTGTAAAGGATAGGCTAGAGGGAAGCCACTCACCAAGCTGGACACCCAGAACCCTGAAACCCTTTAACCCCTATACAGTGATTTGGAATTACACAAGGCGCAAGTTGATCAATACCTGTGGAAGGCTGCAGTTCCAGAGAATAGTAGTCATGCAGGGTCAAAACATTAATTGAGGAAGAGGAACAGAATGGGATGGCCAGGACTTAATCAGAAAACAAGCAGAGGTGAAATGCGGATCGGCCAACGAGGTACATAAACAGCAAGCAGGAAAAGTAGTCACAGGTAACAAGCACACAAAATCATAAAACTGAACTGGGGGTAACAGTAACAAGAGGTTCATAGCTTTGTCTGGCAGTGGTCTGCAGACAGGAGGGACCTAAAAAAGGGTGCGGTGTATTCCCATTGGTTGTAACTGAATGATGGTACTTCATCTGTGAGATACCCACCACCTACATTCAGCCTGTGGTTCTGCATCTGTCAAGGTAACGCAGCCCAGTGGGTGAGCATAACCTGCGTCCACCTGCGCCGCTGGCATCGACTCCTTTCCCATCATCAGCACTATGCACGAAAGGAACACGTTGTCACCTGGCGACCGGAGTACAAATTGATTGAGTGGACTACGTTGGTGACTTAACAGCCGGGTGCGGCAATGATGCAAACCTGTCTGCGGCCCTTTGTCAGGGCAATGTGACACACGTGCCTTGTATGGCTCACGTGTTGAATCTGATTCTCCAGCAATTTTTAAAATACCATCCCGGCCTACATGGCCTTGTGCAGCGGGCACGCTGCTATGTGCTCACTTTCATCCTTCGCACCCAGCAGCTCAATAACTAACTCCTGAAGTCTTAGGGTCTGGCGGTTAAACGCCTAAAATGCGATGTTCCGACATGCAGGAATTTGAATCTGCACATGTTGCAGCGTCTGTGGCAGCACCGCAGAGCCCTGCTGAAATACAGTATGACCGTATACCCTGGGCTAACTTGATCCAGAGGTGGTGCAGATCACGCTGCTGGAGTGGTGTCAGATCAAGGACCCATGCACCCTTCTACACAGTTTACAAATATCGACGAAGATCTTTAGCACTGGCGATGCCATTCTCAGCGTGACAATTCTGGTCATCTACAAGATGGAGCACACTGTATGCATTATTCGGAGTCAGGTGTTGGTCCAAGAGGAAGAGGAGGAAGTACAGGAGGAGTCATATGCAGAAGGGATAATAAGATCTACAAGGTCAAGACGGTGAGCGGCACCTAGGCGGAAGTCAAGGGACGGTGGGGGAGAGGGATTATCAAGGGCGCATAGTATCTGCAAAAATTGTTGAGGAAGATGCAGGAGCCCATGAAGAAATGGAGGATGAACTGGCGATGGGCATGGAAGACTCAGCAGATGAGTGAGAGCTTGCTCACATTTTGGTTGTGCGAGGTTGGGGGGAGAGGGCAGAGGAAGGAGGCACGATTCTCACCTCTCTGCCACCAACACACCAAGGACTTGGTCCTCCTGGATGCACAAGATACATGAGCGCCTTCTTGCTGCACTACCTACAACATGACCCTCGGATTGTACGAATTCGAAGTAATGCTAACTACTGGGTTGCCACACTGTTAGATCCCCGGTACAAGACAAAATTTGGCGAAATAATTTCTGCCATAGAAAGGGACGCACGTATACAGGAGTATCTGCAGAAGGTGGTACGGATTCTTAGATCTGCTTTTCCAGTAAACACCAGTGCTGGACAGAGTGAATCTCAACGCTTTGTCATGGATAGGAGGAAATGGTCTTTTACTTGTCCACATCTGAGGGACCGAGGGCTGGTTGCTGTGCTGAGATGGCATTGAATACGGTGTCCCTGCAGAGTTGCACTTTTGGTCATATACCAAATGAGTTCAAAAAGGACAGATGCTGGTGGAAAGGGGAACAGGTGTGTTGGAAAGGGGAAAAAAGTTTTTGTCCGTGGGTTTGTTGGTTAAGCAAAAGTAACATTTGATGAAGAAACACCATCTGTTACGGTGGGACTGGCAGATTTGGATAAGGTGGTATATACTATGTTACCGCTATATAACGAAAATTAATAAGAAAAGAAAGAGAAAGGTATATATCCCCATCAGCAGTCCACCGTGCTCCCAGATGGAAAAGGAGAGGTTGGCAACTGGAAGGTTTGGTGGAGGATACAGATCTGTGTGGCTATGAAACTAATAGTAGCCTGAACCGAGTTAGACGCCACTCGGATGTGGAGACTGGGAGCCCTGTTAGCGTCACAGGGTCCACACGCCCACCCAGCCCAGGAACTCCCTGTTAACATCACAGGGGCCATTCAGTACGCTGACCGTGTGCATTGGGGCCACACCTGTAGACAGCAGGCGCAGCAGCAGGCTTGTTAATGCCACTGGGCTGCACAAGCAGGACTTGTAGGACAGGAGCTGGTCTTAACCGTTCTGCGTTACCAACTGTGGTGGCGGCCTGCATCGACGCCCTATCCCTGCCTACCTCTGGCCTAAAGCCGCAATGGGTTCAACACATGGAGGTGTGCTCTTTCGGAGCATAATAGAAGACCGCGCACATCCTTGTTGGCTCCAGCCCATTTTATAACCTTGGTCCGCCCCAAACCAGGGTGGACCACAATGCACCTCCTGGAGACAAAAGCAGAGTGACACGTCATGAGTGGCATAACTAGCGTCCTATTTGGAACTGAAACTTCAATAATGACCTCATGGCTGCCACGACACAAACACCTCACCAGTCATCATCTGACCATCAATAATGAGGTGACAAGTCATAGGGGAGGGCCTCTGCAAGCCATTTGGGAGTGGTCTAGACACATCGTCAGGACACCTGATGCCCTGTGGTCTAAATGGGCCCCCCACATCAGGGGCAGGGCCAAAGAGTTAATTACCGGACCTAGTCTCTGATGCAGTAAGTGCCTGAGCATGCTCAGTTGCATGAAATACAGTCTCTGAAAAAAGACTATCAGCTTTAGCATGGTGTCTCGGCACAAAACAGGACTTAGGCTTTTCGCACTAAGTGTGAGAGCATGCGCTGTATCCCAAAATGAAGACTTAGCCTCAGGAATGGCACAGTCAGGCTGAGCATACTCACTAGGCGAAACACTGTAGTTAGGCTGCAGCTGGGGAAAATCGGCACACGCATGCGCACTAGCTGCCTCTCCATACTTAGACGTGGAGGAGAAATTGCTCTTCGGGTGTGGACTTGGAGATGCTGTCTATGAACAGAAGGAAAAGCTAAAGGAAGCATCACTTTCTATCCCTCCGAATTATCAAATGCAGCAATGAATTCCCTGAGTTTGCTATACAATTAGCGTAGCAAAATGTGCATGAGGGTGTCATGCAGAGGTGCTGCAAATAGATTTGCACCAGTGGGACACTAATGGAAGTCCAACAGGCAGTTCTATGATGCCACTAAATGGCAGTATTTTTTGCTATCAATATAGCTTATTAAAAACAGAGCAGGAGGGTGTCATGCAGAGGTGCTAGAAATAGCTTGGCACCAGTGGGACAATAATGAAATACAACAGCCAGTTCTATGATGCCACTAAATGGCAGTATTTTTTGCTATCATTATAGCTTTTTAAAAACAGAGCAGGTGGGTGTAATGCAGAGGTGCTGTAAATAGCTTGGCACCAGTGGGGCACAAATGGAGTACAACAGCCACTTTTTGTATGCCACTAAGTTGCAGCAGTTTTTGCTATTATTATAGCTTTTAAAAACAGAGCAGGAGGGTGTAATGCAGAGGTGCTGTAAATAGCTTGGCACCTGTGGGGCACAAATGGAGTACAACAGCCACTTTTTGTATGCCACTAAGTTGCAGCAGTTTTTGCTATTATAATGGCTTAGTAACAATAAGCTTGAGTGTACAATGCAAGCAGACGTGTTGCAAATATCTTTGCACTACTGGGACAATACAGAAGTCCAACAGCCACGTTTAGGATGCCACTAAGTTCACTCAGTGTTTGCTAGTATAATGGCTTAGTAACAATGAGTTTGAGTGTGCAATGCAGGCAGACGTGCTGCAAATATCTTTGCACTACTGGGACAATACAGAAGTCCAACAGCCACGTTTAGGATGCCACTAAGTTCACTCAGTGTTTGCTAGTATAATGGCTTAGTAACAATGAGTTTGAGTGTGCAATGCAGGCAGACGTGCTGCAAATATCTTTGCACTAGTGGGACAATACAGAAGTCCAACAGCCACGTTTAGGATGCCACTAAGTTCACTCAGTGTTTGCTAGTATAATGGCTTAGTAACAATGAGTTTGAGTGTGCAATGCAGGCAGACGTGTTGCAAATATCTTTGCACTAGTGGGACAATACAGAAGTCCAACAGCCACGTTTAGGATGCCACTAAGTTCACTCAGTGTTTGCTAGTATAATGGCTTAGTAACAATGAGTTTGAGTGTGCAATGCAGGCAGACGTGTTGCAAATATCATGCACTACTGGGACAATACAGAAGTCCAACAGCCACATTTAGGATGCCACTAAGTTCACTCAGTGTTTGCTAGTATAATGGCTTAGTAACAATGAGTTTGAGTGTGCAAAGGGCAAGAGGGTACAGTGGCAGGGTTGTGGGTCTCTGGGTAGAGGAAAGGAAGCCTGCCTTTCTATCTCTCCTAATGGGGAAATGCAGCGAGGAAATCCCTGACCTTAGCTACACAGACGCTGTCATCTTGTGTAGCTGTTAAACTCTGTTTTCACGGACCTGTCACCTATGGCTCTGACCCTGCCGGTATGAGCCCTTAAAAGGACTGATAGAAAGTGCTATCCCTATTCTGTACAGCGCTGTGTATGGAGCGTACACAGCAGTATCGGCGATAGGAGCTGCGCCAGTGATGACTGACACCAAGGACGCAGAAGGCAGATAATGGCGTGCTGGAGGAAAATGTCCGGTTTTATAATGCAGGGACATGTGACATGGACATCCTATCACACATGCCGTTGCTTCTCTGGCTAAAAGTCCACTTAGCTGTGTGTGTGTCTGGGATTGGCTGACATGCTGGCCCGCCCCACTACACGCGCGCGCTTAGGGAAGGAAGACAAGGAAAAAAAAAATGGCGACCGCCATTATCCATGCAGCAGTGATCTGAATGCGCTGTTCCCGCACACTATACACTGAAATTTCATAATAGTGTGAGTCACAGAGTGACTTACACTATTACAGCGGAAAGCCAGCTAGTAATTAGCTGGTCTTTTTGCTGCTAGAACCGTTCTCGAACGTATCTAGGACTATCGAGCTTTAGCAAAAAGCTCGAGTTCTAGTTCGATCTAGAACAGCCCCCAAAATCACTCGAGCCGCGAACTGGAGAACCTCGAACCACGAACCACGCTCAACTCTATTAGACAACCCACATGTGCCGTGATTCACGGCACACGGAGGGACATGTGCATGTTTTACACGTCAGTGAAGAACGTCAGTGTTTTTCACTGACGTGTGAAACGGGCCTTAGAGAGATGTTGTCAATATGGCTGGACTGAGCTATAAACTGCTAAAGATGCCTCACGGACACTCACTTAAGACACACATTTCATTCCTTGTCCTGCTCTGTCTTGCACCAGGACCCTTCTTTCTCAGTCACTCATTCCTTCTGTCAGTGCGCTGACCTGACTCCAAAACATCACTCTGTGTCTCAGTCACCTCCTTCTCTTTTTCAGTTGTTCCCTCTTTTCATTTGTCACACTATGTTATGTAACGGTCTCCCTCTCTTCTTCAGAACACCCCCACTCTGCGGCTCTGCTGCCCCTAAGGGTGTGTGCACACATTGCTTTTTTTTCCGCGCGGAAAAAAACGCACCCTCTGGCAGAGGGGAGAATTGTAAACAATGCTTTTTGAGAAACAACGCATCGAAAACGCATGCGTTTTTCATGCGTTTTTCATGCGTTTTTCATGCGTTTTTTTAGGTGCGTTTTTTAAGACTTGTCAGTGATAATAAAGTTGGTTGAACACAGACCTTTGGAAAAAAAAACCTGTGATGTCATTTCCTTCTCCACATTCTGTTTGGATAAATGGGAGGGCTTGGAATGGAAGGAGCACCATTTGAATTTTGGAAAAGTTGAAATAAACTTCGCGCACCAAGCCCCTTAGGTACCTATACGTCAGAAAACCCCCACAAGTGACCCCATTTTGGAATCTGCACCCATCAAGGATTTTATTCAGGAGTATATTAAGCATTTTGAATCCACAGCTACTTCACCCAAAATGTTGCTGTAGCAACAATATTCTCACTTTTAGGCCCGCTTCACATGTCAGTGAAAAACACTGACGTTTTTCACTGGCGTGTAAAACACGCACATGTCCCTCCGTGTGCCGTGAATCACGGCACACGTGGGTTGTCTAAGTGCAATCCGGGCTCCGTTCTCCGTGGCCCGTGATTGCACTTAGAGATTAACTCACCTGCACCCGCTCCCGCTCTCCATGGTGCTGATCGCTCCCGCGGTGCAGCATCCGGCCGGCGCTGACCCCCGCAGCAGCTGCTTCCGGGTCGGCTGTGTCGTGCATCATGAATATGCGCGACAATAATGAGCCGGCACAGAAGGAACAGGGAGGACGGGCTGCAGAGGACATCGCTGGAGCCGGGTGAGTTAAAATGTTTTTTTTATTTTAAAAGCACGTTTTTTTCTGGCACGTGTTTCACGGATCACACCACTGCGTGGTCCGTGGGACATCAGTGATGCCAGAAAAAAATGGACATGTCTCCGTGCAGCAATCACGCACACGCGGGTACGCCGCATGGAGACACGTGCAGTGAAAAATCACTGACGTGTGAGCAGACCCATTCATTATAATGGGTCTGCGTATGTCAGTGATCCTGGTACGTTTAAAAAAAAGCACAAACGTCCCAGAATCACTGACGTGTGAAAGGGGCCTAAGGCTATGTGGCCATGATCCAGCGACACGGCGTCTAGTACACAGTGCCAGCCTTCCTGCAGCTGCCCATGCCCA
Organism: Anomaloglossus baeobatrachus; assembly: GCF_048569485.1. Classification (NCBI taxonomy): domain Eukaryota; kingdom Metazoa; phylum Chordata; class Amphibia; order Anura; family Aromobatidae; genus Anomaloglossus; species Anomaloglossus baeobatrachus. Next base: position 70,293,783 of record NC_134357.1, read on the forward strand.
CGATTTGGGTTCAGGCTGCTGTGGAGCTCTATGCTACCTGCAGAGAACACTCTCGTCTCCGCAGCATAAATTGACATGCTGAGGCTCGGGAAGCCACGCTACCGGTCAGTTTATGCTGCGGAGAAAAGAAGCACAGTGGGCATGGGATCTCCAAAAATCCTTCCACTGTGCTTCTACTGCACAACGCAGCGTTATGGATGCAGGGAAAACACTCAGCGCCCATAACGCTGCAAACCCTGATTGTGGACACACAGCCTAAAAAGCGTCAATGGATGAAGGGATGTCAAATATATAGAACGTCCTACCCCCGCCTGCATATTCTAAGCTGGCACCTTTAGTACCTTTCATGTGGCACTAAAGGGTGCCTAGCTTAGTATTTATCCAATAAAAAAAAAAAAAAATGAAAAAAATGGCGTGGGGTCCCCCCTATTTTTGATAGCCAGTCAGGGTAAAGCAGACAGCTGTAGCCTGCAAACCACAGCTGGCAGCTTCATCTTGGCTGGTGATCAATTTGGAGGGCTCCCCATGTTTTTTTTTTTATTTATAAATAAAGAATAAAAAAAAAAATAACGTGGGGTCCCCCCAAATTAGATCACCAGCCAAGGTGAAGCTGACAGCTGGGGTCTGGTATTCTCAGGGTGGGAAGAGCCATGGTTATTGGACTCTTCCCAGCCTAAAAATAGCAGGCCGCAGCCGCCCCAGAAGTGGCGCATCCATTAGATGCGCCAATCCTGGCGCTTCGCCCCAACTCATCCCGCGCCCTGGTGCGTTGGCTAATGGGGTAATAAATGGGGTTGATACCAGATGTGTAATGTCACCTGGCATCAAGCCCAGCAATTAGTGATGTCACGGCGTCTATCAGATACCCGACATAACTAATTGACAGTAAACAAAAGCAAAAAAAGACAACAAAAAATGTTTTATTAGAAAAAACACTCCCCAAATCATTCCCTTGTTCTCCAATTTAATAAAAAAAAATGGGTCCGCAGAAATCCATATGGATGTCCCACGTCGCCTCTGGACCTTCTAGAATATGGGGGCACGTTCAGGAAACGTATCCCCCATTTTCTAGGAGGGCAGACCCTCCATTTGAGGAGAGTGGGTGCAAAAATCTGCACCCACTGTCCCCGGGTCACAGCTGCAGACTGCCGAGCAGCAGCACAGCTCACACTGAACACTGTGCTGGCTGTCAGCTGCTCTGCACATGTGACCGGCCAGCATGCACTGAAGGAGGAGGAGGGGGCCGCGGGGGATCAGCGCTGCGACCGGACAGGTATGTATGACACCGGGGGGAATAGGGGGTGAACGGGCAGGGCCTGGGGAACAGTTTTCTGTCGCATGTGTTATTGCACATGCGACAGAAATCATAGGAGCAGGGCGGCCGGTGCGCTACTGTGCGCGCGGCCATGTTGGATTTTCGGGAGGGGGGTCGGGGCGGGCACTTTGGCGACACCGGGGGCTTTGCCAGGAAGTGAGGTCAACAGGAAGCCTCTTGACCTCACTTCCAGGTAAATGCCTGCGTTCTGGCGTGCCGACAAAGGCCGCGGACCGCAACAAAAAAGCAGGTCCATGCGTTGTGGCTGCGTTCTGACCCCACATCATTGATTTCAATGGGGGAGAGAACGCAGCCACAACGCACAAAAGAAGTGACATGCTGCTTTTCTTTCCGAACCGATTTTTGGCATCCAAAACGCTGCGGAAAGAAACGCAGCATGTGCACGGATTTTTCAGCTTTCCCATACACTTTGCTGGGAAAGCTGAACGCATGCAATTTGCCACTGAAACGCTGCGGTTCAAAACGCAGCGTTTCCGCGGTAAAAAACGCATCGTGTGCACACAGCCTAAGACCTGAAGTCTGTTCCTGTCACAGGCTGGGCCTTAACTGACATTCCCACAGCAACAATTTTTATTTTATTTATTTATATATTCATCTGTTTATTGCACTGTTAATGTGACTACTAATCTTGGATCTGTATTATTACTATACGGAGTCATGATATATTTCCTGTTTGCTTGATTAATTTTTTCCCTAGGCCAATACTGTGTGCACAAAAACTCTCTAGGCTGTTCATATATGAGGCTTATTACAGCTCCCTTTTTTTTCTTTTACCTGCAACTCACGGATGCATACCTCCCAACCGTCCCGGATACAGCGAGACTATCACGCTTTGCATTGTTTGTCCCGTTGCCCCGGGCGGGAGGTCCGTATCCTGTGGCTCCACGCACCCACTCTCTCCTGGCCTTGCTGCTTTTCCCTCCTACCATCCTAACACGTGTCTTGAGCATTACAGAGCAGAGCACGCTAGTCTCTGTGCTGCTGCTGCTGCTGCTAAGGTAATGAATGTCCCCAGCGCTGATTGCCTCCCCCCTCCTCCCTCCCCTCCGGTCCGGAGCCTCTGCTCCTCCAGCTGTTTGACTCCCGTGTGTTTGTGTCCTGATCTATCGTGTGTGCAGTGTTTGCTTCTCAATGCTGAAGGCACACGGTAGATCAGGACATTGGGGAGAAGACAGTGTGTACTTACCACTTGTGTCCTCTCCTGCAGGTGCACAGCACTGGCCGGTAATATGCAAAGATAGAAGCATTGCCAATGCTTCTATCAGCTATCCACCACATGATCTCCTGCCTGGCAGAGCTGCTGCATCTTAAGGGGGCTTTACACGCTGCGACATCGCTAATTCGGAGTCGTTGGGGTCACGGAATTCGTGACGCACATCCGGCCGCATTAGCGATGCCGTTGCGTGTGACACCGATAAGCGATTTTGCATCGTTGCAAAAACATGCAAAATCGCTAATCGGCGACATGGGGGTCCATTCTTAAAAATCGTTACTGCAACAGTAACGAAGTTGTTCCTCGTTCCTGAGGCAGCACACATCGCTGCATGTGACGCCGTAGGAACGGGGAAGCTCCCCTTACCTGCCTCCCGGCTGCTATGCAGAAGGAAGGAGGTGGGCGGGATGTTACGTCCCGCTCATCTCCGCCCCTCCGCTGCTATTGGGCGGCGGTTCAGTGACGCTTCAGTGACGTCGCTGTGACGCCGCACGGACCGCCCCCTTAGAAATGAGGCGGTTCGCCGGTCACAGCGCCGTCGCCGGACAGGTAAGTATGTGTGACGGCTCTGGGCGATGTTGTGCGGCACGGGCAGCGATTTGCCCGTGTCGCGCAACAGATGGTGGCGGGTACCCACACTAGTGATATCGGGACTGAAATCGCAGTGTGTAAAGTAGCCTTTAGGCTAAGTTCACACCTCTGGTTTTGCAGAGCCGGCCAATCCGGCTCTAAAACCTATGCAACAAATGCGGCGACAAAACCGCATCCTTTGCATAAGTTTTTTACATGCGGCCTGTCCGGTTTTTGCCGCTTGTGGCAGGCTACTGAGCATGCACAGTGGAAAAAAAGAAATGCGGCGTCCATAGGCATGCATTGCAAATCGCCACATCGGCCGGATGCGGCGCAATGCGCTTTTTTTTGCTGGACAAAAAAACGTGCCAAGAACTGTTCTATCCGGCCGCCGCATCAGCTAAATCTGCCGCATGCTGCAAAAACCGGATCGAACGCAAGCCCATGCGGCACAATATGGCACTGATGTAAGTCTATGCAGGAAAAACCGCAACCGGCGTCAAAAAAAGTTTGCGTTCTTCCTGCAGAGCGCCGTATTGTGCCGCACGGCAAAAAACGGATGTGTGAAAGCAGCCTTAGGCTAAGTTCACACATCAGTTTTTTTCCAATCAGGCACAATCCGGTTTGTGCCTGATGCAACGGATCCGTCTCAGATTGTGAAAAAACCGATGCGACGAATCCGTTTTTTTTTTTGTTATGCTGAGAGAGAGACAGAGACCCCACCATCACTGCTCAAACACCGGCACTACCTCACATGCATCATCACTGCACACCCCTGCACTACCTCACACGCATCATCACTGCACACCCCTGCACTACCTCACACGCATCATCACTGCACATGCCAGCACTACCCAGCATGCATCATCACCGCACAGGCAGGCACTACCTCACACACATCATCACCGCACACGCCAGCACTACCCAGCACGCATCATCACCGCACAGGCAGGCACTACCTCACACGCATCATCACCACACACGCCAGCACTACCCAGCACGCATCATCACCGCACAGGCAGGCACTACCTCACACGCATCATCACCGCACACGCCGGCACTACCCAGCACGCATCATCCCCGCTTAGGCAGGCACTACCTCACACACATCATCACCGCACACCCCTGCACTACCGCACGCATTATCACCGCATATGCCAACACTACCCTGCACGCATCTTCATCGCACACAACCCGGCATTACCTCAGTGATGTCACCGCTGACAGCGCGACTCCCTTCAGTTGCTGCGTGAAGCTGATAGAGAGAGGTGGTGTTCTACTGCCGTTCCTGTCAGCTTCATGTAGTAGAGCTAAGAGCGTCGCGGGACCTCTGTGGATTACGTCGGACCTGGAGGGGTATTTGGGGATTTTAATAAAATGGTGAAAGAGGGTGTTTTTTTGTCTTTTATTCCAAATAAAGGATTTTTTTGGGTGTATGTGTTTATTTACTTTCACTTACAGGTTAATCATTGGGGGTGTCTCAGACGCCTGCCATGATTAACCCCTTATTACCCCAATTGCCACCGCACCAGGGCAATTCGGGAAGAGCCGGGTAGAGTCCCGGGACTGTCGCATCTAATGGATGCGGCAATTCCGGGCGGCTGCTGGCTGATATTTTTAGGCTGGGGGGCTCCCCATAACGTAGAGCTCCCCGTCCTGAGAATAGCAGCCTTCAGCCATGTGGCTTTATCTTGGCTGGTACCAAAATTGGAACCGCACGCCGTTTTTCTTTTAATTATTTATTTATTTTACTGCACAATATAGACCCGCCCACCGGCGGTTGTGATTGGATGCAGTGAGACAGCTGTCACTCAGCGTGGGGGCGTGTCTGACTGCAACTAATCATAGGCGCCCGTGTGCGGGGAAAGCAGTGAATACAAGATTGAATAATGGGCGGCCGGCAATTTTAAATCAGGAAAAGCCGCCGGAGCAGTGTGACAGCCGTTCAGCCCCGCGCCGGTGATCGGTGAGTGGGTGAGAGTGAGTGAATGAGTCAGTGAGTGAGTCAGTGAGTGAGTTTGAGAGAGAGTGAGTGAGAGAGTGATTGATTTTCTGACAAGCAATGAATTTATATCACTTCTGGGCATGCTCAGAAGTAAAAACCGCATACGGTACATGCTTCCGGCGTTTGAAGCATGACACCATATCCGGCTCGCATAGACTTTCATTATGCACCATGCTGCACAGCGCCACACCCGGCGCTATGCATTTTTTTGCCGCTGGCAAAAAACGTTCCTCTCTGCGTCCTGTGCAGCCGCCGGAGTGACGATTTTTGCCGCATCCGGCAAAAAATGGATCAAACGCAAGTACATGCAGCACAATACGATGCTAATAAAAGTCTATGAGGGAAAACCACACCCGGCGGCAAAAAAAACAAAACACATGCGTTTGTCCCGCAAAGCGCCGGATTGTGCCGCACAGCAAAAACCTGATGTGTGAACATACCCTTAGCTGCACACCCTGTTCACTCTCCTCCTGGGTCCTAGCTGCCTGCACACCCTGTTCAGCTCTCCTCCTGGGTCCTAACTGCCTGCACACCCTGTTCAGCTCTCCCCCCAGTCCTAGCTGTCTGCACACCCTGTTCACTCTCCTCCTGGGTCCTAGCTGCCTACACACCCTGTTCACCTCTCTTCCTGGGTCCTAGCTGCCTGCACACCCTGTTCAGCTCTTCTCCTGGGTCCTAGCTGCCTGCACACCCTGTTCAGCTCTCCTCCTGGGTCCTAGCTGCCTGCACACCCTGTTCAGCTCTCCTCCTGGGTCCTAGCTGGCTGCACACCCTGTTCAGCTCTCCTCCTGGGTCCTAGCTGCCTGCACACCCTGTTCAGCTCTCCTCCTGGGTCCTAGCTGCCTGCACACCCTGTTCAGCTCTCCTCCTGGGTCCTAGCTGCCTGCACACCCTGTTCAGCTCTCCTCCAGGGTCCTAGCTGCCTGCACACCCTGTTCACTCTCCTCATGGGTCCTAGCTGCCTGCACACCCTGTTCAGCTCTTCTCCTGGGTCCTAGTTGCCTGCACACCCTGTTTAGCTCTCCTTCTGGGTCCTAGCTGCCTGCACACCCTGTTCAGCTCTCCTCCTGGGTCCTAGCTGCCTGCACACCCTGTTCACTCTCCTCCTGGGTCCTAGCTGCCTGCACACCCTGTTCAGATCTCCTCCTGGGTCCTAGCTGCCTGCACACCCTGTTCAGCTCTCCTTCTGGGTCGTAGCTGCCCGCACACCCTGTTCACTCTCCTCCTGGGTCCTAGCTGCCTGCACACCCTGTTCACTCTCCTCTTGGGTCCTAGATGCCTGCACACCCTGTTCACCTCTCTTCCTGGGTCCTAGCTGCCTGCACACCCTGTTCAGCTCTTCTCCTGAGTCCTAGCTGCCTGCACACCCTGTTCAGCTCTCCTCCTGGGTCCTAGCTGCCTGCACACCCTGTTCACTCTTTTCCTGGGTCCTAGCTGCCTGCACACCCTGTTCACTCTCCTCCTGGGTCCTAGCTGCCTGCACACCCTGTTCAGCTCTCCTCCTGGGTCCTAGCTGCCTGCACACCCTGTTCAGCTCTCCTCCTGGGTCCTAGCTGCCTGCACACCCTGTTCAGCTCTTCTCCTGGGTCCTAGTTTCCTGCACACCCTGTTTAGCTCTCCTCCTGGGTCCTAGCTGCCTGCACACCCTGTTCAGCTCTCCTCCTGGGTCCTAGCTGCCTGCACACCCTGTTCACTCTCCTTCTGGGTCCTAGCTGCCTGCACACCCTGTTCACTCTCCTCCTGGGTCCTAGATGCCTGCACACCCTGTTCACCTCTCTTCCTGGGTCCTAGCTGCCTGCACATCCTGTTCAGCTCTTCTCCTGAGTCCTAGCTGCCTGCACACCCTGTTCAGCTCTCCTCCTGGGTCCTAGCTGCCTGCACACCCTGTTCACTCTTTTCCTGGGTCCTAGCTGCCTGCACACCCTGTTCACTCTCCTCCTGGGTCCTAGCTGCCTGCACACCCTGTTCAGCTCTCCTCCCTGGTCCTAGCTGCCTGCACACCCTGTTCAGCTCTCCTCCTGGGTCCTAGCTGCCTGCACACCCTGTTCAGCTCTCCTCCTGGGTCCTAGCTGGGTCCTAGCTACCTGCACACCCTGTTCAGCTCTTCTCCTGGGTCCTAGTTTCCTGCACACCCTGTTTAGCTCTCCTCCTGGGTCCTAGCTGCCTGCATACCCTGTTCAGCTCTCCTCCTGGGTCCTAGCTGCCTGCACACCCTGTTCACTCTCCTTCTGGGTCCTAGCTACCTGCACACCCTGTTCACTCTCCTCCTGGGTCCTAGATGCCTGCACACCCTGTTCACCTCTCTTCCTGGGTCCTAGCTGCCTGCCAACCCAGTTCAGCTCATCTCCTGGGTCCTATCTGCCTGCACACCCTGTTCAGCGCTCCTCCTGGGTCCTAGCTTCCTGCACACCCTGTTCAGATCTCCTCCTGGGTCCTAGCTGCCTGCACACCCTGTTCAGCTCTCCTCCTGGGTCCTAGCTGCCTGCACACCCTGTTCAGCTCTTCTCCAGGGACCTAGTTGCCTGCACACCCTGTTTAGCTCTCCTCCTGGGTCCTAGCTGCCTGCACACCCTGTTCAGCTCTCCTCCTGGGTCCTAGCTTCCCGCACACCCTGTTCACTCTCCTCCTGGGTCCTAGCTGCCTGCACACCCTGTTCACTCTCCTCCTGGGTCCTAGATGCCTGCACACCCTGTTCACCTCTCTTCCTGGGTCCTAGCTGCCTGCAAACCCTGTTCAGCTCTTCTTTTGGGTCCTAGCTGCCTGAACACCCTGTTCAGCTCTCCTCCTGGGTCCCAGCTTCCTGCACACCCTGTTCAGATCTCCTCCTGGGTCCTAGCTGCCTGCACACCCTGTTCAGCTCTCCTCCTGGGTCCTAGCTGCCTGCACACCCTGTTCACTCTTTTCCTGGGTCCTAGCTGCCTGCACACCCTATTGACTCTCCTCCTGGGTCCTAGCTGCCTGCACACCCTGTTCACTCTCCTCCTGAGTCCTAGCTGCCTGCACACCCTGTTCACTCTCCTCCTGGGTCCTAGATGCCTGCACACCCTGTTCACCTCTCTTCCTGGGTCCTAGATGCCTGCACACCCTGTTCACTCTTTTCCTGGGTCCTAGCTGCCTGCACACCCTATTCACTCTCCTCCTGGGTCCTAGCTGCCTGCACAACCTGTTCAGCTCTCCTCCTGGGTCCTAGCTGCCTGCACACCCTGTTCACTCTCCTCCTGGGTCCTAGCTGCCTGCACACCCTGTTCACTCTCCTCCTGGGTCCTAGCTGCCTGCACACCCTGTCCACTCTCCTCCTGGGTCCTAGCTGCCTGCACACCCTGTTCACCTCTCTTCCTGGGTCCTAGCTGCCTACACACCCTGTTCAGCTCTCCTCCTGAGTCCTAGCTGCCTGCATACCCTGTTCACCTCTCTTCCTGGGTCCTAGCTGCCTGCAGACCCTGTTTAGCTCTCCTCCTGGGTTCTAGCTGCCTGCACACCCTGTTCAGTTCTTCTCCTGGGTCCTAGCTGCCTGCACACCCTGTTCAGCTCTTCTCCTGGGTCCTAGCTGCCTGCACACCCTGTTCAGCTCTTCTCCTGGGTCCTAGCTACCTGCACACCCTGTTCAGCTCTGCTCCTGGGTCCTAGCTGCCTGCACACCCTGTTCACTCTCCTCCTGGGTCCTAGCTGCCTGCACACGCTGTAGTTAACTCCCTGCCTGTTCTGCACATTGGTGATCTGTGGTGGCTCAGAGCGATCACGGACAGCTTCAGCAGTTTGTTTGCTGGATGGGTGTAGATGGGGAGTGGATATGGGTTATCCAGCTTCTGATTAAAGATTTCCATTAATGTAGCTTACTACCTCCCATGGTCGCCTGTTCCACTCTCTGACTGCCCTCACTGTCAGCAAGTTTTTTCTAATGACTCATCTGAATCTCCTTCCTTTTCGTTTCATCCCATTGCTTCTTGTACTTCCTTGTGCTAATGAGAATAGATTAGTTCCCTCTAACACCACTGAAACCCCGCCCACCCATGATTAAACAACGCCCACTCACAACGGGCCAATTAAATTGCAGAGTGGGCGGGGTTTTGTTTAGGTGGGTGGAGTTTTGCCCACCAAACTCAAAAAATTTACGCCCGATGATAACTGTTCAGAGACTTTAATAGCTCTCAGTGGAGATCTGGCTCATGACAGTCACAGCAAGGAGCTGGATATTTGTGTCGGATAGTTTGTGACCGACACCACTATTACACCGATAGCTAATCTCATTTGTTTACCATGTATTTAAGCTGTACCACTATGTATTATGTTATTGCCTTTCCCTGATGAAGCTGCCCTTGTGTGGCGATACGCTTGGGATTTCCATGCCTCGTTCTCCATCTTACTGATCCTAGATACTCACCAGGATTCTAATTTGTAGCACGTGTGGATGTTTTGTATTTTTCAATCTATTTTCCATAGTCAAAATAGCGGTTGTCCTAGGACAATAGTAAGCGCTTAACCCAATAATTACTTATAGTTCTGCAGCTGGTTACACAGGCAAACACCCCAAAAGTTGCCCAGATTGAATTTATAGGAAATACATTAGAGGTTTTACCATACTGGAAAAATCTCACGAACCAGCGCTGAAATATAAGACAACAATAATAATAATAAGATTAATATTTTAATGCAAAAACCTAATACATACTGATAACAAAAAATAATAATGATAAATGATGATAATAATCCCTCAGTGCAATATAGGACTACACTATCGTGAGGCCCCGGCCGGTGGCTGTCACGATATATAACAAAAAATGTCCTATAAGGACTTGATCTGATAAAATACTCGAGATTAAATTACCACATATATAATTTATAAAAGGATTATAAGAGCTGAGAAACCGGTAGATGGATAGCCGGTAGGTGGAAAGCAATCCTAATATGTCAAGATGCCTGCATCAAGGCAAGGACAATGTTCTGTGTTTAGTTGAATTCCCACACGCTGCACACTGCACTCACGATCCCTGATTTAGAGCTGAGTAAACCACGCTTCTAGTATGGAATATAGCGGTAAATGTGCCAGCGCACTGGGGGCCCGTTACAGCTCCCCAGTGCGTGTTACCTGACGCTGATACCGATCAGGAGGGTGCCGTGGTATGTGGTCTTTGCGTGGGACAAAGTCTTCCTCCTAGCTGATGATAGCAGCTGATGCCGGGTCCCGAGACACAATGCCATCCATCCTTGAGGAAGGGGACCGGTAACGCCCCCGAAACGCGCGTCGGATCTTGCTCAGTTCTTGACTATGAAGCGGACGTAACTGTCTCTTCTTTCTATCCACCACGAGATCTACCTTCTCGGCGGGCGAACGCCCAAAACAAGCTTCCAGCCAAGTCTTCAGTCCTGGACAGTTTAACTCTGTGTAAACCTAGCAGCCTTCCATCTGGCATTGTGTCTCGGGACCCGGCATCAGCTGCTATCATCAGCTAGGAGGAAGACTTTGTCCCACGCAAAGACCACATACCACGGCACCCTCCTGATCGGTATCAGCGTCAGGTAACACGCACTGGGGAGCTGTAACGGGCCCCCAGTGCGCTGGCACATTTACCGCTATATTCCATACTAGAAGCGTGGTTTACTCAGCTCTAAATCAGGGATCGTGAGTGCAGTGTGCAGCGTGTGGGAATTCAACTAAACACAGAACATTGTCCTTGCCTTGATGCAGGCATCTTGACATATTAGGATTGCTTTCCACCTACCGGCTATCCATCTACCGGTTTCTCAGCTCTTATAATCCTTTTATAAATTATATATGTGGTAATTTAATCTCGAGTATTTTATCAGATCAAGTCCTTATAGGACATTTTTTGTTATATATCGTGACAGCCACCGGCCGGGGCCTCACGATAGTGTAGTCCTATATTGCACTGAGGGATTATTATCATCATTTATCATTATTATTTTTTGTTATCAGTATGTATTAGGTTTTTGCATTAAAATATTAATCTTATTATTATTATTGTTGTCTTATATTTCAGCGCTGGTTCGTGAGATTTTTCCAGTATGGTAAAACCTCTAATGTATTTCCTATTTTCCATAGTCCTTGCCACAGGGCTTTATTCTATGTTTGTCATGCATGCATTAGGTTCTATTGCATTCTTAGGGCTGATTATCATGTTTTGTACATGCTCGACATTATTCTGCTGATTTTGTCATGTTATTGTATATCCTCTTTGACATCTTCACAGGCTTATACCTATGTTAGCCTCATTTGGTTTGTGCTATATTTTAATAGCTCTTAAGGGGTTATTCCATTCCTGAGTAGAAATGAGCGATGTTCGAGGTTCGCCAATTTCATGTTCGAGTGATTTTGAGGGGTGTTCCAGCTAGAGCTCGAACTCAAGCTTTTTGCTTAAAGCTCAACAGTTCGAGTTACGTTAAAGAACGGTTCGATCACCAAAAGCGTGGCTTTTTACAGCTACAGTGTGTATGGAGCCATCGCTGGCAGCCTGCGGTAAGCTGGTAACTAAGGTAAATATCGGGTTTCCAAGCAAAGCGCTTTGCTTAGTAACCCGATGTTTACCCTGGCTACGTGTGCAAAAATCCCTGAAAGCCACACAGAAGCACTTCCGTGTGACTTCCGCCTGATGCCGCTGCAGTCTGTGTCCCGCTCCAGCTCCAGCCTCGCTTCTGCCCGCTCAGTAGTGTCCACAGCTGCCGGTGGCTGCTGTCACTGCAGTGTCAGCATATGCCCGCACTCTACGGTGTCCGCGGCTGCTGTCACTGCAGTTTCAGCATATGCCTGCACTGGACGGTGTCCGTGGCTGCTGTCACTGCAGTGTCAGCATATGCCCGCACTGTACGGTATCCACAGCTGCCCACACTGCAGTGACAGCAGCCGCGGGCATGACAAGCGCTGCCGTCAGGAGGTTAGTGAAGTTCCTTACCTGCGGTGATGAAGTCCCGCCCTCCCGACGTCAGCCCTGTCACTGTCCTCCATGGCCGCCGCTTGTCACATCTCCTTTTGCTGCCGACCCGAGACTGTCACTAGCAGTGATGACACAGGCTCCCGCGATACTTGGTTGTGAAGGCGACGGTCATTGAGCTCAGTGACAGCTCTGCTTTCAGGAGTGCAGCGATCACCGCAGGTAATTTACCTGGCTATCCTCCTGACAGCAGCACTTGTCATGCCTTGCAGTGACCTGGGCTGACCTATTGATGTTAGCTCATGTCACTGCATTGCTCTCCCAGCCAATATGGAACATTCTGTTCTTCATTGACTGGGACATTGACTATGGTAGGGATTGTCGTGGGACCCCCTTAATGGATTACACCAGACCTGGATTTGTTTTTCTTTCTAATAAATTGGTGAAAGAGGGAATGTTTTGGGGAGTGTTTTTTCAAATAAAAATGTGTTTAACGTCTATTTTTTTTTTTTATTAGTGACTGGGTTGGTGATGTCGGGTATCTGATAGACGCCTGACATCACGAACCCCAGGGCTTGATGCCACCTGACATTACACATCTGGTATTAACCCCATATATTACCCTGCTTGCCCCTGCACTATGGCAACGGGATAATGGATGCGCCACTTCTGGGGTGGCTACTGCCTGCTAGTTTTAGGCTGGGGAGAGTCCTGATTCAGGCCATTTTTTCCGGTTCCCGCTCCTGCTATAACGTGATCACCGGTATACCCCGTAGACCAATGATCACGTTACAGTAAATGACAGCGCCGGTAAAAAATTATTTATCTCATATCTGGCATGAACAAACATCTCAGATGGGAGATAAATCTCCTCCCCGGTGCCCCCCCCGTCCCCCGGTGTCGCCAAAGTGACTTCCCCTGACCCCCCCCGGAAATCCAAGATGGCCGCGCGCACAGCAGTACGCATTTACCCTACTCCTCTGATTTCTGTCGCATGTGCCATGACACATGCAACAGAAAACTCCTCCCCAGGCCCTGCCAGCTCACCCCCTATAACCCCACCGGTATTCCCCGGTGTCCCACGGTACCTGTGCAGCGTTGATCCCCCACGGCCCCCTTCTTTACAATAGATGCTGCCGCATGCACAGAGCGGCTGTCAGCTCAACTTCCTGTGGTCAGACACAGTGAGTGCGGGAACCATACATCTGTAAGCTACTGCAATGCCCTGCTGATGAGGTAAGGAACATAATTGATTAGGAGAGCTATACTACATTTCCAAATGGAGGTATTTGATTTTATAGTTGCCCTGCTGAACGACTACCAAACATGAGAGTCCATTATACGCCACAAGAAAACACATCTAAATAGCGAGCTCTGTTGTTTAGTATTCATTCAGCTGGATAACTGGACTTAAAGGGGTATTCCATCTCGAAGATCCTATCCCCAATAAATAGTAGGTGGAATAGCAATAATATCAGCAAATACCAATACTTGGAAATGTAGAATAGTTCTCCTGATTAGGCCTGCCCTTACTAGAGATGAGCGAACCGGTCACGGTTCGGCTCGAGCTTGGTTCTTCGAATGGAGGTCTAGTTCGAGATCGGTTCGGTGAACCACTCGAACCCATAGAAAACAATGGGAGGCAATCACAAACACATAAAAACACCTAGAAAACACCATCAAAGGTGTCCAAAAGGTTACAAACAACTCACAACACAACACAAACACATTGGAAAGTGACAAGGACATATACTTATGCGAAAATAAAAGAGCGGGAGAAGGAAAAAGAGGCGGAGACACAGATATAGGCATAGCATGCCCTTCTAAAATGATGTAAAACACCGCAAGTTGACTCAAAGTGGAGTCTCCCTTTTTTCCAAAAATTGGGCCACACAGACACCCCTTCAGTGGCAGTACTTGTGCCCCAGTTGTACATTTCACAGGTAGATTTGCATCAAGCACATTCAAAAATATGCCATCCTTAACTGTCCCCAGGATGGCACCGGGGTAGATAGCAAAGTCTTTGCTGATCCCAGATCTGTTCATCTTGGATCATTTTTAGAAACACTGCAAGCAAGGGTTACTCCAAGCGGAGTATCCCTTTTTTCCAAAAATTGGGCCACACAGACACCCCTTCAGTGGCAGCACTTGTGCCCCAATTGTACACTTCACAGGTAGATTTGCATCAAGCACATTAAAAAATACGCCATCCTTAACTGTCCCCAGGATGGCACCGGGGTAGGTAGCAAAGTCTTTGCTGATCCCAGATCTGTTCATCTTGAATCATTTTTAGAAACAATGCAAGCAAGGGTTACTCCAAGCGGAGTCTCCCTTTTTTCCAAAAGTTGGGCAACACAGACACCCCTTCAGTGGCAGCACTTGTGCTCCAGTTGTACACTTCACAGGTAGATTTGCATCAAGCACATTCAAAATCCACAAGCATTTATTCTCCCCAGGATGACACAGGGGTAGTAAATTCCTTGTGGATCCATGACTTGTTCATTTTGATGAACGCTAGTCTGTCCACATTGTCACTGGACAGACGCGTGAGCTTATCTGTCAGCATACACCCAGCAGCACTGAAGACACGTTCAGAGACAACGCTGGCAGCTGGACACGACAAGATCTCCAAGGCGTAAGTGGAGAGCTCTGCCCATTTTTCAAGATTTGAAGCCCAAAATGAGCAAGGCTCCATTTGCAAAGTCATGGCATCGATGTTCATTTGGAGATACTCCTATATCATCCTCTCCAGCCGTTGACTATGTGTCACATTTGTTGTCTCTGGTGGCCTTGCAAAGGACGGTCTAAAAAAATTATGAAAAGATTTAATAAAATTGCTGTTACCAGCACCAGATACGGTGCTGCTGGTACGGGTAGACTGTTGAAGATGACGAGACTGTCCCATGTTTGTCAAGTTACAACTGGGAGATTCACTCCCTGCACCACGGTTGTTTGGTGGAAAAGCCGAGCTAAGATCGAGTAACAGCTTTTGCTGATACTCCTGCATATGTGCGTCCCTTTCTATGGCTGGAATTAAGTCACAAAATTTGGACTTGTACCAGAGATCTAATAGTGTGGCAAGCCAGTAGTCATCATCACTTCTAATTTTGACAATACGAGGGTCATGTTGGAGGTAGTGCAGCAAGAAGGCGCTCATGTGTCTTGCGCAGCCATGCGGACCAAGTCCACGCTGTGTTTGTGGCATAGAGGTGCTAACTGTTCTTTCTTCCTCTGACATCTCCTACCAACCTCTTTCAACTGAAATTTGACCAAGGTCTCCCTCATCCGCTGAGTCTTCCATGTCCATGGACAGTTCGTCCTCCATTTCTTCATGTTCTCCTGCACCTTCCTCAACATTTCGCCTGCTACCATGCGCCCTTGTTGATCCCTGTCCCCCATGGTCCCATGCCTGCCGCCTTTGTGATGATGAACGTCTGGACCTTGGTGATGTTGTTGTCCCTTGCGCAAATGAATCCTCCTGTAGTTCCTCCCCTTCCTGTTGTCCCACCCCCTGACTCCGAATAGTGTTTAGCGTGTGCTCCAGCATGTAAATGACTGGAATTGTCATGCTGATAATGGCATTGTCAGCGCTAAACATATTCGTCGCCATGTCAAAACTGTGCAGAAGGGTGCATAGGTCCTTGAACTGAGAACACTCCATCAGGGTGATCTGCCCCACCTCTGCATCTCGTTGGCCCAGGCTATATGTCATGACGTATTGCACCAGTGCTCGGCGGTGCTGCCACTGTCACTGTAACATGTGGAGAGTCGAATTCCAGCGTGTCGGCACATCGCATTTCAGTCGATGAATCGGCAGGCCGAAAGACTTCTGGAGCGATGCAAGTCGCTCGGCTGCGGCGGTTGAACGGCGGAAGTGAGCAGACAGTTTTCGTGCCCTGTTTAGAAGGCCATCTAGGCCGGGACAGTGTGTTAAAAATTGCTGGACAACAAGGTTCAACACGTGAGCCATACAAGGCACGTGTGTCACCTTGCTCAGGCGAAGGGCTGCACCCAGGTTTGCAGCATTGTCGCACACAGCCTTACCAGGCTGCAGGTTGAGTGGAGACAACCATTTACCAAACTCAGTCTCCAGAGCTGCCCACAACTCAGCCGCTGTGTGACTCTTATTTCCAAGACATTTCAAGATAAAGACCACCTGATGCCGTTGCGCTCTGCTGCCAGCATAGTAATGGGTGCATGATTCCTTGTGTGCAGTTACAACGCTTGTGGCCTGACCAGGCAGGCTTGGGGCATAGGTGGAGGACCCAGACTAGGTTGAGGAGGCAGAAGCAGTGGAGGAACTTGGACATACAGAGGATTGACGCCCAAGTCGCAGGCACACCTTTCTTAGAGAAGTAGTGGCGACTGGGCATCTGGTACTGGGGCACAGCGACAGACATAAGGTCTCTAAAATCTTGTGTGTCCACCAGGCGCAAAGGCAGCATTTCGGTAGCCAAGAGCTTACAGAGGGATAAAGTCAACCTCTTAGCTTTGTCATGGGTCGCAGGAAATGGCCTTTTATTTGTCCATATCTGAGGGACAGAGATCTGGCTGCTGTGTGTAAACGGTGTTGAGTAGGGTGTCCCTGGAAAAATGCAGGTTTGTAAGGAAAGTGCAGGCATAGACATGATGTTGCCTTCATCCAACGTTGGTGATATCGATGTCTGAGACAGCTGTACACACGCACTTGTTTCCCTTTCCAAACCAACTGACGACCTACCAAGTAAACTGCCTGTTGCGGTTACAGTGGTGGAAGGTGTGCGTGGAAAACCAGGTGTGACAGCTGTCCCCACAGTCCTAGAAGATGAAGAGCGCTAGACCGCATTGCAGCACGGTGAGCTTCCCACTGGGACATATGATATTTATTCATGTGACGATTCATGGAAGAAGTTGTCAAACTGCTGAGGTTTTTGCCTCTACTAACAGATTCTCGACAAATTTTACAGATCACATGATTAGGGCGATCCTTTGCAAGGTCAAAAAAGGACCAGGCTAGGCAAGGCTTAGAGGACATGCGACCTGCTGAGCCACCCCGACTAGTGCTCAGAGGCAGAGTGGTGGCTGAGGATGCAGTTGTAGACGTGCTACCAGTACACCGACTCTGTCCAGGAAGGCGCAAGATAACTTCGTTGTCAGTTGCATCCTCCTCCACTGCCTCGGTTGACCTCCTCGAGTGCCTGACTGTGAGTTGACAGTAGGTGGGATCTAGAACTTCCTCATCAAGCGTTGTGTTTGCACTACCCTCACCCTCAGACCTAGCCTCTTCCTGCACTGACCGAATATTTAAGTTGTCATCCCAATCTGGTATCTGCATCTCCTCGTCATCAGTATGTTCCTCATTGTCTCTAACAACAGGTGTTACAGTTTGGGAATAAGGGTCAACATTATGCTCAGAAACTTAAGGCCCCGTCACAATAAGCAACATCGCTAGCAACATCGCTGCTAACGAACAACTTTTGTGACGTTGCTAGCAATGTTGCTGTGTGTGACATCCAGCAACAACCTGGCCCCTGCTGTGAGGTCGTTGGTTGTTGCTGAATGTCCTGGGCCATTTTTTAGTTGTTGCTGTCCCGCTGTGAAGCACACATCGCTGTGTGTGACAGCGAGACAGCAACAACTAAATGTGCAGGCAGCAGGAGCCGGCTTCTGCAGAGGCTGGTAACCAATGTAAACATCGGGTAACCAAGAAGCCCTGTCCTTGGTTACCCGATATTTACCTTTGATACCAGCCTCCGCCGCTCTCACTGTCAGTGCCGGCTCCTGCTCTGTGCACATGTAGCTGCAGGACACATCGGGTTAATTAACCCGATGTGTGCTCTAACTAGGAGAGCAAGGAGCCAGCACTAAGCATTGTGCGCTGCTCCCTGCTCTGTGCACATGTAGCTGCAGTACACATCAGGTAATTAACCCGGTGTGCTGTAACTAGGAGAGCAGGGAGCCAGCGCTCAGTGTGCGCTGCTCCCTGCTCTCTGCACGTGTAGCTGCGTGCGCTGGTAACCAAGGTAAATATCGGGTTGGTTACCCGATATTTACCTTAGTTACCAAGCGCAGCATCTTCCACGCGGCGCTGGGGGCTGGTCACTGGTTGCTGGTGAGCTCACCAGCAACTCGTGTAGCCACGCTCCAGTGATCCCTGCCAGGTCAGGTTGCTGGTGGGATCGCTGGAGCGTCGCTTAGTGTGACATCTCACCAGCAACCTCCTAGCAACTTACCAGCGATCCCTATCGTTGTTGGGATCGCTGGTAAGTTGCTTAGTGTGACTGGACCTTTAGTCATCACGGCCTGAATCCGAGTCACAAAGGTTCTGGGCATCACTGCAGACCATTTCCTGGTCTGTACTCACTGTAGCTTGGGAGCATACCTCTGATTCCAAGTCTGTAGTGTGACTGAACAGCTCGGCAGACTCAGCCATCTCTGTTCCACCATACTGTGCAGGGCAGATGGAGACTTGAGAGCTGGGAGAAAGCAAGTGTGATTGGGATGACAACTCAGAGTACTGGTTTTTTTTGGATGCTGTAGTTGAGGTGGAGGAGAGGGCACTTGTTGGAGCACTTGAGATCCATTCAAGCATGTTCTTTTCTGGGCATCATCTACCTTTGTTCCAGTTGATCGTGTCCGTAAAAAAGGGAGCACATCTGATTGTCCACGGAAAGTAGTAGAAATCTTACTTTTACTGGAAGATGGCCTATCTTCAGCAGATGTTAATGGAGCTTTACCACCTTCCCGATGGACACAATTTTTTTTTCCTTTTCCAAGACGCCTGTTCCCCTTTCCACCAGCATCTGTCATTTTGCCACTCATTTTGATTGCGACAAGATTGTCCACTTAAAATGTAGTAGTAAAAATTGAGAGGTGATGTAGATTGCAGAGGTAGTCTAGCTTTATTGACAGCAGAAGAAACAACACAGACTATCCCTGACAATGCAACTATGGCCCTCAAACTGGCAGCACAGTTTGCAATTATAATAGCTTAGTAAAAATGAGCTTGAGGGTGCAATGCAGAGGTGCTGGAAATTGCTTGGCACCAGTGGGACACTAATGAAGTCCAACAGCCACTTTTAGGATGCCACTAAGTTATCATCTCAGTGTTTGCTATTATAATGGCTTAGTAAAAATGAGCTTGAGGGTGCAATGCAGAGGTGCTGGAAATTGCTTGGCACCAGTGGGACACTAATGAAGTCCAACAGCCACTTTTTGGATGCCACTAAGTTTAATCAGTGTTTGCTATTATAATGGCTTAGTAAAAATGAGCTTGAGGGTGCAATGCAGAGGTGCTGGAAATTGCTTGGCACCAGTGGGACAATAATGAAGTCCTACAGCCACTTTTTGGATGCCACTAAGTTTCCTCAGTGTTTGCTATTATAATGGCTTAGTAAAAATGAGCTTGAGGGTGCAATGCAGAGGTGCTGGAAATTGCATGGCACCAGTGGGACACTAATGAAGTCCAACAGCCACTTTTTGGATGCCACTAAGTTTCCTCAGTGTTTGCTATTATAATGGCTTAGTAAAAAATGAGCTTGAGGGTGCAATGCAGAGGTGCTGGAAATTGCTTGGCACCAGTGGGACACTAATGAAGTCCAACAGCCACTTTTAGGATGCCACTAAGTTTCCTCAGTGTTTGCTATTATAATGGCTTAGTAAAAATGAGCTTGAGGGTGCAATGCAGAGGTGCTGGAAATTGCATGGCACCAGTGGGACACTAATGAAGTCCAACAGCCACTTTTTGGATGCCACTAAGTTTCCTCAGTGTTTGCTATTATAATGGCTTAGTAAAAAATGAGCTTGAGGGTGCAATGCGGAGGTGCTGGAAATTGCTTGGCACCAGTGGGACACTAATGAAGTCCAACAGCCACTTTTTGGATGCTGACTTGCCCACCCCAGGGCTATGGGACACCCGGTGCCGGGCCGGACTAGTCCGGTGGTAGTCAGTGGTGGCTGGGCCCGGCTCCGTGGCCCTGGTGGGTGTCAGTAGAATATGTGGCTGACGACTTTAAGTTTGTGTTCGTGACGCCACCTGTGGTATGCGGCTATTAAGCCGCCGCTGCTGTGTAAGGCCTCCGGGGTGATGAAGTGGCAGCAATGGTGATACTGCTCCCCACAGGTGGAGCGGTGCCCCGGGACACAGTTGGTGCTTGTGGAAGTCTATGGTGTTGTGTGACTAACACGGTGCAGGGCCGACAAGCAATGAAAGAAACAGGCACAAACGGTAGTCTCTTTACCTTCTCCTCTTTTACTCGGCAGAAGTCTAGTCCAGGGAGACCGTCACAGATGGTAAAGATGGTCCGGCCGGCCTGGAAGTGCCTGGGGTGATCTTTGGCCAGTTGAGTATGAGGCCTACTCCCTAATCTTTCTTTGCTGTTTTAGGACACTGCACTTTGGGTTCGCAATTGCCCTCTTGCTGCTGGGACTGGTGGTTCGTCCCTTTTTCTGTGTGGTAGACTGCGCAGGCCCTCTCTGGTGCTTCTCTGCTGGAGTCCACACCGGGCCCTTGGAATGCAGCTGTACCTTCAGATTACTTCTGGGCCAGGGGGCTTGCAGCTCTCCTGCCCTCCGGATTCAGCTACCAGGGATGGATTTTATGCCCTGGCAACCACAGACTCCGATGTCCGAGTCTCTCCTGTGCCTCTCTGCACCTCTTGCTTCACTGGGCCAAGCCATTCCAGCTCTAGGCCCCAGTTCTACAAGGCAGCACTACTCTCCGTCTGTCCTCTTTCACTCCTGTCTACAGACTAACCACTACTTCCTCCTTCCAGCCAGACTTAAGGAATGCTCCCTGAAGTTCCAGGTTCAGAGCTCCCCCTGCTGGCCGGAGGGAGAACTGCGTTGGGTGTTACACTTACTGGCCAATAGATCTCCCAATTACCTCCAGGCTCAGCATTAACCCTTTGGAAGGGCAATGCTGTTGTGGCGACCAGGTCCTGGGGCGCCACACTCCCCCTTAGTTAAATTCAGTACTCCCGGACTGTAGAAACAAACATGACATGTTAGAACATTTCATCCCATTATGGGAGGCGCATTACTTGAACGTTACAAACTTAAACATTACTATAAGAGTCCAGTGTGGCTCCCTGCCGGGTGTCCATTACACTGCTCCATGGGGGACCCGCCGCGATCAAACCCCCAACGTAGGCTCTGGGCGTGCGTCAGAGCATTGATGACCCCACTCTATGCACGCCGGACAGGTTTTTCTTCAGGGGTGTTGAGCACACTGGTGCTAACTATGAACAATTTAGGTGTTGACCACCCATAGTCCAGTGGCCCAATTGTCCATTTTCGCAATCAAAGAAAAAGAAAAACATTTTGTACACAACATTACAGACATTTCGCATAACTATTTACATTCTAATAAGTACTCTTTTTTTTTCCCTTATACAGTTGACTCTCTATACCTTGGAGGGGGTTGCCCCCGAGTGCTGCGTTGAGACCTGCGTAGCTCTGGTGTTTGCCCCTGACTACTTGGTGTGTCTTCTACCTCAGCACTACAGGTAGGCCTAACCACGATAGGTAAGCGTGATGATTGCCTATGTGGTCTAAGAGTCGCCAAGGGTATGACAGGTTCACCACTGACAGGGGGTTGATCCTCCTGTTCCACTGCTGGCGTGTCATCTCGTGTTGGAGCGGACGGTTCTTTAGGTGGATCCGGAACCTCTTCTGTTTCTGGCTCGACCAACTGCGGAAACGTCAAAACTGGTACCACTATGGCATTGTTTATTCGGGTCCAAGTTTTGGGGAATTTTCCAAGGATTGTTTGGATCATCTCCCCCTCTTTCTCTTGACTTTGGGGACTTCCTTGTACTTCTTCCATTTCTCTTTGGATTCTGCACCGTTCAGGGCACGCTTTCAGGCGGTCTCGAGAGACTGCTTGATAGGTCTTGCCTTCATCCTTGCTTATGAGGCATACCTTACTGTTGTCAAAGTTGGAGAAGATAATGGTGTAGGGCTCGTTTTCCCACTGATCATCCAATTTATGCGTCCTCCGCTTCTTCTTGAGGACTTGTTCTCCAGGTGCTAATGGAGTTGCTGGGGCTGTTTGATTGTAATGCTGCTCTTGTCTCGTTCTTGCTTGAGACAGGGCCCTCTCTACGCATTCCTGGACCTTACGGTACCGCTGCTGCCGCTCTGTATCCCAATCTTCCATTTCCTGAACCGCCTCAGGTGACACAGTCCCCATCTCAAAGTCTACAGGTAACTTGCCAGGTCTGGCTCGCATCAGGTAAGCAGGGCTGCAGTTGGTCGAATTTACCGGGATATGGTTGTACAAGTCTACCAGATCTGGTAACTTTTCTGGCCATTGGTTTCTTTCTTCCAAAGGTAGAGTCTTGAGCATGCCAATAACCACATGGTTCATCTTCTCGCACAATCCATTGGTTTGGGGGTGGTACGGTGTGGTTCTGATTTTCTTACAACCGTACAGGTTACAGAACTCTTGGAACACTTCTGCCTCGAATGCAGGACCCTGATCAGTCAGTACCCTTTCAGGGTAACCGTGAGGTCGACAAAAGTAGGCCTGAAATGCTCTCGCTGCTGTTCTGGCTGTTTGGTCCTTCACGGGCACTACTACCAGGAAACGAGAGTAATGGTCCACAATGGTGAGGGCGTACACATAACCTGACCGGCTTGGTGTTAACTTCACGTGGTCCAGAGCCACCAACTCCAGGGGCTGCTTCGTGACAATTGGCTGTAGGGGAGACCTCTGGCTAGCATCATCTTTCCGCCTCAGGTTACACGGACCACAGTCTCGGCACCACTTCTCCACTGTCTTTCTCATGTGCACCCAGTAGAACCGATCACGGAGTAGGGTCTCCAACTTCTTCCACTCGAAGTGTCCTGCATTATCATGATAAGCTGCTAGGACCATTGGAGCATCCCTCTGCGGAACCACTATCTGCCAGACGAGTTCATTCGTTCGCCAGTTGACATATCTCTTACAGAGCTTGCCTTGATAGGTGAACAGCCGTCCCCTCTCCTTCCACAACTGCTGGGCTTCTTCTGGAGCATCTGGGCCAAGATGAGTCTCAGCTTGTGCTAGCTTTTCTTTGACCAATCGCACGGCCGGGTCACCGTTCTGCGTCTCTTCCCAATTATGGTGGAGTAATGGGTTGACCGAGACTTCGTGCTGGCTCGAGCGCTTCACTCCTACAGCATGCTCACACTGGGACACACCTTGGTGATGGGAAGCCGGTAACTCTATCTCTTCGAGTTCATCCAGGTCTTCTCCAGACTTGGGTAAGTGAGGCATTCTGGACAGCGCATCAGCATTGCTATTCTTCTTGCCAGCCCGATACTTGATGGTAAAGTCAAAGTTAGACAGCCGGGCCATCCATCGCTGTTCCAACGCACCTAACTTGGCTGTTGCCAGGTGTGTCAACGGATTGTTGTCCGTGAAGATGGTGAACTTAGCCGATGCCAGATAGTGCTTGAAGCGTTCAGTCACTGCCCAAACAATAGCGAGGAACTCCAGCTTGAAGGAACTGTAGTTTTCTGGATTCCTTTCTGTGGGCCGTAGCTTCCTACTGGCGTACGCTATCACCCTCTCTCTACCTCCCTGCACCTGGGACAGAACTGCTCCCAGTCCCACGTTGCTGGCGTCTGTATACAGTACAAACGGCTGGCTGTAGTCAGGGTAGGCCAGAATCTCTTCTCCCGTGAGAGCCCCTTTCAGCCGGACAAAGGATGTTTCTAGTTGGCTGCTCCATTCAAATGGAGGACTCTGCTTCTTAGCCTGCTTTGGCTGGCCCACCAGGAGATCTTGAAGGGGCGCTGCTATCTTGGTGAAACCATCAATGAACCTTCGGTAGTAGCCCACCAGCCCAAGGAACTGCCGCACCTCCTTTACCGTGGTGGGTCTTGGCCAGTCCTTGATTACGGTGACTTTCTCTGGATCAGGTGCCACACCTTCCGCGCTGACCACATGACCCAGGTACTGTACCTTTGGCTTCAAGAGGTGACATTTGGACGGCTTTATCTTCAGGCCATATTTCGACAAGGACTCAAACACCTCTGCTAAGTGCCTCAGGTGGTCTTCATAAGTCTTGGAGTAGACTATGACATCATCCAGGTACAACAGCACGGTTTCAAAGTTGTGGTGGCCCAAGCAGCACTCCATCAGCCTTTGGAATGTCCCTGGAGCGTTGCAGAGCCCGAATGGCATACAGTTGAACTCACAGAGGCCCATTGGTGTCGTGAATGCAGTCTTCTCCTTGTCCGCCTCTGCCACGGGAACCTGCCAATACCCACTGGTGAGATCCAAGGTGGAGAAATAGTTAGCTGACTTTAAGGCTGTTAGTGACTCCTCTATTCTGGGCAGTGGATAAGCATCTTTATGTGTAATGCGGTTAATTTGCCTGTAATCTACGCAGATTCTCATTGTACCATCTTTTTTCTTTACGAGCACTAGGGGAGCTGCCCAGGGGCTACAACTATCTCTGATAACCCCAGCCTCCTTCATTTCCCGCAACATTTCTTTGGCACGCTGATACTGTGCGGGGGGCACAGGGCGGTATCTCTCTTTAATGGGATGATGATCACCCGTGGGGATTTGATGTTTAACCCCTTTCACCTGCCCAAAATCTAGGGGGTGTTTGCTGAAGACCCGCTCGTACTCCTGTACCACCCGGTAAACCCCATGCTTTTGGTGTGAGGGGGTGGAGTCGGTGCCCACATGTAATTTTTGGCACCAGTCTTCCAGCTGCCCCTTGGAGCCATTGTCTTCCGCCTGGTCGGACGGGATCAAGGGTTCCACTGCTTTGATGGTATTGTTGCTGACAGTGTACAGTTTTGCTACAGTGGCGTACCGGGGCAATTTGGCCTCCTCCTCCCCACAATTCAGGACACGGACGGGCACTCTCCCCTTGCGGACGTCTGCTACCCCTCTGGCTATCAGGACTCCAGGCCTACTGTCTGAATACACCGGTTCTACCAAGGCATGGTAGTCCTGACCCTTGAGGCCTGTTGCTGCCCGACACCATATCAACATTTCACTTCTTGGGGGTATTGCAATGGGGAGGGGGTCACTTACCCTCACACTGCCAATTTCTCCTCCGGCCAGCTCTACCTGCTGCCTCCTCATCAGGGCTCTGATCTCCCTCTGTAGGGCACGCTGCTGCCCGGAGCTGGCGGTTTCGGACGCCTGTTGCAACAAAATTATCACTTCGGCAATACAATTTTCTATCACATTTGTACCAATGGTTAGCAGTGGTTCAGATTCTTTGCGATCTATATCTACAATTATCATCCCCTGACATGGCAATTCTACCCGCCCCACTTTAATGGTTACTTCTTTGTACCCAATTTGGGGTAAGGGCTGACCATTACTGGCCACAATTGTTAAATCATCATCTGGGCTATGGTCAATGTCTGAATCAGCCCAATATCTTTTGTACAGTTTGTAGAGGATGGTTGTTACCTGGGACCCCGTATCCAGGAGGGCATTCAAAGGGATCCCGTCCAGCACAATAGGAAGGACCGGGCGTCCTCCCACATACTTGCTGCGGCTGGGGGTTGAGCCGGGCTTCCTCACACCTGGGGGTTGGCTCCTGGCCCCAGGCTCGGCCCATTTAAAGGACAGCGTCGTGCAATGTGGCCCGCCTGGCTGCAGCGGCGGCAGATCGGTTGTCCCGTTGAATCATACCGGTCTGTGTCTCTGCCTCGGGTCGGCGGAATCCTCCTCTGTCGCATCCAGGGGACGTCATCTGGGCTGGAGGCCAACTCGAGACTTGCAGGCGATGGGGTCACTTGTAGAGACTGCACGGTCTTGGCCAGGGCAGCTACAGTCTTGGTCAGCTCCTGGACCTGCTGTCTGAGCTCTGCAGTGGGGTCCTTTTCCAGGGACTGCGCCTCAGCCCCTGCAGCGGCTCGTGTTGCAGGCACCACCCCTGGGTACGTGATAGCAAGAGGCCGGAGGGATACTGGGTCATTCGGTGTAGATTCTCTCAGTACCCGGATGGCCTGGTCCTTAAACTTTGCAAAGTCCAGAGCAGGGTTCTGCAGGACCATGATACGCAGCTGTGTCCTGTGGGCATCTGACAGGAGCCCTTCTATGAACTGCTCAGTTAGGACTTTGTGTTCTTCACGTACACTCTCTAGGTCCACCTGTTTAACTGCTTTCAGGGCCTCCTGCAAGTTTAAGGCATAGTCCCTTATGCTGTCTGTGGCCCGTTGCTTGCACCCAAAGAATCTCATCTTTATCTCTGCTGCGGTGCGGGTGTCAAAAGTACTCTTTAGCTTGGCCAATATCTGGGTTACTGTCCCTTTATCTGTATCAGGCCAGGACTTCACTTCACGCTGGGCTGCGCCGGCTAGCTGTCCCATTAATATGCCCACCTTCTGGTTCTCAGTCAGAGGATACACCCGGAACAAGCTGTGCAGGCTTTCCCTGAAGTCGCTCAAGGTATGGGACTCCCCGGAGTACTGCGGTAGCCATTCTGCTCCCGGGATGTACGGCATTGTGATCGACATTACCAGCGCTGCAGCGGGGGCTGGGGCGACGGCGACTGGGATGGCTTCGGCTGGTGCTGCGGCGTCTCGGGCTATGGCAGCCACCTGCTCTCCCTCTGAGTCGGACATCTTCCTCCCCCTTAGTGAACCTTACCAGGCTCCGTTCACTTTTCAAATTTCCTTCCGGGTCGCGCGGGGTTAACAGCGCTCTGCTCTGATGGCGCGCTCCCTTCGCGCTCTTTGTCAGGCACGCCCCCCTTCTTCTTGCGCTCGGCGAGGCTAATGGCGGCGGCAGTTTGCAGACAGTACACAGTCTTTTAAGCACAATTCCTGCAGGCGCACAGTACCCGGTGTGACCGGGCACGAAATCCTGTTCGTGACGCCAAAAGTTGACTCGCCCACCCCAGGGCTATGGGACACCCGGTGCCGGGCCGGACTAGTCCGGTGGTAGTCAGTGGTGGCTGGGCCCGGCTCCGTGGCCCTGGTGGGTGTCAGTAGAATATGTGGCTGACGACTTTAAGTTTGTGTTCGTGACGCCACCTGTGGTATGCGGCTATTAAGCCGCCGCTGCTGTGTAAGGCCTCCGGGGTGATGAAGTGGCAGCAATGGTGATACTGCTCCCCACAGGTGGAGCGGTGCCCCGGGACACAGTTGGTGCTTGTGGAAGTCTATGGTGTTGTGTGACTAACACGGTGCAGGGCCGACAAGCAATGAAAGAAACAGGCACAAACGGTAGTCTCTTTACCTTCTCCTCTTTTACTCAGCAGAAGTCTAGTCCAGGGAGACCGTCACAGATGGTAAAGATGGTCCGGCCGGCCTGGAAGTGCCTGGGGTGATCTTTGGCCAGTTGAGTATGAGGCCTACTCCCTAATCTTTCTTTGCTGTTTTAGGACACTGCACTTTGGGTTCGCAATTGCCCTCTTGCTGCTGGGACTGGTGGTTCGTCCCTTTTTCTGTGTGGTAGACTGCGCAGGCCCTCTCTGGTGCTTCTCTGCTGGAGTCCACACCGGGCCCTTGGAATGCAGCTGTACCTTCAGATTACTTCTGGGCCAGGGGGCTTGCAGCTCTCCTGCCCTCCGGATTCAGCTACCAGGGATGGATTTTATGCCCTGGCAACCACAGATTCCGATGTCCGAGTCTCTCCTGTGCCTCTCTGCACCTCTTGCTTCACTGGGCCAAGCTATTCCAGCTCTAGGCCCCAGTTCTACAAGGCAGCACTACTCTCCGTCTGTCCTCTTTCACTCCTGTCTACAGACTAACCACTACTTCCTCCCTCCAGCCAGACTTAAGGAATGCTCCCTGAAGTTCCAGGTTCAGAGCTCCCCCTGCTGGCCGGAGGGAGAACTGCGTTGGGTGTTACACTTACTGGCCATTAGATCTCCCAATTACCTCCAGGCTCAGCATTAACCCTTTGGAAGGGCAATGCTGTTGTGGCGACCAGGTCCTGGGGCGCCACAATGCCACTAAGTTTCCTCAGTGTTTGCTATTATAATGGCTTAGTAAAAATGAGCTTGAGGGTGCAATGCAGAGGTGCTGGAAATTGCTTGTCACCAGTGGGGCACTAATGAAGTCCAACAGCCACTTTTAGGATGCCACTAAGTTTCCTCAGTGTTTGCTATTATAATGGCTTAGTAAAAATGAGCTTGAGGGTGCAATGCAGAGGTGCTGGAAATTGCTTGGCACCAGTGGGACACTAATGAAGTCCAACAGCCACTTTTTGGATGCCACTAAGTTTCTTCAGTGTTTGCTATTATAATGGCTTAGTAAAAATGAGCTTGAGGGTGCAATGCAGAGGTGCTGGAAATTGCTTGACACCAGTGGGACACTATTGAAGTCCAAAAGCCACTTTTTGGATGCCACTAAGGTTCCTCAGGGTTTGCTATTATAATGGCTTAGTAAAAATGAGCTTGAGGGTGCAATGCAAAGGTGCTGGAAATTGCTTGGCACCAGTGGGACACTAATGAAGTCCAACAGCCACTTTTAGGATGCCACTAAGTTTCCTCAGGGTTTGCTATTATAATGGCTTAGTAAAAATGAGCTTGAGGGTGCAATGCAAAGGTGCTGGAAATTGCTTGGCACCAGTGGGACACTAATGAAGTCCAACAGCCACTTTTTGGATGCCACTAAGGTTCCTCAGGGTTTGCTATTATAATGGCTTAGTAAAAATGAGCTTGAGGGTGCAATGCAGAGGTGCTGGAAATTGTTTGGCACCAGTGGGACACTAATGAAGTCCAACAGCCACTTTTAGGATGCCACTAAGTTTCCTCAGTGTTTGCTATTATAATTGAATAGGATAACTGAAGTGAGCACTAATGTATATATTATGAGTGCAAGCCAAAAAATTACATACTATATACGAATAAGGCTGCACATCAAACTTAGATAATAGTATAATGCCTCAAGCATATGGACAAATATTGGAATATACAATGAAAAATGCTACTTGCTAATTTGAACATGTGAATAATGAATTGCATACCTGCCATGAATATTAGGAAAAAGGAGATATTTAGCAATCGCATTGATCAATGTAACTGAGCCCCAAGGCCTCGTCAAGGCATATCTCTATATTGGGGTCCCTAGCTCTGTGACCCTAACTGTGTGTCATCTCATTGCAATTAAAAACTGCTATGGGTGGAGAGGGGTAACTAAGGACTTTCTTATATAGGAGATGGAAAAAACATGGCCGAAAGGGGCGGAGCTGTGTTCACATTCAGAAAAAAAATTACATATAACTGAATAGGATAACTGAAGTGAGCACTAATGTATATATTATGAGTGCAAGCCAAAAAATTACATACTATATACGAATAAGGCTGCACATCAAACTTAGATAATAGTATAATGCCTCAAGCATATGGACAAATATTGGAATATACAATGAAAAATGCTACTTGCTAATTTGAACATGTGAATAATGAATTGCATACCTGCCATGAATATTAGGAAAAAGGAGATATTTAGCAATCGCATTGATCAATGTAACTGAGCCCCAAGGCCTCGTCAAGGCATATCTCTATATTGGGGTCCCTAGCTCTGTGACCCTAACTGTGTGTCATCTCATTGCAATTAAAAACTGCTATGGGTGGAGAGGGGTAACTAAGGACTTTCTTATATAGGAGATGGAAAAAACATGGCCGAAAGGGGCGGAGCTGTGTTCACATTCAGAAAAAAAATTACATATAACTGAATAGGATAACTGAAGTGAGCACTAATGTATATATTATGAGTGCAAGCCAAAAAATTACATACTATATACGAATAAGGCTGCACATCAAACTTAGATAATAGTATAATGCCTCAAGCATATGGACAAATATTGGAATATACAATGAAAAATGCTACTTGCTAATTTGAACATGTGAATAATGAATTGCATACCTGCCATGAATATTAGGAAAAAGGAGATATTTAGCAATCGCATTGATCAATGTAACTGAGCCCCAAGGCCTCGTCAAGGCATATCTCTATATTGGGGTCCCTAGCTCTGTGACCCTAACTGTGTGTCATCTCATTGCAATTAAAAACTGCTATGGGTGGAGAGGGGTAACTAAGGACTTTCTTATATAGGAGATGGAAAAAACATGGCCGAAAGGGGCGGAGCTGTGTTCACATTCAGAAAAAAAATTACATATAACTGAATAGGATAACTGAAGTGAGCACTAATGTATATATTATGAGTGCAAGCCAAAAAATTACATACTATATACGAATAAGGCTGCACATCAAACTTAGATAATAGTACAATGCCTCAAGCATATGGACAAATATTGGAATATATAGCAGTTTTTAATTGCAATGAGATGACACACAGTTAGGGTCACAGAGCTAGGGACCCCAATATAGAGATATGCCTTGACGAGGCCTTGGGGCTCAGTTACATTGATCAATGCGATTGCTAAATATCTCCTTTTTCCTAATATTCATGGCAGGTATGCAATTCATTATTCACATGTTCAAATTAGCAAGTAGCATTTTTCATTGTATATTCCAATATTTGTCCATATGCTTGAGGCATTATACTATTATCTAAGTTTGATGTGCAGCCTTATTCGTATATAGTATGTAATTTTTTGGCTTGCACTCATAATATATACATTAGTGCTCACTTCAGTTATCCTATTCAGTTATATGTAATTTTTTTTCTGAATGTGAACACAGCTCCGCCCCTTTCGGCCATGTTTTTTCCATCTCCTATATAAGAAAGTCCTTAGTTACCCCTCTCCACCCATAGCAGTTTTTAATTGCAATGAGATGACACACAGTTAGGGTCACAGAGCTAGGGACCCCAATATAGAGATATGCCTTGACGAGGCCTTGGGGCTCAGTTACATTGATCAATGCGATTGCTAAATATCTCCTTTTTCCTAATATTCATGGCAGGTATGCAATTCATTATTCACATGTTCAAATTAGCAAGTAGCATTTTTCATTGTATATTCCAATATTTGTCCATATGCTTGAGGCATTATACTATTATCTAAGTTTGATGTGCAGCCTTATTCGTATATAGTATGTAATTTTTTGGCTTGCACTCATAATATATACATTAGTGCTCACTTCAGTTATCCTATTCAGTTATATGTAATTTTTTTTCTGAATGTGAACACAGCTCCGCCCCTTTCGGCCATGTTTTTTCCATCTCCTATATAAGAAAGTCCTTAGTTACCCCTCTCCACCCATAGCAGTTTTTAATTGCAATGAGATGACACACAGTTAGGGTCACAGAGCTAGGGACCCCAATATAGAGATATGCCTTGACGAGGCCTTGGGGCTCAGTTACATTGATCAATGCGATTGCTAAATATCTCCTTTTTCCTAATATTCATGGCAGGTATGCAATTCATTATTCACATGTTCAAATTAGCAAGTAGCATTTTTCATTGTATATTCCAATATTTGTCCATATGCTTGAGGCATTATACTATTATCTAAGTTTGATGTGCAGCCTTATTCGTATATAGTATGTAATTTTTTGGCTTGCACTCATAATATATACATTAGTGCTCACTTCAGTTATCCTATTCAGTTATATGTAATTTTTTTTCTGAATGTGAACACAGCTCCGCCCCTTTCGGCCATGTTTTTTCCATCTCCTATATAAGAAAGTCCTTAGTTACCCCTCTCCACCCATAGCAGTTTTTAATTGCAATGAGATGACACACAGTTAGGGTCACAGAGCTAGGGACCCCAATATAGAGATATGCCTTGACGAGGCCTTGGGGCTCAGTTACATTGATCAATGCGATTGCTAAATATCTCCTTTTTCCTAATATTCATGGCAGGTATGCAATTCATTATTCACATGTTCAAATTAGCAAGTAGCATTTTTCATTGTATATTCCAATATTTGTCCATATGCTTGAGGCATTATACTATTATCTAAGTTTGATGTGCAGCCTTATTCGTATATAGTATGTAATTTTTTGGCTTGCACTCATAATATATACATTAGTGCTCACTTCAGTTATCCTATTCAGTTATATGTAATTTTTTTTCTGAATGTGAACACAGCTCCGCCCCTTTCGGCCATGTTTTTTCCATCTCCTATATAAGAAAGTCCTTAGTTACCCCTCTCCACCCATAGCAGTTTTTAATTGCAATGAGATGACACACAGTTAGGGTCACAGAGCTAGGGACCCCAATATAGAGATATGCCTTGACGAGGCCTTGGGGCTCAGTTACATTGATCAATGTGATTGCTAAATATCTCCTTTTTCCTAATATTCATGGCAGGTATGCAATTCATTATTCACATGTTCAAATTAGCAAGTAGCATTTTTCATTGTATATTCCAATATTTGTCCATATGCTTGAGGCATTATACTATTATCTAAGTTTGATGTGCAGCCTTATTCGTATATAGTATGTAATTTTTTGGCTTGCACTCATAATATATACATTAGTGCTCACTTCAGTTATCCTATTCAGTTATATGTAATTTTTTTTCTGAATGTGAACACAGCTCCGCCCCTTTCGGCCATGTTTTTTCCATCTCCTATATAAGAAAGTCCTTAGTTACCCCTCTCCACCCATAGCAGTTTTTAATTGCAATGAGATGACACACAGTTAGGGTCACAGAGCTAGGGACCCCAATATAGAGATATGCCTTGACGAGGCCTTGGGGCTCAGTTACATTGATCAATGCGATTGCTAAATATCTCCTTTTTCCTAATATTCATGGCAGGTATGCAATTCATTATTCACATGTTCAAATTAGCAAGTAGCATTTTTCATTGTATATTCCAATATTTGTCCATATGCTTGAGGCATTATACTATTATCTAAGTTTGATGTGCAGCCTTATTCGTATATAGTATGTAATTTTTTGGCTTGCACTCATAATATATACATTAGTGCTCACTTCAGTTATCCTATTCAGTTATATGTAATTTTTTTTCTGAATGTGAACACAGCTCCGCCCCTTTCGGCCATGTTTTTTCCATCTCCTATATAAGAAAGTCCTTAGTTACCCCTCTCCACCCATAGCAGTTTTTAATTGCAATGAGATGACACACAGTTAGGGTCACAGAGCTAGGGACCCCAATATAGAGACATGCCTTGACGAGGCCTTGGGGCTCAGTTACATTGATCAATGCGATTGCTAAATATCTCCTTTTTCCTAATATTCATGGCAGGTATGCAATTCATTATTCACATGTTCAAATTAGCAAGTAGCATTTTTCATTGTATATTCCAATATTTGTCCATATGCTTGAGGCATTATACTATTATCTAAGTTTGATGTGCAGCCTTATTCGTATATAGTATGTAATTTTTTGGCTTGCACTCATAATATATACATTAGTGCTCACTTCAGTTATCCTATTCAGTTATATGTAATTTTTTTTCTGAATGTGAACACAGCTCCGCCCCTTTCGGCCATGTTTTTTCCATCTCCTATATAAGAAAGTCCTTAGTTACCCCTCTCCACCCATAGCAGTTTTTAATTGCAATGAGATGACACACAGTTAGGGTCACAGAGCTAGGGACCCCAATATAGAGATATGCCTTGACGAGGCCTTGTGGCTCAGTTACATTGATCAATGCGATTGCTAAATATCTCCTTTTTCCTAATATTCATGGCAGGTATGCAATTCATTATTCACATGTTCAAATTAGCAAGTAGCATTTTTCATTGTATATTCCAATATTTGTCCATATGCTTGAGGCATTATACTATTATCTAAGTTTGATGTGCAGCCTTATTCGTATATAGTATGTAATTTTTTGGCTTGCACTCATAATATATACATTAGTGCTCACTTCAGTTATCCTATTCAGTTATATGTAATTTTTTTTCTGAATGTGAACACAGCTCCGCCCCTTTCGGCCATGTTTTTTCCATCTCCTATATAAGAAAGTCCTTAGTTACCCCTCTCCACCCATAGCAGTTTTTAATTGCAATGAGATGACACACAGTTAGGGTCACAGAGCTAGGGACCCCAATATAGAGATATGCCTTGACGAGGCCTTGGGGCTCAGTTACATTGATCAATGCGATTGCTAAATATCTCCTTTTTCCTAATATTCATGGCAGGTATGCAATTCATTATTCACATGTTCAAATTAGCAAGTAGCATTTTTCATTGTATATTCCAATATTTGTCCATATGCTTGAGGCATTATACTATTATCTAAGTTTGATGTGCAGCCTTATTCGTATATAGTATGTAATTTTTTGGCTTGCACTCATAATATATACATTAGTGCTCACTTCAGTTATCCTATTCAGTTATATGTAATTTTTTTTTCTGAATGTGAACACAGCTCCGCCCCTTTCGGCCATGTTTTTTCCATCTCCTATATAAGAAAGTCCTTAGTTACCCCTCTCCACCCATAGCAGTTTTTAATTGCAATGAGATGACACACAGTTAGGGTCACAGAGCTAGGGACCCCAATATAGAGATATGCCTTGACGAGGCCTTGGGGCTCAGTTACATTGATCAATGCGATTGCTAAATATCTCCTTTTTCCTAATATTCATGGCAGGTATGCAATTCATTATTCACATGTTCAAATTAGCAAGTAGCATTTTTCATTGTATATTCCAATATTTGTCCATATGCTTGAGGCATTATACTATTATCTAAGTTTGATGTGCAGCCTTATTCGTATATAGTTTGCTATTATAATGGCTTAGTAAAAATGAGCTTGAGGGTGCAATGCAGAGGTGCTGGAAATTGCTTGGCACCAGTGGGACACTAATGAAGTCCAACAGCCACTTTTTGGATGCCACTAAGTTTCTTCAGTGTTTGCTATTATAATGGCTTAGTAAAAATGAGCTTGAGGGTGCAATGCAGAGGTGCTGGAAATTGCTTGACACCAGTGGGACACTATTGAAGTCCAAAAGCCACTTTTAGGATGCCACTAAGTTTACTTAGTGTTTGCTATTATAATGGCTTAGTAAAAATGAGCTTGAGGGTGCAATGCAGAGGTGCTGGAAATTGCTTGGCACCAGTGGGACTTTAATGAAGTCCAACAGCCACTTTTTGGATGCCACTAAGTTTCCTCAGTGTTTGCTATTATAATGGCTTAGTAAAAATGAGCTTGAGGGTGCAATGCAGAGGTGCTGGAATTTGCTTGACACCAGTGGGACAATAATGAAGTCCAATTGCCACTTTTTGGATGCCACTAAGTTTCCTCTGTGTTTGCTATTATAATTGCTTAGTAAAAATGAGCTTGAGGGTGCAATGCAGAGGTGCTGGAAATTGCTTGGCACCAGTGGGACACTAATGAAGTCCAACAGCCACTTTTAGGATGCCACTAAGTTTACTTAGTGTTTGCTATTATAATGGCTTAGTAAAAATGAGCTTGAGGGTGCAATGCAGAGGTGCTGGAAATTGCTTGGCACCAGTGGGACACTAATGGAGTCCAACAGCCACTTTTTGGATGCCACATACTGGCAGCACTCTTTTCAGTTAAAATGGCTTTGCAAAAATGTACAGGAGGGGAGAATGCAGAGCTGGTGGGACTTGCTTGGCACAAGTGCCACAATAATGGAGGACAGCAGCCACTCTTTGGTCGGCAGTAACTGGCAGCACTCTTCAATTAAAATGGCTTTGCTAAAAAGGGCAGGAGGGTACAGTGGCCGGGTTGTGGGTCAGTGTAGAGGAAAGGAAGCCTCACTTTCTATCCCTCGTAATGGTGAAATGCAGCAAGGAAGTCCCTGAGCTTAGCTACACAGACGCTGTTATCTGTAGCTGTTAAAAACTGTTTCCACGGACCTGACTGTCACCTATGGCTTTGAGCCAGCTGTAATTAGCCCTTAAAAGGGCTGAAATAAAATTCTGTCCCTAATCTGTAGAACGCTGTGTGTATAGCATACACAGCAGGACCGGCGACAGGAGCTGCGTGAGAGGTGACTGACACCCAGACGCAGAAGGCATATAATGCCGTGCTGGAACAAAATGTCCATTTTTATAATGCAAGGACATGTGACATGGACAGCCTATGACACATGCCCTTGCTTTTCTGGCAAAAAGTCCACTTAGCTGTGTGTGTGTCTGGGATTGGCTGACATGCTGGCCCGCCCCACTACACGCGCGCTTAGGGAAAGAAGAAAAGAAAAAAAAAATGGCGATCGCCATTATCCCACAGAGTGACACAGACACAGAGAGAGACACAGAGTGACTCACAGTATTACAGTGAAAAGCCAGCTAGTAATTAGCTAGGCTTTTTGCTGATAGAACCGTTCTCGAACGTAACTCGAGCTAATGAACTTTTAGCAAATAGCTCGAGTTCTAGTTCGATCTAGAACACCCCCCAAAATCACTCAAACCGCAAACTGGAGAACCACGAACCACGAACCGTGCTCAACTCTAGCCCTTACCTCATGAGCAGGGCATTGCAGCTTTGGTAGCAACAGTTACGACATGGACTCTGCTGCTGTGGACCCGATTAGAGTGGGTGCAGATTCATTGCAACTACACTCCTCACATGGAGGGTCTTCCCTCCTAGAAAATAGGGGATACGTTACCTGAGCGTGTCCCCCCATATTCTAGATGGTCCAGAGTCATCGTGGGACCCCCTTATTTTTTTTTTTTTGCTTACAATAAAGTGGTGAAAGAGGGAATGTTTTGGGGAGTGTTTTTCAAATACATTTTTTTTTGTCTATTTTTTTTGTTAGTACTGACAGTTTGGTGATGTCGGGTATCTGATAGACGCCATGACATCACAAACTGCTGGGCTTGATGTCAGGTGACCTTACAGCTAACATCAACCCCATTTATTACCCCGTTTGCCACCGCACCAGGGCACAGGATGAGCTGGGGTGAAGCCCCAGGATTGGCGCATCTAGTGGTCGCGCCAATTCTGGAGCTCCTGCGGCCTGCTATTTTTAGGCTGTGAAGGGCCAATAACTATGGACCTTCCTACCTTGAGGATACCAGACCACAGCTGTCCCCTTTACCTTGGCTGGTGATCCAATTTGGGAAGGAGCCTACTTTTTTTTTGTAATTATTAATATTTAGAAAATAATTATAAAAAAAGAGCCTGGGGTTACCTCCACATTAGATCACCAACCACGGTAAAGCTGCCAGCTGTGGTTTTCAGGCTACAGCCATATGCTTTACCCTAGCTGGCTATCAAAAATGGTTGGACCCCATGTCATTTTTTTTAACTATTTTTTTAAATTAAAAAAATTAATGGGCTTCTCTGTATTTTGATTGCCAGCCAAGGTAACGCCAGACAGATGGGGGTGGCAACCCATATCTGTCTGCTTTATCTGCGCTGAGGATCAAAAATACCGTGGAGTGCTACGTCACTTTTTTTAATGATTTATTTTTACAGCACTGTGATGTCAGGCAATCAAAATACAGGAAAGCCCTTTTTTCTTGTTTTTTAGTTATTTAAATAAATAGTTAAAAAAAAATATTTGGGCTCCCGCTGCATTTTTTGTATTGCTAGCAGAGGGTAATCCAAGCAGCTACTTGCTGCTAACCCCCACTGCTTGGTGTTACCTTCACTGGCAATGGAAAATCCAGGGAAGCATTTTTTATTGTTTTTGCCAAAAAAAACTACAAAAAAATTACGTGAGCTTCGCCATATTTTTGTATGCTAGCCAGGTACAGCAGGCAGGTACGGCTGCCCCCAACCCCCAGCTGCCTATTTGTACCCGGCTGGGAACTAAAAATATAGGTAAGCCCTTTTTTTAATTATTTCATGAATTTCTTGAAATAATTTAAAAAAAAACCGACGTGGGCTTCGACCCATTTTTGTGTCCAGCCAGGTACAACTAGGCAGCTAGGGATTGGAATCCTCAGCACAGGTTAGCACGAGCTTTCTTGGCCCCTCTGCTACGAATTGCAGTCTGCAGCCGCCCCAGAAAATGGCGCTTTTATAGAAGCGCCATCTTCTGTTGCTGTATCTAACTCTTCCAGCTGCCTTGAAGCCGGGTGGCTTGCTGGGTAATAATGGGTTAATACTAGCTTTGTTTTACTAGCTAGTATTAAGCCAAAGATTCTTAATTAGAGTTGAGTGCGGTTCGCGGTTCTCCAGTTCGCGGTTCGAGTGATTTTGGGGGCTGTTCTAGATCGAACTAGAACTCGAGCTTTTTTGCTAAAGCTCGATAGTTCTAGATACGTTCGAGAACGGTTCTAGCAGCAAAAGGCAGGGCTTTTTACAGCTACAGTGTGCAGGAGCCATCGCTGGCAGCCTGCCAGAAGCTGGTAACCAAGATAAACATCGGGTATCCAAGCAAAGCGCTTTGGTTAGTAACCCGATGTTTATCCTAGTTACGTGCAGGAAGCCCACACTTCCCCGCGCAGCTCGCTCCGCCCCCTCCTGCACGCGGCATGTACACATACATACACACACACACACACACACGTCCCCAGCCATGCACTCCACGACACTGACGTCCTCCTTTCACTCTGCACACATGATCCTGCTCGGCTTACCTGCGGTGATGAAGTCCCGACCTCAGCGCTGTCACTGTCCTCCATGGCCGCCGCTTGTCACATCACCTTCTCTCGCTTCCGACCCGAGACTGACTAGCGTTGACGTCACGGGCCTCTCACGATACTTGGCTGTGAAGGCGGCGGTCATTGAACTCAGTGACAGGTGCTGTCGGCAGTGCAGGAGATCAGCGCAGGTAATGTACCTCGCTGACAGCAGCACTTGTCATGCCCTACAGTGACCTGGGCTGACCCATTGATGTTAGCTCAGGTCACTGCACTGCTCTCCCAGCCATTGGGGAACATCCTGCTCTTCATTGACTGGGACAGTGTGGATCGTCATGGCAACCCCTTGGATTACACCAGACCTGGATTTGTTTTTCTTTCTAATAAATTGGTTAAAGAGGGAATGTATTGGGAAGTGTTTTTTCTAATAAAAATGTGTTTGTCTATTTTTTTTTATTACTGACTGGGTTGGTGATGTCGGGTATCTGATAGACGCCTGACCTCACCAACCCCAGGGCTTGGTGCCAGGTGACATTACACATCTGGTATTAACCCCATATATTACCCCGTTTGCCACCGCACCAGGGCGCGGGATGAGCTGGGGCGAAGCACCAGGATTGGCACATCTAATGGATGCGCCACTTCTGGGGCGGCTGCGGCCTGCTATTTTTAGGCTGGGGAGAGTCCAATAACCATGGACCTCCCTAGTCTGAGAATATCAGACCCCAGCTGTCTGCTTTACCTTGGCTGGTGATCCAATTTTGGGGGACCCCTACGTGTTTTTTTTTTTAATTATTTATTTAATTTAAAATAACAGCGTGGGGTGCCCTCAGTTTTGGATTACCAGCCAAGGTGAGGTTGCCAGCTGTGGTCTGCAGGCTGCAGCCGTCTGCTTTACCCTAGCTGGCTACAAAAATAGGGGGAACCCTACGTCATATTTTTTTTTTCATTTTTTTGGCTAAATACAAAGCTAAGCACCCCTTAGTGCCACATGAAAGGCACCAAAGGGTGCAAAATTACAAAATGCAGGAGAGTGGGACATTATGTGTCTTTCTGCCATTATAATGACAGAAAAGACTGATATGAAGTGCACGAGCACAAGAAAATCACCAGAGCGCTCTACGCTGTGAAAAGCAGTAGAAAATGGCACTGGAGTGAACATGTGACCGCCTCATGTAGGATGAAGCTATGGATCCTGGGTAAATTTATGCATTTACCCTCCTTCAGTTTTTTTGCAGTACACAAAAAAACCGGAAGGCACACGGATGACAAACAGATGACATACAGACCGTCTACGGAACGGAAACGGATGCCACACGGATGCACCCGTGAAAAAAAATGGACTGTTTCTTGCAGACCGCAAAAATGGATCGGTCGTGTTAATGTAGCCTTATTCTGATCTGCCGTTTATAAACAGCAGGCAGAAAAAGTAAATAACGCCCCCCGGCGTCAGAAAATTTCCAGGGTTTCAGGGCTAGCTGGGACCCTGGAGATCATGATTCAGGACGGTTTTTCCGGTCCCCGCTCACGTGATCACAGGTATACACCGTACACCGATGATCACGTTACAGTAAATGACAGCGCCGGTAAAAAATTATTTATCTCCCATCTGGCATGAACAAACACTTCTTCTCCACTTTTTCTCCACTGTTTCTCCACTGTTTCTCCACTGTTTCTCCACTTTTTCTCCACTTTTTCTCCACTTTTTCACTTTTTCTCCGCTTTTCCTCCACTTTTTCTCCATTTTTTCTCCACTTTTTCTCCACTTTTTCTCCGTTTTTTCTCCACTTTTTCTTCATTTTTTCTCCACTTTTTCTCCACTTTTTCTCCACTTTTTCTCCACTTTTTCTCCACTTTTTCTCCACTTTTTCTCCACTTTTCCTCCACTTTTTCTCCACTTTTTCTCCACTTTTTCTCCACTTTTTCTCCATTTTTTCTCCACTTTTTCTCCACTTTTTCTCCACTTTTTCTCCACTTTTTCTCCACTTTTTCTTCATTTTTTCTCCACTTTTTCTCCACTTTTTCTCCACTGTTTCTCCACTGTTTCTCCACTTTTTCTCCACTTTTTCTCCACTTTTTCTCCACTTCTTCACTTTTCCTCCACTTTTTCTCCATTTTTTCTCCACTTTTTCTCCACTTTTTCTTCATTTTTTCTCCACTTTTTCTCCACTTTTTCTCCACTTTTTCTCCACTTCTTCACTTTTTCTCCACTTTTCCTCCACTTTTTCTCCACTTTTTCTCCACTTTTTCTCCACTTTTTCTCCACTTTTTCTTCACTTTTTCTTCACTTTTTCTCCACTTTTCCTCCACTTTTTCTCCACTTTTCCTCCACTTTTTCTCCACTTTTTCTCCACTTTTCCTCCACTTTTTCTCCACTTTTTCTCCACTTTTTCTCCACTTTTTCTCCACTTTTTCTTCATTTTTTCTCCACTTTTTCTCCACTTCTTCACTTTTTCTCCACTTTTCCTCCACTTTTTCTCCACTTTTTCTCCACTTTTTCTCCACTTTTTCTTCACTTTTTCTTCACTTTTTCTCCACTTCTTCACCTTTTCTCCACTTTTCCTCCACTTTTTCTCCACTTTTCCTCCACTTTTTCTCCACTTTTTCTCCACTTTTTCTCCGCTTTTCCTCCACTTTTTCTCCACTTTTTCTCCACTTCTTCACTTTTTCTCCACTTTTTCTCCACTTCTTCACTTTTCCTCCACTTTTTCTCCATTTTTTCTCCACTTTTTCTCCACTTTTTCTTCATTTTTTCTCCACTTTTTCTCCACTTTTTCTCCACTTTTTCTCCACTGTTTCTCCACTTTTTCTCCACTTTTTCTCCACTTTTTCTCCACTTCTTCACTTTTTCTCCACTTTTTCTCCACTTCTTCACTTTTCCTCCACTTTTTCTCCATTTTTTCTCCACTTTTTCTCCACTTTTTCTTCATTTTTTCTCCACTTTTTCTCCACTTTTTCTCCACTGTTTCTCCACTTTTTCTCCACTTTTTCTCCACTTTTTCTCCACTTCTTCACTTTTTCTCCACTTTTTCTCCACTTCTTCACTTTTCCTCCACTTTTTCTCCATTTTTTCTCCACTTTTTCTCCACTTTTTCTTCATTTTTTCTCCACTTTTTCTCCACTTTTTCTCCACTTCTTCACTTTTTCTCCACTTTTCCTCCACTTTTTCTCCACTTTTTCTCCACTTTTTCTCCACTTTTTCTCCACTTTTTCTTCACTTTTTCTTCACTTTTTCTCCACTTTTTCTCCACTTTTTCTCCACTTTTTCTCCACTTCTTCACTTTTTCTCCACTTTTCCTCCACTTTTTCTCCATTTTTTCTCCACTTTTTCTCCACTTTTTCTTCATTTTTTCTCCACTTTTTCTCCACTTTTTCTCCACTTCTTCACTTTTTCTCCACTTTTCCTCCACTTTTTCTCCACTTTTCCTCCCCTTTTTCTCCACTTTTTCTCCACTTTTTCTCCACTTTTTCTCCACTTTTCTCTTTTTCTATGGTCGGTCTACCCATTAGCTCTGCCATGCATAGTGTAGCTCTACACCTACTACACATGTTACTTTATGATTGACATCTCTTTCGTACCAGAGCTGTCTAAGCCTACTCTGACCCCATATTTGTCATTACTATATTGTCCTTGTACTGTATTATGACATTTGTATCATGTGTTTCATTTCTTGCTGTGTTGCAATTTTTTTGCTGCATCCCAATTGTACCTCTACATTGTTCGAGTTTATGTTATTGTTCTCTCACTCTTATGTGATACTGATTATTGTCATTTTTCATGATTACATGCAGATAAGTCTAATCTGACAAAGGCTCAGGCCGAAACGTCATTTGTAACTTGTTTTGGACAAAGACATATATGCTTATGAAATTTTTTTTTTTTAATACGGACCAATAAAGAGTGATTTTGCATTACTGTCTGTTGTGACTTACTGACTTAGTCTGGGAGATTTAGAGTGCCGAGGTTACTCACTAATTTTATCTATTATTACCTCTGAGCACCTATATACCAGTGAGCAGAGCTTCCTCTACAGTAGTTCTCCTGATTAGGCATGCCCTTACCTCATGAGCAGGCCATTGCAGCTTTGGTAGCAACCATTACGACATGGACAATGCTGCTGTGGACCCGGGGAGAGTGAGTGCAGATTCATTGCACCCACACTCCTCACATGAAGGGTCCGCACTCCTAGAAAATGGGGGATACGTTCCCTGAGTGTCTCCCCCCCATATTCTAGACAGTCCAGAGTCGTCGTGGGACCCCTTTACTTTTTTTCTTACAATAAATTGGTGAAAGAGGAAATGTCTTGGGGACTGTTTTTTCAAATAAATTTCTTTTGTCGATTTTTTTTTTTTGTTAGTACTGACAGTTTATAATGTTGGGTATCTAATAGACGCCATGACATCACAAACTGCTGGGCTTGATCTCAGGTGACTTTACAGCTAGTATCAACCTGATTTATTACCCCGTTTGCCACTGCACCAGGGCACGGGATGAGCTGGGGTGAAGCGCCAGGATTGGCGCATCTAGTGGATGCGCCACGTCTGGGGTGCCTGCGGCCTGCTATTTTTAGGCTGTGAAGGCCCAATAACTATGGACCTTCCCACCCTGAGAATACCAGACCACAGCTGTCCGCTTTACCTTGGCTGGTGGTGATCCAATTTGGGGGGGACCCTACTTTTTTTGTGTAATTATTATTTATAAAATAATTATAAAAAAAGAGCCTGGGGGGACCTCCACATTGGATCCCCAACCACGGTAAAGCTGCCAGCTGTGGTTTTCAGGCTACAGCCATCTGTTTACCCTAGCTGGCTATCAAAAATGGTGGGACCCAACGTCATTTTTTTTTAACTATTTTTTAAATAGAAAAAATTAATGGGCTTCCCTGTATTTTGATTGCCAACCAAGGTAACGGCAGGCAGATGGGGGTGGCAACCCATAGCTGTCTGCTTTATCTGCGCTGAGAATCAAAAATACCACGGAGCGCTACATCATTTTTTTTAAAGATTTATTTTTACAGCACTGTGATGTCCAGCAATCAAAATACAGGGAAGCCCATTTTGTTTTTAGTTATTTAAATAAATAATTAAAAAAAATATATATGGGCTCGCGCTGCATTTTTTGTATTGCTAGCTAAGGGTAATCCAAGCAGCTACTGGCTGCTAACCCCCACTGCTTGGTGTTACCTTCACTGGCAATGGAAAATCCAGGGAAGCATTTTTTATTTTTTTTTGCCAAAAAACTACAAAAAAAGGACGTGAGCTTCGCCATATTTTTGTATGCTAGCCAGGTATAGCAGGCAGGTGCTGGAAGAGTTGGATACAGCGCCAGAAGATGGCGCTTCTATGAAAGTGCCATTTTCTGAGGCGGCTGCAGACTGCAATTCGCAGCAGTGGGGCCCAGAAAGCTCAGGCCAACCTGTGCTGCGGATTCCAATCCCCAGCTGCCTAGTTGTACCTGGCTGGACACAAAAATGGGGCGAAGCCTACGTCATTTGTTTTCTAATTATTTCATGAAACTCATGAAATAATAAGAAAAGGGCTTCCCTTTATTTTTGGTTCCCAGCCGGGTACAAATAGGCAACTGGGGGTTGGGGGCAGCCGTACCTGCCTGCTGTACCTGGCTAGCATACAAAAATATGGCGAAGCCCACATAATTTTTTCAGGGGGCAAAAAACTTCTGCATACAGTCCTGGATGGAGTATGCTGAGCCTTGTAGTTCTGCAGCTGCTGTCTGTATGGAGAAGAGCAGACAGCAGCTG
Source organism: Anomaloglossus baeobatrachus (assembly GCF_048569485.1). Lineage (NCBI taxonomy): Eukaryota > Metazoa > Chordata > Amphibia > Anura > Aromobatidae > Anomaloglossus > Anomaloglossus baeobatrachus. The sequence continues at coordinate 70,337,892 of NC_134357.1, forward strand.
CAGAACTACAAGGCTCAGCATACTCCATCCAGGACTGTATGCAGAAGTTTTTTGCCCACCAAAAAAATGACGTGGGCTTCGCCATATTTTTGTATGCTAGCCAGGTACAGCAGGCAGCCACGGCCTGCCTCCAACCCCCAGTTTCCTATTTGTACCCAGCTGGGAACCAAAAATATAGGGAAGCCCGTTTTTTTTTTAAATATTTCACTTATTTCATGAAATAATTAAAAAACAAATGACGTGGGCTTCGCACCATTTTTGTGTCCAGCCAGGTACAACTAGGCAGCTGGGGATTGGAATCCGCGGCACAGGTTAGCCCGAGGTTTCTGGGCGCCTCTGCTGCGAATTTCAGTCCGCAGCCGTCCCAGAAAATGGCGCTCTCATAGAAGCGCCATCATCTGGCGCTGTATCCAACTCTTCCAACAGCCCTGGAGCCGGGTGGCTTGTTGGGTAATCATGAGTTAATACTGGCTTTGCTTTACTAGCCAGTATTAAGCCAGAGATTCTTAATGTCAGGCACGTTTGACCCGGCCATTAAGAATCTCCAATAAAGGGTTAAAAAAAAGACACCACACAGAGAAAAAATACTTTAATAGAAATAAATACACAGACACATTAGAGACTCCATCTTTATTACCCCCTGTCAGCCCAATAAATCCCCAATAAACCAGCGCTGATAAGAAGTTTTTTTATTAATATTTTATACTTTTTATTGCTATCCTTGTTTTAGACACAAATTTATTCAAAACAATTCACACAATAGAACAAGGAAAAAGAAAGAAGAATAAACCACATATGGTAGAAATAAAAATAAAAGTAAAAATAAAGAATAAGTAATTGATAGTGCAGCAAACAGATACCAGGTGTCTGGTTGCAGTACCCCGGCCGGTAGTAGAGCAATTATTAAATCTAGTATAGTATATTAAGTGATGCTTCAAGGCATATGATATTTTATGCCAATTGAAACTATCACTGCAATATGATTTTTCAGATACCTGGAGAGTTTTTTTCAATCCATAAGCAAAAAGGTTTTTAATAGAGGCTTAAATTATAAGCAGCAATTTCAGCGTTCCAAGTGCCTTTAAATGAATTTGAAGAAACTGCACTTCAGGATTGTAGTGAGGATTGTAGTGAGGATGAGGTGCCCCAGCTCATCCTCATCCTCACTACAATCCTCACTACAATCGGGAAGCAGCGTGCAGCCTTCACTCCGTGAGAGATCAGTGCTCCTGGCTGTCAGCGGTAACAGCGGTAATGCTGACAGACGCGTTACCATAGCAACGGTGCTCTCGGAGCCGCGGTTAGTGGTGACGTCACCGCTAACTGCGTTGCTATGGCAACGGTGATCTCCGTTAATGACCGGCTGTGTCAGCCGGTCCCTAACGGAACGGGGAGTCGACCGTGTGCTAGAGCATGTTGCCGGTACACGGCGATACACAAATGTGCACCGTGTACCGGAGAGATGCACTCGCAGGTCCTACATGACGCATCATAGTCATGTGACCAGTCTGTAGCCAATGAGATAATAGCCACGTGACTGGTCACGTGGCTATTTTGACATCACGATAGGTCCTGCATCTCTGCTGGCAGTGCCGGTCACCGGGAGGATTCAGCGATCATCGGATGGAATAGCGGCAGGAGACAGAGTGCAGGAGGAATCGCGGGGACCGGTAAGTGTTATGGCAATGTTTATTAACTGTATGTGTACATTTATAATGTATTTTTATGTGTTTGTGATTGCCTCCCATTATAGCCTATTGGTTCGAGTTCGGTTCGTCGAACGTTCGACGAACCGAACTCGAACGGGAGCTCCGTTCGGCGAACCGACCTCGAGCCGAACCGCGACCGGTTCGCTCATCTCTATTCTTAAAGTCAGGCAAGTTTGACCCGGCCATTAAGAATCTCCAATATAAGGTTAAAAAAAAGACACCACACAGAGAAAAAATACTTTAATAGAAATACACAGACACACTTAGAGACTCCATGTTTATTACTCCCTGTCAGCCCTCCACGATCAGGGTCTTCTGTCTTCTTTCTCCTGCAACCCATGCAGCTCTGCTACATCAGCAGCACTGCATGGGAGGAAGGCGCTGAAGCTCCCCATGCAGTCTTTTCACTCCGTGAGTGAGCAGAGGCTGCTGGCTATAAGCCGTGACGTCACTGCTGTCTGACGGGTTACCATAGCAACGGTGCTCCGATCACGTGATTCCCAATGCCGCTATTTACTGACTGTGACAGCTAGTCCCTGCATGTGGCTGACTCTGTAAAAAGCGCCCACATGCAGGAACGGGGAGTCGAGCATTTCGCCGGTACACGGAAATGCTCAAACGAGCACCGTGTGCCGGAGAGATGCACTGACAGGACCTAGCATGTCGTCCGTCTAGCCATGTGACCAGTCTGTAGCCAATGAGATAATAGACACGTGACTGGTCACATGCTATTTTGACGTCACGATAGGTCCTATCATCAGTGCTGGTTACCGGGAGGACGCAGTGATGATCGGAAGGAAAAGCAGCGGGAGACAGAGTGCAGGACGTGTCGCAGGGACATGTAAGTGTTATGGCAATGTTTATTAACTGTATGTGTACATGTATAATGTGTTTTTATGTGTTTGTGTTTGCCTGCCATTGGTTTCAATGGGGCTCGAGAGGTTCGTCGAACGGTTCGCCGAACTGAACTCGAACGGAGCCTCCGTTCGACGAAATGAACTCGAGCCTTCAGAGGCTCGCTCATCTCTATTCCTCAGGTCTTTTTTTTGAGTCTAATGCGATATTCACAGCAGCTGAGAGTAGAGGAGTGATAAAATTCTTGTTTCTTCAAGGAAAAGCCGAGAAGGAAATTCATGGTGATATGTCGCAGACATTGGGGGATCAATGTCCTTCATATTCTACAGTTAAGAACTGGGTTGCCAAATTTAAAACGGGCCACTTCAGCACCAATGATGAGGAACGTCTTGGACGACTGAGAGTGGTTGTTATTCCGGAGACCGTCAATGCTGTGCATAACCTCATACTGGAGAATCAATGAATTTCAGCTAGGGCAATAGCAGACATCATGGGGATTTCCCGTGAACGTGTTTGTGTTATTATCCATGAACATTTGGACATGAGGAAGCTATCTGCAAAGTGGGTCCCCAAATGTTTGACAACAGATCAGAGAAGCATGCAAGTGAAAACTTCCTTGTCTATTTGTCAGCATTTCAGGACTGATAAGAACTTCCTAGATCAGCTGGTCACTATGGATGAGACCTGGATTTATTTGTATGACCCTGACATCAGTGGAGAGCATGTGGAATAAACGTAAAGTTTCATCATCCTATCTCCTTTCTTTCTGGGTAAAGCCAAAGACTCATTAGCAGCCCCTCATATAGCTACCTCCCAAGTCAATGACATGTTGGACTTTAACCCCTTAACGACCGCGGGCAGTAAAATTACGTCCTAAATGTCATAATGTTACTGCCCGCGGTCCTCCGGCGGCAGCATGCCGCGATCGGCGCACATCTCAGCTGATTTTCACAGCTGAGATGTGTGCCTGCTAGGCACGAGCAGAATCGTTATCTGCTCGTGCCGATTAACCCCTTAAATGGCGCTGTCAATACGTGACAGCGCCATTATAAGCGCGATCGCGGTAAACTTTTACTTACCGCCCGATACCGGAAGTCACGTGACACGATCACGTGACTTCCGATAGTTGTCATGGTAGCACAGAGTCATGTGATGACTCCTGTACTACACATGACTTGCTTTCACTTTCGCTGTGCCCGCTGCACAGTGAAAAAGAAGGAGAGCGTATCTGCTGTTTACAGCTGTGTAGCTGTGATCATCAGATACTGCAGAGCGATCGGATTGCTGATCGCAATAGCCCCCTAGGGGGACTAGTAAAATAAAAAAAAAAGTTAAAAAAAAGTTTTAAAAAATTAAAAAAAACAAAAAACCTAAAAGTTCAAATCACACCCCATTCGCCCCATTGAAAATTAAAAGGTTAAAAAAATAAAAAATATACACACATTTGGTATCGCCACGTTCAGAAACGCCCGATCTATCAAAATATAAAATCAATTAATCTGGTCAGTATACGGCGTAGCTGCAAAAAAATTCCAAACGCCAAAACGACTTTTTTTGTCGCCACAACTTTTGCGCAAAATGCAATAAGAGGCGATCAAAACGTAGCATCTGCGCAAAAATGGTACCGTTAAAAACGTCAGCTCGAGACGCAAAAAATAAGCCGTCACTAAGCCATAGATCCCCAAAAAAAATGAGAACGCTACTGGTCACGGAATATGGCGTAAAACGTGCGCCACTTTTTTTGGACAAACTTCCGATTTTTTTTAACTCCTTATATAAAAGTAAACCTATACATGTTGGGTGTCTACGAACTTGCACTGACCTGAGGCATCACACCCACACATCAGTTTTACAATATAGTGAACACAGTGAATAAAATATCTCAAAAACCATAGTGCTATGGCACTTTTTTTGCAATTTTTCCGCATTTGGATTTTTTTTGCCGTTTTCCAGTACACTATATGGTAAAACTGATGGTTTCATTTAAAAGTACAGCTCGTTCTGCAAAAAATGAGCCCTCACATGACCATATTGACTGAAAAATAAAAATGTTACGTCTCTCAGAAAAAGAATGGCGAAAAAAAAAAACGGAAAGCGAAAAATCGGCCGGTCGTGAGGGGGTTAAATAGAACCACAGTCATCACATTTATACACTTAACCGTCAGTATTGTTCCTTTTATATATTTTACATACAGTAAAAATTTGGCAGCGTGAATATAAGTCCTCTCTGGGGTTACATATTCTTTACAAAACATAAGATATTTATTAGTTTTTTAAAAGCATCTTTAAATTGCTTATTCTTCAGAGTGTAAATTACAGGATTGAGCAGTGGGATCAGTACGATATAAAGAAGAGAGAAAAACTTGTCCTGACTTGGAGAATACATTGATGTGGGTCTCATGTATAACGACATAGTAGTGCCATAATAAAGAAGTACAGAGGTGAGATGGGAAGCACAGGTCGAGAAAGTTTTACTCCTTCCAACTACAGAGTGAATATTCATGATGTTAAATACAATATAAATGTAAGAAACCAAAGTCATGAAGAATGTGCTCATACCAACCAGTGCACCTAAAATGTATGTTGCCATATTTACATAAGTGGTATCACTGCAGGAAAGTTTCAGCAATGGAGAGACATCACAGAAAAAATGATCAATTTGGTTGGAGGAGCAAAAAGATAAATTAGCAACCAAGATTGTAAAAGAAACAGGCTCTAATAATGCAGCAAACCATATGGAGATGATCACAACAAGGCAGGTTCTTAGACTCATGAGTACGGTATAGTGGAGCGGATGGCAGACTGCCACATAGCGGTCATATGCCATAACTGCAAGAATATTCATTTCCATGCAGGCAAAGAAAATGAAAAAATACATCTGTGTTATACAACCGACCAATGACATGATCTTGTGTTGAGTAGAAAGCATAATAAGAAGGTTTGGTAGAGTGGTAGAAATGTAGGAAATATCCAGAACTGAGAGGTTACTCAAAAGTATATACATAGGAGTGTGCAGGTGAGGATCAGAGACAATTGCAAAGAGAACTGCAGTGTTTCCAAATATTACATTAAGGTAGATTGTTAAAAATATAATAAAAAGAGGAATCTGAAGGTGAGGAAGATCGGAGAAACATAAGATTGTGAATTGCATTGCATGTGACTCGTTCCTTGATGTCCCCTTATACATGGTCTTTTAAAGAAATGAAACATAACAAAATTTAGTAAATGTTTTGCTTTATGTTACCATACTTTATTATTTCTGGTATTTCATGTATATTCGAGTGAACTGAACACTCCTGTGTATGGGAGAGTCGGCCAAGGAGATAGCTGTGCCAATTGATTTCCATTGCAGCCTAGGATATTCTGAAACCCTCCATGTCTACCACATGAGATCTGCTATGAAACCTAACCTGTGGCTATAGCATTTGGCTGGTCTTCACAGGCGATCATCAATTTCCCAATACACCACAAAACTAAAACAAATGTTTAAAATTCGTAAAAGGGTTGTCCAAGTATACTGTCACTCTATGTGACTCCATACTTTTGAATCTTCACAACAAGCACACTGCACACTCTTAGGATTCTCCAGTGCGGGGGACAGGAGTGTGCAGTCATGTGATTGCAAGTATGCAATTTGAATAAGTAAAACAGGAAAGTCCAGCTCAGAGGAACAATTTCTTCTTTATTTCTTGAGAATTTTAAGGACATTGGACATCAAAACTTCCACAAAGAAACCAGTATAATGGCATATGCAATGGAGCGGGCAGTCACTGCAAGTATGCAATTTGAACTCTTCTGGATGCATTCCTTCTAGACGTATCCAGCCTCACGCAATATACTTTCATTAAGCAAGGCTATGCATGTCTGGTTGGCAGGTGACCGTATGTATGCAAATCACACACTGAATTTGCGGTCACACACCTGCTGCTCTGGGCACCAGCATCAGAGAATCCTGAGAGAGCACAGTGCACCCACTATGAAGATTCACAAGTATGCAGTCACATAGCGTGACTGCAGACTTGTGTCCTAAGGCTAGCCAACCCCTGTAAGAAGAATAATTACATTTTTAAAAATAGTTTTGAAAAATTAAAAAAAGATCTAAAAGAATAATTCAGCCTCCTTTTCCCCAAATGTAAACTGCAAAACTAAATTTTAAAAAAATCATATTTGGTTTTGTTGCATTTGTAATTGCCTGAGCTACTAAAATATTTATGGTCAAAGCCAAAATTCTGCTAACACCCCAAGAAAGCAAATATATTTACAACAAAAAATTTAGCTCCTCATACAAATAAAAAATAAATGTCATATGACTCCATCAATTTAAAAATTCCAAAAAATGGTGACACAAACCATCACACAGTAGATGCTCTAAAATCTAAACCAAGAAAATAATGGCATAATTGTTTTATTTTTTTACTATTTCACAGAAATTGGAATTTTTTTCCCCACTATAAAGAAAAATAAATATAAATTATATAATGTCAAAGTAGAAAAGTATAACTCACCACTCAAAAAACAAGCTTCCAAATGACTACTCAATACTAAAAAGCTTATAATTGCTCAGAAAAGACATGTAGGGCAAAGGAGAGAGAGAGGACCCTCTGATCATAAGCTCTTACACTCTACAAGAGAGAGAGACTTACCCAATGACCCTAGAGATGGAAAATGACTTTTCCGTACAAACTGGGAACTGTTTAATGTAATTTCAAAATTGTGTTAAACTGCAAATTTCAGGAACTTCAACTTGAACTGGATCCTTCACAAGTCAATCTGCTCATCTCTAGTTGGGACCTTTAGATCGACTTACAAACTACTTGATGGTAACTTTAAAGAATTGTAAATTATGCTTTGCTGAAATAGCACCATCATATTCTGCTGCAATTTACAGATATCATCATCATCACTGTCCCCACGGGGGCTCACAATCTAAATTCCAACTACAAACCCAAGTAATTTTTCAGATTGAGTTTCTATCAAACTTTTTCTCTCATCTCTCCCAAAGACTTTTATTGATAATAGGTGTAATTTGATTTCTCATTGATGACAGATCTGAGGACAGAGAAATGAATCATAAGTGGAGAAAAAAAATCATTTTTATTAAAGATATATTATAATTTTATTTTTGCTTATACTGTTGAATTGTAAAAAAAATTAGAAACTAAAACTATAGATCCTTTTTAAACCTACTAAAAGTAGACATACAATTATACAGATTTTTGCATTATTCAAAATGAACAGTTGTTCAATAACTTCCATTTCCTCTTTAAACTAATTTCATAGATAAAATGGAAAAATGTAATAAAATTCTAGCTAAAAAAATAAATAACTTGAAACACAATAATAAAACAAATCATCCCACCGGCAATACTCACATTGGGGAAAATGTTTCACATATGACCAACTGATTCTACTCTAGTGAAGGTGAATGACAAAGATGATGGTATAAGCTGTTATAAATTCTAATGCATATATCAATGGAGTAAGACCTTAGAGAATTCAAGCTGCTTTTGGTTCTTTCATTAGAAATAAATGAATCCCACTATAATATGTCTCTACGGAAAAGATTATTCTTGAAAATTATTATAAGCAACAACCATTTAACACATCCTACAAATCAGAGTATATAATGTTAAGTTCCAATGATAAGCCAATCAAAAAACTCATACATACAGTATTCAAATACAGTTATATTTTATTCAGAGATTGTCCGACTTGGTCTACTACTCACTACATAATATGTCCTCCAACTATGCAAGCTAAGTGGCATTTGGTGACAGCCATGAGTCTCAGAGAAACATACTGAAAATTTAGCGTTTAATATCTGTTATGATAGCTTGGGTCAAAGTTGGATAAGCTCCTTTGGAACGAAATCCAAGTGTTTCAGGTTCAGAGGATAAAAGTAAGAAAGAAGGAACTAAGAGAAGTTAATAAATTGATGTGATAGGCCTGCCTAAAAAGATTTTTAGGACACATTTAAAACTGTTGACATTGGGTACTTATCCTATGGGTGTTACACTGGTGGGTGAATGTCACGTTGGTTCGTGTGGATCCACTGCACCACAGGCCAAGCTTACCCTGGAGGGTTATGACTAAGTGTCTATCAGTCTTTACTAGAGCCTCTGATTGGGAGGATAGCCAGGGCTGCAGGTAGACACCAGGTACCACTCCAGGACAGTCTTCAAGACTGCAGCAGCTTACTGGTGGGTCTTAGGCGCAATTACAAGGTACAAAAAGGTGAGACAGAGTAGTCCATCGTCAGACAAGGCAGCAGAAAGTCAGGGTACAAAGCCAGCGTCAGGAACTGAGAGGTCAGGCAAGACGGGTAGGCAAGCCGGGTCATTATCAGGAGATAGAAAATGGAGATAAGCATAAACAAGGAGCTTGCAGGCTACGAGCCTAGTTTGGGCAAGGAATGTTTTAAGGAGTTGCCTAAAATAGTAACTACATGCCCGGGATTGGACAGAGAGCCTAATCCTTGAAGGACACAGCAGGGTTAAATTCCTGTATGCCCCCTAAAGCCAGATGGAAGCTACATACAGAAGCCGCAGTGCTGGAAAGAGTGCTACAACAGGAAGACCTAACACAAGAAGATGCCATGCCATGACCATGGTGAGTGGGATGGTACAGAGGAGGTATATGAGTAGCCGCCATGAAAATGCATTCCAGAACACTGCTGTAGCATGAGAAATTTCTATGGCAATGGGAGTGACCAGTTTGGATTATGGAGGATGCAGATCATTTTCAGAATGATACGGTAATATCAGTGTTTGGGGATTTTCCATTTTTGATGACCAGGGCCATCAGAATCCTCCAACCAAAATGGATATGATCCAACTACAATCAAGCCTTCCAGAAGAATGTAGGCATAGAGCTTTAATAAAAACTCCTGTAGGGTGGAGTCTCTCTTCCTCATACCCACTTTCTGGATCTGCAGTAATACTCTAATCTAAATGGCGGGCCACAAAAAACAGAGCCATGTTTCCCTTGTGTACTTTGTACATGATAATAGATAATGGAAGAATGAAGAATAAAGAATAAAGTTTGAAATAATGCTAAAAATCCATCTCGCTTAACATTCATGAAAAATATGCAATAAATATTTACCTTTTAATGTGAATGCTGATGAATGGGATGCAGATATTGATACCTGTATGCTGTAAAAGATGTAAATAGAATTATTGCACTGAATAAAATAAGCTGGAATCAGAGGCTGTGGTATATCTACCTGTGTAGAGAATTTGTAGACTGTTTGGATGTTTAGCTGAAATAAGCATGCACAAGATGATCTCTCTAAAAAAGTCCAATATATATATAAATAAATTATAAATAGTTGATGAATAGACCTGATTGTCTCCACATACACCACCCGGCCGGGGTGTGTGCTTGGAGGTCGTATCAGTGACTGCTTGCAGTCAATTAGTTCTTCTGGTGTTTATCAATACGTTTTTCAGGGGATATTCACACGAAATCCCTACATCTACAAGCAGCTTCATTCATAATTGGGTGCTGGTGGTTTTGAATTTGTAAAGAATAAAGTTTATTGCTTAAAGGGGTTCTACAAGAATGTAAGAAAATGGGCTGGAACTTGAAAAAACACAGCTTTTGAGACATGTTTTTACTGAGAGAGGAGCTGTATCATAAGCAAAGATACAGATGAGATGCCAGACAAGGGCTGTGGCAGGAGAAGAAATAAATTTCTCCTCGACTGACTGAGCAAACTCAACCTGTATAGTTAGGGATGCATACCGGACACCTAGTGTCCTGTGCTCAAATTCGAACACAGACTTCTCACAGAAGTCTATGTTCAAGTTTGTACTTGGAATGATGAATAAAGTTTGTTGAAAGGCTGCAGCACAGCCTAGCAACACAATTTTAAACTGTGGGCATTTCCTCAGCCATCACAACCATGCAGAGTATTGGCATGGCTCTGATTGGGCAGCGCAACATGTGACCCGGCCTATATAACTGCCGGATCATGGGTGGTGCTGCCATTGTGCTTTGAATAGCGTAGGGACAGGATAGTGAGGAACAGTGTTAAGGCTACTTTACACGCTGCGATATCGGTCCCGATATCGCTAGCGTGGGTACCCGCCCCCATCTGTTGTGCGACACGGGCAAATTGCTGCCCGTGCCGCACAACATCGCGCAGACCCGTCACACATACTTACCTGCCCGGCGACGTCACTTCTAAGGGGGCGGTCCGTGCGGCGTCACAGCGACGTCACTGAGTGGCCGCCCAATAGAAGCGGAGGGGCGGAGATGAGTGGCCGGAACATCCCGCCCACCTCCTTCCTTCCTCATAGCGGCCGGGACGCAGGTAAGGAGAGGTTCCTCGTTCCTGCGGCGTCACACATAGCAATGTGTGCTGCCGCAGGAGCGCCGAACTACATCGTTACTGCTGCAGTAACGATAATCGAGAATGGACCCCCATGTCACCGATGAACGATTTTGCACGTTTTTGCAACGATGCAAAATCGCTCTACGGTGTCACACGCAGCAACATCGCTAATGCGGCCAGATGTGCATCACAAATTCCGTGACCCCAACAACTCCGCATTAGCGATGTCGCAGCATGTAAAGCCCCCTTCAGGCTACCCTTCTTTCTGCATACTCAGGGGACAGGGTCTGTGGGTACACTCTGCAAATAGGATCTGTGGGGGCCTTCTAAACTAGGCTCTGTGGGTCTACTCTGTAAAAAGGCTCTGTGGAGGTTCTCTGAAAAAAGGCTCTGTGGGGGTAGTCTGAAAAAAGGTTCAGTGTGGGTATTCTGCATCAGGCTCTGTGTGGGAAGTTGGCACTAGGCTCTATGGGGGCACTCTGCACAGGCTTTGTGGGGATACTCTGAAAAAAGACTCTCTGGAGGTACCCTAAAAACATGCTCGCTGGGGTACACTTAAAAATAGCTCTGTGGGGGCACTCTGTACCAAGCTCTGTTGGGGTACTCTGAAAACAGGCTCTGTGGAGGCATAATGCACCAGGTTTTTGAGGGCACACTACACCAGGTTCTGTGGGGACACACTGAAAAAGGCTTTGTGGGGGTATGTTACATGTCGTGGCTCTCTTATTGCAAGGAATGAGGTGGTCCTTTGTTGAGGAAGTCTGAAAACAGGCTCTGTCAGAGCACTCTGCATCAGGCTCTGTGGGGGAACTCTGCAACAGGCTATGTGTGGAAACAGCTCTGTGGGGGTGCTGTGAAAAAAAGGTTCTCATAAGATTCTCTGTAAACAGGCTCTGTGGGGGTTGTCTGAAAACAGGCTCTGTGGAGGCATTCTACACAAGGCTCTGTGGGTATACTCTGAAAATAGGCTTTCAGAGGGCACTCTGCACCAGGCTCTGTGAGGGAATGCTGAACACAGGTTATTTGGGGGCAGTCTGAAAACAGGCTCTGTGGGTGCACTCTGAAAACAGGCTCTGTTGGTGTACTCTGCATACAGGTAGTGTAATAATCTGTTGGGCACTCTCTATATACAGGCCATATAATACTCTGGTTTGTTGAGGTGCAAAGAATAAGGAGGGAATCAAACAGGGGTTATGGACGTGGCCATGGTGCTGCTGCTAGTGGTGGTGGAGCTGCAGCTAGAAGAAGACATGGTCAATATGTACCTGCTATAAGTCAAAATGAAACACGTTCCTCTGGTACACACAGGCGACAGGATGTTTTGCATAATTTCGTAAACCTGAAAACCGCTGTATGAATGGTGAGGCTAAAAAAGAAAAGCTGGTTTAAGATTGGGTGGCTGAGAGTGCTTCCAGTTCCTTTGCCTTGTCTTCCACCCAATCCCCTGCTAAAAGCACAGAGTTTAAACCTGAGGCCCATGGGCATCTGTCTTCCAACTCATCCCCTTGCAAATCAGCCAAGCAGTCTGAGCTCCAAGTCATAATTAGAGTTAAGCGATGTTCGAGGTTCGCCAATTTCCTGTTCGAGTGATTTTGGGGGGTGCTCGAGATCGAACTCGAACTCGAGGTTTTTGCTAATTATGTTCGAGAACGGTTCGATCACCAAAAGCGTGGCTTTTTACAGCTACAGTGTGCAGGGAGCCATCGCTGGCAGCCTGCGGTAAGCTGGTAACCAACGCAAATATCGGGTATCCAAGCAAAGCGCTTTGCTTAGTAACCCGATGTTTACCCTGGTTACGTTGCAAAATCCCCGAAAGCCACACAGAAGCACTTCCGTGTGACTTCTGTGGGATGCCGCTGCAGTCTGTGTCCCCTTCCAGCTGCAGCCCCGTGGCTGGCCGCTCAGCGCGGCTGCTGTCACTGCAGTGTCAGCATATGCCCACACTGTACGGTGTCCGCTGCTGCTGTCACTGCAGTGTCAGCATATGCCCGCACTGTACAGTGCCCGTGGCTGCTATCACTGCAGTGTTAGCATATGCCCGCACTGTACAGTGCCACTGGCTGCTGTCACTGCAGTGTCAGCATATGCCCGCACTGTACGGTGACCGCAGCTGCTGTCACTGTAGTGTCAGCATATGCCCGCACTGTATGGTGTCCACAGCTGCCCACACTGCAGTGACAGCAACTGCGGGCATGACAAGCGCTGCCGTCAGGAGGTTAGTGAAGTTCCTTACCTACGGTGATGAAGTCCTGCCCTCCCGATGTCAGCGCTGTCACTGTCTTCCATGGCCGTCGCTTGTCACATCTCCACTAGCCGCCGACCCAAGACTGTGACTAGCATTGACGTCATGGGTTCCCACGATACTTGGTTGTGAATGCGGTGGTCATTGAACTCAGTGACAGGTCTTCTATCAGGAGTGCAGCGATCACTGCAGGTAATGTACCTCGCTAACCTCCTGACAGAAGCACTTGTCATGCCGTGCAGTGCTGACCTATTGATGTGTGCTCAGGTCACTGCATTGCTCTCCCAGTCAATATGGAACATTCTGTTCTTCATTGACTGGGACATTGACTATGGTATGGATCATCATGGGACCGCCTTGGATTACACCAGACCAACATTTGTTTTTCTTTCTAATAAATTGGTGAAAGAGGGAATGTTTTGGGGAGTGTTTTTCAAATAAAAATGTGTTTGTCGTCTCTTTTTTTTTTTTTATTACTGACTGGGTTGGTGATGTTGGGTATCTGATAGACGCCTGACATCACGAATCCCAGGGATTGATGCCAGGTGACATTACACATCTGGTATTAACCCCATATATTACCCCATTTGCCACCGCACCAGGGCAACGGGATGAGCTGGAGCGAAGCACCAGGATTGGCGCATCTAATGGATGCGCCACTTGTGGGGCGGCTGTGGCCTGCAATTTTTAGGCTGGGAAGAGTTCAATAACCATGGACCTCCCTAGTCTGAGAATATCAGACCCCAGCTTTCCGCTTTACCTTGGCTGGTGATACAATTTTGGGGGGACCCCACGTGTTTTTTTTTTTTTTTTTTTTTTTTTTAATTATTTATTTAATTTAAAATAACACTGTGGGGTGCCCTCAGTTTTGGATTACCAGCCAAGGTGAAGCTGCCAGCTGTGGTCTGCAGGCTACAGCCGTCTGCTTTACAATAGCTGGCTATCAAAAATAGGGGGAACCCCATGTCATTTTTTTTTTTTAAATTTATTTATTTTTTTGGCTAAATACAAGGCTAAGCACCCCTTAGTGCCACATGAAAGGCACCAAACGGTGCAAAATTACAAAATGCAGGAGAGTGGGACATTATGTGTCTTTCTGCCATTATAATGACAGAAAAGACTGATATGAAGTGTACAAGCAAAGGAAAATCACCAGAGCGCTCTACGCTGTGAAAAGCAGTAGAAAATGGCACTGGAGTGAACATGTGACTGCCTCATGTAGGTTGAAGCTATGGATCCTGGATAAATTTATGGATTTTCCCTCCTTCAGTTTTTTTTGCAGTACGGAAGAATAACGGAAGGCACACGGATGACAAACGGATGAAATACAGACCGTATACGGAAATGAAACGGATGCCACATGGATGCACCCATGAAAAAAACGGACCGTTTTTTGCGGACCGCAAAAACGGATCGGTCGTGTGAATGTAGCCTTATTCTGATCTGACGTTTATAAACAGCAGGCAAAAATAAGTGAATAGCGCCCCCCAGCGTCAGAAAATCTCCGAGGTTTAAGGGGGTAGCTGAGATCCTGGAGATCATGATTCAGGACATTTTTTACGGTCTCCGCTCACGTAATCACCGGTATGCACCATATACCGATGATCATGTTACAGTAAATGACAGCGGCGGTAAAAAATTATTTATCTCCCATCTGGCATGAACAAACAAGTCAGATGGGAGATAAATATCCTCCCCCGGTCCCCTCTGACAGAAAGCTCCTCCCCAGACCCTGCGACGTCACCCCCTATAATCCCACCGGTGTTCCCCGGTGTCCCACGGTACCTGTGCAGCTTTGATCCCCTGCAGCCCCCTCCTTCACAATAGACGCTGCCGCATGCACAGAGTGGCTGTCAGCTCAGCTTCCTGTGTTCAGACACAGTGAGTGGTGGTAACCATGCATCTGTAAGCTACTGCAATGCCCCGCTCATGAGGTAAGGAACATAGTTGATCAGGAGAGCTATGCTACATTTCCAAATGGAGGTATTTGATTTTATAGTTGCCCTGCTGAACGAGTACCAAACATGAGAGTCCGTTATACGCCACAAGAAAACACATCTAAATAGCGAGCTCTGTTGTTTAGTATTCATTCAGCTTGATAACTGGACTTAAAGGGGTATTCCATCTCCAAGATCCTATCCCCAATATATAGTAGGTGGAATAGCAATAATATCAGCAAATACCAATATTTGGAAATGTAGAATAGTTCTCCTGATTAGGCATGCCCTTACCTCATGAGCAGGGCATTGCAGCTTTGGTAGCAACAGTTACGACATAGACTCTGCTGCTGTGGACCCGGGGAGAGTGGGTGCAGATTCATTGCACCCACACTGCTCACATGGAGGGTCTGCACTTTTAGAAAATGGGTGATATGTTCCCTGAGCATGTCCCCCCCATTTTCTAGACGGTCCAGAGTCGTCGTGGGACCCCCTTATTTTTTTTTCCTTACAATAAATTGGTGAAAAAGGGGATATTTTAGGGAGTGTTTTTTCAAATACATTTCTTTTGTCTATTTTTTTTGTTAGTACTGACAGTTTGTGATGTCGGGTATCTGATTGACGCCATGACATCACAAACTGCTGGGCTTGATGTCAGGTGACCTTACAGTTAGTATCAACCCCATTTATTACCCCGTTTGCCACTGCACCAGTGCACGGGATGAGCTGTGGTGAAGCGCCAGGATTGGCGCATCTAGTGGATGCGCCACTTCTGGGGCGCCTGCGGCCTGTTATTTTTAGGCTGTGAAGTGCCAATAACTATGGACCTTCCCAGCCTGAGAATATCAGACCACAGCTGTCCGCTTTACCTTGGCTGGTGATCCAATTTGGGGGGGACCCTATTTTTTTTTTGTAATTATTAATATTTATAAAGTAATTATAAAAAAAGAGCCTGGGGCGACCTCCACATTGGATCACCAACCACGGTTAAGCTGCCAGCTGTGGTTTTCAGGCTACAGCCATCTGCTTTACCCTAGCTCGCTATCAAAAATGGGGGGACCCCACGTCATTTTTTTTTTTAACTATTTTTTTAAATAAAAAAAATTAATGGGCTTCCCTGTGTTTTGATTGCCAGCCAAGGTAACGCCAGGCAAATGGGGGTGGCAACCCGTAGCTGTCTGCTTTATCTGCGGTGAGAATCAAAAATACCACGGAGCGCTACGTAATTTTTTTTAATGATTTAATTTTACAGCACTGTGATTTCAGGCAATCAAAATACAGGGAAGCCCTTGTTTTAGTTATTTAAATAAATAAGTAAAAAAATATATATGGGCTCCCGCTGCATTTTTTATATTGCTAGCTGAGGGTAATCCAAGCAACTACTGGGTGCTAACCCCCACTGCTTGGTGTTACTTTCACTGGCAATGGAAAATCCAGGGAAGCATTTTTTATTTTTTTTTGCCAAAAAACTACAAAAAAATGACGTGAGCTTTGCCATATTTTTGTATGCTAGCCAGGTTCAGCAGGCAGGTAGGGCTGCCCCCAACCCCCAGCTGCCTATTTGTACCCGGCTGGGAACTAAACATATAGGGAAGCCCTTTTTTGAATTATTTCATGAATTTCATGAAATAATTAAAAAAAAAAACGACGTAGGCTTCGCCCCATTTTTGTGTCCAGCCAGGTACAACTAGGCAGCTGGGGATTGGAATCCACAGCACAGGTTAGCCCGAGGTTTCTGGGCCCCTCTGCTGCGAATTGCAGTCCACAGCCGCCCCAGAAAATAGCGCTTTCATAGAAGCGCCATCATCTGGTGCTGTATCCAACTCTTCCAGCTGCCATGATGCCGGTGGCTTCCTGGGTAATAATGGGTTAATACTAGCTTTGTTTTACTAGCTAGTATTAAGCCAGAGATTCTTAATGTCAGGCAAGTTTGACCCGGCCATAAAGAATCTCCAATAAAGGGTTAAAAAAAAGACACCTCACAGGGAAAAAATACTTTAATAGAAATAAATACACAGACACATTAGAGACTCCATCTTTATTACCCCCTGTCAGCCCTCCACAATCCATGGTCTTCTGTCTTCTTTCTCCTTCAACCAATGCAGCTCTGCTACATCAGCAGCACTGCATGGGAGGAAGAACGCTGCTGCTCCCTGTGCAGTCTTTTCACTCCGTGAGTGATCAGTGCTGCTGGCTGTTAGCGGTGATGTCACCGCTGACAGACGGGTTACCATAGCAACGGTGCTCCAATCACGTGATTCCCGGGGCCGCTGCGTGCTGTAAGCGGTGACATCACCGCTGACAGGCGCATTGCTATAGCAATGGTGATCTCCGTTATTGACCGGCTGTGGCAGCCGGTGAAAAACGGAACAGGGAAGCAGAACGGGGAGTCGACCGTGTGCTAGAGCATGTCACCCGTACACGGAGATACACAAACGATCACCGAATACTGGAGAGATGCACTGACAGGACCTAGCATGACGTCAAAGCCATGTGACCAGTCTGTAGCCAATGAGATAATAGACATGTGACTGGTTACATGGCTATTTTGACGTCACAATAGGTCCTATCATCAGTGCTGGTTACCGGGAGGATGCAGCGATTATCGGAAGGAAAAGCGGCAGGGGACAGAGTGCACGACGCATCGCGGGGACAGGTAAATGTTATGGAAATGTTTATTAACTGTATGTGTACATTTATAATGTGTTTTTATGTGTTTGTGTTTGCCTGCCATTGGTTTCAATGGGGCTCGAGAGGTTCATCGAACGGCTCACCGAACCGAACTCGAACGCGGCCTCCGTTCGATGAACCAAATCGAACTCAAGCCTCTAGAGGCTCGCTCATCTCTAGTCATAATGCAGTTATTTCTCTTTTTGATGAATGGCTGGGGTTCCGTGGCCATCCACCTGGCTCTGCCCCATAAGTGGAATAGATTGAGTGCACTGGTGTCCAACCACTTGTTCTGTTTGAGGATGAGGATGTGGGAGGGCTAGTGAACAAAGTCAGTGGACCACCGCAGCACATCTCTAATGATGGTGACTAAACAAAGGTGCCAACTGTTACGGCTTTCGGGAGCGCACAGACCAGCAAGGAAAGCAGGGGTAAGGAGTGGATGGAAGATGATGCGGTGGATGATGAAATCTTAGACCCCACTTTGAATGATGCCATGCTAGTGATGTGCGCAGTTCAGAGGAAGAGCTGGTGGTCATGCTGCCCCAGTTGCACTACAAAAGAGGGAGGAGGGTGCAAACGCACAGAGTCCAGTACACTAGCCAGTATGTTTGTTGCTACTGCACACTGTACTAATGAACTGAACACACAAAAAGCAGCTTAAAGAAGCTCCCTAACTTAAATTTTCTTCAGGCAATGTGCTAATATAGCGCCCCTGACTGTATCAGGGTGCTATAGGGAACTGCATCCTGTACTCCAGGGTGCAAGGCCAACCCCCCATGGTTCCAGATTCCCATCAACAGTGTCACTGACATCCGCACTACAAATCCCAACCACACCTCACACCAGGGCTGGATAGACACACCAGTGGGTTGGTCAAGTTGGAACACGGCTGCCCACCTAGGGGTCAGGCAGACTGGTGGGAGGGGGAAGTGGAGGGCAGAACAGTGGTAGCCCTCAGAGAGTGAGGAGCAGGGGTGTTGAAGCTCCCAGGAAGGTGACAGGTTGGGTCGCAAACGGTGGTCCGGGACCACAGGAGTCGGGGATCGGTATTAGGAACACTGGACAGGAGTGTAACAGACGCAGTCTAGGAGGACTGTTGGCATCAGAAAGCCCAGCCACCTTATCTGTACCGAGCACGGCGGGAAACAGGACCCTAGATCAGGGAAGAGCTTCAAGCTCCTTGGTAATTAACCTGTGGAGGATAGTCTCTTTACGAACTTTCCCCAAGAGCTCAGAGATTGGAGGCATCAGCATAACGCGGGGGATAGGGTTCTCCAAAATACAAAACCCACTGAAATCCCAAGTGCCAGCCACCAAGAGCACAGCTGCCATACACATGGGTAGTGGGGCCCCGAAGGCTTCAAGCCAAGGGGCCACAACTGTAGATCAATTTGTGCACGGAGGCAGGGCTCTGGACTTACCAAGTGACACTGGTGGGAGCGGGACCTGGACGGGCTTCCCCCGTAGAGACTGCGGTGCCTAGAGACTTTGGTTTATCATCTGTGTGAGTGTCTGCTTAATCCACCTGATTCAACATCACAACTACCGCTGTGTAGTTGTAATCTAACCCCTGCACCCTGCTTCCCAAGGCCAAGCAAGCTACCCGTTCACCAAATCCCCACTCTCTACCTGTGGAGGGACTGACATCTGGCTGCCCCATACCATCTGCCACGGTACTCCCATCGGCAGCGGCGGTACTCCCCTTTACTACAACCCGCAGGTGGCGTCACAAACATTCATCCTGTAAATACCGCCTTACATTTTAAGTGGCCGCAAGCCCCCGGGTCCAGAGACCCTCGAGCCACAGCAAACCTGGATCCGAGCAGTTCGACTGCTGCTGGAGTGGCACACTAACAACAAGACAAGGGTCCTTAATCCTGAGCACCACCTGCATGATAAGGCTCCGGAATGCAAAGCACAAGCCGTAGTGGAGTCCAAACTTAAAAAACAGGGAAAATCTGAGGCTCTTCTTGATACATCTTCTGCTGTAGTTTTGACCTCTTCCTCCCACTCCCAAACAACAGGTACACTGCTTCCTTTTGCAGCCCCCTTGTTCTTTCTATTACCATTTTATAGCCATTTTACAGCACAAAGCTTCAGGTCTGCTTTTTCTTTTATCGGGCTCGGGTTCAAGGTTGGGTAGAGTTCTGGTACCCAAACCATCTTTGAACAACAGTTCAGTCAAACCCGACGAACCTGCACATCCTGGGCATAGGAGAAGGGAGTAAGGCCCAGTGCTGGAGATGGGTCCTGTGATAAAAGTATGCTTGCTTTACAACCAGTGCTTCACTCGGCATTTTAATTGAGGGAGCTATCAGAGGTGAGAGTGAACAAGATAAGGTATGTAGTATGTAAGAAGAAGTTAATTAAATGGAATTAAATCCTGCACCAAGTCAGTAGTCATAGAAAGACAAGTTATGAATGGAGTGCTCCTCAGAGGTTGGCGAAAGCTGATAGTGCCAAATGTGCTGAAGAGTGTTATAGAATTAGAATTCCTTAGCATTAGTGATGAGCGAATGTATTCATTTCTATTGGCTATTCGCAGAATAATACGGTATTCGGGGTATTCGTTATATGGCGATGGTGTATTCGCCTTGCTATATTCGGATGTCCTGCCCAGGATTTTTGGCGCCCGATTTGCAGCCACTAAACATGTTCGACTTCTTAATCAATCACAGTAATGCTGTGTAATAACCTGCAGGTAACGGGATACGCAAGGACTGCACAGAACCACGGGGTTAATCAATGCAAATTTAATAACGTATTGCACAACACAGGTGGAGGAGAAGTGCAGGAAAGGAAGGGGAGAAAAGTGGGAAAGTGCACAGCAGTAGATATAATGCAATATATATACAACTACTTTGACTAGCTTGTCAAGGGTGGGAAGCCTCAGATTGTACGCCCAAAAGCAAAACACAAAAATCCTTATTAAGTAAAAAAAAACGCAGGGTCCTTGTTACCTTACTCGTATAACACAGTACAGAGTCTTTTGCTATCTGTCCCTAACTAAAAGTAGTGTGCACACTTAACTGCAGGTTTCAGCGGGGGGTACCTCTTCACCGTTGGGGCCCGTGTTCCGCCGGCAGACACCTGTAAAGTTCAGTCTTTATCCCGGATCTGTAATTTGCTCGTGCTGTCTGGCTCCTCGCTCCACATCCAGCCTCTTTGGATCTGTGTCTTGGGGAGACGCCACGCAACCCTCCCAGGTACTTGGACCTCGGTAAAACAGGGCAGACTACGGCTTTCTATTTTACAGCACAGCACACTCCTCTCTGCCCAAACAGCCACACGTAGACCCCTCCTCCTCCTGTTCCGGAATGTACCAAGTCACTCGGATCAGCAGGGGCTTTTGCCCGTTGTTCTCTGTTTTGACAGCAGGTGGCAGCATAACACACGGAAGTCCACCAAACAGTCTTTTAACCTATATATATATATAAATGTTAACAGGTCTTACATTTCCCCCCCTCTTTAACCTCGGCTGTCCTGGCCAATACATTCCTGAGGCACTCTGCACAAGGGCACACGGTGGCAACTCCTGCCCTGCTTCACAACCTGTTGCTTGGGAGCCAATGTCTTAAAACAGGATCCAGTGACAAAACACACAAATTCATCTGCCAAGTACCGATCAGGGGAATACCAGCATTAGCCCGCTCAGTCCAGCGTGGCACTACGGCTAAGCAACCAGATGTCGGCGATGTATCAGGGAGTACAGTATTCTCGTCCCCATCACTGGAGATTGGGGACTCCTGCTCTGCAGGGGTGGCACCTGTGTCTTGTACGGATGGGGGTGTGGATCTCTCCCAGTCTGTTGGGTTGGTCGGGGCCCACCACCATTCTTCGTCGTCAGAGCCCTCTTCAAGGGTAACAGGGACGAGCACCGTCTCCGAGGTACTTTGTCTGGTCCTGTCTTCTGAATAGCAGGGCCTCAGCATATTACGATGCAGGATGAGGGTGCCGCCTCTTTGCTCGTCTCTCACTTCGTATACTGATCCATGGGGCGAGATTCTTCTGATCACAATGTACGGCTCTGTTTTCCAGCGCTCGCTCAACTTGTGTCTCGGGTGTTTCTCTGCAATTAGTACTCTGTCTCCTGGCAAGAACGGGGTTTCACACACAGGTTTCCGCTGCGGGTGTGTCTTTTCTTGCAGCCACTTGGTGACAATTCGATGGATAGCCTCCAGCCGTCGACGGTGACAGTCAACCCAGGAACCTATGCTCTGACCTTCACTGATCTCGAGGGGAGCTAGGTTCAGCTCTTCAATGCCTCTTCCGGCTCTTCCAAACAGTAGCACGTATGGGGTGTACCCAGTGGTGGAGTGGACACGATTATTGTACGCCCACACGAGTTCTGCGAGATAGCCAGGCCAGTGATTCTTACGATCATCCTAAAAACGTGCGTAGCATTTGTAGGAGGGTCCGGTTAAATCTCTCGCAGGCTCCGTTGCCCTGTGGATGATAAGGCGTAGTCCTTGACTTCTGCATTCCGTAAATCCTTTGCAGCTCTCTCATGACACCGCCCTGAAAGCAAGCCCCTTGGTCAGAATGTATTGTTTTGGGGCAGCCGTACACCCGGATAAAGTCATCACTGATGGCTCGAGCAACTGATTCAGCCGTCTGATCTGTGGTGGGTATCACCACCGCAAATTTGGAGAAGTGATCTGTCATCACAAGGCAGAACTGATAGCCCCGGTGGGAGTGGCCAATCTTCAGATAATCGATCATGAGTACTTCCAACGGCTCTTTGGTTACAATAGTCTGTACTGGTGCTTGCTGTGGGGGAGCCTTACTTAACTCACAGGAACGGCACAGTTTACAGGCCTTCTCTACTGCCCGAAGCATCTGAGGACAGTATACTATTCTTTGCAACCACTGGTAAGTCTTGTCCGGTCCGAAATGGGCTCCCTTCTCATGCGCCTCTCGGGCCAAAGGTACTGCCATCTTCTGGGGTATCACTACTTGCCACCGTACTTCCAACTCTGTAGCTAGGTGCACCTTCCGATACAGCATCCCTTCTTGCACCGACAGCTTATCCCATTGGCTAAGAATCTGGAGGGCCACGTGTGACAGCGTGGCCCGTATTTCCTTTCTAGGCTTGCGCTGCAGGATCACCCACTCTTTCACTTGAAGAAGTTCTGGGTCAGATGACTGGATTTTCACCCATTCCTCTCTGGTTTGGCCAAGCAGGCGTGATGTCGTGCCTGACGTAATTTCCAGCATACGAGCCTCTACCACTTGAGCGGTGAATTTACTGAAGTCCGGAATTTCCTCTTCCTCCAACTGTTCATCTCTCTCTCCCACTGGGGCTTCGGTGGTAACACGAGAAAGGGCATCCGCATTCTGATTTTCATGCTTAGAGCGGTACTGCACATGATAATTGTATCTGGAGAGTCGTGCCAGCCACCTCTGTTCCATTGCTCCCAGTTTGGCGGTGGAGATGTGAGCCAGGGGGTTATTATCTGTATAGACTTCAATTTGAGCTCCCGTGAGATATTCCGTGAACCTTTCGGTTATTGCCCATACTAGTGCCACTAACTCCAGCCAAAAGGAACTGTAATTCTCGTGGTTGCGCTCTGCTTCTCGCAACGTCCGACTTCCATATGCAATCACCCGTTCAGTACCATTCTGTACCTGGGCCAGTACTGCACCCAGGCCGTAGAGGCTCGCGTCTGTATACAACCGAAAAGGGAGGTTATAGTCTGCATAGGCAAGCACAGGGGCACTAACCAAGGCCTCTTTCAATCGGTGTAAGGCTTCTGCTTGTCTTGGTCCCCAGCAAATTTTCTGTGCTTATGGTTATTTCGCAGTCCCTCGGAGCAATTCGTGCAAAGGTTCTGCCTCCTTCGCGAAATCTTTGATAAAGCGACGGTAATAACCGGCTAGCCCCAGGAAGGCTCGAACCTCCCGCACTGTGCTGGGTGTGGGCCATTGTAGCACTGCTCTCACTTTCCCATCGGAGGGCTGTACGCCAGCTTCCGACACCTTGTGTCCGAGATATTCAATCTCTTCCTGAAAGATCCGGCATTTTTTTGGTTTCAGTTTAAAGGGAACCTGTCATCAGAAATTTCGCCCAAAAGCTAAAAGATTCCCCCTCTGCAGCTCCTGGGCTGCATTCTAGGAAGGTCCCTGTTATAATTGTGCCCCATGTGAGACCAAAATAAAGCCTTTATAAAGTTCTACCTTTTTGTATGCAGCTTCTGTAAATCCGTCACGGGGGCGGGCTCTCTGCCGTCCGTTATTCTGCCTCCTGGTCCTGTATGCCGCCCCCATCGCTCCTTTCCATATCTGATGCACCGCCCACTGCTCCAGCCATCCCCGCGCATGCCCAGTGCCAGTCTCACGGGACTGAGCACTGTGACTGCTGGTGACGTGTGCGCAGGCAAGTGATTATGGACGGGACTGTGACTGTTATCAGCAAGTACCCGGCCATAATCTCTTGAGCGCGCAAACCTCTCCAGCGGTCACACTGAGCTCAGTGTAGATGCTAGACTGTATGGGCTGCTTCCAGGGATGACGTCCCTTTGTCATGTGATAGTATTTCGAACACGCCCCTATCACATGACAAAGGGACGTCATCCCTGGAAGCAGCCCATACAGTCTAGCATCTACACTGAGCTCAGTGTGACGCTGGAGAGGTTTGCGCGCTCACGAGATTATGGCCGGGTACTTGCTGATAACAGTCACAGTCCCGTCCATAATCACTTGCCTGCGCACACGTCACCAGCGGTCACACTGCTCAGACCTGTGAGACTGGCACTGGGCATGCGCGGGGATGGCTGGAGCAGTGGGCGGTGCATCAGATATGGAAAGGAGCGATGGGGGCGGCATACAGGACCAGGAGGCAGAATAACGGATGGCAGAGAGCCCGCCCCCGTGACGGATTTACAGAAGCTGCATATAAAAAGGTAGAACTTTATAAAGGCTTTATTTTGGTCTCACATGGGGCACAATAATAACAGGGACCTTCCTAGAATGCAGCCCAGGAGCTGCAGAGGGGGAATCTTTTAGCTTTTGGGCGAAATTTCTGATGACAGGTTCCCTTTAAGCCCATGAGCCCGTAGGTGCTGAAACACTTGGCCCAGGTTTTCTAGATGTTTCTCGAAGGTTGCAGAATACACTACTATGTCGTCCAGGTAAATCAACGTGGCCTCGAAGTTCATGTCTCCAAGGCAACTTTCCATGAGGCGCTGAAAAGTTCCTGGGGCATTATTTAGTCCAAACGGCATGCGATTGAACTCGAAGAGTCCCATGGGTACAATAAATGCGGTATTGGCCTTTTCTTTCTTTGCCACAGGGACCTGCCAATATCCACTGGCCAGATCGAGGAAGGAGAAGTAACGTGCCTTTCCCAGCACCGACAGGGACTCCTCTATCCGGGGCAGAGGGTAGGAATCACGAACCGTGCATCCATTAAGCTTGCGGTAGTCAACACAGAAGCGGGTAGACCCATCCTTTTTCTTGACCAGCACGATTGGGGCAGCCCATGGACTCTGACTTTCTCTTACCACCCCGCTCTTCAGCATCTGCGCCAAAAGCTCTTTTACCTCTTGGTAGTACTTTTGGGGTATTTGTCTGTTCCTTTCCCTGATCGGTGGGGCATCTCCCATGGGTATTTCGTGCTGAATCTTGTCAGTACAGCCGAAATCTTCTGCGTGACGGTAGAACGTGGCTTGATTCTCCCAAATAAAGTCTTTTATGGCTTGAGCTTGCTCCAAAGCGATAGGGCTCAGGTCCACTCCCATCTGCCCTAAGATGACGCGACTGTTCCATTGATCAGTGGGTATCTCTTTTCTTTCCATAGAAACAGCCCAAGTCCAGGCTTCCCATGCCATGGGCTGCAATTCAATCGATTCTGCGGTCGCCACCTCTTCAGGCGCCAGGTAGACATGGGCCAGAACAACTCCCGAGGTCAAGGTGTAGGCCTGTTCCCCAGTGTTCACGCAACGGAAAGGGACTCTTCCATTTCTTACTGTTGCTAAAGTACGAGCCACCAATGGTTCGTCTCCGTTATCTTCACCACGGTAAGGCTCCACCAACACCTCCATCCCCTCGAGTGTACGGTGGGCCCTGACTGGCAAGGTGAGAACTGTCTCACAATTTAGAGGTAAAGTAATTGTTGTCTGTCTTGGGACTCGAACCCTCCCCACCGGGTAGCGGCTCCCACCATTCCTCCACAGTCCTCTGGCACGGATAGGGTGTTGGAAGACCTTTTGGGCGGACCTGTTAACAACTGTTGTCTTCCAGTAATCACAGCCCCCCTTGTTGAAGAGCAACTGTTCTAATTCTTTCAGGACATTCATGCCCACGATAGCCGGCACCTCTCTGTCGTACCGGCCCTCCGTTAACACAATCCCTTTTTTGCCTAAGTTCTGGCCACAGGCACGTATGTTCATCCACATGACCCCTACAACCGGAATGGGAAGATTGTTTGCAGCCCTCAGTTTGATATGTGCCCCTTTGTCAATGGATACAGTTTGTCCAAAATGTTGGTAGAAGAACTGTTCTGGCATGGTGGTCACTTGGTCACCCAGTATCCATCAGGCATCTTACTTCTTTCCCTTCAAATTCGTCCGTGATCGTCGGCGTGCTAGCTGCTATATCTTCAGGGCGTTGGTTTTCTCTAAGCTCAGTTGGTCTCCCCGCCATGTGCCCATCCATGGAGGGAGGCACTAGTTTAACGGCGGTCTTTCTTGAGACGTTTTCCCCTCTGGACAGTGTTGGAATAAATGGTTCCGATTTCCACAGTTCCAACACTGGTACTCTCCAGCGAGTCTCGATCGTCTCTGCTCGATCTGTCCACTCTCTTCTTGATAGGTATGCGTGCGGGCATTTGGCCGCAGTGCTGTCGTTCTTACTTCTGACGCCTGGGCTTGCATATTCTTCAGCAACTCTTGTAGAGCAGTAACAGTCTCTTGTAACCTATCCACTTTAGCCTCAAGTTGGCTCAGTTCTCGGTTTTTCTCACCTGGGACTACCTTATGCATACAAACTTCTCCCCAGGCGTTTTGCGGGTCGCAATTTTCAGTTTGTGCACGGGAGACTGCTTATTCCAATATTTCCTGGAAAGTTAGTTTTTTTTCTACCCTGAGCCATTCACGGAGGGCACCTTTGATCTTGGGGTTATGTAACCCACGGAGGAATTGATCTCGTAGGGTACGGTCAGCATAACCAGGGGTTTGTGCTAGCTCTGGCTCTGCTGTAAGCATTTGTCTCAATATTCTCTGGAGTGCATTTGCATACTGTGGCAGACCTTCTTCTTCACACTGCAGCCTGTAGAACAGTTGCGCCTGTAAATCTCCTGCTTCTGGTTTCCCGCCATACACTCTCTCAAGAATCTTCATCACCTGCTCTAACGTCTTTCTTTCACTCTCAGGGCGCAATAAAATAGTCTCTTGAGCATGGCCTTCAAGGGCAATCAACAATATCTCCCCTTGATTTTCTGCAGTTACTCCTGCTACTCTCAACATGCCCCTCACTCTCTGCGCCCAGTCATGGAGAGGTACATTGTTGCCAGTAAATTTTTGTATATGGGTCAGCATAGCCCCCAGGGACAGTTGCCTTGCTGGTATTCCCCCATCAGGTTGTATTAGAACACCTCCATCAGCGACACCCCCTGTCCGTCCATTGTTCCGTACCAGCCTGCGTATCCTGCCAAATGTAATAACCTGCAGGTAACGGGATACGCAAGAACTGCACAGAACCACGGGGTTAATCAATGCAAATGTAATAACGTATTGCACAACACAGGTGGAGGAAAAGTGCGGGAAAGGAAGGGGAGAAAAGTGGGAAGGTGCACAGCAGTGGATATAATGTAATATACATACAACTACTTTGTCTAGCTTGTCAAGGGTGGGAAGCCTCAGATTATACGCCCAAAAGCAAAACACAAAAATCCTTATTAAGCAAAAAAAACGCAGGGTCCTTGTCACCTTACTCGTATAACACAGTGCAGAGTCTTTTCCTATCTGTCCGTAACTAAAAGGAGTATGCACACTTAACTGCAGGTTTCAGCGTGGGGTACCTCGTCACTGTTGGGGCCCGTGTTCCGCCGGCAGACACCTGTAAATTTCAGTCTTTGTCCCGGATCTGTAATTTGCCTGTGCAGTCTGGCTCCTCGCTCCACATCCAGCCTCTTTGGATCTGTGTCTTGGGGAGACGCCACGCAACCCTCCCAGGTAATTGGACCTCGGTAAAACAGGGCAGACTGCGGCTTTCTATTTTACAGCACAGCC
The DNA here is from genome assembly GCF_048569485.1 of Anomaloglossus baeobatrachus. Taxonomy (NCBI): domain Eukaryota; kingdom Metazoa; phylum Chordata; class Amphibia; order Anura; family Aromobatidae; genus Anomaloglossus; species Anomaloglossus baeobatrachus. The sequence goes on from NC_134357.1 coordinate 70,365,875, forward strand.
GAGCACACTCCTCTCTGCCCAAACAGCCACACGTAGACCCCTCCTCCTCCTGTTCCGGAATGTACCAAGTCACTCGGATCAGCAGGGGCTTTTGCCCATTGTTCTCTGTTTTGACAGCAGGTGGCAGCATAACACACGGAAGTCCACCAAACAGTCTTTTAACCTATATATATAGATGTTAACAGGTCTTACAGCCGCAGCCATCTTGCAGCATTATTGTGATTGGCTGGCCGCCGCCATTTTGTGCACATTACATTGCCAGCGTTTCTCTCCAAGCTCTTCATACTCACCAATCACGGAGCACCGCGGCTGTCACACTGCTGCCACTGCTTCTCTTTTTCTTCCTTACCCGCTCATTAGCCTTAACACATATTCACTGCACCTGCTCATTAGGCTCATACATATTAACTGCTTCCCCCGCACACCTGTGGCCGTAATTGGTTGCAGTCAGACCTGCCCCAACACTGAGTGACAGCTGTCTCACTGCAACCAGTTACAGCCGCCAGTGGGCAGGTTTATATCGCTCAGTAAAATAAATAACTAATTTAAAAAAAATTACGTCCATTTTTGATACCCAGCCAAGATACCACAGCTGCTGCTCTCTCATATGGTGGCCTACAATTTTCACACACTCCTAGACTTGACAACAGATCAGGTGGAGGTGTTGGTCTGTTGCTTTCCCCAACCTGCACTTTTCAGGTCATCCCTCCTGTTCCCTCACCTATCTTCCCTTCTTTTGAGGTCCACACTGTCAGGCTTTACAGTCCTTTCTCCCTGCAAGTAGCAGTTTTGTATCGCCCTCCAGGCCCAACCAGTCAGTTCTTGGATCATTTCGCCACCTGGCTTCCACATTTCCTAGCCTGTGACCTCCTCACTCTTGTCATGGGGGACTTTAACATCCCTATTGATGATCCCCTCTCCCCAGCTGCCACTCATCTTTTATCTCTAACCTCCTTTCTTGGCCTTTCACAACTAACTAACTCTCCTAAACATGAAGACATGAAGGTGGGAATATGCTGGACCTGGTCTTCTCCCGTCTCTGCTCAGTGCATGATTTCACTAACTCCCCTCTACCACTCTCTGACCACAACCTTCTTTCATTCTTGGTCAAGAGCTGTCAATACACTCAGGACACCCCCATTTACCTCCCATATAGGAATATACATGCCATTAACAACCAGAAATTTCTTAAGACGTTGCAGATATCACTGACCCCAATATCTTCCCTCTCATGTCCTGACTCTGCTGTAAAACATTATAATGACACCCTACAGAGCGTCCTAGATGAAGCTGCACCTGCTACACACAGAGCAACTTGGCGCAGATGGCAGCAGCCCTGGCACACGTTGCAAACACGCTTTCTCCAGCGGTGTTCCAGGTGCGCTGAACGTCTGTGGAGAAAATCCAATCTAGCCAAAGATTTCATCCATTATAAGTTTAAGCTCAAAACATACAATGCTGCCCTTCACCTCTCCAAACAAGCATACTTTAACACCCTCTTCAGCTCTCTAGCCAACAATCCTAAACGACTCTTTGATACTTTCCATTCCCTCCTAGGACCAAGAGTTCTGGCCCCAACCACCAACCTCAGTGCAGATGACCTGGCCAATTATTTTAAAGAAAAAATTGACCATATACACCAGGAAATTTCCTCCCAATCTCATAAAACCACACATTGTCTGCCCTCCTACACTTCATCTAGCTCACTTTCACTCTTTGATCTGGTCACAGAAGAAGTCACCAGGCTCCTCGCATCTTCTCGCCCTACTACCTGCACCAGTGACCCTATTCCCTCACATCTCCTTAAATCTGTCACCCCAGCTGTCACCACTCACTTAACTAAAATATTCAATATCTCTCTCTCCTCTGGTGTCTTTCCCTCCTCCTTCAAACATGCCAGCATACACCCATTACTTAAAAAAACATCCCTGGACCAAAATTGTGCCGCTAACTACAAACCTGTCTCTAATCTCCCATTCATCTCCAAACTCCTGGAACGTGTGGTCCACTCCTGTTTAATCCGCTATCTGTCAGATAATTCTCTCCTCGACCCTCTACAATCCGGTTTCCGCTCCTTAAATTCTACTGAAACTGCTCTTACTAAAGTCTCTAATGATTTACTAACAGCAATCTAATGGTCACTACTCCCTGCTGATCCTCCTGGATCTCTCTGCTGCATTCGATACTGTGGATCACCAGCTCCTCCTCACTATGCTCTGCTCTTTTGGGCTCAAGGACACCGTTCTTTCTTGGTTCTCCTCTTACCTCTCTGACCGCTCATTCACTGTATCCTTTGCCGGCTCCTCTTCCTCTCCTCTTCCCTTTACGGTCGGGGTTCCTCAGGATTCAGTCCTAGGTCCCCTCCTGTTCTCTCTATACACAGCTCCTATTGGACAAACAATCAGCAGATTTGGTTTCCAGTACCATCTCTAGGCTGCTGACACCCAACTATACACAACTTCTCCTGACATCACCCCTACACTATTACAACATACTACCGATTGTCTGTCCGCTGTTTCCAACATCATGTCCTCCCTCTATCTAAAACTGAACCTGTCAAAAACTGAACTTCTCCTGTTTCCTCCCTCTCCTAACCTTCCGAAACCCAATATTACCATTTCTGTGTGTGGCTCTACCATTACGCCCCAGCAGCACACCCGCTGTCTTGGGGTTATATTCGATTCCCATCTTTCCTTCACTCCCCACATTCGTTCACTTGCTCGTTCTTGTCACTTCCTCCTCAAAAACATCTCAAGAATACGACCTTTTCTTACCGTTGACTCTGCAAAAACTCTTACTGTCGCTCTCATTCATTCTCACCTGGCTTATTGTAACCCTTTACTAATTGGTCTCCCTGTTACTAAACTCTCCCCTCTCCAATCCATTCTGAATTCCGCAGCCAGGATCATTTTCCTCTGAAACCGCTTCACTGATGCCTCTGTTCTTTGCCAGTCATTGCACTGGTTGCCTATTCGTTACAGAATCCAATATAAAATTATCACTCTCACTTACAAAGCTCTCCACAGTTCTGCACCACCCTACATCTCCTCCCTCATCTCTGTCTATCACCCCACCCGTGCCCTCCGCTCTGCTAATGACTTAAGACTGACATCCTCAATAATTCGAACCTCCCACTCCCGTCTTCCAGATTTCCCACAAGCTGCGCTTATGCTCTGGAACACACTACCAAAAGAAATCCGATTAATTCCCAACATCCACACCTTTAAGCGGGCCCTAAAAACGCATTTCTTTAGACTAGCCTATCACCTCACTGCCCTGATCTAATCTAGTCCCTTTCTGCCCTTCAAAAAATTTACTTCCAGTTCTCGTCCCCTGTACCTGTATAAATTCTCACCGACGGGTTCATGCAGCTGCTTTTGAATACCCTATTAAATCGATGGCTGGACCATATGACAAGCTTTAGTCCCCCCCATTCACCTTTTCTGTCTCCCCTATTTCCTCATAGACTGTAAGCTTACAAGCAGGGCCCTCACTCCTCCTGGTATCTTAATTATGTTATTTTGTATTGTCTGTACATGTCCCCTCTTAATTGTAAAGCGCTGCGGAATATGTTGGCGCTATAGAAATAAAACTTATTATTAACTTATTATAAGATAAAGCGATTATGAATATTACAGTACTTGCTAATCTCTACTTAGCATTTCTAAAGGTAAGAGAGATAGAGAAATGACTGTAATGTGAACCGCTACTTATGTGAATCAATCTGACGACCATAGTCATGAAAAGAGTGATAATAGACACAGCACTATGAGTACTGTATGGAAACAGAGGTGGACAGCAAAGACAACTTTGCAGCGATTTGCAGAGACGAACCAGTTAACCCAGGCTTTTGTTTTGTAGGAGACAGTAACTAGAATCGGGCTATTCTGAGACTAAAGCCTGCTTTACACGTTGCAATTAGTTGTACAATCGCATTTGCGATGTGACACGCCCAGGTTGCATACGGGATCTTATGAGATTGCACGTAGGTCGTTCATTTGCTGTCACACGAGCGTTAGTAGTCTATGTTAAATTGATCAATTTTGTGTGTGATCCTTTAGATCATGTGTTCTGTGACGTATGCATTGGGCACCTTTTTTTTTTTTTTTTATTTATTGACTTGCCAAGCGTGTGTAATGTGTAGGGATGCGTTTTTACTATGTCATCTGCCGTTCAGCTCTGCTACATGGCCGCTGACAGCAGACACAGACAGCCATGTAGCAGCGGTGAATGGTAGTTGACAGCAGACACAGACAGAGCCGCACTGTCAGAATGAACTCGGGTGAACCTCACCCGACTTCATTGTCATGCTGCGGCTCTGTCTGTGTCGCGTCCTGATTAGCGGTCACCTGTGAAGGGCTCACCGGTGACCGCTAAACTCCTGAGTAACTGAATTGAGCAGCCCTCTCTCATAAACTCACCGTTCCCCGATCCCCGGCGCTGCACGGCATTCACACTGCTCCGGCGGCTTTTACTATTTTGAAAAAGCCGGCCGCCCATTAAACAATCTCGTATTCCCTGCTTTCCTCGCCCACCGGCGCCTATGATTGGTTACAGTGAGACATCCCCCCACGCTGAGTGACAGGTGTTACACTGCACCCAATCACAGCAGCCGGTGGGCGTGTCTATACTGTGTAGCGAAATAAATAATTAAATAATTAAAAAAAATGGCGTGCGGTCCCCCCCAATTTTAAAACCAGCCAGATAAAGCCATACGGCTGAAGGCTGGTATTCTCAGGATGGGGAGCTCCACGTTATGGGGAGCCCCCCAGCCTAACAATATCAGCCAACAGCCGCCCAGAATTGCCGCGTACATTAGATGCGACAGTTCTGGGACTGTACCCGGCTCTTCCCGATTTGCCCTGGTGCGTTGGCAAATCGGGGTAATAAGGAGTTATTGGCAGCCCATAGCTGCCAATAAATCCTAGATTAATCATGTCAGGCGTCTATGAGACACCCTCCATGATTAATCTGTAAATTACAGTAAATAAACACACACACCCGAAAAAATCCTTTAATGCCAATAAGTCCTAGATTAATCATGTCAGGCGTCTATGAGACACCTTCCATGATTAATCTGTAAATTATAGTAAATAAACACACACACCCGAAAAAATCCTTTATTAGAAATAAAAAACACAAACATATACCCTGGTTAACCACTTTAATCAGCCCCAAAAAGCCCTCCATGTCCGGCGGAATCCAGGATGCTCCAGCGTCGCTTCCAGCGCTGCTGCATGGAGGTGACCGGAGCTGCAGAATACACCGCCGCTGCTCCGGTCAGCTTCACACAGCAACTGAAGACAGCCGCACGATCAGCTGAGCTGTCACTGAGGTTACCCGCTGTCACTGGATCCAGCGGTGGATGCAGCGGTGGCCGCGGGTAACCTCAGTGACAGCTCAGCTGATCGCGCTACTCACCGCCGCTCCTCTCACCTCCACGCAGCAACTGAGGTGAGTAGCGTGATCAGCTGAGCTGTCACTGAGGTTACCCGCGGCCACCGCTGCATCCACCGCTGGATCCAGTGACAGTGGGTAACCTCAGTGACAGCTCAGCTGTTCGCGCGGCTGTCTTCAGTTGCTGTGTGAAGCTGACCGGAGCGGCTGTGTATTCTGCAGCTCCTGTCACCTCCATGCAGCAGCGCTGGAAGCGACGCTGGAGCATCCTGGATTCCGCCGGACATGGAGGGCTTTTTGGGGCTGATTAAAGTGGTTAACCAGGGTATATGTTTGTGTTTTTTATTTCTAATAAAGGATTTTTTCGGGTGTGTGTGTTTATTTACTGTAATTTACAGATTAATCATGGAAGGTGTCTCATAGACGCCTGACATGATTAATCTAGGACTTATTGGCAGCTATGGGCTGCCAATAACTCCTTATTACCCCGATTTGCCAACGCACCAGGGCAAATCGGGAAGAGCCGGGTACAGTCCCAGAACTGTCGCATCTAATGTATGCGGCAATTCTGGGCGGCTGCTGACTGATATTGTTAGGCTGGGGGGCTCCCCATAACGTGGAGCTCCCCATCCTGAGAATACCAGCCTTCAGCCGTATGGCTTTATCTGGCTGGTTTTAAAATTGGGGGGGACCGCACGCCGTTTTTTTCAAATTATTTAATTATTTATTTCACTACACAGTATAGAAACGCCTACCGGCTGCTGTGATTGGGTGCAGTGAGACACCTGTCACTCATTGTGGGGGCGTGTCTCACTGTAACCAATCATAGGTGCCGGTGGGCGGGGATAGCAGGGAATACGAGATTGTTTAATGGGCGGCCGGCTTTTTCAAAACAGTAAAAGCCGCCGGCACAGTGTGAACGCCGTGCAGCGCCGGGGATCAGGGATCAGTGAGTATATGAGAGAGGGAGATAGACTGACATGGACAGAGAGAGAGGGACAGAGATAGTGACCGACTGACAGAGATTAGTGATTGACAGACATTGTGAGGCGCTTCAGAACGCAGCTTTTCAGCTGCGCTCTGAAGCGGACCTTTTTTAAGCTGCGGTGCAGAGCGCACACCTGCGCACATAGCATCAGACACCAAAATCGTATGAGGGATGTCACACGTTACAATTCACTAGGTTCGTGCAACAAAACGCTCAATTCTAGACAAAGATATGATGTGTTTGCGATCAACGGTTTTGCGTTCAATCCTGATCGCACGTAGATGTCACACGCAGATACCTCACAAACGATGCAGGATGTGCGTCACTTACAACTTGACCGCAACGACGGATTGTGAGATATATTGAAGCGTGTGTAGCGGGCTTAAGGGATATAGGAGGGTACTTGTCAGGGCTGGCTTAGAAGACAAGTGTTGTGGTGGGCCTTTTTGACAAGGACTAACGATGACCATTGAAAATAATGTGTGCGAGAGAATACAACATCACTGCGACAAGTGGAAAAAGGCAGGGTGCTGACAGTAGCAAACAGCATTTCATTGTTGGATATCATTATTGTTTTTTGTTCAAGTTCTGCAACATTTAGGCTACTGCCACACAGCAACTTTGGATGTGACACTGTTCAAGGCTTGAGTTCTTGTGACTTGTTAGCTGCAGTACCCTCGGAGCCACAATATAACTCCATTCACGTGCATTGCTTTGCAGTGTTGCAGTGGCACCCAGCGAATCTTGGTCACATGACAGGTGTCATTGTTAAAGTCGCAACGTAGACTCAGCCTAAAAGTTTTATTGCTTCCATATCAGAACACCTGTGAATAAATTTGAATTACTTTCAACTTCTGGAGTTTTTCAGTGTCTTGTCAGGGAGTTTGCTTGCCTTCCCATTTCACGCTGCCCTGAACCAGGTTTACTCGGAGGGGCATGACTAAATGCCTACCTAGTCTTGACCAGAGCCTCTGATAGTGAAGTTGGACTTTGCTGATAATAGAGACCAGGTACCACAACAAGGCAGCCTCTAGTTGTCGCTTTCCACTACGAGACTGAACGGCGCATGGCGAGAAGGGTGGGGTGGGAACCATTGCCTCTAGGAAACCATAATAAGTATTACCCCTGTCAATTACCCTGAGCTGCTCTGAGTTCCCAGACATCTCTAGAGGGGTTATTTCAACCTGTGCAGTGATCACGCGCTTATCCTGGTCTTACCTTATTCATGACCCTGCCTACTGAAAAGGGCTGCAGAAATATTAATCTTGCTCTATGATAAAGACACAAAAGTAAAACGACAGACAAGGGAAAAAGAAACTGCATTCACTTCACATGCCTCCCAAACAACAGATGGGCAAAAAATGGAAGGAAAGGGAAATAAATCAAAAGAGAAATAATGAATAGGAAGAAACCAAACTTCAAGTAGCAATCTCCAGGATCAAATCCAAAATGATTACTCTTTCCACAGTTCACAACTCTATGTCACGCCCACTAAATAGCATGCTATCTCTGGCAACTACTAAGTCAAAGTGGCGAGTATTTACACCAAAGGGGAATGGAGAGATCAGAGTAGCTATACAACTCAGGACAAGCCAAGAAAGACAAAATGAACCTTAGCAGCATCAGTACAAGCCGTACAAGGAATGTCTGCTCAGCTAACTGGTAGGATATGCAGATCCAACCAGCACAGCTGTTTGCTGTGACCATCTGACCCCCGGAATAGGGGAGACTTCTCTCTGTCCCAATACCCCAATGACAGCCTCCCTGCCCTACTTCCTTTCATATTCTCACATAATGAATGTGTGGCGCCCCTGCGGCTTCAGTTGCCACAGGGTACTGCACCTCACTTAAGGTGCAGTGCTTAACCCGGGTCCAGAGGAGGTTGGTACTGGTTTCACCACTTACAAACTCATACACACAACTAGGTTTCCCTCCCCAATGGGGAGAGGGCTAGGGTCGGGTCTTAAGGCAGTCACCAAACATGGGGGGCAGCCACCCACTAGTGACAGGGACCTGGGGGAGGAGCAGTCATCAGAAGAAGTCAGGAGCCAACACAACAATTAGAAAGTTCTTCAGTAGGAGAGGAAAGGAGCAGATGGTCTTACCGGTGGCTCTGGTTGGACACAGGAGTTTACATGGTCACCGAGGGGAAAGCTTGATTGCTCCCTGGGAACCAGTGCAGAACAGGGTGCAGAACCCTAGGGGAGATCACACTTCAAGTTGGTTTTCCAGAATCTGTAGCACAGGGGGATTGCACATCCCTCTTGCCAACACAGTGCCCAAAGCACAGTGCCACATAGCATCTGGGGCCTAGATCTGAGTCAGACCCCATTGTGGAACCGCGACACCTGCAGATGGGACGGGAGTTTCACTCAACACGGACTTAGGTCCCCAAGTAGCTTTACGCCACGAGGATCCATCTTACACGGCGCTGAGAGGAAGGGCCCATTGACCACCGCACTGAACTGACCTCCAAAAGGATCCATGTTCGACGGGGCCCATCACAGCGGGTGACCGGTAATTCCCGGGCGAGCGGCATAACAGTGAGTAAAGCTACCTGGAACCACAGAGACTGTGTGAGCCTGTTATTGTTGGTGCCGCCGCCCTACGCTACCGTGATAACGGCCATCAGTACTCCCCTCATCATCCTCCCTGGGGCCCGCTCCACCTGTGGGGAGCGATACCATCTTTGCTGCTACAGACCATCTGCCCCGGAGGTCAGCGACACCAGCGGCGGCTAATTCCTGGCAGTGTACCACAGGTGGCGTCACAACAATCATCCCACTACAACCCCCATCTTCCCATTCATCTCCCTTTCCGTGGACACCTTAGGGTCATGAAACCGGCCAGGCCACCCATGACATCCCCTTGACCCTTCACTGGCCCAGCGACGAGTAGCCCCCCAGGCCCCATGGGATGCTCCAAAAGAAGACTAGGTGATTGCACATGTTTGTGCATGCTCAAACACACACATAAAAATACACGAGGAGATTGTGACTCCCTGGACAAGTCAGGGGTCACAGGTAATGACATCACCACACCCTACACCCCGGTTAGGCACATCAAAGCTAGACCAGAAATCCTTGTTGCCCTCCCCAGGGGCTGATGTCCACACCAGGGGGTGGAGCCAAGCGGTTGGTCTCCACCCACCAAGGAGTTCCCAGTCCTGGAGGAGGGAAAACACAGGCAATGTGAGTTAGAGTTGGAGTAGAGTGGAGTGAGAGCTAAGCTGAGGAAGTGGAAGGAGGAAAAGTAGTGAAGGAGGAAAGTGACAGCTTGAGAGAGCCTGAAGTTAGCCCGGGTGTGTGCCCCGGACAAAGACAGCAAGGTTAGCAGACGGCGGTGACCGTCTGCAGGAGTGGCCTATCGGAGTTGCCGTGAGGACCGTGGACGGGTGGTGACCCGGCGGTACTAGAGCGGTACACAAGGAGAAGCCAGCACCATTGGCAGGGGCCTTTCGGATCCCGGCAAGGCTAGGAGTCGCCGTGAATTTGCCAAATCCGTCAGTGAAGGGGACCTCCGGGTCTCCAAACAACTAAGTCCCGATTGAAGGCAACAGTCCAACCGTATGAGAGAGACACCGCCACCGCCAAGGCACCAGTTTCTCAGGGCCAGCACCTGCGGGCAAAGAGGGGCTCCTCCGGCCCATATCCAAGTCGGGGAGCGGGTTACCGGTGGGAATCCATCGCTACCAACATTGAACTTAGGTGCAGGAAAAGAGACAGTCACCATTAACTACCGGGGAAAAGCAACAGCAGCCGTCCGTGGGAACCGTCTTTCCAGCCGTCTGTTTTACCGAGAACTGTGTCACCGTCTCAGGCTGAGTGAGTACCACCGTGCCGTGAGGCACAGCGCTGCCCCCGCGACCCTGCACCTCACCAGGCCCCGCATCTGGCCTGTCATCCCTCATCCTCCACCCCATCACTGGGCCCCGGGACAACCAACCCCTACCCACGGAGGGGAGAACTAACAACTCTGCTGCTCCCTGTCACCGCTCCGGGATCCCCCTACAGAGCAGCGGTGGTGTCCACACAATCACCACAACCGTGGGTGGCGTCACGGACAATAAATCCCCCAAACCAATCCCCTTTTCCCTCACGGGCGAGTAGTGCCGCTCGAGTCCCCGGGATCCGGCCCATCGCCCGAGCCACCGAGCAGCAGCGGCCGCAGCAGCAGGGGCAGCCGGACCCGAGCAGTGGGAGAGCGCAGCGTCCCCTCCTCCAACCGCGACAAGATCATTCTCAGCTATTACTGTGAAACATTGGTATCACATCATAGAATAGGGTAAAGCGGGCTTTACACGCTGCGACATCGCTAATGCGGAGTCGTTGGGGTCACGGAATTTGTGACGCACATCCGGCCGCATTAGCGATGCCGTTGCGTGTGACACCGATAAGCGATTTTGCATCGTTGAAAAAACTTGCAAAATCGCTAATCGGCGACACGGGGGTCCATTCTTAAAAATCGTTACTGCAGCAGTAACGAAGTTGTTCCTCGTTCCTGCGGCAGCACACATCGCTGCGTGTGACGCCGCAGGAACGAGGAAGCTCACCTTACCTGCCTCCCGGCCGCTATGCGGAAGGAAGGAGGTGGGCGGGATGTTACGTCTCGCTCATCTCCGCCCCTCCGCTGCTATAGGGCGGCGGTTCAGTGACGTTTCAGTGACGTCGCTGTGACGCCGCATGGACCGCCCCCTTAGAAAGGAGGCGGTTCGCCGGTCACAGCGACGTCGCCGGACAGGTAAGTATGTGTGACGGGTGTGCGCGATGTTGTGCGGCACGGGCAGCGATATGCCCGTGTCGCGCAACAGATGGGGGCGGGTACCCACACTAGCGATATCGGGACCGATATCGCAGTGTGTAAAGTAGCCTTAAGACTGACCACTAGTCAATCCTCACTCTGCACTAGGAAGGACATGCCATCATCAAACAGGAACAAACTTTGTTGTCATTTGGTTATTTAACAATTTCCCAATGTTCCTGCAGGAATGGCAACTGATGGAGCTGTAACCTCATCTATACAGGCTGTATAGGAGGTAGGACCATGCAAGATGAGCACTAGTAGTCCACAACCATTGGCTGTTGCTCTTGGGCAGTTTACAGCCTGCAGCCATTTAAAGCTCAGTTTTTTCCTCTCCCTTTCGCTATCTTGGATACTGTACATTATCTATTTGGGGAAAATACTGTAAGTATAGGGAATAAAAAATGTATTTATCTATTTAGAAAGTGTCAGCACAACTTCATTGTAGATCTGACTTATGCGGGCTGTACACAAGACGACTGATCGTGCGATGCATCGTCGGGGTCACGGTTTTCGTGACGCACATCCAGCATCGTACACGATGTCGTCTCGTGTAACACCTCCTAGTCACGCAGTATTGCTCACAAATCAGGAGTCGTGTACTCATCGCTAGGTTTCATAAAATTGTTTAATTAAAATGGCGCCGGTTGTTCATCGTTTCCATGGCATCACATGTTACTCCGTGTGACACCACGGGAACCATGACCAGCAGCTTACCTGCGTCCTGCGGCTCCCGCCGGCTATGTGGCAGGAAGGAGGTGGGCGGGATTTTTACATCCCGCTCATCTCCGCCCCTCCGCTTCTATTGGCCGGCTGCCGTATGACGTCGCTGTGACGCCGAACGTCCCTCCCACTCCAGGAAGTGGACGTTCGTCGCCCACAGCGAGGTCATCCGGAAGGTAAGTACGTGTGACAGGGGTTAAACGAGTTTGTGCGCCACGGGCAGTGATTTGCCAGTGACGCAAAAAAGATGGGGGCGATACGATCGATCGTGCTATCGTGTGGCATTAGTTCCATTTGTGTATGACTCTTGCGAGTCTCGTATTGGTGTCACCCGGCACGTCTACACACTCTCCTGACAGGATCGGGTTTGCTGCATGTATTTCCATGCAGCTGACACCCTCCTGTCAGGAGAGTGTGTGCCGTGCCGGGTAATACTGATGCGAGACTCGCAGGAGTCATACACAAATCAAACTCTGGCCTTAGCGACATCATTTAAGGTCTAACCTCAACCCGAGTTCTGAGTTTTAGCCTGACTATATTATTCCATGACTTCACAGAAATGTAACTTTCTGACTATTTTTATGATTAGAAATTAAGCTCTTCAATTATATTACTGCTTAAATAAAACTTAAGTTTTTAAAAATATTTACCAATCATAACAGCTTGAATCCTTTTAGTTTCAAAGTACATTAGTTAATTAGTAAAATGTGATGTTCTGTTTAATTAAAATAAGACATATATTCAAGGAAGAATACAAGACATACTGTATTTCTGGAAATTCTCTGCCCCATGCAACGCAACAATCATTCTAACAAAGCAGTAATTCTACATACCACTAGATGGCACCAGAAACCTGTTGTTCAGACCAGTTTTGGACATTTTGGACTGTTTCCTTTTTTTTGGAGTATTGTGCATGTATATATAAGAGCTACCTATACAAAATACATTAGCATTTACACTGAAATGAAAAAAAAACATTTCTAGACTTGAAAAATATTAATAATTACATTTTATGCAGATGCTTCCTCATGACGATGTTAATTTGTGCCAGTCCGAAACAAAAAGACCAAGATCTCTAAAGTACCAAATCCAACCTTAATGTTTGTAGGAGAGAAGAGTGGACTGAAAACTTCGTTATTTCTTGTTTTCTTTTTACTTTTCTCGTGATGGCAAGAAGGCGCAAGCTTCCTTAGTACAAGTAGTGAAGCTCATTGCAGTTTTACTGTATATGGCTTCCCGTATATTACATACACCCTTACAAATTATGTATATCAATGAACAAAATCTAATGATTTCAACAAAAATATAATTCTATGAGATCATTGTCTAGTGTTGTACAACCCATTTTATATGTTTCTGTCCCCCTGTATCAGTCTGTGCTTTGTATTGTTCATGATTATTGTACTTGCTTTTCACATGCAAAGAGCCATGGGATAAATGGCGCTATAATAGTAAATAATAATCTGTGGTGGACTTGTACCACCTGCTGGTTATTATGGGAAGTTTCATCTTGAGAATTACAAATAAGTGAGTTTACAAATTAAATTAAAAGTTATAAGTTACATTTTGACCTGAAGTTTGTCTCTGATTTTTTAATCCATGACTAGAGATGAAAGAACCTGAGGTTCAGGGTTTGTACCAAACACAGACTTTACAAAAGAAACAAAGTTTGGGTGATTTATGTATGCAAACCACTTGCGTGAGCATTGCAGTGCTGTGCTCGGGTGCGCTCATTGCTCAGCCCAGTGCGAGCCGCTTGCAGGGTTTGGTACTTGGGGTAACAACAGCATGGTGTATTGTGCACCGAACAAAAAAAATGGAAAATCCCCACTCACTCATTCCCGGAACTGATCTGTATATGACCAACTGTATGTGGGCGGAGACCCTAACTGCTCAATTAGTGACTTTCATTAGGGTTCAGGTCAAGTCCGGGTCTGAAACTGAACTATCTAAAGTCCACCTCAACCTGCAGAACCCAAACTTCCACAGGTTCGCTCATCCCTATGAGCAAAACTATTTACAATTAGTGTTGATTATATTGTTTTGTTCCTGATATTGTGTCCCTGCTGACCACAGGTTTTATGGGGTATCACACCACATTCAGACATAACTATGGCATTGATTTTAGTAGAAAGCAGCAATTGGACATGTGAAGCCCCTAGACTATCAGGTTGTCACAGGGTATTGCACAATCTGCCCTCCCGTGCAGTATCCACCTCCTTCTTGGTTATGGGTCCCCAACTACATGGTGTTGCCTACATCAGCTAATCAAATCCTAGGTACACTCTGCACCACACCCACCATACACACCAGTGGACGGCCTGAGTGGAATAGGGTCGCCCATTTGGGGGGTTGGATAGGGGAGGTCAGGAGTGTCAGGAGTTGAGAAGTGTGTTGGAAGTGAAAGAGAGAGGCGGTCGAGAGCAGGGCTCCTAGGAAGCTATCTAGGTAGCAGATGGCAGTCTGGACCTAGAGGAGCTGGACCCCCAGTCGCAGGGGATTGTGGCAAGGGACTGTCGATAAGGACCTGTCGATGAGGACAGCCGGCGGCCTTGCACCATCACTGGGCTGTGACCAAGGCACGACGGGGTATGTGAACCCTAGGTCAGGGAGTGGCTTCAGGCAACCTGACAATTTACCCGACGAGAATGGAGCCTTCAAGATCCGCTCTCCACCCGCTCCAAAATCGGGTACTAGCGCAACGAGGGGGATGAAACTTTCCACTCAAACAGTCCAGAAAATACCAAGTGTGAACCCTGAGAACAAGCTCCCACACTTAGCCATAGTGGGGAGCGGGACCCGGCTAGTTCTATACTACCGGGACCAACAGAGAAGTAAACTTAGTGCCAGGAGGCAGGTCACAGATCACCAGGCAGCACCATTGGGGACAGGACCTGAACTATGCTCCCCTCAGCGGCAGCGGTATCCAGAACTTTGGTTTATCCAGTTGTCGGTGTCAGCTTAATGGACTGAATGAGTACACAAGTGACCCCTTCACACCCAATGACACTCCCCTCACACTATCACCGAGCCCCGGGGTATTCCCCCTACCCGTGAAGGGTCACAACACCTGGCTGCCCCATTCCATCACCCCCGGGTACTCCCAACTGCAGCGGTGGTACTCCAAATTACCACATACCACAGGTGGCGTCACAAACTCTAATACTATCCCCTGTAAATACCCTCCTTCATTTGAGTGGCCGCACGACCCCCAGGTCCGGAGACCCCTCGAGCCACCGCGGATCTGGATCCAAGCAGCTCGGCTGCTGGCACAGACACTCATATGCCCTTGGCTCAGTTATTCAAGAGAAGTACAAAACTAATCCATAAGTCACAGCATACCTCCCAACTTTTACAGAACAGAAAGAGGGACATACCACTTGGCCCATAGTTTTACGTGGCAAATTTTACCTAACCACATCCCCATTTACAATTTCTTTGAACCCTGGTAGGAGGAGATGTCAGAGAGGCGATAGCAATGAAGGACATTGTCACGTTAGGTAGGGGGGATACTAGACGAATCGGCAAAAGGGGGGTGGGAAGAGGGAAATCCTGTCTCTAGGGAAGAGGGAACATGGTGACCACTGGTAAAACCTACCACTGCTGCCTGGCTCTCCTGATATCCCTAGATAAGTTTCGCACCTATATGCAGATCAGGATATCTAGGACCTGGCTGGCCCTGAAATTAGCCCTGGGCACAGTGGGCACATTTTTTCATGAAATCACATCCCCTTTGCTTGGAGAGTTAAATTCAGCAAAATTTATATACAAATAATTAGCAAAAAAATGCAGTATTTATGCTATATGTGAAGAAGGCCTAAATATCCAAGCAAAGCAGATGTGATTGCCTCGGACGCTACTGAACTGAACTGAAGTTTTGATATTTTTTTCTCTATAGGCTTCTATATGGAGACAGAAAAAAAAAACAGGTAAAAGAACACTGTTGCATTTATTAAGTGCAAAATAAAAGCTTCTCTGCACTATTTAAAAAGCAATACAAATGCTGCTTTAATTCTACACCAAAACCACATCAAATATGTGGGAAAATGCATAATAGAAATGCAGGAAAACACAATCAGAAACGTTTGTTGGTGTATCATATGGTGCGGACACCTGCACAAAATATGCAAAAAAAATCAGTAGAAAAAACTGAATTTATGCTATGTGTGAACATGGCCTAAACATAACATTTTTATTCCATTTTTTATGGGTTTAAAAGAGAAAAAAAGGAATCATTATTTTTTTAAGCCATTTAGTGATCATCATACCTAATCTGATCACTGTGTTGTGTGGGATGATACGATTACAGTGATACAAAATGAATCCCTGTTATCTGCTATTTTGTGATGTTTATTATTTTTAAAATAGTGCAGTAAAAATTACATTTGTTTAATTGTTTTTCATTATTTTTTTTTTTTTTTAAATTATATAGGAAGAAAAAAAATCTTAATTTTCTTCTCCTTCTAGAATACAGGGACAGAGAAACACACTGCGTTATACAATTTATCTCTATGTACCAGTATAATCTGCCTGTGGAATCAGAGCTTGCAGTATAGATTTAAGTATAGAAAATTCTCCTAATGTAGTCAATGCAGACTGAGGCTCAGAACTTTAGCTGCTGCATGCAACGATGCAGGTTGTGGGTTCAATTCCTGGAGAGACCAGATCACAAGTAAGGCCCCTTCTCCATTAGCGTTTTTGTCCTGCATATTTCCTCGCCTTGAGAAACGGTTTGCAATCTTGCAAATGGTTTCCTATGAGGCTGTCTCCATTTCCCCGTTTTTTAAGGACTCTACACAGGCTCTCCATGAAATCGCAGCATGCTGCGATTTGATGCGATTCTCAGCCCTCTCACCCCCATGCAAGTCAGAATCCGGGTGGCATGCGCATGTCACACGGATCCTGACACTTGCATACCGGGTCAGACTGGCCACCGGAGGAATCTCCTGTAAAACCAGTCCTGGCCGCGGTTACATGCACTGAACCCCGAGCTGTCCCCTGAGCTCCAGACTGCAGCCTGAACAGCGAGCGCCGAGTGATTGATTCCCCGGCGACTGCTGGTCAGGTCTGCACAGCTGCAAACAGATCAGGCAGATGCTGGAGCTCAGATTACAGCTCTGGAGCTGAGTGCAGGTAACCGCGGCCAGGACTGGTTTTACAGGAGATTTCTCCTGTAGCCAGTCTGACGCTGCTTACCTAAAAACTCACATAGCACCCGCATGATGCTCACATGTCATACGGATGCTATGTGAGAAAAAAAAACACACACCACACGCAGATCACACACAGGACACACGCAGGATACTCGACTCACATATGCATCCCATACTCGCTGCGATTTTTTAACGCTAATGGAGAAGGGGCCTAAGGCTGGAATCACACTTGTGCGTGTAAAATCAGACCAAGTCTCATACTAGAAAGTAGCATGAGTTCTGTTCAAGTGTTGATCCGTGTGCAATGCAACAGCAATGCGTTTCTGTGATTTTTCAATTGATTGTAGTCCATGTACAATCCGTGTGTGATCCGTACGGGATCCGTTTTTATTTTCAGCAGCTACGACATCTGCCATTCAGCTCTGCTACATGCCCGCTGACAGCAGACACAGACAGAGCCGCACGATCAGAATGAAGAACTTCACCCGACTTCATTGTCATCCCACGGCTCTGTCTGTGTGTCATGGCCTGATTTTCGGTCACCGGTGAAGGTCTCACCGGTAACCGCAAATCCCCTGAGTGACAGTGATCTGCGCGATCAGCGGTGGCGTCACTGAGGTTACCCGTGGCCACAGCTGAAGTCCTCCCGCTGAGATCTGTGGCCGCAGGTAACCTGAGTGACGTCACCGCTGATAGCGCGACTCACTTCAGTTGCTGCGTGGAGCTCACAGAGAGTGGTCGTGGTCTGTATCCACTCTCTGTCAGCTTCCGATGTAGCAGAGCTGAAAGCGTCATGGGACCTCTGTGGATTACGTCGGACCTGGAGGGGTATTTCAGGACTTTAATAAAATGGTGAAAGAGGTTGTTGTTTTTTGTCATTTATTACAAATAAAGGATTTTTTGGATGTGTGTGTTTATTTTCTTTAACTAACAGGTTAATCATGGAAGGTATCTCGGGGAGACGCCTGCCATGATTAAACTAGGACTTAGTGGCAGCTATGGGCTACTGCCATTAACTCCTTATTACCTCAATTGCCACCGCACCAGGGCAATTCGGGATGAGCCGGGTACAGTCCCGGGACTGTCACATCTAATGGATGCGGCAATTCCAGGCGACTGCAGGCTGATATTTTTAGGGTGGGGGGCTCCCCATAATGTGGGGCTCCCCATCCTGACAATACCAGCCTCTAGTCGTATGGCTTTACCCTGGCTGGTATCAAAATTGGGGGGGACCGCACGCCGTTTTTTTTAAATTATTTATTTATTTTACTGCATGATATAGACCCGCCCACCAGCAGCTGTTATTGGTTGCAGTGAGACAGCTGTCACTCATCATGGGGGCGTGTCTGACTGCAACCAATCATAGGCATCGGTGGGCGGGGAAAGCAGTGAGTACGTAATGGAATAATGAGCGGCCGGCTTTTTCAAAAGAGGAGAAGCCGCCACAGTGTGAATGCCGTGCAGCGCCGCGCCGGTGATCGGGGATCGGTGAGTAAGAGAGGGGGGAGAGGGATAGACAGACATGGATAGAGAGAGAGATAGAGACAGAGAGAGAGAGACCGACCGACAGACCGACCGACAGAGAGAGAATAGAGACCGAGAGGGAGAGACCGACTGACAGAGATAGAGATTGACCGACATTGTCAGACCTCATTTATTTCCAGTGTTTTCTGAAACATGCCATAAATGTATTTAGAAAAACGGATGTCACTAGGATGGTGTGTGTGCCGTCCGTTTATTTACACACTCCCATAGAGTTGCATTGGAGAGACTCGCGCGAGAAACTCACCAAAACGCAGCATGCTGCGATTTTTTTCTCAGTCTGATTTGGAATGAGAAAAAAATAGCAGATGGGAGCTGCCTCATTGATTAACATGGGTCCGAGTGCAATGCGAGATTTTCTTGCATTGCACTTGTGCGAGTTAATCGCAAGTGTGAAGCCGGCCTAAAGAAGAGAATTGTTTATCTAATTAATGTGAATGTGGGCAGAGCAGAAATTAAGGCCTCACCCACTGAAGTGGAGGAGCTACTGAGTGATGAAAACACTAGAATGAAGACATCTCATAAAGAGAGAGAGTGGAAGTCTGGAAACAGCCTTCACATGCCCTGGAAAGCAGGACTGCCCTTTGAATTGAGACTGTCACGCTCATTCCTGGATGGATGGGAGCTATGAATGACACGGATGTATTCTTAGCTAAAGGTATCTAAAATAGCAGTTGCACTCAAGTAAAGGGAAAGAGAAAAAAACACGAATGTAGATGGTGATCATTGGAACATGAATACGCATTACTGCCAACAAAACATGACAAAACGTTTGTTGAAAAATATAAGTTATTTAGAAAATAAAGGTGGCCAAATTTTCTTGTGCCAAGATACCACATCAAGGTGTAACTCTAATCTGGGTCCTACTCTAATTTGTATGCCTCTCTTGTCCAAACTGACCTTTATATGGCCTAGAATAGAACCTGCATTAAGTGCAGGCAATTTTTCTATTTTGCATTATGGAATCATGTATTTTGTCTGCACACCCCTCCCAGTTGTTTCAGGTATTTTTAATTTTCCTTTTGCAGGTTCTATTCTAGCCCATTCAAAAGGTCAGTTTGGACAAGAGAGGCATAGAAATTAGAGTAGGACCCAGATGAGAGTTACACCTTGACGTGGTATCTGGGCACAAGTAAATTTGGTCACCTTTATTTGCTAAGTAATTCATATTTTTCCCAAAAATGTCTTCATGTTTTCTTGGCAGTAATGTGTATTCATGTTCAAATGTTCACCATCTACATTCTTGTTTTTTCTCCTTCCCTTTACTTGAGTGCAACTGCTATTTTGGATATTGTATGTCATGTTCAGTATGCACCCATTCAGACTATGAGATTAGGAAGTGCCAGCATTTTTTCTAGTTTCTTTGCTAAAGATGTCACAGGGTATGTAATGACAGAACAGGGTCTCTTATCTCAGAGGTAGGCTTGATGGTAGCCAGGTCTGAGCCCCAGCATGACCCTAACTGTTCTGTCTTCATACATGTCCATGTTCACATAGTTTGCAATCTGACATAAAGTGTAAACCTTCTTCCTTCTTCTAAATAATCAGACTGTTTTCTGTAGTCTCACTTGTTTATTGGTCAACAGGTAATACTGCAGTAAAACTATATGGGAATACAAATAGCACAGAAAAGTACTGAGCACATAATATACACAACTATGGCATTTACATAATAGAGGAAGTACACAACAAAATGGAGACTGTACATGTAACACATGAAGTCCTATCTAACACAATCTCCCTGTGTAATGGCTGCTATGCAACTTAATAACAGATCTGAACATTAGGATATCAAATATAGAAGAAAATCTCTTACCAGACATGTTTTAACAAGGATAATGGAGTTAAAGTAAGAACGATGCAGGAGGACACAAACACACGTGTTGCCTTAGAGTAATACTGTCCTAAAATGGTGGCTATTACCCAGAATGGCTAGGTTTCTCCCATAATGCATTATGACAGTCTTAAAGAAAATAATAAATATTGCAGATGGCAGTCACTAGATGGTGCTCTAACAGCATTTAATATCACTACAATAGCTATTAGCAATTACACTATGTCAATTATGAACTTACATCTGCTTTTAAACCTGAGTGTGCAGAACACTGACTCCTGTCCAAGCCTGAATCTTTCTCCCCCTCCCCCCACCCCTGAGGTGGGCCAGAAACACAATAACAAAAACCCAACATAAATTACATGGACAAGGGAGAACGAAAACTCAGACATATTGTACTTACTCACAAAGGAGAGACAAAATGTATACAGGGGAATAAAGAAAAGGGAAGGAAATAAATGCACAACAGGGAAATGTCCACACAGTTCAAAATCGCAACTACAGATCATCAGAAACAGGATCACCAATAAGACTAGAATCGCCGAAGCTATTATTGGCGCACACAGGACGAAACCAGTACCTTAAATAGGAAGGAGACAGCTGCACTGGGCAATTAGCAACCTGAGCTCCAGTTCCTGCTCACCAGTCTGCAGGGCTGAAGACCAGTGAACCTGAATCAGCCAACGCCCGGCTCTGGCTGAACAACTCTGAAGCATCAGGTTGCTTGGCAGACTGTGTAGTGGAACAGAGTCTGACGCCGCCATACCACCAAATGCGCACAGAGCCGAACATCGCATAACAGGTTTATGCAAAACCCAGTCACAGATGGCCCCTCTTTGTTTCATTAGTATTCCTCTTCAGTCTTCACCTTCCAAGAGCTATACATATTTTATTTCTTTGTTCGAAATTGTTGTATGAGGTCTTATTTTTTTTAGCAAGACAAGCTATGGTTTTAATTGGCATCATTTTGAGTTCTATAGGACATTCTGATCTCTTTTTATTTATTCCATTGTTTTGGTAAATGCCACAAATAAATTGCAGTGAATCTGATATTTAAACTATTTTTTCTGCATTCACCGGCTGGGACAAGCATTACGGTATTTTATTAGTTTGGTTAGTTATGCATGCAGCGATATAAAATATGTTTTTAGGTTTTTTTCTTCAGTTTTTAGAAATCATTTAAGATCTGAAGGGAGCAGGTTGATATGAAATATTTATACACCACCAAAAATCTACCTCTAAAAAAAATATATTTTATTAATAAATATTAAAAGGAACACTTAGGCTATGTGCGCACGTTGCGGGGTTTTTTTGCATTTCTGCAGTGTTTTGTGCAGCAGCGTCACATTGTCAAAATGCATGCGTTCTGGTTCCCCTGCAAAGTCTATGAGAATCATGCAAAATCTGTGCGCACGATGCTTTTTGAAACGTAGCATTTTGATTGTCAAAAATTTGAAAAAATCTCTGCGTTTAGAAAAGAAGCATGTCAATTCTTTTGAGCGTTTTGGCAGCGTTCTACACCCATTGAAATCAATGTGTTGGAGAAAAACGCTGCCAAAATGTTAAGCAGTGTGTTTGCACTGCATTTTTGTTGCGATCCACATGATTTTTTGACATAACAAAGGCAGGTCTTTCAGTCTCTCTCTCTCTGTTGGTCGGTCTCTCTCTCTGTCTCTATCTCTCTCTCTGTCCATGTCGGTCTCTCCCTCCCACCCCCTCTCTCATACTCACCGATCCACGATCACCGGAGTGGCGCTGCACGGCTTTCACACTGTGGCAGCTTCTCCTCATGATCAATGTTTTGATATATAAGGCACAAATCAGCCATGGAACGATGGCGGCAAATTGAGTCTCCATGGTACGGTTGTGATGAAGACAGCACTTGTTAGCTCCCAGCGTTAGGAGTGATTTGACACTCGGGACCCATTTATCCCTGCTGGTGGAGCCCCGTTGAAATCGGGATTGGCTGGAGAATCTATTGTTTTGGTTGATGGGTGACATATTGATGCACTATTAGGCCGGGAACCCCCTCTTTGTTTTTTTGCAGGCCTGGCTAATTTGAGCCTTGTATATCAAAACGTGGATAACCATGATCAGGTCCTTCTCCCTTCTTCTTTTTGTCCGAAAAGCTAAAATTGGATATAAACTGGTATTTAAGGGGCCCTTTGCACACTACGACATTGCAAGCCGATGCTGCGATGTTGAGCGCGATAGTTCCTGTCCTCGTCGCAGCTGCGATATCAAGGTGATAGCTGGCGTAGCGAACATTATCACTACACCAGCTTCACATGCACTCACTTGCCCTGTGACGTTGCTCTGGCCGGCAAACCGGCTCCTTATTAAGGGGGCGGGTCGTGCGGCGTCATAGCGACGTCACATGGCAGGCGGTCAATAGAAGCGGAGGGGCGGAGATGAGTGGGACGTAAACATCCCGCCCACCTCCGTTCTTCCGCATAGCCGGCGTGAGCCGTGGTGACGCATGTAAGCTGATGTTCCTCGCTTCTGCGGCTTCACACACAGCGATGTGTGCTGCTGCAGGAACGAGCAACAACATCGTAATATCGGTCATTCCCAATTCATGGAAATGACCGTCGCTACACCAATGATACGATAACGACACTTTTGCGCTCGTTAATCGTATCATAAAAGATTTACACACTACGATATCGACTGCAACGTCGGATGTGCGTCACTTTCGATTTGAACCCACTGACATCGCACGTGCGATATCGTAGTGTGCAAAGTGCCCCTTAGAGTATATGAAACTGATAAATGAGATTTGTCGCCTGCAAAGAGTCCTCCCCTGATGTCTATACAGTACCCTTGCATATCTAGAATCAGGAACTAGCCAATAGAAAGCTGTGGTATCTGGCTGGATTAGAATGAACATTTGTTGACCGTTCCTCGAAAGATTTTTCCTGACTGACAACATTAGTCTATTTGTGTCATATTGAGGAGTTATTCTAATTGATCCCCTGATGATCCCCCTTGTATTGCGTTAGGAGGGGTGAAACGCGTCGAGAGAGTTGAGGGTGTCTATAAGATAAGTAAACCTCTCGACTCTTACCTAACAAACTATATATATATTGCTCCTCAAAGAGGGAAACTAAGATTAGTTAGGGAACTATATACATATTTAACGAAATAATTGTCAGTGTTGTATGTTTGTGGTTCTGTCTGTATCACAGTTTATACACTTGGTTTCTAGTGGTGGTTGCCCCTGCTAGAGGAAGATAGGGACAGAGAGGGTGAGCCATCTGGAGCAGGGGGTGTCCAAAAAATTAAGGCACCCTCCGCTGTTAGGAAGGGGAAGTATAGGATCCATACAGATTGGTCCCGTCCTTATGCATATTGGAAAATCATTTATTTTTTAACTATCCCTCTTTCCCGTGGTATCATCTGGTACAGGCATAGCACTGTTTGGCACCTGCACACTTTATGTCTTTTTTATGTATCTGTGTTTCTGTCGAATGAGAGAATACTATAAGTGTTCCTTTTAATATTCATTAATAAAATATATTTTTTTACAGGTAGCTTTTTAGTGGTGTATGAATATTCTACCTTGATATATATCTAATATATAAAGCTGAATGTGTGTGTGTGTGTGTGTGTGTATGTCCGGGATTGCCATCTGCACCGTCGCAGCTACAGCCACAAAATTTTGCACACTCACACTTCTGGACCCCGAGAGCGTCATAGGCTATGTTTTGAGGGAAAATTTTAACCCGGCTCTTTACAGTTATTCACCAAAAAACCTGCCTCCATTAAAGCGAATGGAGCTGGGAGCCACAGTGTAGCCAGAACTTCAGAAGAATGCGCAGCCATGCCCTAATATGGAATGTTGGCGTTTCACAATGCAGCCAGGGAAAGAGACAGACACAGACAGGGAAAGAGGCAGACACAGACAGGGTAAGAAACAGACATAGACAGGGTAAGAGACAGACACAAAGAGACAGACACAGACAAAGAGACAGACTGACAGGGAAAGAGACAGACAGGGAAAGAGAGGGAAAGAGAGAGACAGGTTAAGAGACAGACACAGACAGGTAAAGAGACAGACACAGACAAAGAGACAGAGACAGACACAGGGAAACAGACAGACAGGGAAAGAAAGGGAAAGAGACAGACAGGGTAAGAGAGGGAAAGAGACAGACAGGGAAAGAGAGGGAAAGAGACAGACAGGGAAAGAGACAGACAGGGAAAGTGACAGAGATAGACAGACAGGGAAAGAGATTGAGACAGACGGAGAAAGAGACAGAGACAGTCAGAGACAGACAGGGAAAGAGACAGACAGGCAAAGAGATAGAGAGAGAGACAGAGAGATATATACAGAGGGGGAGACAGACAGGGAATGGGAGAGAAACAGAGAGACAGTTACTATCCTGGGCAGCGGATATTATGTGCAGAATACATTTTTGTTAATACATTCTATTTTGTTAACAACAGTTATTAACCCGGGCGAAGTCGGGTAGTACAGCTAGTATATATATAAAAAAAAAATTGTGGGTCCTGTGATATGAAATATTACATTATTTAGTTTTTTAACAATATTTTAGGGGTTTTTTCTATTATTTTTTATTGGCTCAAAAGGAGACTTAAAACTATGATCCCTGTATCGTTTATACAAAATACTGCCATGTTGTAATATACCGTAGCAGTGTATTCTAAAATTACCAAAATCCTGTAAAGCCTATTCACAGGCGTGATGGAACTACAAACATGACAGACACACAGGTCTTCATCAGCCTGCCCCTCCCACCCATCTCTTTGCTATGAGAAGCTAATCAGCACCCTGAAATCACATTGTGGAGGTGAGTAATAGGCAAACGGAGCACCCTTCCCATTTCCAACCTCTTAACTGCAGCTGTTAAAGCTGACAGTGGCATCAAAGTACTTAAATTGCTGAGTTTCAAGCTGCTATTTCGAGAATAGGTCTAGGGTGATGGCTGTATAACACAGCCAGCATCCACACTGTATGAAGCAGAATCACACAAATTTAATGTCTGCAGTACATACAGGTGCATCTCAATAAATTAGAATATCATCAAAAAGTTAATTTACTTCAGTAATTCAATACAAAAAGGAAACACATATATTATATAGAGACATTACACACAGAGGGATCTATTTTAAGTGTTTTTATTTCTGTTATTGCTGATAATTATGGCTTACAGGCAATGAAAACCCAAAAGTCATTATCTCAGAAAATTAGAATAATTACTACAAAACACCTACAAAGGCTTCCTAAGCTTTTCAATTGGTCCCTTAGGGTACCTTCTCACTTAGCGATGCAGCAGCGATCCGACCAGCGATCTGACCTGGTCAGGATCGCTGCTGCATCGCTACATGGTCGCTGGTGAGCTGTCAAACAGGCAGATCTCACCAGCGACCAGTGAACAGCCCCCAGCCAGCAGCGACGTGCAAGCGACGCTGCGCTTGCACGGAGCCGCCGTCTGGAAGCTGCGGAGACTGGTAACTAAGGTAAACATCGGGTATGGTTACCCGATGTTTACATTAGTTACCAGCGCACACCGCTTAGCTGTGTGTGCAGAGAGCAGGGAGCCGCGCACACTGAGCGCTGGCTCCTTGCTCTCCTAGCTGCTGTACACATCGGGTTAATTAACCCGATGTGTAATGCAGCTACATGTGCAGAGAGCAAGGAGCCGCGCACACTGCTTAGCGCTGGCTCCTTGCTCTCCTAGCTGCTGTACACATCGGGTTAATTAACCCGATGTGTACAGCAGCTACATGTGCAGAGAGCCGGAGCCGGCAGCACAGGCAGCGTGAGAGCTGCGGAGGCTGGTAACTAAGGTAAATATCGGGTAACCACCTTGGTTACCCGATGTTTATCTTGGTTACAAGCTTACCTCAGCTGTCAGACGCCGGCTCCTGCTCCCTGCTCGCTTCATTTCGTCGCTCTCTCGCTGTCACACACAGCGATCTGTGTGTCACAGCGGGAGAGCGGCTTTGAAGAAAACGAACCAGGGCTGTGTGTAACGAGCAGCGATCTCGCAGCAGGGGCCAGATCGCTGCTCAGTGTCACACACAGCGAGATCGCTAATGAGGTCACTGCTGCGTCACAAAAAGCGTGACTCAGCAGCGATCTCGGCAGCGAGCTCGCTGTGTGTGAAGCACCCCTTAGTCTGGTTCAGTAGGCTACACAATCATGCCAGTCATTGACACACTTTATTAATTATGACAACTAGCTTAAAATTACATAAAGCTATTATAGTATGTAAAAGATTATATTAAAAATGCATTGCATACTAATGGCATACGCATGTCTTACACATGTCATAAAGATGCTAGGCGAGAAAAAAATTGTACACTCACATAGCACTTGCATGACACAGAGTGACATACCCAGGACATTTGCATCACATATATCCTACTTTTCTGGATGAGTATTGGGGCTATTATTTATACGCTAGTGACGACTCGGTCATAAGTGTACAGTTTCAGCCTTTAAATATTCACATGGTATTTTTCTTCAGCTCTTGTTTTACTGAAAAGAAAAGCATTGCTCTCAGAGTAATCAAAAGATTAACACCTATTAGTGCCCTACTTAACATCTTGTTAAAAAACCAAAGTAGTTATTTTACAGTTCTTGGCTGACTGATTGATGACATCCTGTAGACACTTTTCAACACTCCACGAAACTTCACCATCACCAATGATACAGCTTTTTCCAGTGATGTTTAGACTGTAATAAGCTAAGTTCAGGTGCATAAACTGAAAAATAAGGAGCGCTGATAGTGTAATACCAACAGATCAGTGAGGTAGATCAGGAAAAATACACTCACCTGAAAAGGTTGTGAGATAGTCACAACCACTGATAGAGCATAGGATGAAGGCGTCTGCTGCAGCCCCACAAGGATGTGCATACAAATCAGAGTGAAGAGGGGGTTAATGCCGCGCATCAGCCAAAATGAAGATGTAGCACGTTGATGTTATAAACGTATTCTTTTATTCCATCGGTCTACGCGTTTCGAGGATACACCTCTTCTTCAGGACCAGTGCATCAACATAGTAACTTACTATGTTGATGCACTGGTCCTGAAGAAGAGGTGTATCCTCGAAACGCGTAGACCGATGGAATAAAAGAATACGTTTATAACATCAACGTGCTACATCTTCATTTTGGCTGATGCGCGGCATTAACCCCCTCTTCACTCTGATTTGTAAGTTCAGGTGCATGACAGTAATAAAGGCTGCAAGGACTCCATTTATGACTATTAGGGCTGGTGCAGACGACCGTATTTTCAGTCTGAGTACTAGCCATCAAAAAATTGGATGGCACTCGGACCAATGTTATTCAATGAGGTAGCGTACACGTTCAACTTTTTCCTTGTACCGAATCGCAGCATGCACAATTTGCCTCCAAGAGGTAAGTGGCACTCAGCCTTTCAAGTTCTATGGGTCCATGAAAAAAAATTGAAGATGAAGAAACTTTTCTTTTTCATTCTCCACCTCTGATCAAACTCTCAATCAGATTCAGAATCTCAGAGTCTGATCAGTATCTGATTAGCATAATTGGACGGTTTTTCTTGGATGGAGAAAATACAGTCATGTGAACTCAGCTTTAACTATGAATAAGAGTGTTAACAAAGCTTCATAATTTCAAACAAGATTGTGAAAATACATACATATATGCACAGTGAGTTAACACAATTTTCAAAGGACCACAGGTCCTTCATCCGTTCTACCGCAGGTCCTCGTTCTCCACTGTACTGCATCCGAGGTTCCCCTACCGGCCAGAAGGAACAGAAGCAACAGGTATCAACAGATGTTATGTGTGTGATCTGATGTGTTTGTCTATATGAGTGTGTACGATCTGATGTGTGTGTGAATGTCGGTCAGAAGCAGGGGAGGACCGTGTGGAGCATACCTGCTGGGAGCGCCCGCCGAAGTTCTCAGGAGGACCTGGGAGCGACGCAGATGTCTGGGGTCTGGGAAGTATGAGTCTCCTGGGAAGCAGGGTCTGCTTTTTGGGGGGTAAACTTACCCCCAATCATGTTTCCCTGAGAATAAGCCCTACAATGAAAATAAGCCTTAGCACATTTTTCGAGGCCAAAAATAATATAAGACAGAGTCTTATTTTCAGGGAAACACAGTATATACAACACTCTATATTTGTTTTAGGGCGATTGTTACTTTTTTACAATCCATGTAATATTCTTTATCACCCCTTCCTGTTGGTGCATTTATTTGAAATTTTTTGTGTATTTAAAATGCATGTGTACCAGTGTTCTTTGTACTCATGATTCTACTTAAGAAAAACTCAGTAGATTTGGAAACAAGTAGACAATAAACCACCTTGAATCATCTTCTATTTCGTGGACTGGTTACTGGAATCATCAGCAGTGCAGATACTCTGCTATTCCATTTCTCATCCTGCTATATTAACTATTGGTGGGCTTTCAGCAGTTCCTGAATAAGGTAATATAGTGGTTGTGTCTCACACAAACCTATAAAGTGAGCAATTCCGACATCATATTTAAATCATCCTACTTCTATTCAGTCGCCACAGGGTACTGTGAATTACCTAAGGTGCAGTACTCATCCCGGGTAGTGAGGAGGTCGGTGCCTGTTCCACATCCAAACATTCCATAAATACACAGCAGGATGCCCTTCTGACTGGGGACCGGGCTAGGGTCGGGTCTTAAGGCTTGCCACCAAACACTGGGGCATCCACCCACTAGTGACAGGTACCCGGGAAGGGATGGGCGGCCACTGGGGGAGAGGGAGGAGGTAACTTACAGAAAGGAGTTATGCCCTGACAGAGTTTGAGGAAGGAAGCAAGAAAGCTTACCGGTGGAATCTGTGGGACACAGGAGTAAATACGGTCACTGAGGGGAGAGCTTAGTTGCTCCCTTGAGACCAAGCACAGTTCAGGGTACGGAGCCCTAGGATGGCATATTTTTCTGATGGACAGGGGAATTTCTAGCCTCTCTGGCAACCACCAGAGCCCAGAGCACATAGAGCCGGAGTCGTGATCACAACCAGGCCCCAAACGGACTTGCGCTGCCTGCAGACGGGACGGGAACTTTAACACCGAACAGGGGTCCCCAAGTACTTCAAGTCACGGGGATCCACACAGAAAGCGCAAGAAGGAAGGACCCACAATCCACAACAATGGCTGTGACTTCCAATTATCCGGGATCGGCTGGGGCCCATCACGGCAGAGACAGGCACTCCTAGGGCAGCAACCGGACAGTGAGTAAAAACCTTGAACCACAACTACTGAATCAGCCCTTTATTGCCAACAGTCACCACTACCCCTATCATCATCCATGGGGCCTAGCTCTACCTGTGGGGAGCTGAACCATCCTGGCTGTGACATCATCCGCCCCAGAGTACAGCACCCACAGCGGCGGCTAATCCCTGGTCACACACCACAGGTGGCGTCACGAGACAACTACTACTTCCAATACCCTCATCATCCCACCATCCTCTCCACTTCCCCTTTTGTGGACACCTCGGGTCATGAAACCGGGCAGGGCCACCCATGACAATCCCTTGACCCTCAATAGCCTGGTGACGAGTATTCCCCCCAACCCCGTGGGGTGCTCCATATTCTCTCCAGCTTACTCCCTATGTGACTCAGTTAACAGTTACAGTACTTCTTTCTCTGTATTAATCCCCTTAGGGATGTGTTCACAGGACTTTTTTTGTCTTTCTAGTTGTTTTTCCTCAAAATAATGAATATATTAACTTATATGTTTTGGTTTTTTAGCTGCTTTTATCTTTTTTAGGTTTCCAAAGATGCCACATGTAGTTATGGGCAGACTCGAAGATAACTGGGACCGATGGACCTAACTGGATTAAAAAAAAAATCCAGTTCCAGGTCAGAATTGATCCTAGTTATCTGGTCAGATGCTGGTCCCCATATAAGTCTATGGGGACCAGAATCCGGTAATTAAAAATAGTGGTAGAAAGGATAGGGGGATAGTAGAAAGTGGGCTTTAATTTCTGAGGTTCTGACAATCCCGGAACTTTACCCGGCTCTTCCTGATTGCCCTGGTGTGGTGACAATCGGGGAAATAAGGGGTTAATGCAGCTCACGAAGCGCGAGATTAGTGATGGGAGGCGTCTATGAGACCCCCATTACTAATCTGTAAGTAAATAAACACCAAAAAAATCCTTTATTTAACATAAAATACAATAAAACACCCTCTTTCACCACTTTAACCCCAAAAACACCCCTGCAGGTCCGATGTCTATGCAGGCAGGACCTGTGTGATGTCACGATTATGTGACTGTATTGGGTAGAGCTCAAAAGTATCTGTGACGCCCTGGTGCCGCCAGGTGGTCACACACACAATAGGCCCCCACATAACACCATCCCTCACAGGGTTACATCAGAGCCAACAAAACCCTACTCACCCCCTCCAAGGTAGGAAAGGCACACCAGTGGGCGGGACCAGGTGGAAAGGAAACGCCCACCTAGGGGTCTAGAGAACCCAGGGCGGGAAAAGTGCAGTTTTTGTCTGAAGTTCAATTGAGCTGAGTTGGAGTAGAGAGGAGAAAGTCAAGTTCAAGTGAAGCCAGAGAGGAAAGGCGTCGGGGTTGGACTCCCGGCATACTGGCTAGGTGGCAGACAGTGGTCCGTATCTGTCAGGAGACGGGAAGACGGCTGCTGGAGATCCAAGGTGGACCGGGACAGGGTAGGAGCCCGCCGTTACCGACACCGGAGAACCGACCCGGAAACCGTGCACAGAAGGGGTACCTGGACCCTGAAGCAGAGATCGGAACCACCGACTTTGTTAATTAACCAGTTGAGGACAGGATTACAGGTCCTGTCCCACCAAAAGTCCCAAAAGCAGACCAGCAGCCCAACACGGGGGATAGGGCATCCTCCAGGGCCCCTTTAGATCCCACGGGTCAGTATCTGCTGGCAAGGCTCCCACCCGTAGTTCTGGGAGCGGACTCCCGTGTTCTATATCGAGAAGTCCAAGGAGAAATAAAGCTAGTGCAGAGGAAAGTGACACTGACCATCACCCCGGGTGAGGGACCAGAATACACCCGGCCGTGGTGGCCGGCCACCAACACCTTGGTTTACCATTGGACTCATGTGATTCATTTGACTGTGAGTACACTAGTGTGAAGCCCCTCCAGTGTTGTGTCGGTGCATTACCTTCAGGGACTCCACGCAGCTGGATCCTGTCACAGGTAGGAAATCTTCTATTTTGATTGTCGTGACGCCACTCTCAGAATTGCGGTCAGTGGGGACCGCCACTGCAGGTTAAGGGATGCCTGGGGCTGATGGTGGGTGCAGCCAGTTGTAATAGCCTCCTGAGAGTGAGGCAAGCCCCAGGGCCCTGTGTAGGTGTGTAGAACCACAAGGCGCAGAATAACTCCACACAAGCAGAATGTCTTTCAGGGGTTTTACTCACAGAAGGTGGCAGGGTGAGTAACCCGGGCGTAGCTGGGATGAACCAGGCTGGAACCAGGTATCCTTCAGGCTGACTGATGAGGGTGGCTACCGACTCGCCTTCCTTAGCCCTTCTGTGGTTTGTGGTAACCCCGACTTTTAGTCCCTATGGGGGTCACCCAGGGAAGTAACTGCTCCCCTCGTTTGTTTGCCGTTTGCTTGTCGCCTGGACCAGATCACTCCAGCTGCTTGCCTCCTGTGAACTATGGGCCCTAACTGTGGCTA
Organism: Anomaloglossus baeobatrachus; assembly: GCF_048569485.1. Lineage (NCBI taxonomy): Eukaryota > Metazoa > Chordata > Amphibia > Anura > Aromobatidae > Anomaloglossus > Anomaloglossus baeobatrachus. The sequence goes on from NC_134357.1 coordinate 70,397,971, forward strand.
CGTGGCTGCGGCTTTTGTGGTGTTGTGGCGTGGGCTTTAAGGGCCCCACACCGGCAGGTTTAGCAAGGAAAGGTGGATCTATCCCCGCATCGGGATCTGCCGCCCGTTTGGGCCTGGTACTCCCTGACAGTCTCCTTACTTTCCACTACACTGCTCTCTCTCCAGCTGTGTGTGGTGTTCGGGCAGCACTCCCAGGTGACCGTTCTCCCCCGTCGGTAGTCACTGCGCGGACGCTGTTAGACTGTAACAGCTCCAGGGTCTGCTTCTGCTCTTCCTGGACTGCACACTAAACTGGCTCACTCGTGGGACCTGCACTGCTGCTCCTGTCTGAGCTCCACTGCCATGCTCCTCACTCCTTCACACCCTGCTTCAGACTGTTTACTCCTCCTTCTCTTTTCCCTTTGTGCCTGCCTACGCCACCTAGCAACCAGGCTCTCTACCACACCCCTTGAGTGGAGATGGAGGCTTCGCCCCCTCCACTCCTCAAGTGGAGGTGAAGGCTTTGCCCCCTCCTGGGATCCCCAGGGGTCCTCTCAAAGGTACATGTGTGAGACCTGATCACTATGCGCCTGTGTAGTCACACCTCGGTCAGCCTTCTGGATTACCTGTATTGTACTGTCCCCAGCATGGGTGCAGTACTCAGTGGTGCCTGACCAGGTCAGGGGCGCCACATTCCCCCTTAGTTATCACCAGCACGTCCTCGGGCTGCAAGACAACATTTTAAAATGCATAAAACAGTAAAACATGGTAAAACTTTTAAAACCACCAGGTACCATACATCACCACCCTCCACCCACAAGTCCGTTAACCCACCCTAAACCCTCTCTCGTTGGCCGCGCCTTCAGCCACTTCTGGCAGGATGTAGAGGCGGCTTTCATGGTCTGGTGGTTTCAGGGTATACCTGGCCTGGTGGAGCCGCGCCTTCAGCCTCTTCTGGCAGGATGTAGAGGCGGCCTCCACAGTTGGTGCTGACCAGGTACCCTCTTTGTGGTGGAGAGCCAGGCCCCATAAACAGGCATGCTCTCTGGTTGCAGGCGAGCCAAGGCCCCATAAACGGACGTGCTCCCTGGTTGCAGGTGAGCCAAGCCCCTAAACAGGCTGGCTCTGGTGGTGGTACCTCTGGGGTAACTATTTACACTGCGAGAGTTTGTGGCTATAGCCAGTTCATAGCCTTAAGGTTCATGGGTTAATCACATTAGTTCATGTGGGCACATGCTTAAACTTATAAACGTTGCAAACTGGTCAAAACTGTAACTTGCTGTACTTCTTTCTTTACTTTACATAGATTCCTCCTTACCAGGGCTTGGGCCTGTAGGGCTGCGGCACCTGTTGTTTTCTTCATTTCTCTCATCATCGGAGGTAGTCTCATCAGTGGGTCCTTTATCTTTCCTTTCTTCTTCTGTATCTGTTTCTTTTTCTTGTGGTATGGAGACAACTGGGTTGCTATAGGAATCTCTGGTACATGGCGTAACGTCAAGTGCATACCATCCTCTTTCTCCCTGATGCATTGTGAATTCCACTGTATCTCCCATCTGTAAGTTCCTTCCTGGATGTCCTCTGGGCAAATGGGCTCTAACATCCCTTCTATTCACAAATATGCCTTCTTTTATACCAGGAGCTACTATGAAGCCATATCCACTCTTCAAACTGAAATCCTCTACTACACCACGACAAAGTGGACCTCTAACCTGGGATTTGGCCCTTCTCAGGAACCGTTTCTCTTCCAAGTCTCTGGCCATGACTTCGTCTTTCTGCTCTGGAGACTGCGGTGCAGGGGAAAGCTTGGTTCTGCTACGGCGCCGTGTCCTACGGGCTGGGTTCTGCTGGGTTGTTACTTCACTGCCTGCAGGCCCCCAGGTGAGGTTTCTAGGCAACTCTTCCTCTTCATCCCAGCGGGAATACGGCAGCATCTCTGGCTCTGGGCATGGATCCACGGCTGATGGCTCCGGGGTCAGCTCCTCAGCTTCCTGGCCTCCTCTCCCCCTTAGTTCTTCGGAGCACTCCTGTTGTGGCAGCGCCGGGGATGGGTGGTCATCAGCAGGCCCGGGCTGGGGACTCTTTGGCGTGGTTGCTGCAGAAGTCGCCTTGGGGGTGTGCGGAGGGAGCAGATACCGATCCACCATCTCTTGTGGGAACTGGGCCTCTAGGTCAGCCTTCAGCTTCCAGTATTCGGGGTCCTCTCCTATCAGGGACTTCCTAGCAGGGACTTCCTTAGACTGGGGAGCGGTGTCTGCTCTGGCCTTGCAGGCCGGGGTAAACAGTGGTACATTCTTGTCTTGGCGGGCCGCGCCTGACATGGCGGCGGCCTGGTCTTGGCGGGCCGCGCCTGACATGGCGGCGGCCTGGTCTTGGCGGGCCGCGCCTGACATGGCGGCGGCCTGGTCTTGGCGGGCCGCGCCTGACATGGCGGCGGCCTGGTCTTGGCGGGCCGCGCCTGACATGGCGGCGGCCTGGTCTTGGCGGGCCGCGCCCTGCATGGCGGCGGCCTGGATCAGCGTTGCAGTTTCAATCAGGGTCGCAGCTGGAGTCTTAGCGGGCGTCGCTGCTATGGCCGGTTCTTGGCGGGCCGGGCAGGGCATCGCTGCGGCGGCCTGGATTGGCGTCGCAGCTGCGATGGGATCTATGCAGGCTGGGCTGGGCGTCGCTGCAGCGATCGGAGCTTGGCGGGCCGGGCTGGGCGCTTCTGCGGCCTGGACTTGGCGGGCCGCGCCGGGCATCTCTCCTGGGACTGCGGGCATGGCAGCAGGGGTCGGGGCACTCGCGCTGGCAGGGGCAACACCGGACTCACCCATCAGTAGCATCATCGGGGTCGGAGTCGTCGCCGCTCGGTCTGGCACTCGTCGCGCAGCTTTTTCCTCATAGGCCTTCACCGCGGCAGCCATCTCCAGAAGCTCCATGCGTTCCTCTCTGATCTGCTCCACGACCCGGGTCTCCAGTCGGTCGCAGAACTGGGCAAGCTCCCGATACCACCAGGCAGCGGAGCCTGGTTCTGGGTTTCTGCGTTCAGACGCCATTTCCTCTGCGCCTTCTTCTGCACGATTTCCCAGCAGTGGACTCGTCGCTGCCTCCAGTTGCAGGCTCTTCAGTTTCTGCTCTGCCTCTTCCAGCAGCAGGCTTCTGGCTCCCTTTCTGTCCCGACGTCTCTGAACGCCTCCGCTCTCATCACTTGCGAGGTCAGGACTCTGCAGGGGATCTCTGGGTAGCCACACCTCTTCGTGGGCGGTAACTTCTCCCAGCGCGGGCTGCTGTTGTTTTTCAGCGCGCTTTTCATGGTGGCAATATGGCGGCGCTTCCAATTTTTCAAGCGGACCGCCCAGGCACATGGTCACCTGTCTGAACAGGTCTAGTCCTTATCCTGTTCGTGACGCCAGATGTGAAGCCCCTCCAGTGTTGTGTCGGTGCATTACCTTCAGGGACTCCACGCAGCTGGATCCTGTCACAGGTAGGAAATCTTCTATTTTGATTGTCGTGACGCCACTCTCAGAATTGCGGTCAGTGGGGACCGCCACTGCAGGTTAAGGGATGCCTGGGGCTGATGGTGGGTGCAGCCAGTTGTAATAGCCTCCTGAGAGTGAGGCAAGCCCCAGGGCCCTGTGTAGGTGTGTAGAACCACAAGGCGCAGAATAACTCCACACAAGCAGAATGTCTTTCAGGGGTTTTACTCACAGAAGGTGGCAGGGTGAGTAACCCGGGCGTAGCTGGGATGAACCAGGCTGGAACCAGGTATCCTTCAGGCTGACTGATGAGGGTGGCTACCGACTCGCCTTCCTTAGCCCTTCTGTGGTTTGTGGTAACCCCGACTTTTAGTCCCTATGGGGGTCACCCAGGGAAGTAACTGCTCCCCTCGTTTGTTTGCCGTTTGCTTGTCGCCTGGACCAGATCACTCCAGCTGCTTGCCTCCTGTGAACTATGGGCCCTAACTGTGGCTACGTGGCTGCGGCTTTTGTGGTGTTGTGGCGTGGGCTTTAAGGGCCCCACACCGGCAGGTTTAGCAAGGAAAGGTGGATCTATCCCCGCATCGGGATCTGCCGCCCGTTTGGGCCTGGTACTCCCTGACAGTCTCCTTACTTTCCACTACACTGCTCTCTCTCCAGCTGTGTGTGGTGTTCGGGCAGCACTCCCAGGTGACCGTTCTCCCCCGTCGGTAGTCACTGCGCGGACGCTGTTAGACTGTAACAGCTCCAGGGTCTGCTTCTGCTCTTCCTGGACTGCACACTAAACTGGCTCACTCGTGGGACCTGCACTGCTGCTCCTGTCTGAGCTCCACTGCCATGCTCCTCACTCCTTCACACCCTGCTTCAGACTGTTTACTCCTCCTTCTCTTTTCCCTTTGTGCCTGCCTACGCCACCTAGCAACCAGGCTCTCTACCACACCCCTTGAGTGGAGATGGAGGCTTCGCCCCCTCCACTCCTCAAATGGAGGTGAAGGCTTTGCCCCCTCCTAGGATCCCCAGGGGTCCTCTCAAAGGTACATGTGTGAGACCTGATCACTATGCGCCTGTGTAGTCACACCTCGGTCAGCCTTCTGGATTACCTGTATTGTACTGTCCCCAGCATGGGTGCAGTACTCAGTGGTGCCTGACCAGGTCAGGGGCGCCACACTAGCATCCCCCGGTCTGACCAGGCGCGCCGGCCCCTGCAATCACCATCCTTAGCAGAGAGACACTAGGCCCTGGGGCATCCATCCCTACCCATAGAGGGGTTAACATCCAGCTGCCAGCCCATCGCCGCCAGGTGCTACCCAACAGCAGCAGTGGTGCTACACTTTGAAAATAAAGGTCTATACTGGTTTTACCTAAGCATATAAACTCTTTTTTCTTAAGGTAAATACATAGATTTTTTTAATTTTTTTTTTAGCAAACCATGTTAGTGAAGAGGGCTTCTCTCCCGCTATTTTATCCTGTACACTTATACAATAAAGAAGATTTTCGGCTACAAGGTGGAAAGTGCGGTCTTATTATTTTCCCTATACTTTACACTGGATACTCTTGCTTCCGTGACGAGCACCCCCAAGCCGCGGATTCTCTCCTATGCGACACCTGTCCAGGTATTGCTTGGTAGTGCGGGACTTTTCTCTTTTTTTGCTATTAGGGAAGATTGAATAGCGCAAATATTCGGCAATGCCCATATTCGCCGAATAGGTCCCCGCTATTCGACTATTTGCGAATATTCGATGCGCAATGTAAGTCTATGGGAAAGCTGAATAGTTGCCGAATAGCAACTATTCGGGCTTCCCATAGACTTACATTGCGCATCAAATATTCGCATAACGGCGACCTATTCATTGGATATTCAGAAAGCCGAATATTGCCGAATATTTGTGATTCGATCATCCCTAGTTGCTATCATTATTTTCAAACACTGCATTACCTCTCTTGGGCAGGGAGTTAACTACAGCTTCAAAGGTGCCACTCAAAACCTCTTTCACTTCTCCATGACAACATCATGGAGCTGGTGGATGTTAGAGACATTGCGATCCTACACCTTTTGTTTGAGGAGGCCCCACAGATGCTCAATAGGGATGCTCATGCTTAGCCCATCCACTACCTTTACCGTCAGTTTGAATAACAAGACAGTGGTCACCATGGAGGTGTATTTGGGGTAGTTATCATGTTGGAATACTGCCTTTTGGTCCAGTTTCCAAATGGAGGGGATCATGCTCGGCTTCATTATGTCACAGAACATGTTGGCATAGATTGTAAGCTGCGAGCAGGGCCTCCATTCCTATTCTATCTGCTGAACTATGTGCTATTTTGTTTTTCTCTGTACAAGCCCCCACCTGATTGTAAAGTGCAGCAGAATATGTTAGTGTGGCGCCCTGGACTAGCCAGGTCGTCACAGGTACTGCAACACACACACCCCCACCCTGAGACAGGCACATCAGCCACACACAAAATCCTTGTTGCCTCCCTCCAGGGGCTGATGTCCACACCAGTTGGGGTGGAGCCAGGCAGTTGGCCCCACCCACTGAGGAGTTCACAGTCCTGGAGGCGGGAAAAGGAAGGGAGTGGAGAGTTCAGTTTTAGGCGGTGGTAGTGGAAGAGCAAACTGACTGTGTCCGGGAGTGTGGCCCGGGCACATACAGCAAGGTTGGCAGACGGTGGTGGCCATCTGCAGGAGAGGTGGATCAACGCGGAACCGTAGGACCGGGGACGGGCGGTGGCCCGCCGGTACCGAACCGGGGAGCGAAGTGAAGCCAGCACACACAGGCAGGGCCTGCGGACCCCGACCAGGCTTGGAGCCGCCATTAAAGGTCAAATCCGTCAGTGACCGGAACCCCAGGAGTTTCCTAGCAGCAAAGACCCGATAGAAGGCAACCGTCCGACCAGTGAAGGAAATACAGCTACCGCCACAGCTAGAGTTCCAAGGGCCAGAGCCTGCGGGCAAAAGGGCTCCTCCGGCACCTATACGCTGGGGAGTGGGTTACCGGTGGGAAGCCATCGGAGCCGAACACTTAAACAGGTGCAGGGAAAGACAGCCACCATCAACTGTCCAGGAGAAGCCACAGCAGCCGGCTGCGGGACCCATCCATCCAGCCGTTTGGTTTACCAGAGACTTTGCATACATCTGTTACTGAGTGAGTACACCAGTGTCCCGGCGACCCTGCACCTCGCCAGCCCTGCTTCCCCGTCAACCTCACCTGGCCCCGGGACCACCAACCCCTACCCACGGGGGGGGGAAACATCCCAGCTGCTCCCTAACAACGCTCCCGGGATCCCCGTCACCAGCAGCGGTGGTGCCCACCTTCACCACAAACCGTGGGTGGCGTCACGGACTCAAATCCCCAAACCAACCTACCCCCTTTCACTCATGGGCGAGGAGTGCCGCTCGAGTCCCGAGATCCGGCCCACCGCTCGAGCCACCGAGCAGCAGCAGCAGCAGCAGCTGGACCCGAGCGCCAGCGCAGTCGAGCAGCGCACCCCCTGCCCGCGACATTAGCGCTATAAAAATAGCTATTACTATTATACATGGTTCCCTTAGGAAACTGTAGCTTCTCACAGCTGGCAGCGCACATGCTGCCCCAAACCATGACAATCCCATCATCATGGTTCTCTGTAGGCAAGACACACTTGTCTTTGTACTCCTTACCTGGTTGACACCATCTGGACAAAATAAGTTTATATTTGTCTCATCAGACCACAGAACATGGTTCAAAGGCTAACCAAATTTGAATAAACAAAACAGGGGTCCAAAAAGTGTCAAAACCAACCCTGTATAAAATATACCTTTTAATGAAAATATTTAAAAAAAACACATTTATATCAAAACACTCAAAATGCGGTCTTTTTGAGAGAAGACCAAAGATCATTAATCACCAAGAATAGAGGTGGTGGTCTAGCCCTAATGGACCTTAGAATTTCCTACCTAGTAGTAGAAGGTAGGCTTCCCTAAGTTATGACGCACCCCCACTCAACTTCGGGACTCCCTAGAAGTCCCTAGTATTGGTGTACTCTCATTTGCCGAAACTAGGAGATAAACCAAAGTGACAAATCATTAAAACACAGAGCCATTAATAGAATAACTATATTCACTTATCTCAAGCATAAGCCAGTCCCAGGTGCTGATCCCAACGCATTTCCCCCCCATAGTATTTGGGGTTCTTCAGGGGACAATCTTATGTGAGGCCCATAGAGAAGGATGCCACATTTTGGGTCCAGAATGTTTGAGGTATTGTACTTTTACAGCCCCTTTTCATGCAGTTATTTTTAGCTACAGCCAAAAGTGGATCCAATGCATGAAGAATTATAATTCCTTGCTTTACATTTCCCACTGCTTTTGAATTCATTTCTGCAATTGGCATGTGTGATTCTAGAGTAACTATCATTTTTACAAAATTTTGATATAAACCTCACTTGTGGACAAAACCAAAGTCTATACTAATGCTTCTCTGGATTTGCAATGTGGAGTTATTTCTTTTGGTCAGTTAATTATTTCCCATAATTTCCTGACCTGCCACTCATCTGTAAAATAAGCAACAGGGTAAAACCATCCTACCACACTTGTCAACAAGCCCAGCCACAACGAGAGGCTTATTTTCAGTGGGTCAGAGCTATAGTTGCAGGCTACCCCTATATCTAAATATCGGAGCCAAGGCGGAGTAATTTGTTGGTTCCCTCTGTGGCACCGAGCCCCCAGTACATGTCCTACCACTACACCCTTTGCTATCTTTAACCGTCAATTTTCCTTCACTGAGAAGTTAATTGTACCTTCGTGCAGTTACCATCCACTCATACACATACTTAGTATCCACCACATTTTTAGAAAGTAGCCACCAGAAAGTTTGTTTAACCACAAATGGGAACTTCTCCAGAACCTCATGTACCACAAATCACTCGGTAATCTGAAAAATGTTATGTAGGCTCAAACTTTCCTGTTCGCTGCAAGAAAAAAATGAAAGAACAATGTTGTTGAATATTTTAGACTATGTGCATCTGTAAAGATGACTTCACATAAACAATTTTTGGGAAATTAGCCAATGCAGTTTTTTACGCAGCCAAAAAAATGGATTCCATAAAATTTACAATGCCTTTGAGTCAAGTCAAGTCATAGTTCAAGTTTAAGTTTTGAATTTCACTTATGGTGAGTGCCGCACATTTTCTTTCATTTTGGACCTTTATAGACACAAAACTAATAGGTATGTTTTTTTAACTATTTCTTATGTTCTTTATTTCAGAATGGGGAAAAGGGAGTGATATAAACGCTTATAGATTTTTTTATTTCTTTCATATTTTTACAATAATTTACTTTTACATTTTGCTTTGTTTTAAAGTCTCCATAGGGTGACAGTATTTCAATATAAAAGTGTAACTGACGTGAAAAGAATAAAAAATATATATAGAGATATATGTGTATTTATATATATATATATATATTGTAACGTTGCGCCCTGCAACGTGGGGGTTTCACTCGCTTGCAGCGGTGTGAGGTAGCTTCAGCAACACATGTACACAGTCTCTTCATAGAAATTCTGGCAGTTTATTAAAAACACTCAGCATAAACTGCCCTCAAACATAAACAATAAGTCCATAATGGAAGTTTAGCAACTTCCCCACTCTCTGGCTCCTGCCAGCGTACAACTCTAGCCAAGGTTCCTTCCAGCACCCAGGGCCCTCTGCAGACCCCTGTCTGTCTCTCCTCCTGGAGAGATTCGGCCCTACAGCCCTGGCCTGGCTGCACTCACCTCAGACTCAATATCAGAGCCTTGTGATCAGCCTCCATGCAGGCTGATACACCCAAAGCTCTCGGCTCTGCTCTCGCTTGTTTCCAGTCCACACACTGGACATCTAGAGCCAGTCTCTCTCTAGACTGCCCTAGACACACTTCTCCAGGTTCAGAGACAGGATTGCTTTAACCCCTGGAGCCACACCCACAGGTGGTAAGGAGTGTGTAATCAGCATCACACACCCTTCCATGGCTCTACATGTAATGCAATCCTGTGGAACCACAGGTCCCAGCCAGCTTCACATTGCAGAGCACCCACGCTTCTGCAAAACATGCCGGCCCTTTGTAATACAGCCGGTTGATACCTCACAATATATATATATATATAAAATTTATTAACAAGTCAAAAAAGATGAAAAAAAATTTTGTATAAAGGTAACCTAAGAATATTTGCACATGTCTTTTACACATGGTTAAACCCACAATGTTTTCAAAAAGTAAGATGCTTGAAGATGTAAGGGGATGGCCTTACTGTCTATGTTCACCCTTGAAAACATCAGTGGTGTTGTATAGTGTAATGTGTATCGTGTCATGTGTTATTGTGATGCTATGTAAAGTACAATTGGATAAGTGTTAATAAAGTATAATATGAAGTGTGATGTGTTGGTAGCGATAAACTCTAGGGTAGAAGAGAGTTAATGTTTGAGACTAGCCCATAGTGGGATGGGCTATAATGCAGGGACAGTGACAGGTTCCTGTAGGAAATTCAGACAAGGTTCAGCCTTAGACAGGTTTGGTTAGTAGCAGCATGAAATACCTAGCGGATGATGTGGTTGTCTCTGCAGTGAGAGAGGCTCGAGAACGAGACAAAGAATAGCGAGATCCAGAATACTGAGAGAATGAGAGTTAACTTAGGTTCAGAGAGATCTGTTGGAGATGTGTCAGAAAACTGACCAAAGGAAAGAGAGAGTGAGTGCGACAGATTCTGGGACAGAACACCTAGCAGCATGGCCTTGAGTTTGCAACTCTTAAAGGTAAAGGGCCAGGAAGACAGAATGGAAACGTGAGAGCAAGTGCTGCCCCAGGTAGGAGTTCCTTAAGCATCAGGATAGCTTGGAGCTAAGTTTTCTTTCACCATATTGGCAAATCAATCCTCTAAAAAGCGGATAAGATGGGGAACCGAAGGTGGAACATAACACATTTATGGACTGTATGGTGCTTAGCTGGGTGGCGGTAAAGCAAGTGAGGCAAATGGAGCCAGAACTAAGTGAGTGTGAAGAAGTAAAGAAGCTGTGTTTAGAGATTCTCTGCACTCAAGATAAAACATGTGAGTAGTTCTGCACCTGCTATGTAATGTACAAAGTTGCTATCAATTGGCTCTTTAGTAATTGACTGTTTTTAAAGAACTGGTGGGCTCTCTCATTGAATTGGTGAACATCTGGTCCCGGTCAGTCAGAGCTATCAGCATCGTGTGACCTACAAAGGTGTACTGCCTCCTTGAGACTAGTCCACACACCAAGCTAGGAACCCCTTTCATACAGCATGCTGGTGTACCATAAATGCAGACCTCGCCCACGACTACTGCCAAAGACACCATAATTTTGTATTTTTTAACATTTTTTTTATATTGTTTGCTAAGCGTATGTTTGTCACTTTTGAATATCTGTTGGGGGTTGTCATTTTACCATCATTTTTTCCCTTTTTAACAAGAAGAAGAACCTCTAGCGGTTTCTGAAACAAAATAGTAGGAAAATGCTCAAAAAAATCTTTTCGGCATCTTTTGAGCCTTCCCATTGACTTACAGGTGCATCTCAATAAATTAGAATATTGTCAAAAAGGTAAATTATTTCAGTAATTCAATACAAAAAGGGAAACACATTATATAGAGTTATTACAAACAAAGTGATCTATTTAAAGTGTTTTTTTCTGTTAATGTTGATGATTATGGCTAACAGCCAATGATAACTCAAGTCATTATCTCAGAAAATTAGAATAATTACCGCAAACACCTGCAAAGGCTTTCTAAGCATTTAAAATGGTCCCATAGTCTGGTTCAGTAGGCTATAGAATCATAGGGAAGACCGCTGATTTGACAGTTGTCCAAAAGGCAATCAATGACACACTCCACAAGGAGGGTATGCCACAAAAGGTCACCACACACAGACGTATCCAGGACATGGGCTACAAGTGTCACATTCGTTGTGTCAAGCCACTCATGAACAATAGACAACGCCAGAAGCATCTTACCTGGGCCAAGGAGAAAAAGAACTGGACTGTTGCTCAGTGGTCCAAGGTGTTGTTTTCAGATGAAAGTAAATTGTACATTTAATTCGAAAAAGGTGGTCCCAGAGTCTGGAGGAAGAGTGGAGAGGCCACAATCCAAGCTGCTGAGGTCTAGTGTGATGTTTTCACAATCAGTGATGGTTTGGGGAGCCATGTCATCTGCCGGTTTAGGTCCACTGTGTTTTATCAAGACCAAAGTCAACACATCCGTCTACCAGGAAATTTTAGAGCACTTCATGCTTCCCTCTGCTGACAAGCTTTTTGGAGATGGAAATTTCATTTTCCAGCAGGACTTGGCTCTTGCCCATACTGCCAAAAGTACCAATGCATGGTTTAATATCCACTGTATCACTGTGCTTCATTGGCCAGAAAACTCGTCTGACCTAAACCCCATAGAGAATCGATGGGGTATTGCCAAGAGGAAGATGAGAGACACCAGACCCAACAATGCAGACGAGCTGAAGGCTGCTATTAAAGCAACCTGGGCTTCCATAACACCTCAGCAGTGCCACAGGCTGATCGCCTCCATGCCACGCTGCATTGGTGCAGTAATTCATGCAAAAGGATCCCCAACCCAGTATTGAAGCATTTACTGTACAGACTTTTCAGTAGGTGCCAACATTTCTGAGTATAAAATATTTTTTTTAGTTGTTCTTATATAATATTCTAATTTTCTGAGATAATGACTTTTGGGTTTTCATTGGCTGTAAGCCATAATCATCAACATTAACAGACATAAACACAAGAAATAGATCCCTCTGTGTGTAATGACTCTATATAATATATAGGAATAGATCCCTCTGTATGTAATGACTCTATATAATATATAGGAATAGATCCCTCTGTGTGTAATGACTATATAATATATAGGAATAGATCCCTCTGTGTGTAATGACTCTATATAATATATATAAAAATAGATCTCTCTGTGTGTAATGACTCTATATAATATATAGAAATAGATCCCTCTGTGTGTAATGACTCTATATAAAATATGTGTTTCCCTTTTTGTATTGAATTACTGAAATAAATTAAGTTTTTGTGGATATTCTAATTTATTGAGATGTACATGAGACCGATTTGATATATGGTATCCTGCTTTTTATGAAGTATCTTTCAGGTCTCAGAAACCTGCCATTTAGCATTTCAAAAAGACAGACTGTCTAAAGCGGGCTTACACGCTACGATATATCTAACGAGATGTCGGTGGGGTCACGTCGTAAGTGACGTACATCCGGCATCGTTAGTGATATTGTAGCATGTGACAGCTATGAACGAGCAGAAATACTCACCTTCTCATTCATCATTGACACGTCGCTCATTTTCTGAAAATCGAACGTCCTGTTGTTCATTGTTCCTGAGGCAGCACACATCGCTCCGTGTGACACCCCGGGAACGATGAACACAGCTTACCTGCGTCCCGCCGGTAATGCGGAATGAAGGAGGTGGGCGGGATGTTTACGTCCCGCTCATCTCCGCCCCTTTGCTTCTATTGGCCGGCTGCCGCGTGACGTCGCTGTGACGCCGAATGTCCCTCCCCCTTCAGGAAGTGGATGTTCGCCGCCCACAGCGAGGTCGTTTGGAAGGTAAGTGCGTGTGACGGAGGGTTACAGCATTGTGCGACACGGGCAACAAATTGCCTGTGCCGCACAAACGATGGGGGCGGGTGTGATCGCACGACTAATTGAAGCATATAAAGCAGCCTTAACTGTTCATTCTCTTTTAATCAGGTTTGTGGATTGAACAACATCAGACGTATATTGTTTCACGTGAAGAAGAATCTCTTCTCATTGTTGTGTAGTGGGACAATTTCATCTCACTTCATAGCTCCAAGAATCTTCTCAGAAAGAACATTAAAGATTCTGAAACTAGAAGAGGCTCTTACTCGATTACCCTTCTCCCAGCAGGAGTACATCATGCAAAGCAATTCGAAGCAGGTTTGAAGAAAAAAAAGAATTGAGGTGGGGACAAAATGCCTCAAATAAGAATCTTGTGGAATTTAGAACAAAGAAGACTAATTCACAATTACTTGTAACATAGCAAAGAGCTGAAAATTTGCCCTAGGCTGTCATAAAGCCAAATAAAGACTGTGAATGTGAATAGACATCACTTTCCCCCCTTTTTAACCTCCCACTTTCTTGAAGCCTCCAAAACAATGCAGAGATGTTTCCAGATTCTTACTAATTGCACCCATCAACTCTTCTTCAGAGACCTTTTTTCCTCCTCCCCTAAGTAACTAGGCACAGCACTTTACATGTGGAACCTCAGTATGTTTCAGGTTTGTATTGCCTGTTGTTGTTATGTTTGCTTTTGATGTTGTACCTTTGGAAAAAAATTAGTGTGTTGGACAAAAATGTAAAAGGTTAATTTCACAATTTAGCCTTGTTATAAATTGCCAGGAACGTGTAATATTCCTCTAAAACACCTCTATCAGTAGAATTAACCCCTTCACCTCCAGGTAATTTTCCATTTTTCATTTTTGTTTTTTTCTCCCCTTCTTCCAAAAGTCATATTTTTTTTTTTATCTTTCCATCAATATAGCCATATGAGGGCTTGTTTCTTGTGGGATGATTTGTACTTTTTAATGACACCATTCATTCTGCCACATATTGTACTGGAAAATGGGAAAACATTTCCAAGTGTAGTGAAATTGCAAAAAAAGTGCCAGTGCACAATAGTTTTTTGGAGGTTTCATTTTCCATGTTCACCATATGATATAACTCACCTGGCAATGATTCTTCAGGTCCGTACGAGTTCGTAGATATCAAAAATGTAGAGTTTTGCTTTAATATAACTGGTTGAAAAATTTCAGAAGTTTGTTAAAAAAAATAAAGAAAAGAATAGCACTTTTGTTGCCATTTTCCGAGAAGCGTAGCATTCTCAATTTTTTTGGATCTGGGGCTCAGTGATGGCTTATTTTTTGTTTCTTGAGCTGACTTTTTAATTATACCACATTTGGATAGATGTGATGCTTTGATCGCCTGTAATTGCATCTTAATACAATGTGGTGGGTGGTGGCGATCAAAAAAACTTAATTCTGGTGTTTTGATTTTTTTTTTTCGCTACCGATTAGATTAATTGTTTTTATATATTGATACATTTCAAAAAGTGGCAATGCTAAATATGTGTATTTTTTATTTTGTTTTGTTTATTTTCTTTGGGGCAAAAGAGGATTGATTTGAACTTTTAGAGTTTTTTTATTTTTTCATAATTTTAAAAGTTTTTTTTACATTTCACTAATTCTACCCTTCCCTTGGGTAATTGGGAAATTCTTCCCTTGATTCTACTAGTCCAACTTGAAGCCTGCACTGTCCAATCACTTCTGCTGTTCAGAGCAATGCTTCAGCATCTAACGGAACAGCAGAAATGCTGGTCTCCTGTGAATGCTGGCATTCACAAGAACTTCATCATGACAGCGACAGGTGTCATTAGCTGACCACCGGCTGTCATGACAAGCCATAGGCAGGCCATGATCGCGTGGCTGGGAACAGCACGATCCTTGTTGGAACAGGTTAAGTCCCCCTGTCAGAGCTTGATAGCAGGATTTAACTACTTAACAGGCATGGGTGGATCTCCTATCAACCCACGCCTGTTTTTGATTAACAAATGAAAGGGTAATCTACTCACACTAAGGTGTAACTTAATTTTGGATGATCCCTACATCCAGTGCTTTTTTTGCGGCAGTACATCCCGGTACGGCGTACCAGAAAATCTGAAGAGCACTGAGGGCCAGCACCTCTGGCTCTGTCTACATTTCTAATTTGTAAACTTTACAAATTAGTCATGTGTGGAGCAGAGGCACAAGCAAAGCAGCTACTGGAGCTTCAGGAGATGCGATGATGTCACTGTAATACTATTGTATGTTCTGAGGATTTCGATAGCGTTAGGGCAATGACAACCAGAGACGAGTTCTTGGTACAAGATGTTTATAATATGTAACCACGGTAGGTACAGAACGGAACAAACACAGCAGAACAAACACACGAAATACTTTCCCGAAACGGAGCGAAGGGAATTCCCGGGGCCACGCACCGGACTCCCCCAGGGAGACCACCAGAGCGAACCCCTATACAGGGACTGTCCGGCAATCACCCCGGAAGGCCTAAATGCGCAGCAGCCGGGACACAAGGGGCAAGTGGTAAAGTCCAGGAGTGTCCGTACGGGATGATAGTCCAGAGTGGTTACAAACCGGAAGGAACCGGGCAGAAGTGCTGAACACAGACGGCAGACGGAGTCCAGGCACAGCTTGAAGAAACCGGGTATGGTCCAGAGTCGGTCGGTATTCTTTCAGGAGGATCCAAAGGCAATCAGGAATTAGAAGCAGCAAGGCAGGAGCACACAGCAAGCAGTATACTCAGGCACTGGACTAGGCTTAGAGGCGGCCTTTTAAGCAGCTGGACAGGAAGTAGGGCAACAGAACAGTAAACTCCATGTTAACCGAGGGCAAGCTTTTGTCAAAAGAGACCTGGAAAACCCGGAAACCTGACATTACTCCCCCCCCCAGAAACGGCCTCAGGACGGATCAGGGCCAGGTTTGTCCGGGTACCGTCGATGAAACTGAGCAATCTTCCGGGGTGCCCGAATGTTACCCATCGGTTCACAGGAATCGTCCTCGGGGGCGTACCCCTGCCAACGTACCAGATATTGAAGCCGACGACGATGGATCCGGGAGTCAATAATGTCCTCAACCACGAACTGCTCCTCGCCGTCGACCATCACAGGCGGAGGAGGAGGCACGACACGACCATGAAACGTATTAGGAGAAACGGGTTTGAGGAGAGAAACATGAAAGACCGGGTGTACCTTCAGATGGTGCGGTAACCGCAGCCGACAGGCCACAGGGCTCACGATCCCGGTGATCTTAAACGGACCGATGAATTTTTGTCCCAGCTTCTGCGAAGGAACACCCAACCTCAGGTTTTTGGTGGATAACCATACAGAGTCCCCTACCTTATACATGGGTGCCGGTTTCCGGTGAGTGTCTGCCGACCTCTTGTAACGCTCCTGAGCCGTAGCCACAGTGTCCTTTAGAATCTCCAGATTTTGTCGTAGCTCTGTCACTCGGTCCTCCACCGCTGGCACCGAAACCGCTATGGGTGACCTAGGCAAAACATTCGGATGGTAACCCAAGTTAGCAAAAAAGGGCGTTACCTTAGTGGAGCTGCTCTGAGTGTTGTTATACGAGAACTCCGCCAACGGAAGCATCTTCAACCAATCGTCCTGCAGATGGCTGACATAACATCGAAGGTATTGTTCCAGGGTTTGATTAGTCCGTTCGGTTTGCCCATTTGTCTGAGGATGGTATGCAGAAGACAAACAAACATCAATCTGGAGTGCCGTACAAAACCCCTTCCAGAACCTAGACGTGAACTGCACGCCCCGGTCAGAGATGATCTCGTCTGGTACCCCATGCAATCGGAATACGTTCTGGATAACCAAATCCACTGTCTCTGCGGCTGAGGGAAGACCGGTACACGGAATAAAGTGAGCAGCTTTTGTCAACCGATCCACCACCACTAAAATGGTATTGTGACCGCCTGAGACCGGCAACTCCACAATAAAATCCATTGAGATAGACCCCCAAGGGCGAGATGGCACGGGTAACGGTTGGAGGAGTCCCGTAGGAGCCACACGAGGGACCTTGCACCGGGCACAAACCACACATGAGTGGACATAGTCCTTTACATCCTTTAAACAGGTAGGCCACCAGAAAAAACGGCTCAAAAATTCCTGCGTCTTCTGTACCCCCCTATGACCAGCCAACACGGAGTCATGGACTAACTTGAGAACCCGAAGTCTTACGGCCTCCGGGACATAAATGCGTCGCTCTCTCAACCACACACCATTCCGAAGAACAAGAGTTACATCATTCGGGGGGGCAGCAAGAAATACGTCACCATCATAGGCCAGCTTGATGTCCTTCCACAAGTCCTGGTCCTGGATTACTCCAACGAAGTTGGCATCCGATAACACGGTCTGAGACGGGGTTCCAGGCACGGAGTCCACGGCGTGGATTCGGGACAAGGCATCGGCTTTCCCATTACGTGAACCTGGACGGTAGGTAACGATAAAATTGAACTGGTTAAGGAATAGGCTCCAACGGGCTTGCCGTGGAGACAGGCACCTGGCAGACTTAAGAAATTCCAGATTACGATGATCTGTGAGTACTATCACTTGCTGCGCGGCTCCCTGTAAGTGGTGTCTCCATTCCTTAAAAGCTGAAATAATCGCCAACAATTCCTTGTCCGCAATGTCATAGTTCCTTTCTGCAGGGGACAACCGGCGGGAAAAGAAAGCACACGGATGCAAGAGACTCTTGTCCCCAGTCCTTTGAGAAAGGATGGCCCCTAATGCATAGTCGGAAGCGTCGACTTCCACGATAAAGGGAAGTGTGGGATTTGGATGTACTAATATTGGCGCTGAGGTAAAACAAACCTTGAGACGATGGAAAGCTTCCTGGGCCTGGGTGGACCACACAAACTTCTGTCCTTTCTTGGTTAACAGAGTGATGGGACGAACGATCTCTGAAAAGTTACGGATAAAGCGTCGGTAAAAGTTGGCAAAACCGACAAAGCGTTGTACCTCTTTGATGTTTCCCGGTTCCGGCCAGTCTAGAATTGCTTGTATCTTGCCAGACTCCATGTTCAGTCCCTGAGGAGAGATGACATAACCTAAGAATTGTATTTGTGAGCAATGGAATTCGCATTTCTCCAGCTTAATGTACAGGTGGTTTTCCCTTAGCCGGGTAAGTACGGTCTTGACGTGCTCCTGGTGTTCCTGTAGGGAATCAGAAAAGATTAGGATATCGTCCAGATAAATCACCATGAATTGGTCCATTATATCCCTAAAAATATCGTTAACTAGATGTTGGAAAGCCGCGGGAGCGTTACAAAGTCCAAAAGGCATCACTAGGTACTCAAAATGTCCATACCGACATCGGAACGCGGTCTTCCACTCGTCTCCGGGACGTATGCGAAGTAGATTATATGCCCCACGGAGATCCAATTTAGTGAATATTTTTGCCTGTTGGACCCTCTCCAATAGCTCAGGAATCAACGGTAACGGATACCGGTTCCGGATGGTTATTTTATTCAGTTCCCGGTAGTCAATACAGGGTCTCAGAGTCCCCTCTTTCTTTTTCACGAAAAAGATGGGTGCCCCTGCTGGTGAGGTAGACGGGCGAATAAATCCCTTGGCTAGACTTTCATCAATGTACTCTTTTAGTGCTTCTAGCTCAGGTGCCGCCAACGGGTAGACATGACCCAACGGGATCTCCGCCCCTGGGAGTAAGTCTATGGGGCAATCATACGGTCTATGCGGGGGAAGCTGATCGGCTTTTCTTTTGTCGCATATATCAGCGAAGTCATGATAAACCGGGGGTAAAACAGGTACCTGTACAGTGCCCTCCGCATTCGGTGTTACTGGAACCGGAACAGTTGGACTAATGGTCGGACCACTCTGCGGTGGAAAGGATATTTCCTTAGTCTCCCAATCGATGACAGGATTTGTAGACCGTAGCCACGGAATACCTAAAATAATCGGAAAATGAGGAGAAGAAATTACCATGAAAACAAGGGTCTCCTGCTGACCTGGCTTCATCACGCATTCTAGCGGTACTGTTTCCCGATCAACTGGTCCAGAGATTAACGGAGATCCGTCTACCGTCTCCATGGTAACCGGTGAGGATCTTTGCTGAGTCCGGATACCGTGTTTCCTGGCAAAAGAAGAGTCCATGAAATTTCCCCCTGCCCCAGAGTCTATCATTGCAGAGGTAGGTATTAGCTGTCCCTCCCACCGGATCTGAATGGGAAGCGAGCAATGGGTATATTTCCCTTCTGAGTCCTTCGGTGAGGTTGACATTACAGTCAAGGGAAATACCGCATCCAAGTGTCCACTTGCCTCAGAGATATCGGACTCTGCGTCCGTGTTGTCACACTCTGCCATGGCTGCCAATACCTTATTTGGGCGATTTGGACGTTTCGGGCAGTCGATCAAGAAATGGTCCGATTGACCGCAATAGAAACACAAACGCTCACGGAGCCGGTGTTCACGACGTTCGTTGGTCTCTCGCTTTTGCAGAGAGTCCACTTGCATAGGAACGTCCTCGGCCTCCCGTGGCGTCCTGAGAGCGGGTTCTCTGGAAGGAAACGCAAAGTTGTTTACACGGTTTACAGCTGCCCATTTTTCCTGTCTACGTTCCGTCAAGCGGGTATCAATACGCACACAGTGCTGGAGAAACAGTTCAAAATCCCCTGGAGATTCGGAACGAGCTAACTCGTCCTTGATGGTACCGGACAAACCTTTTCTGAAAACAGACAATAATGCATTGTTTCCCCAGTCGGTGTCTACCACTAACCTCTTGAACTCAGTGGCGTATTCAACGACAGAACGCTTTCCCTGACGTAAGGAAAGGAGAGCCGATTCAGCGGTAGCACGGCGATTCGGATCATCAAACATTTGCGCCATTGCGGTCAGAAAGTCATCCAGGTGATTTAAACGAATGTCCCGATTCTCTATCATAGGATTAGCCCAAGCCAGTGCTCGTGAGGTTAATAACATGATTATACATAACACTTTTGACCGGTCAGAACGGTAATAATCAGCATGTACATCAAAAAACAGTATACATTGGTTAACAAATCCACGAAACTGACTACGATCACCATTGAAACGGAATGGGGGTAACCTAGGCATACCGGCAGCTGATACGGACGTAGTGGGGACGGCTTCCTGAGCCTCCACTCTGACTTGCAAATCCTGAATAGCCGGACCCAGTACCTGGTGATCATGGCCCAGCTGTGCCTCTACATCTCTAAGTTTAGTTTGTACCGCCTCCATCTCCTGCTGTAAGGAGTTAATCATGGAAAAGAGCTGATCTACTCGTGTCTCAGTCATTGCCCCAGCGAAATCCTCTTATGGCCTGAGTATAATGTAATACTATTGTATGTTCTGAGGATTTCGATAGCGTTAGGGCAATGACAACCAGAGACGAGTTCTTGGTACAAGATGTTTATAATATGTAACCACGGTAGGTACAGAACGGAACAAACACAGCAGAACAAACACACAAAATACTTTCCCGAAACGGAGCGAAGGGAATTCCCGGGGCCACGCACCGGACTTCCCCAGGGAGACCACCAGAGCGAACCCCTATACAAGGACTGTCCGGCAATCACCCCGGAAGGCCTAAATGCGCAGCAGCCGGGACACAAGGGGCAAGTGGTAAAGTCCAGGAGTGTCCGTACGGGATGATAGTCCAGAGTGGTTACAAACCGGAAGGAACCGGGCAGAAGTGCTGAACACAGACGGCAGACGGAGTCCAGGCACAGCTTGAAGAAACCGGGTATGGTCCAGAGTCGGTCGGTATTCTTTCAGGAGGATCCAAAGGCAATCAGGAATTAGAAGCAGCAAGGCAGGAGCACACAGCAAGCAGTATACTCAGGCACTGGACTAGGCTTAGAGGCGGCCTTTTAAGCAGCTGGACAGGAAGTAGGGCAACAGAACAGTAAACTCCATGTTAACCGAGGGCAAGCTTTTGTCAAAAGAGACCTGGAAAACCCGGAAACCTGACAGTCACGTACATGTGACTTGGGTGGGCGGAGCCATGGATTTATGCCCAGCGGGAAAGAAGCTGGAGAAGATGGAGGAGTGCAGGGTATGTGAGAGAGGGGTGCAGAGGGCGGCAGGCTTTGCAGGGGGAAGAAGGATACAGGGGTGATAGAGTGAGATCAGGGGTATGGAGAATTGAGAGACGAGGGGGATGGAGGATTAAGAGATCAGGGGTATGGAGAATAAAGGGAGCAGGAGGATGGAGGGAACAGGGGGATGGAGAATGGAGGGAGCAGGGTTCATTCAGTTTTGTTTCGTAAAACTTGTCTTAGATGGAGACAAAATAACGCCCTATTTCTAGGTTGGTGCAGCTCTGGTACGCAAAAGACCCCGAACAGACGTGGAGACAGAAACAAATCAGATGCTAGAGCAGAACGTGGCCACCGGTTCTTCAACTATTGAACCTGCATCAGCTAGTGTTAATGATTATGATGAATTTGGTTGAAATTTGGCAATTCTTATAGAATACAGCCTAGGTAAGTCAAAAATCATATTTTGCAAGTGAAAAAAAACGATTATACAGTATTAGTCATTTTTTATTTTTCTTTTGAAATCTGAATTACCTAGTTTTTGATTGAAATTAGCGTACAGACTACAAAACTGAATAATGAGAAACAGGGCCGCACCGTCCATCCTCGAGCAGTTTTCTCAGGCGGCACTATATTCAGGGGGGCGGCAATGCGGCCGGGGGGTGGAGCTGTATGGGGACTGCTGTTTTCCGCCGCCCAGTGCCTCAACAGGAAACCGTGAACAGGATCTCCCTGCCGCCCGACAGCATGAGAGGATCCTCTCCCCGCCCCTCAATCTCGGCCACCGGCTGACAGATTCCCCCCGCTCCTCAATCTCAGCCGCCGGCGCCTGACAGCACCCCCCCTCCGCTCCTTGCCTCAAAAAAAGCACTGCCTACATTTATTGACTCACCTCTCCGTATGCCTCAACCAACTTGGGGAAGAAATAAGAACCAGGCTAAGGCTTAATTAAAACCTTTCTGAGAAAGAAGGGTGGATAAGAGTGCATAGTCCGGCAGGGGGCCCAATATATACTAAAAATAAATTACTGAAAGGGACTACACAGCTTTAGTAGAACATCAATATATGATGTAGGCAGTTTACAAACATACGGTATACACTGTTCATCAGCAGTATATAATTAATTAAAATATGAATTTGCCTATTTCTTCTCCAGTTTAGTTGAGGACTGGATATTAATTTGGTTCCCACCTTTTGCGGAATTATTTATCACCAGGGGAAACAAAAGATTGCATTTTAGAATTCACAATCCTTTTACTCAACTAACAGAATTTATAAGGGGAGCCGTTCCCATCAAAATCAATAGGTTTGACCAACTTTACTCTCAGAGGATTGTTTCAGTTCTTATTAGTATCAACTTGGGTAATAGAAGTACATTAGCAAACTATTGTAAATGCAGATACTGAGAATTACACCCACAGGTGAATGAATTTGTTTCCAGCAGCTTATCCAAAATTTGCAACAAAAATTAGTTTAAAAACATTAATTTGATGTAAACAAGTTAAAAAACAAGAGAATTCCATAACATAGAATGGACTTACACGTTTTGAACGTAGAAGTTGTTCTTCTAGCTTGATTCTATAGCGTACTGAGCTCCATTTAACAATGCCGTAAATGGAACTTACATTAATGACATAAATTCATAACAATAAAGCTGATACAAAAATCAACAAATTCTAGTGCATTGATATAACTACATTAAACCAGATTTTATAGTCATACCTTAAGGAATTCTCTTATTCAATTCAAATATCCTACATATTTGTGTAAAGCTCGTTGTTTGTCACTTCTACTTTTGGGTGTAGGTAATTTTTCCAGGGCGTTTACTATAAGGCAATTAACATTTCCTTTGAGAAGGTTGAGGAAACGTTGTGCCATATAAACTACAAGTAGTTTTATTTTGTGCATTCTAAATTTGGCAAGGTTGTGGTCTTGTAGTGCACTCAACATATTATATTTTACATATCTCACCTGTTATGACATATACTGTGGATGTACTTCCACAATTTAAGAATGATTTAATATTATACTCTTTGCCCAATAGAGTGTAAATAGTCTTTATTTTTGTTTTATACATATCGATGTCTAAACCGCATGGTTTCTGGACGACTTTATGAGCCAATGGTGGAAAGCCAATTTTAGGAAGACACATGTGATTTGTTGGCATGATTACTGGATGATATTTGAGTACCAATTGTAACACCTCTCTTGGTAACAAATTTGTAACCAGAAGTATATTTTTTAATGAATTATCAGTACACTGAATGGGCAAATTATTTTTAATTATATTAATCATTTGATAATAGTTTTGACTGTATTGTGTTGAAATAATGATAGGTTGTTTTTGATTAAAAAAATTTATAGTTTTTTTTGTGTAAAATATTAATTCCTCATATTTAAACTGGCTACTTTTTTGGCTTCTCCTAAGATTCTAAATTAATATTCCTATCAGAGAGGCGATTATCAATAGTGGAGCATTCTTTTGTATAGTTTGCAGATGTGAAGTAGCATCTTTTAGCACTGACATATTTTCCAACAGGCAAATTGCTAACAAAGTGTTTAAGATGGCAACTAGTAGCAAACAACAAGGAGTTGCCAACTGTTGGTTTTCTGTGAATTTGGAAATATTCTTTATGGGTGATATTGTCTCCAAAGCCAGGCCATCCTACCACCTACCTGTCCCAGAACCTGTACTGCCTGAATCCAGTACCTGTTCCTGTCCTGCCTGTCTCCAGTTCCTGTACCTGTCTTGCCTGTCCGTGTACCCGAACCTGACCTGCTACTCTCCAGTACCTGCCCATCAAACCTGTTTACTAATTGTACTCAATCTGTCAGGCTCTACTACCAGCCCCATCCTGTCTGTCCTCTGTACCTGCATCCCTGACCTTCGGGTCAGCTGCTCCAACACCATTGACTGCCCTTGAGTAGTAGGCCTTGAGTAGTACCTGGTGTCTACCGGCAGTCCAGTCCATCTTCACCATCAGAGGCTCTCGTGAAAACCCAGTAAGTACATCTCTCCAGGTTAAGAATAGTCAGTGGCGCAGGGGTCCACACCCACTAGCATAAACGTTTGCTCAGCCAATGTACCCCACTGACTCTAATCCTCCACCATTCACAGAATGATTTCAGGAGATGTTCTGCCAGCAGGATCAAATCCTGACCTTCCTATGGTTGGTAAATGTCTTTTTGAAAACCCGAACGTCAGCCATTTTTCCTGCAACAACTTTGGCAGCAACTACCCAGTCGGCAACCCTCACATCCAGAACTGGTCTACATCTGTCTGCTCCACCATGATTTGATGATGACCCCGAATTATGCTGAAGGTTCATCAAATAGTGCACACTGCACTTTGAACTGCTGTCCTACTAGTTCACTTCTGACCAGGCCAAAGTGGCTTACTTAATATCCCACCTGGGAGGAGAGACGCTTGCCTGGCTCAACAACCTATGGGATAGAGGAGACCCTGTCATATCGTACTTGCAGATCTTCCTGGGGCTTTCCACAAGGTCTTTGACAAGCCAGACTCCTCTCAATTGGAATGGTACAATGAGGCACTGGTAGCTGGCTTATGGGACTGTCTGTCTGGAAAGATCAATGACGTACTGGCTGATTATGACATTCTGCCTACCCTAGATGACCTAGTCACCTTGGCTACTGGAATCAATCTTATGTTCCAGGAACAAACCAGAAAGGTGATGCACGAGAAGGGACAGGTGCATCTGGCTCCATCCTTACAGAGGCCACTCACTTCCCAGCCTTTGGCATCCACTACCACTCCTGAACCAATGCAGGCTGAGTGTCAAACTCATTGAATGACAGAAACACGGTTCTGCCAAGGGTTTGTGCTTTTACATCAGTAGCATGGAACATATAATGCGTTCATGTCCCATGAAGTCAGGAAACTCCCAAGCCTAGGGCCTTTTGAAGAGGCTGCCCTTGGTGAAAGTAACTCCTCTCCTTGATTGACTCTATCCCTGTTCGTGTCATATGGTTATACCCAGTTTGTTGAAACGGCTTTCCTAAACTCCAGATCGTCAAGGAATTTCCTGCAGAAAACCAAGATGGATCAGTATCAGATTGCAGTTCAAAGTCTTCGGAGTCCTTTCGTGGTGTCATCAGTTGATGGAAGGGTCTTATTTGAGGCCATATATTTTGTTAACGAGCAGGTGGAGCTTCGGTTAGGAATTCTGCAAACTGAGAAGATATTTATTTCATGCTTTCTAACCTGCCTCATCCTCTTCTCCTGGGTCTGTCTTGGCTCCGTATTTATGAACACATCCTAGATGGGGGATCAAAAGAGGTACTCTTTTGGGGGCAGTCTGATCATAAAAGGTGTCTCATCCCTGTGCAGTCAGTCCAACAGATGGCAACAGTGGCGTAACTAGAGATTGATGGGCCCCGGTGCAAAGTTCGGACCCAGCCCCCCTCCACGTACACCGATATTTGGGGTATGGGATGACACTGACACTCGCGGTACATGATAATCATGCTGACACTTGGCTCTTACTCTCAGCACCCAGGTTTCCCATGATCTAAAATCCCTCTATCAGCACTCAGCTTTCCTATGTTCTGATATGCATCTTTTCAGCGTAAAAAACTGGGGAAAACAGTTTTTTTGCCGCGCTAAGAGACCACGAGCATGAATATAACAATTTGTTCTTTTATTTAGGTCATTCCAACGCGTTTCAGAGACTCATCTGCCTCCTTCCTCAGGGAAAAGAATTGTTCAATCATGATTCTTTTCCCTGAGGAAGGAGGCAGATGAGTCTCCGAAACGCGTTGGAATGACCTAAATAAAAGAACAAATTATTATATTCATGCTCGTGGTCTCTTAGCGCGGTAAAAAAACCCGTTTTCCCCAGTTTCTTTACGCTGAAAATTTGCTCTGTAACGGGGCTGCTGCTGAACCACCTAAGCGCTCATCCACGTCTGCAAAGGGGTTGTGACTGGCACAACCCTGCCAGTTGAGTGCATTGTTTTTTTCCTTTTCCACCCTGTAAACCGGGTAAGACCCTATTTCGCCTTTTTCTCTCCCATCACAGCGCCTGATATGCATCTTGTCATCGGCACCCAGCTTTCCAATGCTCTGCTATACATCTTTCCCTCAGAACCCAGCTTTCCCATATCAGACCATGGAAAAGCTGGGTGCCGAGAGAAGATTATAGCAGAGCATGGGAAAGCTGGGTGCTGAGGGAAAGAGCCTTTTTCCCTCAGCACAAAACGTTTGCATCCCATACTTGCATCCCATATCCCCACATAGCCTTCCATATAGTATAAAGGGTCCCACATAACCCTTTATAGAATAGAATGCACCCCCATAGTCCTCCATGTATTATAATGCATTTCCCATAGTTCTCCATGTATTATAATTCTCCCCATAGTACTCAATATATTATACTGCACCACATAGTCCTCAATGTTTTATAATGCACCCCCATAGTTCATGTATAAGGTAGCCTCCATAGTCCACCATACATTATAATGTAGCCCCCATAGTCCTATATTTATTATAATGCAGCCCCATAAACCTTCATATTGTATTATGCAACCCCATACTCCTCCATGTAAATGCACCCCTATATTCCATGTGTAAGGTGTCCTTCAGTTTGTATAATGCAGCCACCCCAGGCCTCCATGTGTATAATGCAGCCTCCACCAGGCCTCCCTGTGTATAATGCAGCCCCCACCAGGCCTACCTGTGTATAATGCAGTCCCCACCAGGCCTCCCTGTGTATAATTCAGCCCACACCAGACCTCCCTGTGTATAATGCAGCCTCCCCCAGGCCAACCTGTGTATAATGCAGCCTCCCCCAGGCCAACCTGTGTACAATGCAGCCCCCACCAGGCCTCCCTGTGTATAATGCAGCCCCCACCAGGCCTCCCTGTGTATAATGCAGCCCCCACCAGGTCTCCCTGTGTATAATGCAGCCCCCACCAGGTCTCCCTGTGTATAATGCAGCCTCCCCCAGGCCTCCCTGTCTATAATGGAGCCTCCCCCAGGCCTCCCTGTGTATAATGCAGTCTCCTGCAGGACTCCCTGTGTATAACGAAGCATCCCCCAGGCCTCCTTGTGTATAATGCAGCCTCCCCCAGGCCTCCTTGTGTATAATGCAGCCTCTACCAGGCCTCCCTGTGTATAATGCAGCACCCCCAAGCCTCTGGCCACCGTGTACTCACTGATTAAAAATAAAAATTACTCACCTCGTTCGTTTCACCACTGCTCCGTCCTTACCTCTGTCCTCCGTTCCACTGCTGCTCCATCCTCACCTCTGTCGTCCGTTCCCCTGCTGCTCCGGTCAGCATCCTCCCGTCCTGCGCTCTGTACTCTCTGCACAGAAACTTTCACAAAAGTGACATCACCACGCAGGCACAGGGGGAGAATGATGGAGCATGGAGCGCTACTCTATGCTTCATCATTGATATGCACAATGACAGGGGAGGGGGCCAAGTGCTGCCGCCAATGACATCGGGCATGGGGGTTCGGTATCTTCGGTTTCTGCACCGGGCCCCCATGCCCGGTGTCATCATTGGCGGCACCAGGCCCCCTCCCCCGTCATCGCGCACAGCGGTCATCGGCCGCTGACACCGAGCAGGGGGGGCCCGGTGTCAGCGGCGGCACCGGTACATATAGCAGCCGCGTGATCTGCAGAGCGGGCTCCTAAGCTGTCGGGTTTGGTCGCAATGGCGACCTCTGCGACCGCGGTAGTTACGCCCCTGGATGGCAAAACCATCTAACCTACCAGGTCTGCATCCAGGTTATTGGTCATACGCTGACATCATTGCTAAAAATGAAGCAGAGATGTTGCCCTTACAGAGGTTGTACAATTGTCCCATAGAAGTGCTTCAGGGATCCTCACCTCCCTGAGGCCATATCTAGCCTCTTTCTCAGGCAGAGACCAAAGCCATGTCAGATTACATCAAAGAGTATCTGACAAGAGGATTCTTTCAGAAGTCTTTTTCTCTGGCAGGAGTTGGCTTCTTGTGAAGAAAAAAGATGGAGCTCTCCAGCCTTGTACTGATTATAGAGTCTCAACTGGATCACAATAAAAAACAAATATCCGTTTCCACTAATTCCAGAATTGTTTGATAATTTTAGAGGCACTAGAATCTTTAGCAAGTTTGATATAAGAGGGGCCTACAACTTGAGTCGTATTCACCAAAGAGACGAATTTAAGACTGCTTTTAACACCTAGGAATCCCAGCTGTCTTTCAAAAATTCATAAACAATATCTTCAGAGATCTCCTCTATTCTTGCGTGATAGTGTAACTGGATGATATTCTGGTTTTCTCTCCAGATTTGTCTCCTTATAGGCAGCACATTTGCATGGACTCACAAAGACTTGCGTCTTTGCTCAGTCCTTTCTTATCTTCCGTGGTTAAATTGTCTCAGACACTGGACTAAAAATGGATCCTGAGAAGTTTACCTCAATTTTCAAAAGGCCTTGCCCTGTTTGCATTAAAACAATTCAGAAATTTTACGACTTAATAACTACTACCACCACTTCATTTCTCAAACGGCTCCAACTTTTGCTATGATTTGCAAAGACGTAAATCCAAAGGTTTGGATAATGGAGGCCAAGACTCTATCTCTCTTACTAAAACACGCTTTGTCCTCTGCTCCCGTGCTTCAAAGAGCATAAAGAGAGCAACAGTTCGGTTGGATATCGAGAGCTGTTGGCAATTAAAATGGCTTTAGAGCATTGGAGTTACCTGCTCGAGGGGGCTATTCATCCAGTCGTTATTTACACCAATCGTAGGTAGTGATGAGCGAACCCGTAGATATTTGGGTTCGCTTAACCAGCATGTAAGAAAAAATTTGGGTTCAGCAAACTTGAACAACCAGCATTGAATGACATAAATAATAACCCCAATAATACAGTTAAAAAGTCGCTCTGTTATCTGATGGAAAAACATTTTAAAAAATTAGCCAACGCTAATGAGCCAGTGAGCTAACGCTATTTATTAACTCAACCTTGACCAATTTCCTAAATGAAGGTTTGGATTTGGAGCTAGTTAATAAGAATCAAGATGAATACATGAATCCATCTTTTTCCAAAATAAAAATATTCCACGCATTACCCAAGACACACAAGGAAAAATTCCATCTTCAGTTTAGACCCATCAATTTTGGAATCAGATTATTGTTAGAAAACTAGAAAACACATGTGCCTAGAAGGATGATTGACTACAACTTGTAGTCCAACTGACTTCAAGTTATGTGCGAGACAGTAAATACATTTTAACATCTATAGAAGAAATATAGTGAACACAACATTTCATGGGGCTTACATGTGATATCAATTCCCACACAATCTAGCTATTATATCTTCAAAGGACTAACTCAACAAGATATTTGGACAATTTAAGGGAATCTATTACAGACAGTAATATTTGTTTTAGGTATAATAATTGTTTTAGTTTTTCAGGACACTTTTATGTACAATGTGAAGGCTGTTCGATGGGAGCCAAGTTTTCACCATCTCGTGCAAAAAGTTTCCTGAATTTGTGGGAGGAATGTTTTCTGCACAACAACAATCCCTTTGTTTTCAGTCTGTTCTGAGGCTTTATCGATGATATCCTAATTATGTGGCAGTCCCATAAATGGTCCACATGCAAGATTTCTTACATTATATCAATAATAATAAATGTAATTTATTTTTTTCTTTGAAATATCATGGTATCAATTCCTTTTTTTGATTTATATTTAACAGGGGATATAAAAATGGAATTGTGAATTACCCATACAATTACAAGATACAAGGAGGGAAAACTAATAAAATCCTCATAGGGGTTTGTTATAAGCCACCAAATATAACAGAAACCACTGAAAATGTATTATTGAAACAAATAGACAAAGCAGCAAATCACAATGAGGTGATTATTATGGGGGACTTCAATTACCCCGATATAGACTGGGAAACTGAAACCTGCGTATCTCAGAAAGGAAACCGGTTTCTGTCAGTAACTAAGGATAATTATCTGTCCCAACTTGTGCCGGGCCCAACTAGAGGGGCAGCCCTTCTGGACTTAATTTTAAGCAACAGGCCAGATAGAATAACAGACGTACGAGTGGATGGGCACCTAGGGAACAGT
The DNA here is from genome assembly GCF_048569485.1 of Anomaloglossus baeobatrachus. Classification (NCBI taxonomy): domain Eukaryota; kingdom Metazoa; phylum Chordata; class Amphibia; order Anura; family Aromobatidae; genus Anomaloglossus; species Anomaloglossus baeobatrachus. The sequence continues at coordinate 70,428,147 of NC_134357.1, forward strand.
GACCATAATATAATACAATTCCACTTGTCCTTTAGTAAGGTGCCTTGGAGGGGGGTTACAAAAACGCTGAATTTCAGGAAAGCAAAGTTTGATCAGCTTAGAGAAGACCTTTGCCAAATTGATTGGGACAATGTCCTCAAAAATGGGAGCACAGAAAATAAGTGGGACATTTTTAAATCGGTATTAAACACCCACTGCGAGCTAGCCATACCATACAGAAATAAAAGGGCTAGGAACAGGAGAAAACCAATGTGGCTAAATAAGGATGTAAAAGGGGCAATGAATAATAAGAAAAAGGCATTTAAAAAGCTAAAACAAGAAGGCAGCGAGGAAGCATTAAAAATATATAGAGAAAAAAATAAAATGTGTAAAAAACAAATATATTTAGCAAAAGTAGAAACTGAGAGACTCATTGCTAAGGAAAGCAAAGCAAATCCCAAACTATTCTTTAATTATATAAACAGAAAAAAGATTAAAATTGATGGTGTTGGCCCTTTAAAGAATAATGAGGGTAAAATCATAGAAAGCGATGTGGGAAAAGCAAATGTTTTAAATACTTTTTTCTTAACTGTGTTCACACAGGAAAAGCATATGCCAGGGGAAATGCAGAGTGATCATGTAAATGCCCCATTAAGTATGACCTGCCTAACCCAGGAAGAAGTGCAGAACCGACTTAGTAACATTAAAATTGACAAATCACCAGGCCCTGATGGCATTCACCCTCGGGTATTAAGGGAGTTAAGTAATGTGGTAGACAGGCCTCTATTCCTTTTATTTAAAGACTCTATAGAAACTGGGTCTGTTCCACTGGATTGGCGGCTAGCAAATGTGGTACCAATATTCAAAAAAGGGTGCAAAAGGGAACCTGGAAACTATAGGCCGGTAAGCTTAACATCTGTTGTGGGTAAAATGTTTGAAGGGTTTTTAAGGGATACTATTATGGAATGTCTCAATGTTAATAACTGTTTAACTCCATATCAACATGGATTTATGAAGGATCGCTCCTGTCAAACTAACCTGATCAGCTTCTATGAGGATGTAAGCTCTCACATGGACCGAGGAGAATCATTGGATGTCATTTATCTCGACTTCGGTAAAGCATTTGACACTGTCCCACATAAAAGACTGCTAAGTAAAATGAGAAAGCTTGGGCTCGGGGAAAATGTGTGTAGATGGGTAGGTAGCTGGCTTAGTGGTAGAAAACAAGAGTGGTTATTAATGGTGCATACTCAGATTGGGCCAGGGTTACTAGTGGGGTGCCACAGGGGTCTGTATTGGGCCCCCTACTATTTAATAGGAGGAAGGCAACAAGGATTTTAGTTTAGCTTTGGTGTTCCTAACTGGGGTGTAGGGTGTGGTGGTGTGATGACCTGTGACCCCTGGCTTGCCCAGGGCGTCACATTCCCCCTTAGCAAAATGCAGACCGTCCGCGGGCTGCCCGTCCAACACCGGTTTTATTTTTCTGTAAAATATAACATTGTAAACGGTAACATATATACATTTTTAATAATTCTTCCCATAACAGGAGGCACTTTTACTTAAACGTTTCAAACGGTTTACGGTTACGGTTTCCGCTTTCTCCCACCCAAGCAACCTGGCCCTGATGCTGCCCCTAAAGCCCAGGCAGCACCCCTTGACCCACAGTCCAGCACAAATCACCCGAGCGGGATCTGTCCTTCCCCTCCAGAGGGTAGCCACCGGTTCCTTTGGTGGCTGGGCCCCAGCCTGCTCTGCTGAGGGCCCTCCCTCCAACCTGCCTCTCCGGAGGCGGCATTGCGGAAAACGGTAACGGTAAACAACTTATTTACAAGCCACTTAACGTTTGTGGTTGCCCTGCAAGTTCACGGGCTTGTCCATGGATAGTTCCCATGCAAACTTTTTAAATGGTCCCCACTGGGACAACGGTGCCAGCTCCGACCGGTTGCAAATCAAGCAGACAATCAGGTTAATGTTCGGTAATCATCTTATCATCAGCAGAACTTTCAAACAAACAAACAACTCAGTGGTGGTCCCAACGGGGACGGTGCAGCGGGCATCCGCTGCCCTACTGGGTATTTTTGTCCTCCTCACCCGGCTCGGGGTGGAAGGACACGGGCACCAGCCCCTCCAGTGCGTAGCAAGCACGGCGTGGAAGGGCCGCCCGATACCCGTTGCCCCCGGTTCGGGGAACATAAGTGGTCTCCATGCCAGGCAGGGCAACGACCCTCTCCTCTTCTTCTGACACAGGCTCAGTGTCAGGCCCGGAGTCGCTATCTTCTGCCCCCGCCGCAGTCACAGAGAGAGGCACACCCGACGGGCCAGGTGCGGTGCAGCACGCGAGTGAGTAGGATGGAGGTAACACAGGAGCCAGGGGCAGACCGGGTCCCTCAGCCGCAGCGGCCGGTCCCTCGGGGACACAGGGGCGTGGGTCACTCTCCAGCTCCTCCATCACGGCCTCCACTCCATACACTCGCGCCACAGCAACTAGCGCCTCCACCTCTGCGGCCCACTGCTCCATCAGGCCGCCGATCTGACTCCGATAGTGACGGCAGATCTCCGCCGCCCGGGCCCTCAGCCATGCCGCTGTTCCAGACACCAGCTCGGTAGTCTCTGCAGAACTAAGTGGGGCGGACATTTCCCGTTAGGGTCGGTGGACCGGGGGGTCCCAGTGTGTTTGCTTGCACCGCCACACTCACATGCGTCCAGCCGCCATCGCGTCCCCCTTTGCTCCTTTCCGGCCACTCCCCTATTGGGGCGGAGTTTTGGCCTTCGCGCCTCTGCTACTCGAGAAGACGCTCGAGCGGGAACTTTTCGCGCCAAAGATGGCGGCTTCTGAAATTTTTCAGCCGGATACCTCCGGCGGTAACAAGGCGCACCTCTACCAAACGGCAGAGCGGTAAGATCCTGTTCGTGACGCCAAGTAGTCGCGGGCGGGGAGGAGGGTGTCAGCACACTATGCTCACCCCTTCTGCTCGGGTCCGGCGGTTGCTGCTCAGTGGTGGCTCGAGCTGTGGGCCGGATCCCGGGGGTTCTCGAGCGGCTCTTCTCGCCCGTGAGTGAAAGGGGGGTTGTTGGGTGTGGGGATTGTTTATTGTCCGTGACGCCACCCACGGTTGTGGTGATTTCACCACCGCTGCTCAATATGGGGATCCCGGGGATGGTGATGCGGAGCAGCCAGGTGTTGTGTTGCCCCTCCGTGGGTAGGGGTTGGTGATCCCGGGGCCCAGTGATGAGATGGGAGATGCAGGGCCTGGTGGGCGCAGGGACGCGGGGGCGGCGCTGTGGCTTGAGGCACCGTGGTACTCACTCAGCCTGAGACGTTGACACAGTTTTACGGTAAACCACACGGCTGGAAGGACGGTTCCCACGGACGGCTGCACTTGCTCTCCCAGTAGGTGACGGTGATGTCCCTTTTCCTTGCACCTTTGTTTCTGTGTTGGTAGCGATGGGTTCCCACCGGTAACCCGCTCCCCGGCTTCAAGCTGGACCGGAGGAGCTCTACTCTTTGCCCGCAGGCGCTGGCCCTGAGAAACTGGTGCCCTGGCGGTGGCGGTGTTTCTGCTACAATGGTTGGGCTGTTGCCTTCAATCGGGACTTGGTTGTTGGGGGATCGACGTCCCCTTCACTGACGGATTTGGCAAATTCTGGCGACTCCAAGCTTTGCCGGGGTCCGAGAGGCCCCTGCCCTGGTGCTGACTGTCCTTTGGTACACTGCTCCAGACCGCCGGGCCACTACCCGTCCGCGGTCCTTCCAGGAACTTCCAAACAGTCCCCCTCCAGACAGTCACCGCCGTTGCTGACCTTGCTGACCTGTCCTGCACACAGCTGGACTCACTTCAGGCTTTCTTTCTGTCACCTTTCACCTTCCTTCACTCCTCCTTTACCACTTCACTTCCCTAGCTTAACTTCTTGTTTTCTCTTTCCACTTCCTCCTCCTAAACTGAACTTCACTCTAGCCCTGCCTGGGCTCAACTGCCTGGTACTTCCTGCCTCCAGGGCTGTGAACTCCTCGGTGGGCGGAGCCAACCGCCTGGCCCACCCCCTGGTGTGAACATCAGCCCCTGGAGGAAGGCAACAAGGATTTTAGTTTAGCTTTGGTGTTCCTAACTGGGGTGTAGGGTGTGGTGGTGTGATGACCTGTGACCCCTGGCTTGCCCAGGGCGTCACATTCCCCCTTAGCAAAATGCAGACCGTCCGCGGGCTGCCCGTCCAACACCGGTTTTATTTTTCTGTAAAATATAACATTGTAAACGGTAACATATATACATTTTTAATAATTCTTCCCATAACAGGAGGCACTTTTACTTAAACGTTTCAAACGGTTTACGGTTACGGTTTCCGCTTTCTCCCACCCAAGCAACCTGGCCCTGATGCTGCCCCTAAAGCCCAGGCAGCACCCCTTGACCCACAGTCCAGCACAAATCACCCGAGCGGGATCTGTCCTTCCCCTCCAGAGGGTAGCCACCGGTTCCTTTGGTGGCTGGGCCCCAGCCTGCTCTGCTGAGGGCCCTCCCTCCAACCTGCCTCTCCGGAGGCGGCATTGCGGAAAACGGTAACGGTAAACAACTTATTTACAAGCCACTTAACGTTTGTGGTTGCCCTGCAAGTTCACGGGCTTGTCCATGGATAGTTCCCATGCAAACTTTTTAAATGGTCCCCACTGGGACAACGGTGCCAGCTCCGACCGGTTGCAAATCAAGCAGACAATCAGGTTAATGTTCGGTAATCATCTTATCATCAGCAGAACTTTCAAACAAACAAACAACTCAGTGGTGGTCCCAACGGGGACGGTGCAGCGGGCATCCGCTGCCCTACTGGGTATTTTTGTCCTCCTCACCCGGCTCGGGGTGGAAGGACACGGGCACCAGCCCCTCCAGTGCGTAGCAAGCACGGCGTGGAAGGGCCGCCCGATACCCGTTGCCCCCGGTTCGGGGAACATAAGTGGTCTCCATGCCAGGCAGGGCAACGACCCTCTCCTCTTCTTCTGACACAGGCTCAGTGTCAGGCCCGGAGTCGCTATCTTCTGCCCCCGCCGCAGTCACAGAGAGAGGCACACCCGACGGGCCAGGTGCGGTGCAGCACGCGAGTGAGTAGGACGGAGGTAACACAGGAGCCAGGGGCAGACCGGGTCCCTCAGCCGCAGCGGCCGGTCCCTCGGGGACACAGGGGCGTGGGTCACTCTCCAGCTCCTCCATCACGGCCTCCACTCCATACACTCGCGCCACAGCAACTAGCGCCTCCACCTCTGCGGCCCACTGCTCCATCAGGCCGCCGATCTGACTCCGATAGTGACGGCAGATCTCCGCCGCCCGGGCCCTCAGCCATGCCGCTGTTCCAGACACCAGCTCGGTAGTCTCTGCAGAACTAAGTGGGGCGGACATTTCCCGTTAGGGTCGGTGGACCGGGGGGTCCCAGTGTGTTTGCTTGCACCGCCACACTCACATGCGTCCAGCCGCCATCGCGTCCCCCTTTGCTCCTTTCCGGCCACTCCCCTATTGGGGCGGAGTTTTGGCCTTCGCGCCTCTGCTACTCGAGAAGACGCTCGAGCGGGAACTTTTCGCGCCAAAGATGGCGGCTTCTGAAATTTTTCAGCCGGATACCTCCGGCGGTAACAAGGCGCACCTCTACCAAACGGCAGAGCGGTAAGATCCTGTTCATGACGCCAAGTAGTCGCGGGCGGGGAGGAGGGTGTCAGCACACTATGCTCACCCCTTCTGCTCGGGTCCGGCGGTTGCTGCTCAGTGGTGGCTCGAGCTGTGGGCCGGATCCCGGGGGTTCTCGAGCGGCTCTTCTCGCCCGTGAGTGAAAGGGGGGTTGTTGGGTGTGGGGATTGTTTATTGTCCGTGACGCCACCCACGGTTGTGGTGATTTCACCACCGCTGCTCAATATGGGGATCCCGGGGATGGTGATGCGGAGCAGCCAGGTGTTGTGTTGCCCCTCCGTGGGTAGGGGTTGGTGATCCCGGGGCCCGGTGATGAGATGGGAGATGCAGGGCCTGGTGGGCGCAGGGACGCGGGGGCGGCGCTGTGGCTTGAGGCACCGTGGTACTCACTCAGCCTGAGACGTTGACACAGTTTTACGGTAAACCACACGGCTGGAAGGACGGTTCCCACGGACGGCTGCACTTGCTCTCCCAGTAGGTGACGGTGATGTCCCTTTTCCTTGCACCTTTGTTTCTGTGTTGGTAGCGATGGGTTCCCACCGGTAACCCGCTCCCCGGCTTCAAGCTGGACCGGAGGAGCTCTACTCTTTGCCCGCAGGCGCTGGCCCTGAGAAACTGGTGCCCTGGCGGTGGCGGTGTTTCTGCTACAATGGTTGGGCTGTTGCCTTCAATCGGGACTTGGTTGTTGGGGGATCGACGTCCCCTTCACTGACGGATTTGGCAAATTCTGGCGACTCCAAGCTTTGCCGGGGTCCGAGAGGCCCCTGCCCTGGTGCTGACTGTCCTTTGGTACACTGCTCCAGACCGCCGGGCCACTACCCGTCCGCGGTCCTTCCAGGAACTTCCAAACAGTCCCCCTCCAGACAGTCACCGCCGTTGCTGACCTTGCTGACCTGTCCTGCACACAGCTGGACTCACTTCAGGCTTTCTTTCTGTCACCTTTCACCTTCCTTCACTCCTCCTTTACCACTTCACTTCCCTAGCTTAACTTCTTGTTTTCTCTTTCCACTTCCTCCTCCTAAACTGAACTTCACTCTAGCCCTGCCTGGGCTCAACTGCCTGGTACTTCCTGCCTCCAGGGCTGTGAACTCCTCGGTGGGCGGAGCCAACCGCCTGGCCCACCCCCTGGTGTGAACATCAGCCCCTGGAGGAAGGCAACAAGGATTTTAGTTTAGCTTTGGTGTTCCTAACTGGGGTGTAGGGTGTGGTGGTGTGATGATCTGTGACCCCTGGCTTGCCCAGGGCGTCACACATGCAATTGTCAGGCCAGTTTTATTGTACACTTTTTCTGGGACGCTTTTTGTACTTTGAACTTATCTACAAATTCTCGAGGTGTATACTTTTTGATCCCCAGTAGACATGTTTGCGATTTGTCACCAATAATAATATAAGTGAGGTTGTCTATAAGTCATATGATAAACACCCCCCTGTTAATTACTTCTGCAAGCATAATTGGGCAATACATGGTAAAAAAAAAACCTTATGCATCTGGTTTAATTTATGAAGAAGTGGTTGGTAATCTTTACGTAATATGTAAGCTTTATTCTAAATATTGAATTTTTTTTTAACTGACTCTACTGGGAAAAGTTGAATTACAACTACTTCACAAGGGGAAGACTTCCACTCTACTTTAAACATTTATTTACCCAGTCCACTTCCATTCTGGAAATGCATGGAGTCTTTACAGAGGTGGCTGTTTCCCTGTCTGTCCGTGTTCCTGGCGGTGGTGGACATACTCAGCAGCCTGCATAGGAAATAACTCTATAAACCCTTGATTGTGAGCACTTGCTGTTGTATTAACCTCCTTATTACAGTTGATAAAGTAGAGTCCCATCGGAAAGAAATGTAAAGCTTTTTTTCTAGAAAATTATACAACCTTTTTCAGATTATAAGATGACATTTTGTATAAAGATTTTGGTAATTTAGTTAAAGGGAACTTGTCACCAGATTTGGCGACTATAAGCAGCGGCCAATACCACCGAGCTCTTATATACAGCATTCTGGAATAATGTATATGAGCCCAGCAACATAAAAAAATATTTTTATAATACTCACCTAAGGGGTGGTCTGGTGTGATGGGTGTCACTGTTCTCCAGTTCGGTGCCTCCTCTCTGTGGCGATCACCATCCTCCTTCTTCTAAGGCCCGAGTGCATGACGTGTCCTATGTCTTGTACACTAGCCAACATTGAGGTCCTGCACAGGCGCACTTCTCTCGTTCCTGCTCAGGAGAGATCAAAATATTGTAGTGTGCAGAATCGGACTGGCTACTGGAGGAACCGCCAGTAATACCAGGCATGGCTGCGGTTACCTGCATTGAACTCCGGAGCTCTCACCTGAACTGAACTCAGGATTTGTAGGACTGAACCGCGAGCACCGACTGATTCCACGGCGATTGCGGTTCAGTTCATGTCACAGCTGTGGACAGGCCAGGCTCAACTACAGAGCTCAGGTGACAGCTTTGGAGTTCAGCTCGACCTGTCCGCAGCTGTCATGAACTGAACCACAATCACCAGGGAATCAGTTGGCGCTTGCGGTTCAGTCCTGCAAACCCCGAGTTACCGAGGTACTGGAGTGATCATCCATGGACGGTCTTTGACCTTTCCTCATGCCTGCACATTACAGTACTTTGCTCTGCCCTCAGCAGTGTAGATCAAAGTGTGCCTGTGTAGGAGTGCAATGTTGGCCTGTGTGGATGACGTAGACACATCATCCACAGTGGGCTAGAAAGAAGGAAGACGGAGAGCGCAGCAGAGAGGAAGCGCCAAACCGGAGAGAGGAGGCGCCAGACCGAAGAGCAGTGACACCCATTGGACCGCATGGCTCCGCCCCGCAGGTGAGTATTATAAAAGTGTTTTTTTACGTTATACAACGTGGCCTGGGCTCTTATATACAGTATTCTGGAATGCTGTATATAGCTTTGCTTTAGGCTATGTGCACACAGTGCGTTTTTCTCGGCGTTTTTGCACGTTTTTCGGGTGCGTTTTTGGCCTCAAAACTGCATGACTTTGCTTCCCCAGCAAAGTCTATGAGTTTTCATTTTTGCTGTCCCCACACAGCATTTTTTTTCAGCTGCGTTTTTGTGGTGACCACAAAAGCGCAGCATGTCAATTATTCCCGCGTTTTTCACTGCGCTTTTCATCCATTGAGTTCAATGGGATGTTGAAAGATGCAATGAGAAACGCAAATAGCTGCGTTTTGGTGCGTTTTGGTGCGTTTCTAAGACCAAAAACGCAGCTATAAACGCAGGAGGTGGGTAGTAAAGTGACGTGAACAGGAAGAGGATTCCTTCTGTCAGTATATACAGAAGCGTGAATCCTCCCGGTACCGTCACCGTCGCTTCCATCTCCCGTCCTGTGCATGTATGCTGCCGTGCGGCGCCATGTCTGGGCGGGAGGTGGAAGCGGCTGCGAAAACAAAAGTTAACAGTAGAAAAAAAAAAAAAGTTATACTCACCTGTCTGCAGCCTCCCGGTGCCATGCCCGCTCCCATCTCCTCTCACGGTATCGCCACCCCCGCTCCGGCTGTGTGCAGACGGCCGGAAAAGCTCCGATGGATGCAGGACCTGGCGATGGATCACCTGATGCAGTCACCTGACGCATCAGGTGATCGTAAGTATCGCGGTGACGCGGGCGCCCGGCCGGTATCAGCGGATGCGTCAGGAGATTTCATCCCTGATTACCGGCAGCTGCTGCAGCGATCGGACAGGATCAGACTCCCGCCCCATCGCTGCAGGAGCTGCCGGTAATCAGCACATAAGTGAGTATTATTTTTTTTTTCTTTTGCACCGATGCATCAGCTGATTGTATAAACGGCTTTTATACAATCAGCTGATGTGTGATGGGATTCAGGCACTTGATCCTGACACATCATCTGATCGCTTTGCCTTCCAGCAAACCGATCAGATGATATTGGATCCGGATTGGACGGCGCGGGACCCTGACCCAGGATTACTGCGGAGGGGGGTTCTTTATTTCAATAAAGATGGAGTCACTAATTGTGTTGTGTTTTATTTCTAATAAAAATATTTTTCTGTGTGTTGTGTTTTTTTTTTATCTTTACTAGAAATTCATGGTGGCCATGTCTAATATTGGCGTGACACCATGAATTTCGGGCTTAGGGCCAGCTATACAGCTAGCCCTAACCCCATTATTACCCAGCGAGCCACCCGGCTTCAGGGCAGCTGGAAGAGTTGGATACAGTGCCAGAAGATGGCGCTTCTATGAAAGCGCCATTTTCTGGGGTGGCTGCGGGACTGCAATTCACAGCGGGGGTGCCCAGAAAGCATGGGTACCCTGCACTGTGGATTCCAATCCCCAGCTGCCTAGTTGTACCCGGCTGGACTTAAAAATTGGGCGAAGCTCACGTCATTTTTTTTTAAAATTATTTCATGAAATTCATGAAATAATTTAAAAAAAAAGGGCTTCCCTATATTTTTGGTTCCCAGCCGGGTACAAATAAGCAGCTGGGGGTTGGGGGCAGCCTGTACCTGCCTGCTGTACCCGGCTAGCATACAAAAATATGGCGAAGCCCACGTCATTTTTTTTGTTTGGGGGGCAAAGAAATCCTGCATACAGTCCTGGAAGGAGGATGCTGAGCCTTGTAGTTCGACAGCTGCTGTCTGCTCTCCTGCATACACTATTGGATGGAGGATGCTGAGCCTTGTAGTTCTGCAGCTGTCTGCTCTTCTGCATACACTAGTGGAGAATGAAGAACACATTGAAGAAGGAAATGACATCAGACCTTTTTTTTTTGTTCACTGATAAAAAACGCATAAGGACGCAGTGAGCAAAAATGCAGCAAAACGCAGCAAAAAAACGCACCAAATCGCGGCAAAACGCGTGCGTTTTTTGCCGCGTTTTTTCGACGCAGGTGCGTTTTTGTGCGTTTTTAGCTGCCAAAAACGCACAAAAACGCAGCGTCAAAAAAACGCAGTGTGTGCACGTACCCTAAAACTTTGCATTGCTTAAAACTTTTGCAACTTTCCAGAGCATTTTACACAAGAATTCTGGAGTAATCTGTTTGATAAATCAAATCAAGCACTTTCCAAAGGACTATAATAAGGCTATGTGCACACAGTGCGTTTTTCTCGGCGTTTTTCGGGTGCGTTTTTGGCCTCAAAACTGCATGACTTTGCTTCCCCAGCAAAGTCTATGAGTTTTCATTTTTGCTGTCCCCACACAGCGTTTTTTTTCAGCTGCGTTTTTGTGGTGACCACAAAAGCGCAGCATGTCAATTATTCCCGCATTTTTCACTGCGCTTTTCATCCATTGAGTTCAATGGGATGTTGAAAGACGCAATGAGAAACGCAAATAGCTGCGTTTTGGTGCGTTTTGGTGCGTTTCTAAGACCAAAAACGCAGCTATAAACGCAGGAGGTGGGTAGTAAAGTGACGTGTACAGGAAGAGGATTCCTTCTGTCAGTATATACAGAAGCGTGAATCCTCCCGGTACCGTCACCGTCGCGTCCACCTCCCGTCCTGTGCATGTATGCTGCCGTGCGGCGCCATGTATGGGCGGGAGGTGGAAGCGGCTGCGAAAACAAAAGTTAACAGTAGAAAAAAAAAAAAAAATTATACTCACCTGTCTGCAGCCTCCCGGTGCCATGCCCGCTCCCATCTCCTCTCACGGTATCGCCGCTCCGGCTGTGTGCAGACGGCCGGGAAAGCTCCGATGGATGCAGGACCTGGCGATGGATCACCTGATGCAGTCACCTGACGCATCAGGTGATCGTAAGTATCGCGGTGACGCGGGCGCCCGGCCGGTATCAGCGGATGCGTCAGGAGACTTCATCCCTGATTACCGGCAGCTGCTGCAGCGATCGGACGGGATCAGACTCCCGCCCCATCGCTGCAAGAGCTGCCGGTAATCAGCACATAAGTGAGTATTATTTATTTTTTTTTTTTGCACCGATGCATCAGCTGATTGTATAATCGGCTTTTATACAATCAGCTGATGTGTGATGTGATTCAGGCACTTGATCCTGACACATCATCTGATCGCTTTGCCTTCCAGCAAACCGATCAGATGATATTGGATCCGGATTGGACGGCGCGGGACCCTGACCCAGGATTACTGTGGAGGGGGGGTTCTTTATTTCAATAAAGATGGAGTCACTAATTGTGTTGTGTTTTATTTCTAATAAAAATATTTTTCTGTGTGTTGTGTTTTTTTTTTATCTTTACTAGAAATTCATGGTGGCCATGTCTAATATTGGCGTGACACCATGAATTTCGGGCTTAGGGCCAGCTATACAGCTAGCCCTAACCTCATTATTACCCGGCGAGCCACCCGGCATCAGGGCAGCTGGAAGAGTTGGATACAGCGCCAGAAGATGGCGCTTCTATGAAAGCGCCATTTTCTGGGGTGGCTGCGGGACTGCAATTCACAGCGGGGGTGCCCAGAAAGCTTGGGCACCCTGCACTGTGGATTCCAATCCCCAGCTGCCTAGTTGTACCCGGCTGGACTCAAAAATTGGGCGAAGCTCACGTCATTTTTTTTTTAAAATTCAAGAAATAATTTAAAAAAAAAGGGCTTCCCTATATTTTTGGTTCCCAGCCGGGTACAAATAGGCAGCTGGGGGTTGGGGGCAGCCCGTACCTGCCTGCTGTACCCGGCTAGCATACAAAAATATGGCGAAGCCCACGTCATTTTTTTTGTTTGGGGGGGCAAAGAAATCCTGCATACAGTCCTGGAAGGAGGATGCTGAGCCTTGTAGTTCGACAGCTGCTGTCTGCTTTCCTGCATACACTATTGGATGGAGGATGCTGAGCCTTGTAGTTCTGCAGCTGTCTGCTCTTCTGCATACACTAGTGGAGAATGAAGAACACATTGAAGAAGGAAATGACATCAGACCTTTTTTTTTTTGTTCACTGATAAAAAACGCATAAGGACGCAGCGAGCAAAAACGCAGCAAAACGCAGCAAAAAAACGCACCAAATCATGGCAAAACGCGTGCGTTTTTTGCCGCGTTTTTTCGACGCAGGTGCGTTTTTCTGCGTTTTTAGCGGCCAAAAACGCACAAAAACGCAGCGTCAAAAAAACGCAGTGTGTGCACATAGCCTAAAAGTGTATGCATTGTCTGCAGTTTTTCATTGGAAGCTACAGGGTTGTAACATTTTAGCATTAAAGAGAACCTGTTTGGCGACTATAAGCTACGGCCACCACCACCAAGCTCTTATATACAGTATTCTGGAATGCTGTATATACACGGTGTGCAGAATTATTAGGCAAGTTGTATTTTGGAGGATTTTTTTATTATTGATCAACAATTATATTCTCAATCAACCCAAAAGACTCCTAAATATCAAAGCTTAATATTTTTGGAAGTTGGAGTGTTTTTTTTTTTAGATTTGGCTATTTTAGGAAGATATCTGTTTTTGCAGGTAACTATTACTGTGCAGAATTATTAGACAACTTAATGAAAACCAAATATATTCCCATCTCTCTTGTTTATTATTTTCACCAGGTACACCAAAATAATTGCACAAAAAAGAGAATTTTGTTTACTTACCGTAAATTCTTTTTCTTATAGTTCCGACATGGGAGACCCAAACCATGGGTGTATAGCTTCTGCCTCCGGAGGACACACAAAGTACTACACTCAAACGTGTAGCTCCTCCCTCCGGGCTATATACACCCCCTGGATGACAATCTAACCAGTTCAGTGCAAAAGCTGAAGGAGGACATCCACCCATAAGTAGAGATAGAGTAAAACTCGGAAAGACCATAACTCTGTCTACTAACAACAGCCGGTGAAACACACGGAACAAAAAACTGCCAACAGGCAACAGGGAGGGTGCTGGGTCTCCCATGTCGGAACTATAAGAAAAAGAATTTACGGTAAGTAAACAAAATTCTCTTTTTCTTTATCGTTCCTTATGGAAGACCCAAACCATGGGACGTTCCAAAGCAGTCCATGGGTGGGAAATAAACCAAACTGAGAAGTAGGCAAAACCTGACTTCACAAATGGGCGACAGCCGCCTGAAGAATGCGTCTGCCCAAGCTCGCATCTGCCGAAGCATGAGCATGTACTTGGTAGTGCTTCGAAAAAGTGTGCAGACTGGACCACGTGGCAGCCTGACAAACTTGCTGAGCCGTAGCCTGGTGCCTGAAAGCCCAGGAGGCACCGACAGCTCTGGTCGAGTGCGCCTTAATCCCTGGCGGAGGAGGCACCTGAGAACACTGGTAGGCATCGGAGATAGCCGACCTGATCAAACGAGCTAGGGTCGGTTTAGAAGCAGCGAGACCCTTGCGCTGACCAGTGGTTAGCACAAAAAGTGAGGTGCACCGCCTAAAAACGGCGGTGCGTGACACATAGATTCGGAGCGCCCGCACCAAATCTAAGGAATGCAACGCCTTCTCAAAGCGATGCACAGGGGCCGGACAAAGAGAAGGCAATGAAATGTCCTGGTTAAGGTGGAAAGGAGACACCACCTTAGGGAGAAAGTCCGGAGTCGGACGAAGAACCACCTTGTCTTGGTGAAACACCAAAAAGGGGGATTCCGAAGAGAGCGCAGCCAAATCAGAAACTCTCCTGAGAGAAGTTATGGCTACTAGAAAAACAACTTTCTGTGAAAGTCTGAACAAAGGAACCTCCCTGAGAGGCTCAAAGGGGGGTTTCTGTAAGGCCGTGAGGACCAGATTAAGGTCCCAGGGATCCAAGGGCCGCCGGTAAGGAGGAATGATGTGAGATGCGCCCTGCATGAAGGTGCGCACCTGAGCCAGTCGGGCGATACGCCGCTGGAACAATACCGACAGAGCCGACACCTGTCCCTTGAGGGAATTGAGGGACAGTCCTAGCTGTAGACCGGACTGTAGAAAAGACAGAATGGTCGGCAAGGAGAACGGCCAAGGAGCATGGTCGGAAGAGCGACACCAGGACAGGAAAATCCTCCATGTCCTGTGGTAAATCTTGGCCGAGGAAGACTTCCGAGCCTGAGTCATGGTGAAGATGACCTCAGAGGGAATGCCTGAAGCCGTCAGGATCCAGGACTCAAGAGCCACGCCGTCAATCTGAGAGCCGCAGAATTCTGGCGGAAGAACGGACCTTAAGAGAGAAGGTCTGGGTGGTCCGGGAGATGCCACGGCACCTCTACGGACAGACGGAGCAGGTCTGGGTACCAAGCTCGCCTGGGCCAGTCCGGAGCAATGATTATGACTCGACGGCCCTCCATTCTGATCTTGCGCAGAACCCTGGGCAAGAGCGCTAGAGGGGGAAACACATAGGCCAGACGGAACTGAGACCAATCTTGAACCAGTGCGTCTGCTGCGAAGGCTTGAGGATCGTGGGAGCGAGCCACGTAAACCGGAACCTTGTTGTTGTGCCGGGATGCCATTAGATCCACTTCCGGAGTGCCCCACTTGCGGCAGATTGATCTGAACACTGACGGATGCAGGGCCCACTCGCCGCTGTCCACGGTTTGACGGCTGAGATAATCGGCCTCCCAGTTTTCCACGCCTGGGATGTGGACTGCAAATATGGTGGACTTGGAGTCCTCCGTCCACTGCAGGATTCGTTGAACCTCCAACATCGCCAGACGGCTGTGAGTCCCGCCCTGGTGATTGATGTAGGCAACCGCTGTCGCGTTGTCCGACTGAACTCGAATGTGCCTGCCTGCCAACAGGTGGTGGAAGGCTAGGAGAGCTAGAAACACAGCTCTGATCTCCAGCACATTGATCGAGAGGGCTGATTCGGACTGAGTCCAAGTGCCCTGTGCTCGGTGATGGAGAAATACTGCTCCCCAACCGGAGAGGCTGGCATCCGTGGTGAGGATCACCCAGGACGAAGTCAGGAAGGAGCGTCCCTGAGACAGAGAGAGGGGCCGAAGCCACCACTGAAGGGAGCTCCTGGTCTGTGATGACAGAGCTACCAGCCTGTGCAAGGAAGAGATCCGCTTGTCCCAACAGCGGAGAATGTCCAGCTGCAGGGGACGCAGATGAAACTGGGCAAAGGGAACCGCTTCCATTGACGCCACCATCTGACCCAGCACCTGCATGAGGTGTCTGATGGAATGACGGCGGTGCCTCAGCAGAGAGCGCACCGCCAGACGAAGGGACTGCTGTTTGACTAAGGGCAACTTGACAAGTGCCGGCAGAGTCTCGAATTGCATCCCTAGGTACATAAGCACCTGGGTCGGGGCCAGAGTGGACTTGGGCAGGTTGACAAGCCACCCGAACTGAACGAGCGTGGCGAGAGTGAGAGAGACACTCCGCTGGCAGTCTGCACTGGATGAGGCCTTGACTAGAAGGTCGTCCAGGTAAGGAATCACTGCCAACCCCTGGAGGTGCAAGACCGCAACCACTGCTGCCATGACCTTGGTGAATACTCGAGGGGTCGTGGCTAAGCTGAAGGGGAGAGCTACGAATTGGAAATGTTCCTCTCCGATTGCAAAGCGTAGCCAACGCTGGTGTGAAACCACAATAGGCACATGCAGATAGGCATCTCTGATGTCGATGGATGCCAGAAAATCTCCTTGGGTCATTGAGGCAATGACCGATCTCAGAGATTCCATGCGAAAGTGCCGCACCTGAACATGCTTGTTGAGAAGCTTGAGATCCAGGATAGGCCGGAAGGAACCGTCCTTCTTGGGGACTAGAAAGAGGTTTGAGTAGAAACCGCTGAACCGTTCCCGGGCGGGAACCGGAACAATAACACCGTTGGCCTGCAGGGATGCCACGGCCTGAGAGAAGGCGGTGGCTTTGGAGCAGGGGGGGGTGGACAGAAAAAATCTGTTTGGCGGGCTGGAAGAAAATTCTATCCTGTAGCCGTGGGAGATGATATCCCGCACCCACTGATCGGAGACGTGTTGAAACCACACGTCGCCAAAGTGGGAGAGCCTGCCACCGACCAAGGACGTTGCTGGCGCAGCCAGATAGTCAAGAGGAGGCTGCCTTAGTGGCAGCGGCTCCTCCGGCCTTTTGAGGACGCGGCTTTGCGCGCCAGTTGGATTTACGATCCTTGGCTGCGGTAGTGGACGAGGTCGAGGACTTAGAGGATGACCAGTTAGAGGAACGAAAGGAACGAAACCTCGATTGGTTCCTGCCCTGGACAGGTTTCCTGGTTTTAGTTTGTGGCAAGGAAGTACTCTTCCCGCCAGTAGCTTCCTTAACTATGTCATCCAGCTGTTCCCCAAACAGCCGGGACCCAGCAAAGGGGAGACTCGCAAGGTACTTCTTAGAGGAAGCGTCTGCTTTCCACTCTCGAAGCCACAAGATCCTGCGGATCGCGAGGGAGTTAGCGGAGGCCACCGCCGTGCGGTGAGAAGCCTCCAGGATGGCAGACATGGCGTAGGATGCAAAAGCCGAAGCTTGAGAAGTTAAGGCATCCATCTCAGGAATAGAGTCCCTGGTGAGGGAATGGATCTCCGCCAGAGAGGCAGAGACTGCCTTAAGAGCCCACACTGCCGCAAAAGACGGGGAGAACGAGGCTCCTGCCGCCTCATATACAGACTTGGCCAGAAGGTCAACCTGGCGGTCAGTGGGATCCTTAAGAGAAGTGCCATCAGCCACAGCTACGACTGTGCGGGCTGAGATTCTGGACACCGGAGGGTCTACCTTTGGGGACTGGGCCCATTCCTTAACCACCTCTGGTGGAAAAGGAAAACGGTCATCCGAACTACGCTTCGGAAAACGTTTGTTAGGACAGGCCCTGGGCTTGGTAACAGTGGTCTGAAAGCTGGAGTGGTTAAAAAACATACTCCTAGGTCTCTTAGGTGAGGTAAACTGGTGTATCTCTACCAGAGAGGCTTGTTCCTCTGACTCTGGTGGGTTGAGGTTCAGTACGGAGTTAATGGATGCAATCAAGTCACTAACATCCGCATCACCCTCAGACAAGTCAATGGGGTACATAGAGGTAGCGTCTGAGCCCACAGTAAGCGAATCCTCCTCGCCCTGCACCTCGGCACGAGAATCAGAGCCGTGGGAAGAGGAAGGAGAAGGGTCCCTGCGTCTCCGTTTAGGGGGACGGGGTCCTGGGACATGCTCTGAGAGCTCTGCAGAGCTCAGAGTAGCAGGGGCACCCTGAGAAGGGGGCTGATGCATGGTCAGCAGTGTCCGGGACAGCTGCCCCATGGAATCGGCAAAAGACTGGGAAATAGCCTGTGAAAAGGATGCTACCCAAGCCGGGGGTTCAGCCACCGGGGTCGGAGCAGCCAGAGGGACCCCTGAGGAGGCTCCAGGCTGAGACAAAACCATATTAGCACAGGCATCACAATGTGGGTATGTGCTTGGCTCTGGCAGAATGAGCTTACATGCAGTGCATATAGCGTACATGTTTGCAGCCTTGCTTCGGGTGACAGACATGCTGCTGAGGTGGAAGCTCTGCAGCAAGAATACACTCCTGTAGAATGCCCTGAGAGTGTATAATAAAAAGCCCACAATCAGAGGTTGTGGCTTACCAGACCGCTCTCTGTGTGCCCTCCGGATTCCACAGCTCAAAGCCCCAGTGAAGCGTCAGCCTTTCTAAACAGCAGCAGCTGCAGCATCCAGCGCCGACCAGTGTAAGAACGCTGAGAAAATGGCGCTGGAAGGAGGAGGGGGGCGGGTATTAGCCCAAGAGCGGGAAAACGGAGGGCCAGAGAGATACAGGGAGAGATACAGGGGAGGGAACATCTCCCCAGAGAGGAGTGCCCTCCCCTCTGCTGGCCGGGCGGTGGGCGGCGCCACGCTATGCATCCTGTATGCATGACTTGCAGAGAAGCCGAAACCGAAACTAGGCCCAAACTGAAGCCGGGGCCTAGATTTTAACATGCGGCCGACGAGCAGGCACCTTCGGCGCGGTTCTCAGGGGAAACCCCCAGAACCGGACGGAATTTCAGTAAAGATAAAACACATACTGTCCCCCTAATAAAAGTACCCGGGACCCCTGAAAAACGTCTCAATACTTAGCTTTTGAGACGCAGGGCCAGTCCCTGAGGGGGGGTTGAACGCTCCTTCCAGCAGGAACCAGACAGGGCTGCGGATGGAGACCGGTCTCCTGCAAGCAGAGAGGACCGTGACGGCTCCCACTTCAAACCAGAGCCTCTCAGAGGATGTGAAGGAGCGCGGCATGTGAAGGCTCCAGCCTTGTAAAGTCAACCTTAACAGCACCGAGTGAGGTGAGAAGGGACATGCCGGGAGTCCAGACTGGACCCGCTTTTCTTCCAAATCTTTAAAATCAAAAATAAAAATATCAGCGAATGCATGTGTGTGTGATCCTCCGACACAAAGCATTGAACTGGTTAGATTGTCATCCAGGGGGTGTATATAGCCCGGAGGGAGGAGCTACACGTTTGAGTGTAGTACTTTGTGTGTCCTCCGGAGGCAGAAGCTATACACCCATGGTTTGGGTCTCCCATAAAGAACGATAAAGAAATTTAGAAATAAACATTTCTGACATGCAAAAACAAAAAATTAGTGACCAATATAGCCACCTTTCTTTATGATGACCCTCAGCAGCCTACCATCCATAGATTCTGTCAGTTTCTTGATCTGTTTACTATCAACATTGCGTGCAGCAGCCACCACAGCCTCCGGACACTGTTCCGAGAGGTGAACTGTTTTCCCTCCCTGTAGATCTCACATTTTATGAGGGACCACAGGTTCTCTAAAGGGTTTAGATCAGGTGAACAAGGGTGCCATATCATTATTTTTTCATCTTTTACACCTTTACTGGCCACCCACACTGTGGAGTAGTTGGATGCATGTGATAGAGAATTGTCCTGCATGAAAATCATGTTTTTCTTGAACGATACCATTTTCTTCCTGTACCTCTGCTTGAAGAAATTGTCTTTCAGAAACTGGCAGTAGGTCTGGGAGTTGAGCTTCACTCCATCCTCAAACCAAAAAGGTCCCACAAGTTCATCTTTGATGATACCAGCCCATACCAGTACCCCACCTCCACCTTGCTGGCGTCTGAGTCGGAGTGGAGCTCTCTGCCCTTTACTGATCCAGCCTCTGGTCCATCCTTCTGGCCCATCGAATCACTCTCTTTTCATCAATCCATAAAACCTTTGAAAAATCAGTCTTAAGATATTTCTTGGCCCAGTCTTGACGTTTTATCTTATGTTTCTTGTTCAAAGGTTTTTCAGCCTTCCTTACCTTGGCCATGTCCCTGAGTATGGCACAGCTTGTGCTTTTTGATACTCCAGTAACATTGTAGCTTGGAAATATGGCCAAACTGGTGGCAAATGGCATCTTGGTAGCTTCACGCTTGATTTTCCTCATTTCATGGGCAGTTATTTTGCGCCTTTGTTGTCCAACACGCTTCTTGCGACCCTGTTGGCTATTTGCCATGAAAAGCTTGATTGTTCGGTGATCACGCTTCAAAAGTTTGGCAATTTCAAGACTGCTGCATCCCTCTGCAAGACATCTCACAATTTTGGAATTTTCAGCGTCAAATTTCTCTTCTGACCCATTTTGCCAAAGGAAAGGAAGTTGCCAAATAATTAAGCATACATAATATAGGGTGTTGATGTCATTACACCACACCCCTCCTCATTACAGAGATGTACATCACCTAATTTACTTAATTGGTAGTTGACTCTCAAGCCTATACAGCTTGGAGTAGGACAACATGTGTAAAAATTATCATGTGATCAAAATACTAATTTGCCTAATAATTCTGCACAGTGTAAGAGCTGAGTGATATGCATGTTCCAGGCCAGAACCTGACTAACGGGCGCGGCATTGCTCCATACAAATGTATGGAGCAAGGCTGCACCCACTGGATGACCACGCCCACTAGTCGAAAGCACCCACTCCATATATTTGTATGGAGTAATGCCATGCCCACTAGTTGGGTTCTGGCTCAGAACATGACCGCAGTTCCCGGCTCAGAAAATGGCGAAACCTTGCAGTGTACAGTGCGTGTGCTGGGAGGATTCATAAGTCTACAGTCACATAAAATAACTGCAGACTTATCATTTTAGCCAGGACAACCCCTTTAACTCACAAATCTTGCTCCAGTCCATGCCTTTCTTAATGAGTCTGATGCTTCAGACTACAGCACACCCCCTCATTAAGAATGTTGATGTTTCAGTGGCCATTGTACTTACCTCCAACATGATCTGAAATTGTCATTATGGTGAAAATATTGCTGACTTGTTGACTGTTTGTCCCATGATAACCATCAGTGGAAAAGTCGAAGATCAACCCACAATTCCTTTATTTGAATTGAATATCTTAGTTTATAAAGTTCCATGAAACCTTGGTTACAAGACAACATAATATAGATTATATGAGCAAATAATATACAGTACAGACCAAATAATTGGACACACCTCATTCAAAGCGTTTTCTTTATTTTCAGTCATGAAAATAAAGAAAACTCTTTGAATGAGAAGGTGTGTTCAAACTTTTGGTCTGTACTGTATATGTTACAGTCATTGCATGAAACAGTTTAATAGTTTTTAAGGTTGAAGGTTGAAGGTAGACAGAAGTCTATCAAGTTCAACTAAGAACATTAGATGTTGATCCATTAGAAGATAGAAACCTCATGAGGCAGACACTAATTGCTCCATATTTGGGGACAAATTCCTTCCCAACTCCATATACAGCAGACTAGTTCGGTGGATCAAGATCCCATCACTTTATAAATAAACTTCTAAAAGGTTAAAGCAGACTTTCACAGTAAGGCTGTGTACAGTCCACTCTCTTTGGAGGAGTCTAGAGATCTTATTAAACCAGAGTCTAAAAATCCTATTAAATCAATGACCCAGAAAATTACTAGAAGATAATACAACCCCTGGTAAAAATTATGGAATCACCTTGCTCTGAGGATGTTCATTCAGTTGTTTACTTTTGTTTAAAAAAAAGCAGATCACAGACATGGCACAAAACTAAAGTCCTTTCAAATTGCAACTTTCTGGCTTGAAGAAACACTAAAAAACAATATGAAAACATAATGTGCTACACAGTAACGGTTGCTTTTCAAGACCAAACAGGGGGAAAAAGTATGGAATCACTCAATTATGAGGAAAAAATTATGAAATCGCCCTGTAAATTTTCATTCCCAAAACTAACACCTGCATCAAATAAGATCTGCTCGTTAGTCTGCATCTAAAAAGAAGTGATCACACCTTGGAGAGCTGTTGCACCAAGTGGACAGACATGAATCATGGCTCCAACATGAGAGATGTCAATTGAAACAAAGGAGAGGATTATCAAACTCTTAAAGGAGGTTAAATCATCACGCATTGTTGCAAAATATGTTGGTTGTTCACAGTCAGCTGTGTCTAAAATCTGGACCAAATACAAACAACATGGGAAGGTTGTTAAAGGCAAACATACTGGTAGACCAAGGAAGACATCAAAGCGTTAAGACAGGAATCTTAAAGCAATATGTCTCCAAAACAGGAAATGCACAACAAAACAAATGAAGAACAAATGGGAGGAAACTGGAGTCAATGTCTGTGACCGAACTGTAAGAAACCACCTAAAGGAAAAGGGATTTACATACAGAAAAGCTAAACAATAAAAAGATGACTGCCTGAAGAGAACATGTACATTTCCACAGTCATTGATGATATGGGGCTGCATGTCAGGTAAAGGCACTGGGGAGATGGCTGTCATTACATCTTCAATAAATGCCCAAGTTTACATTGAAATTTTGGACACTTTTCTTATCCCATCAATTGAAAGGATGTTTGGGGATAATGAAATAATTTATCAAGATGCTAATGCATTCTGCAATAGAGCAAAAACTGTGAAAACATTCCTTGAAAGAAGACACATAAGGTCAATGACATGGCCTGCAAATAGTCCGAATCTCAATCCAATTGAAAATCTTTGGTGGAAGTTGAAGAAAATGGTCCATGACAAGGCTCCAACCTGCAAAGCTGATCTGACAACAGCAATCAGAGAAAGTTGGAGCCAGGTTGATGAAGATACTGTTTGTCACTCATTAAGTCGAAGCCTCAGAGACTGCAAGCTGTTATAAAAGCCAGAGGTGGATCAATAAAATACTAGTGATGTATTGGAGTGTTCTTTTGTTTGTTTGTTTTTCTTAATTCCATAATTTTATCCTCATAATTGAGTGATTCCATAATTTTTCCCCTTGTTTGGTTTTCTAAAGTAACCGTTATTGGCTAGCACATTATGTTTTCATGACTTTTTTTTAGTGTTTCTTAAAGCCAGAAAGTGGCCATTTGAAATTACTTTAGTTTTGTGCCATGTCTGTGATCTGCTTTTTTTAAACAAGAGTAAACAACTGAATGAACATCCTCAGAGCCAGGTGATTCCAAAATTTTTGCCAGGGGTTGTAGAATTGGAGTTCAAAGGCAAAGTTAAGGAAAGACAGATCAGAATTCATATCATGTGAAATAGGCAAAACGTATCAGCAAATAAAGGTCCAAAAAGAAAGAACATCAAATAGCAATCCAGACTTTCACAATAGGTAGTACCAAATGATACAATAACTGGTAAAGCTTGAAAGAAATATCAAACTTATATGGTGCACATGTACTACGTACTATTGACTGGGCAGTGAGCAAACTCTCTTATTGGTTCATTGATTGGCTTGCTAAAGAAGGGTCAATCAACTTAACTGGGCAGCTAAACACACTGCGCATGTGCTGCTTAGCATCTCTGATGAGAAGACTAGAATGGAGATTAATAAAATAGAAGAACTTATTGTATCGCAATAAGTATGTTTCACACCGCATCAAGTTAGTCTTTTATTAATTGGAGCTAGGGTTTTTAGCGATAGGGCTAGGCTTGAGGAAAGATGCATTTACACTACTCAATTATCACTAATGAGCATTCCTAGGGAAGGTCTTTCCCAAAAATTCTTGCAGTGTAAAAAATGGCTGCCAATCAACTGATAGTCGAGTAAAGTGATTCTTTGTCAAGTGAAATTATCTTTTGGTTTTCTTAAAAGATTATTGTTCTCAGCAATACACAATGCAGTGTAAAGTTGATCGGCACTGCAAAGGACAATGGCACCATATGTGCACAGAATGATCTATTAGTGATGTGTATCTAAGGAATGGGCTATTAAGCGGCCCCCAATTGGCAAACATGTTATCAATCAGTGGTCATTTAATACTGTCGATCAGCTAGTGTAAATGCTCCCTTAGTGTTAGAAAGTCAAGGGATAGAAAATTTGAGCAGCTGAAGTTAGAAAAGGTGTACAGAATAATTTATTTTAGGGTACATTCACACGACCATCCCACTTTTGCGGTCTGTAAAAACAGTCCTGTTTTTCCATATATGCATCCGTGTGACATCTGTGTGACAACCACGTCTGTTCTGTTCCATATACGGTCCGTTTTACATCCGTGTGCCTTCGGGTTTTTTTGCAGACCACAAAAAAAATGGAAGGAGGGTTACATACAGTCAAAAGTTAGAAAGATATATAGCTGAATAGATAGATTAATAGCTAGATAAGAAAAACATATATATATAGTCTCACTCCTGCATTTTGTAACCTTGCACCCTTTAGTGCCTTTCATGTGGCACTGTTTAGGCTTGGTTTTAGCCACAAATTCATTATTTTCCACTTAAAAAATGACATGGGGTCCCCCCCTATTTTGTTGTAGACAGCTAAGGTGAAGCAGACAGGGCCAGTCTGCAAACCTCAATTGGAAGCTCTACCTTGGCAGGTAATCCAAAACAGAGGACACCCCACACTGTTATTTTAAATTAAATAAATAATTTAAAACAAAAAATGTAGGGTCCCCCCCAAATTGGATCACCAGCCATGGTAAAGTGGACAGCTGTTGTCTGGTATTCGCAGACTAGGGAGGTCCACGGCTAGTGGACCCCCCCAGCCTAAAAATAGCAGGCCGCAGCCACCCAAAAGTGGTGCATCCATTAGATGCGCCAATACTGGCGTTTAGCCCCAGCTCACCCTGTTGCCCTGGTCCAGTGGTAAACGGGGTAATATATGGGGTTGAAACCTTCTGTGTGATGTCACCTGGCATCAAGCCCTGGCATTAGTGATTTCACGGCATCTATTAGATACCCTACATCGCTAACCCAGTCAGCAATAAAAAAAAATAGATCACAAAAAAAAATTATTTGAAAAAACATTCCTCAACACATTCCCTCTTTCACCAATTTATTAAAAGAAAAATCTAAACCGTGTCCGGCGTAATCCAATAAGGGGGTCCCACAACGATCCATGCTCACAGTCCTAGTCAATGAAGAACAGAATGTTCCCCATTGGCTGGGATAGCAGTGCAGTGATCTGAGCTAACATCATTAGGTCAGGCAGGTGACCGCAGGGGATGAAGAACATCAACGTCATGAGGTTAGCTGAGATCATTACCTGCAGTGATGAAGTCCGCTAAACTTGTGATGTCGGTGCTTGTCACTGAATTCCATGTCTACCGCATTCTCATATGAAGTATCGCAGGAGCCTGTAATACCACCGCTAGTCACAGTCTCAGGCCGCCCACCAGACTTGAAGTGAGATCGCTGTGGGCATGGAACTCAGTGATGAGCAGTGATATCATGAGTTCAGCGGACTTCATCATCGCAGGTAATGAACTTTGCTAACCTCTTGACGTCAGCGCTCATCATCCCCGCAGCTTCTTGCACTACTGTGTGAGCCACTGCAAGGCTGGCCAGGGAAGTGGGACATAGACTGCAGGGGCACCGACAGACGGAAGCCACACGGAAGTGCTTCCATGTGGCTTCCAGGGATTTTGCAGACCCATTAACTTGTATTGTGTCATAGTCCACATTTTGTGGAACAGAATAGGACATGTTCCATAATAACGAACGAACATAGTGGCACTGATGGCACATGAAAGCACTATCATGTGCCATCCGAGACTACACAAAACACATCGAAAAGATGGTCTTGCCTGTAGGTCCGCAAAAAAAAGGAACTAACCAGGACAAACGGAACGGTCGTTTGAATGAGCCCTCATACATTGCCTTTTAAGTTTTAAGCTGTTTTTTGTTTGTTTATTTTTTAACACATTGGCAAAAAATCTGTACAGAATAAAATTCTTATATACTGTATACACAGTATTATTTAATTCTAAGTTTTAGGCACTCTATAGAATATGTAGGCAAGACCTTCATTTACGCATTTATGCCTGGAAAATCTATTTTAAATAGTTATAAACTGTATTAAATTTATATTTTAAATGCTCAGAAAGCTAATTTATGAAGCAAGTCAGGCAATGTTAGTTCAGATACAGTAAGCTAAATTTCAGCTATGAATCCCAATGCATTCCCAAAAATCACTTCTGGAAAAAAAAAGTTCACCATTTTTAATACCAAGTTTTGAGGTTAAGATCAAACAGAGGGTGTTGAAAGAAATGGAGTGGAAATGTTTTCAGAGGTGGATATACTATTCTACTTCTCATTTTTCTCTAATGTCCTTGAGTCCTCAAACTCAATTTTATTTATGTAACATCTGACCAGATTTGATGCCAACTATCCCAGGTGTTAAAAATATTTCAGAACGCTTGAAAAAATCCTATCTTTTATATCCAGGAGAGAAAGTGCCTGAAAACTGGTACAAACATTTCGAAAACTTGTATCGACTTAAAAATTCCAGTCTTATTCTTTTTTTTAATTTTACAGCTTATAAAATGGGCGGAACGCCAGTGAAATAAATGCCACAAAAGAGTGAGCTGCTGCTTTTACGTAATTAACTTCAGTACTGTCAAACACCTGGTCTTGTGCGTGATAACACAGCGTCTTACTTATAATGGACTCATACCAGAAAAGCACAAAAATAAGATTAATAACTAAAGATACCCTCAAAACATGTTTACAGAACACCATAGACTTCCAGAAAGATAAACTTGTCAACTGTTGTAATCTTACCTGTGAAAAAACACAGCAAAAGAACATAAAAATATATAAAAAAGCACAGCAGAAGAAAGGCAGAAGTATTTACCAACATCGGTTACAAAACCAATGCACTTACAAAGTGCACCCCAAAGGCAGGGCCCGTTTTAGACAAAGTTGGACCCTAGACAAAAGTTTAAAGTAAGTCCCTAAATGCTAACTTCAAAGTATGTAGAACAACATCCAGCACCATAACAGGAATCCAGCCAGGAAGATGAATAAAAAAATTCTTCTGTTTTATTTAGATCATAATGTTAAAAATACATAAAAAAATTAAAAAACATGACCAAAACCTGACATGTTTCGGACCCTAGAACATGGTCTTTACTCATAGGTAACATGGACAAGCGTGAATGGAGCTAATGTAGGCAACACCATGTAGTTGGGGACCCATAACCAAGAAGGATGTGGATATTGCACAGGAGGGCAGATTGTACAATACCCTGTGACAACCTGATAGTCCAGGAGCGTCACTAGTACACACCGAGGGACAGTGTGTGAGAGAGTGAGGAGGGTGGACCACATGGAGAATGGGGGTCACAGTATTAAGAAGTGAAGGAACAGTATGAAGAAGGGGGAACAGTATGGAGAGGTAAAAACTGGGGGACACAGTATGGAGAGGTAAGAACTGGGGGACACAGTATGGAGAAGCGAGAGCATAGGGGGGACAGTATGAATAAGTGGGAGCATGGGGGGTTTGTATGTAGAAGTAGGAGCACAGGGGGACAGTATGGATAAGTGGGAGCATAGGGAGAACAGTATATATAAGTGGGAGCAGATGTGGCAGTATAGATAAGTAGAAACACAGTAGGATTAGTATGGCTAAGTGGGAGCATAGAGTATCAGTATGGATAAGTGGGAGTATAGGGGGATCAGAATGGCTAAGTGGGAGCATAGGGGGATCAGTATAGATAAGTGGGAGCATAGGGGGATCAGTATGGATAAGTGGGAGTGTCGCGGGCGGAGGGGCCGCGCTCGCTACGCTCGGGTCCGCTGCTGCTGCTGCTGCTCGGTGGCTCGAGCGGTGGGCCGGACCCGGGGACTGGAGCAGCGCTCCTCGCCCACGAGTGAAAAGGGGTGGTTTGTTTTGGGAGATAGTTCGTGACGCCACCCACGGGTCGTGGTGATAATGGGCACCACCGCTGCTGATGACGGGGATCCCGGGAGCGATGGCAGGGAGCAGCTAGGATGTTGTCCCCTCCGTGGGTAGGGGTTGGTGGTCCTGGGGCCCGGTTGTGGAACGGGAAGGCTGGATGGCTGGAGAGCAGGTTTGCAGGGGCAGCGCGGCGCGGTGCCGGATGGCACTGTGGTACTCACTCAGACACAGATGCACAGAGTCTCGGGTAAACCAAACGGCTGGATGGACGGGTCCCGAAGCCAGCTGCAGTGTTTGTGCTCTCCCCGGACAGGTGATGGTGGCTGTCTTTCCCTGCACCTTGTTAGAATGTGCTGACTCCTGTGGTTGCCCACCGGTAGTCCGCTCCCCGGCATATAGGTACCGAAGGAGCCCATTTTGCCCGCAGGTGCTGGCCCTTGGATCTCTAGCCTATGGCGGTGGCTGTGTATCCTCACGGTGTGGACTGTTGCCTTCCGTCGGGTCTTGGGTGTTAGGAAACCCTTGGGGTTCCGGTCACTTTCGCATTTGACCGTTGTCGGTGGCTCCAAGCCTAGTCGGGGTCCGATGGCCCTGCCTTTGTACTTAGCTTCACACCGCTCCCCATTCCGGTACTGGCGGGCCACCACCCGACCCCGGTCCTACGGTTCCGCAGAGATCCACTAACTCCTGCAGATGGCCACCACCGTCTGCAGACCTTGCTGTTTGTGTCTGGGCCCCTACCCAGACACCGACAGTTTTTGTCCTCTCACTTTCACCTCCAAACTCAATCTGTCACTTTTCCCGCCTCCAGGCCTGTGAACTCCTCGGTGGGTGGGGCCAACCGCCTGGCTCCGCCCCACCTGGTGTGGACATCAGAGCCTGGAAGGAGGCAACAAGGGTTTTTGTTTGACTGGTGTTACTATCCAGGGGAGGGGGTGTGTGTGTTGTTATGTCTGTGACTACCTGGCTAGTCCAGGGAGTCACAGGACCATAGGGTATCAGTACGGATAAGTAGGAGCATAGAGTGGCAGATAGGATAAGTGGGAGCATAGGAGGGATTGTATGTAGAAGTGGGAGCATAGGGGGGAAGTATGGATTAGTGGCAGCATAGGAGGAGATTGTATGTAGAAGTGGGGGCTTAGGGGGGCAGTTTGGATAAGTGGGAGCATAGAAGAATCAGTATAGATAAATGGGAGCATAGGGGGATCAGTATAAGTGGGAGCATAGAGTGGCAGATAGGATAAGTGGGAGCATAGGGAGCATAGTATGGAAAAGTGGGAACGTGGATGGACAGTATGGAGAGGCAAGGCCTTGTGCGCATGCTGCATTTTTTGCCACGTTTTTGCGTGTTTTTTGGGTGCGGTTTTATTCCCAAAACTGCATCCAATTTCTTCTCCAGCGAACTCTATGAGATTTCAGTTTTGCTGTCCGTACTTTGCAGCTTTTTTTGGCTTCATCTTTGTGGTGACCACAAAGATGCAGCATGTCAATTCTTTCTGTGTTTTTGCCAGAATTATTGAGCCCTTCCAGTCAATAGTTTTGACTTAAAAAAACGCAGCAAAAAAAATGCATGCCAAGGGTGTGTTATTTGGAGACCAAAAACAAGCTTCTTTGTGGTAACCACAAAGATGCAGCGTGCACACATAGCCTAAATCTGATGTTTTCTGGTAACAACCTTATCATTGTTAAAGAAACTTCTCATAAAATTTTGTATTCACTAAATGTGTGTATGTGCATGTGAAGTAGTGTGATAATATACTGCCCTACCGCTGCCTTCTCTGGTGTCCTGTGCCGGCCTCCTCTTCTCAGTGACGTTGCTGCGCTACAGACCCTCTGGGACACGCTGCTCTGCATGTCCCAGAGGTGACTTTGTGCCGTGGGGGGGAAGTGGGCCATACCCTATTCTTGCACAGGGGCCCTTTGCTCTCAGTGTCCGCCCCTGCAGCACACAGATGATACACTGATGCCATCGTTGTGCCATATGTCATTTTCACAGACATAGACTTGTATTGGTCCTTGTCATTCTGTACTGCAGGAAAAACATCGACATGTCTATATGTGTGTTGCATAGACAGACTGGTCGTGTAAAAACACAAAACAAAAATGAATATCTACCTTCTGGTCCAGTATCACTTCCATCCTCATGCTGGTCTCCTGATATAAAAATATCATATGATGACCACTGCAGCCAATCAGTAGCTACTGATTGGCTGCATCCTGCTCAATTTCATCTGAGCAGAAGCACTGTTCTTACACATGAACGTAACTGTAACCAAATATTTATTCAAAGCATCCAATTTCGGCACCTTTTAGTTCAATGTGTTTGGACACCTACTCCTACCAACCATACTTGTTTCAATATCTTTTGCCACATGAGACAGCATCCCGGAGGACAGCATTGCCGCATCGCAGGTGACAGGTGAGTATCCAGCAGTGTGTGTGTGCAGTGACGTCCAGGAGCTCATCAGAGTTCCCAATGAACTCTGATGAACCCGTGAAGTCATCGTGGTGACACCCGCTGTAGCGCAGATGTCGTGAAGGCTGTTATCAGGATGTCATCAGAGTTCATTGGGAACTCCAATGACCTCCTGGACGTCACTGCACACAAACTGCTTGCTGGATACTCAACTGTCACCGGCGGTGCTGTGCCCGATGCTGTCCTCGCAATGCTCCAACTTCCGTGTCATCAGTGCAGTGAATAATCAATGAATATAATGAGTGGCGGTCAGAAGCAGGAGGCAGCAGAACCAAAGGAAACAGCGCTGGATACAAGTGAATATAGAAAATCTTTTTATTTTAAAGACCTGTGTTTTCTCCAGTACATGTCACTTGTATGCAAACACAGATGTCACACGTGTGACACATGTGTGACACATGAATGACACACGTATGACCATAACCATGTGTGTGGCTTGTACCTGATTAAACACAGACTTCTGAAACCGGCCTAAGGGTGGCTTTACACGTTGCGACATCGCTACTGATATATCGTCGGGGTCACGTTGTTAGTGATGCACATCCAACGCCGGTAGCGACATCGCAATGTGTAAAGCCTAGGTGCGATGATGAATGAGCGCA
The DNA here is from genome assembly GCF_048569485.1 of Anomaloglossus baeobatrachus. NCBI lineage: Eukaryota > Metazoa > Chordata > Amphibia > Anura > Aromobatidae > Anomaloglossus > Anomaloglossus baeobatrachus. The sequence goes on from NC_134357.1 coordinate 70,458,751, forward strand.
AAAGTAACAAAAATTGCTGATTTGTGTTACGCCGTTCATTTTCATAATATCACTCTTGCTGCAGGTACGATGTTGTTTGTCGTTCTTGCGGCACCACACATCGCTGTTTGTGAAGCCGCAGGACCGACAAACATCTCCTTACTTGCGTCCATCAGCTATGCGGAAGGAAGGAGGTGGGCGGGATGTTATGTCCCGCTCATCTCCGCCCCTCTGCTGCTATTGGCCAGCCATTTGGTGATGTCGCAGTGACGTCGCTGTGACGCCAAACGCACCTCCCCCTTGAAGGAGGGATTGTTCAGCAATCACAGCGACGTCGATGACCAGGTATGTGCGTGTGAAGCTGCCGTAGCGATAATGTTCGCTACAGCAGCTATCATAAGATATCGCGTCTTCGACGGGGCGGGGACTATCGCGCTCAGCATCGCTACAATCGGCTAGCGATGTCGCAGTGTGCAAAGTACCCCTAAGACTGTGTTCGGAAGATTTCTAAAGATATACAGTGCCTACAAGTAGTATTCAACCCCCTGCAGATGTAGCAGGTTTACACATTCGGAATTAACTTGGCATTGTGACATTTGGACTGTAGATCAGCCTGGAAGTGTGAAATGCACTGCAGCAGAAAAGAATGTTATTTCTTTTTTTATTTTTTTTTTTAAATTGTGAAAAGTTTATTCAGAGGGTCATTTATTATTCAACCCCTCAAACCACAAGAATTCTGTTTGGTTCCCCTAAAGTATTAAGAAGTATTTCAGGCACAAAGAACAATGAGCTTCACATGTTTGGATTAATTATCTCTTTTTCCAGCCTTTTCTGACTAATTAAGACCCTCCCCAAACTTGTGAACAGCACTCATACTTGGTCAACATGGGAAAGACAAAGGAGAATTCCAAGGCCATCAGAGACAAGATCGTGGAGGGTCACAAGGCTGGAAAGGGGTACAAAACCCTTTCCAAGGAGTTGGGCCTACCTGTCTCCACTGTTGGGAGCATCATCCGGAAGTGGAAGGCTTATGGAACTACTGTTAGCCTTCCACAGCCTGGACAGCCTTTGAAAGTTTCCACCCGTGCCGACGCCAGGCTTGTCCGAAGAGTCAAGGCTAACCCAAGGACAACAAGGAAGGAGCTCCGGGAAGATCTCATGGCAGTGGGGACATTGGTTTCAGTCAATACCATAAGTAACGTACTCCACCGCAATGGTCTCTGTTCCAGACGAGCCCGTAAGGTACCTTTACTTTCAAAGCGTCATGTCAAGGCTCGTCTACAGTTTGCTCATGATCACTTGGAGGACTCTGAGACAGACTGGTTCAAGGTTCTCTGGTCTGATGAGACCAAGATCGAGATCTTTGGTGCCAACCACACACGTGACGTTTGGAGATTGGATGGCACTGCATACGACCCCAAGAATACCATCCCTACAGTCAAGCATGGTGGTGGCAGCATCATGCTGTGGGGCTGTTTCTCAGCCAAGGGGCCTGGCCATCTGGTCCGCATCCATGGGAAGATGGATAGCACGGCCTACCTGGAGATTTTGGCCAAGAACCTCCGCTCCTCCATCAAGGATCATAAGATGGGTCGTCATTTCATCTTCCAACAAGACAACGACCCAAAGCACACAGCCAAGAAAACCAAGGCCTGGTTCAAGAGGGAAAAAATCAAGGTGTTGCAGTGGCCTAGTCAGTCTCCTAACCTTAACCCAATTGAAAACTTGTGGAAGGAGCTCAAGATTAAAGTCCACATGAGACACCCAAAGAACCTAGTTAACTTGGAGAAGATCTGCATGGAGGAGTGGGCCAAGATAACTCCAGAGACCTGTGCCGGCCTGATCAGGTCTTATAAAAGACGATTATTAGCTGTAATTGCAAACAAGGGTTATTCCACAAAATATTAAACCTAGGGGTTGAATAATAATTGACCCACACTTTTATGTTGAAAATTTATTAAAATTTAACTGAGCAACATAACTTGTTGGTTTGTAAGATTTATGCATCTGTTAATAAATCCTGCTCTTGTTTGAAGTTTGCAGGCTCTAACTTATTTGCATCTTATCAAACCTGCTAAATCTGCAGGGGGTTGAATACTAATTGTAGGCACTGTATTTCCAATAGAAGGTTCCTACATATGCCATTTTTAATGCCACCCTATAAGTTAAACCTACCAAAAAGGAAATTCTGTTTTAAAAGAAAGTGAATTCTATAAATATCTTTGTAATTAACGCTATTTCAGGCTGTTACTGGCAGGGTCGTGTGCAGGTGGCACCATCACATTTTTGTGTCACTCTGGAATCTAAAGGTATCGCTTTCTATATTGCATGACCCGCTGGCGCATATTAAAGAACATACTTAAATCCTAACTGAATGACTCAGACATTAGGTTTTTCTAACAATACTTCATAATGACAAACCATGGAGCTAACCACATTAATAAATACACAGTAAATTGCACTTTGTGAACCTCAGACATTCACATCCAAAGTAAACCTCAACTGGTAATGATGACCAGCGACCAAACGGGAGAAAAAATACTTCTACCAACAAGTTAAAATTAATTTACACTAAATTACATAACAAGACAGCGTACATCAAAGTGCAGTGTGCAACGCAAGAGGTTACAAAGAAATGATGTGAGCCAGATGTTTATGATACTGAGGTATCTATTACCATTTTCCTTGGCAGTGCTCCTCTCCTCTATTCAGTCCCAAAGTCTCAAGTGCTATTCATCTTATGAAGTCGAGAAGCCAGCAGAGCCAGAATCATCAATTAGGATGAGTTTCTTGTCATTCCAGCACCTACTTTTTTGTTACAAGGTATTCTTCATTTAAAGGTGTTGCTTTTATATGTTTTTTTTCTCATACACTAGGTGGGTGGTCTGTCTACTCATCATGACTGCAATATACCTTTGCCTCTTGGGGCCGTACAAAATATTTCTCTCTGGAAGTGAATAGTGAGCACTGGTTTAGTCCCTCCAAACTTAATTGAGGATGTTTATAAGAATAATATTGCTCTAAATAATATTTTTTTTTTATTAAAAAAAAAAGCTTGAGGTGAGCAAACAATTAATATCTGATCAAATTACTGCATTTTTCGTTTTATAAGATGCACCGGATTATAAGAGGCACCCTAAATTTGAAGGAGGAAAATAGGAACAAAATAATTTTAACTGTTAGAATGAGAGTCCATCCTATAATCCCATTGCCTCTTGTATGAGTTCACCGGGGGGAGCGTCGGTGGTGGAGTGGGTCAGGAAGGTCACAGGAGGCAGAGTAGGTGCTGTTTGGGCTAGGAAGAGGGGGTGTTGAAGCTCAGGAGGGTCAGTGATACTGCGGGCTCGGAGAAGGGGGTGTCGTTGCTCAAGATGGTCAGCGTGTGGAGGGTCGGCGATACTGCGGGCTTGTGGGGTGTCACTGCGGTGGGCACCATTAATCTGGTTGCAGCCTCGGAGGAGGGAGTGTCGTGCCTCAAGAGAGGTGTGCAGTAGCAGAAGGTTGATGATACTGCAGGCTTGTAAGGTGTCATGGCGAGCTCCATCGAATCACCGGCGGTTGACACAATGGACTTCAAGAAAATGGCCGCAGAGTCCTATCTGAGCATGCACCGCTTCTGGGGCCATTTTCTTGAAGTTCAGCTCATCAACTGCGGGTGATTCAAAGCAGATCAATGGTGCCTGCCATCACGACATCCCACAAGCCCATAATATCATTGACACCTCCTCCTCCGAGCCTGCCAGCTGATCAATGGCGCCCGCTGACGTGACACTGAGCCAACACTGTCGCACACTGACCCTCTTTAGGTGCTCCACTGCAGTGACACCTCCTCCAAGATCTCTGTATCAGCAACCCCACACCACCACTGCTGTCCCCGGTAAGCCATATGCAGTTTGTAAGATGCACCCCCATTTTTCCCCAAGTTTTCGGGGAATAAATGTGCGTCTTACAAACCGAAAAATACGATAGTTACAATTTGTGCAAACTAAGATAGCCACCATTTATCAGGATTCTTTTAAAGGTAATCTGTCAGCAGGTTTTTGCTATGGAATCTGAGCACAGCATGCTGTAGGGGTTAAAAAACAAAAATCCACTTTGCCTCTCTTATCAGACTGTGTGTTGTTTACTTGAACTAAAGGCTTTATCATCAATGTCATGTGCACAGCAGTATGTCACGCCCCTCCTCTACTTGACACCTCATTATCAAGGGGTGGGTGAGGGCAACTTTCCTATCTCTGCTGCTTTGCTAAATCTAAAAGCTTTTGTTGTATAAGAATGGCTGCAGCCAGTGATCATAGTAATACATTATTGGATTCTTGATCTCTTTACCTACAAGATGCTGCTCTCAGCTGAGGTAGCAAAAACCTGCTGACAGATTCCCTTTGAGGACTGAGAAGGGTGTAAAATAAAAAAAAGTAGTTTACACTCATCTGTCTTCACCTATTGTTAGCTTGACTCCACTTCAGCCGCCATCTCAGGTCATGGGTTCTCCATGCTGGTCTTCAGTTCTTCTACCGATGTTGGATTGGAAGAAGGGAGAATAGGCAAAGTTATGGATTTGTGCGACATGGACAAGGGCTATGTTTTGATGAGTAGATTAGTGACCAGTAAAATGGCAGCTTTTATAGGATGTTCTCAGTATGCAGTGGTTGTAACCTTCCAAATGAAGGATAACCATAGAATCCAGACACAAGGTCATGGATGACCAAAACTCTTTGATGTGCTTGGGATGGGAAGGCTAGCCTGGCTTGTTGGATCCCATAGAATTGCTTCTGCAGCAGAGATTGTTGAAAATTAACTTCTGGTTATGATAGAAATTGGTCAAAACACTATAAAATTCTAAACTTCTAAACTTGATACATATGGGACTGTTCAGTCCCATAGCCAGTGATCCTCAAATCTGAACAATCGAACAATGGAAAAATATGGTCTGGTTTAAGAAATCCAATTTTCTTTAAATTATGGATGACTGGGTGCATGACATACAGTACCTGGGAAAAAAAGATGGCAAGTGGATGCGTAGGAAGAAGGCAAGGTGGAAGATGCGGTGTGATAATCTGGGCAATATTCTGATGGACCCTGGATCCAGGCATAAATGTGGATGTTATGTTAACTTAAAACTGATTGTTTCAGGACTACATTGATCATCTGCTAACATCTTGGTGCCAAGTACCACAGGACGCCTTCAAAGGTCTTTTTCAGTGTCCATGAGTAGAGATAAGTGAACCTGCGGTTCGATGTTCAGAGTTTGGGTTCGGAAACTGACTTTCAAAAAATCAAAGTTCAGGTTCAAAGTTCGAGTGAGTTACAAGTTGAAACCTCTCAAGCGAGCAGCGCTGTGCTTGGGTATGAGTGATGCTTAGCCCTGTGCATGCCATGTGCAGTGTTTGAATGGCTCCCACATGGGGTAAAATCAGCGTGATCAGATGTAGTGTGCACACACAAAATAAAAAAAAAAATTGAAAGACCCTGTCCACCCTTCCCCGGAAGTGGTCTGCTTATGGCTCATTGCATGAGGGTGGAGACACAAACTGCCCAATTACTGACTTCCATTGAGGTTCAGCTCAAGTCGGGGTCAAAAACTGAACTTTGTTAAGGTTTGAATGTACCCTGCGAATTGAACCTCCAAAGGTTCACTCATCTCTATCCATGAGCTATTTGGCCAATGCTGTTTTGGTGGCACAAGTGAGATGTACACAATATTAGGCCCCCTTCACATGTCTGTGAAAATAACGCACATATTTCACGGATGTGTCAAAGGTGCGTTTTCCCCTCCGTGTGCTGTGTTTATGGCACTACGTGTATTCTTCGTGTGTTATACGTAATAACACACGGAGAATGGAAAGGCCCGCCTTACCTGTTTCTTCTGGAGCTGTCTGTGGTGCTGAATGACAGTGTCCGGCACAGGCCACATCTCGCTGATGCTGCTTCCGGCCCCCAGTGAAGAAGATGCGTTGTTCAAATTCACTGGGGAACGGATGCAAGTGACAGCCGCGGCAGAGACTGCAGGACTCGTGGAGGTGAGTATGTGCTTTTTTAATTTTTAAAATGACACGTGTGTTTCTCCGGCGCATGTCACGTGGACCCGCATCCACACTACATCCGTGTGGTACGTGTGCGGGCCGCGTGACACCCGTACTGCCGGAGAAACACGGACATGCATCCGTGTAGAGCACACGGGCTCACATGTGCTCTACACCGAGGCACGGGCCAATGGCTAAACACGTGCGTGCACATAAACCCATTGATTTTAATGGGTTTACGTGTGCCCGTGTCTCCGGTACATGCGGGCACGGACCTAGCACGTACCGGAGACACGTGCGTGTGAAGGTGGCCTAAGGCAGGTTTTTTAAACCATGGCTGATAAATTTTTAGTATGTATGGTCCATGATATATAGTGCCAAATACATTTAGCTTTTGCCCGTATCTTATGTAGGAACATCACTGCAGCCAAAGAGGTTCTTTTTTGTCCTACACAGTGAGGCCACTCATCTTCTGATCAGTATGGAACTGGTAGTGCCGCCAAACACCATGTTTCTGCCAACTTCCATATTGCAGACAACCACAGTTGTGGGTGAGGCCAACTGTTGAAACTGCTAAGATGTGATACCATTGTTGCCTTTCAATAAGTATCAGCTGCTTCAGTGTACACCATGCTAAAGGTTAAAAAATCCAACACTGATCTCATTTGTTGCCAATGCTGTTCAATCGCACAGAGAATTGGGGAGTTATGGGGTACCAAAAACAAGTCTGACTGGATATACATTGGCTGGTCAGTGGAAATGATTCTGAGGGATTATTTTCTATTTTTACATAACATACATGTCCACTTTTAACTTAATTTTTTTTTATCAATGCAGAATAAGGTCTTATAGGCTACTGGACCTCGTGGATCCTTTATCAGGTTGAGTTCACATGTCCAGTAATCATCCGTTAGAACAAATCCTGCAGAAATCCATTTGCAAAATTATTCCTGCCGTAACTAACGGATGGTTACAGGGCATGTGAACTCCGCATAAGGCTAAATTCTCATGTCCTGTAATCATCCGTTATAACAGATCCTGCAGAGATCTCCTATCAAAAAAGTTCTGCAAACAAAACTTTTTGTCTGTTTCTAAATAACTGATTTCTGCCGGATCCATTTTTTTAACATTGAAGTCTATGGAGAACAAATCCGTTAACAGATTGCTATTTAGTCCTCCGTTATGCTTGCATTTGAAACAGATCCGTTTTTGGGGTTTTTTTATAGGATCTATTAGAAATGGAAGATAAATAGTAATCTGTGAAAAGGATCTGTTCTCCATAGACTCCAATGTTAAAAAAACGGATCCGGCAGAACTGTTAATATACAGAAAAAATACTTTTATCTACACTCTTTTTTGGCTCATTTATTCATGTCCTATCAAGTTTCCTTAAGTTTATTTTATTTTAATATTACACGAATATTCAGGATTGTGTGTGTTCTTTAGGGTTAAGCACATTCATGTCTGCGGTTTATATATTCTTATTTCACTCTCTTATCTTTATGAGATCTTTCTGAACAGTTATTGCTTTGATTACAACTTGCTCAGAAAATTAAAATCAGTAGCTTTTATTGCTTAAAGCTCTAGCCGGATATTAATTTAAAAATGTGATTTGTGATATTTTCTCAGACCGGAGTTTTCACATAGCATAGTCAGAGCAACCAAAGCAAATCAGGCTTTTAGTTACAGGCATTTTCCCACTAGATAAATGCATTTATCACTTTTACGAAAATCATCTAAGATGTATCCTGAAAACTGGGGTCTCCAGGGTCCAGTCCCGGTGTGAATGGGGCAGTAGTGACTATGCATAACCACCAATACGATGGCTGTAGATTGTATCATGCGAGAGAATCGGACTGATTATGTTAATGACACTAATCTGAGTTTGAGAGTCAGTTTACTGTGATCCGATTGTCGCATCCGCATTTGCACGAACGCATAGACTGGAATTGGTGAATGCCATCCGATTTGCAGCAATTTTTTTTTCCTGTCAAATCGACATAAAAAATATGCTGATTGGCACTGCCCCTTAGTATAACATTGGGCTGAGTGCGATGCGATTCAAAGTCGGATTGCACTCATCCATATTATGTGATTGTGTGAGCGAGCCTTTACGGGACTGATGGTAGTAGCCATTCCATCAGTCCTAAAGAAGTGACTAGTTGTGGTCAGGCATACTCACTACTGCTGCAGCACTTGGGACTTTGCAACCCACTATTTTGGATCAGAGAGAGTCCCAACAGTCCTATTTTCCAGGATCATATATTACCTGTTGTGTGGACATTGTTAAAACAGACATTTCATGGACCTTTTTTTTTTAATCAATTAGTGAACCAGGGAGAGAGTCAGTTAGTGTTTTTTTTTGTTTTTTTTTTAAATAAAATATTTTTTGTGTGTATTTTAATCTTTATACTTACTGTGTTACTAATGAGGGTGTGTGATAGATGCCTATCCAGGGCTTTTTGCCAGCTGCCATTGAACGGCTGACATCAACCCCATAAACCATTGCCCTGATTGCCACCACACCGGAGCAATAGGACAGAGCATCTAATGGATGTGCCAATTATGGGGAGGTTGAGTGCTTGTATTTTTAGGCTGGAATTCGGTTAAACAGCTGTAGAAGCTATCTATCTATCTATCTATCTATCTATCTATCTATCTATCTATCTATATGTAACACCTGTGTCCCTGCAGGGATGGCAACCACAGCTACGATCAGCCTGCGCCTGCTCCAGTCTTTCCACAGCCATCCATGTGTGCTCCCACTGCCTCCTGATCCCAGGACTTGCATTTGCCGCACAGGTCTCCAGGAAGTGCGCTTAGGGCAAGTGCACCTTACCTTCTCTTAAAGTGCCAGCGCACCATTACCCAGAAGTGCTAGGCATTTAATGCATCCTTCCACTAGGGAAGGTGCCTGAGGAACATGATCAGTTAGTTAGTTACTGTATAGCTAGCTAGTTGTCAGGTCCTGTGTTTTCTGTACCCTTTACCTGTCCTTATGCCTGTCTTCCCATACCTGTCGGTATCTACTGTCCTGCATGCATCAGCCGTCCCAGCTGAACCCATTTGCACCCACCTGCACTAGAGATTGAACCTATCTGTACCTGAGTCCGTTCCTTCCCTGGGAGTAAGCTGCCACATGTGGTCCAGTTGGTCCACTCCCACTCACTCTCCTCGGCGAGCATAACACTATCTATCATCTGTCTATCTTTGCATACCTTTTACACATCCGAACTATTAATTTCAGTGTCATGCATTTTTTTCGGCTACATGTCACATGGATGGCAAACTGATGACACACGGATGAAACACAGATGACACACAAGTACACATGAATTGCCTTTTTTTTTTAAATGAACATGTGAAGGGGACCTTAATATGTATTCAGAGTTACCAGAGAATTTACAAATTCGGTTCCCATGCTCAGTTATCCACACAAGTTAAAAAAAATGGATCTTCATGACTGCCATAAAGTGGGGAGTAAATCCCCCTAGTTTGGGGAATTTTTGACAAGGATATAGTGAGGACAGTTTAAATAGATTGTGTTATCACAGAATGACTGTTCAAACCAAGTACAGGCGCTCAGTGCAACATGACAAGGCCACACATTTAAAGGGACTGTCAGCACAGGATGACTGTTCACAACAAGTACAGGCACTCGGTGCATCATGGTGGGGCTAATCATTTAAATTCACCTGCTCACCTGCTTGTTTTCCCTGTCTCCACCCTCCCCTCTTTCATTGACAGATCTACCTTCATAAAGCCACAGAATGGTGGAGATCGATGGAAACCAAGTAAGTGGGAAAATGCACTTAAATATTTCATGGCGCCATGAAGCATCAAGCATCTGTACTCGGTTTGAGTAAGTTAACATTCATAAAATATAGGGCATTCGTCAATTTTTTTTTGCCACATTTGTAGCTCAAAACTGTTTGAAATGCCATAAAATTAAAAAGTAAGAGGGGTGTAAATAGTAATGAATTTGGCACATTTTTCAGCTGCGGTGCGCTACACAAGATATGTACTCTAGTACAGGAGTTGAGAATATCGCTTGCATGGCACACGGCAGATGAATAATGCACTAAATTCATTAATATTTGCACCCCTCTTAATAAATTTGACTCATCTTAAGAAAGTGCACCCTCAAGATTGACAAAATTTTCAGTCTTGATGAATTGTGGCCATAGTATTTAGTGATTGCCTATAACAATATGAGGTACACCACCTGCTATAAATGAAACATGAACCATTGGTATGCATTTGTCATGAAATAAAATGTTGGATCCAATGTTATTTACGTAACCTCATTCCACATCATCAATAATGATCCTGTCAAAGGCAACAATTGGGTATGCAATAAATTGGAACGCGAGTCCCTCTTGACCTAGTTTGTTTTCCAACCACACATGCAAAAATGCAGTAGAAATAGCAAATCTACCCAATCGACCAAAGCGTTGGACACTTGTTGGACTCGTTACTATAATTTATCAAGATGTTGGGTCTGTATAGAATATTTACCTGATAAAAAGTGTTGAAATGGATGAAATGTAGAGAAAGAGTAATGACCGGGTATGTTATTCCAGAATATATATATTTATATTATGTTAAAATCAGGTTATGGGAGATTATTTTACAGGATTTATTTCCTACTCGTTCTTAGAGTCTACGTAGTAAATACAGAGGTCCCCTAATTGAGATCCTCCCGTATTTGCTTAAAGGATAACTGTTATTTTAATTTTTATTTCATAAATCAATAGTACACATGAAAATAAACAAATTTGTAATACAGCATATCACAAAAATGAGTACACCCCTCACATTTTTGTAAATATTTTATTATATCTTTTCATGGGACAACACTGAAGATCTCCACTTTGATACAATGTAAAGTAGTCAATGTACAGCTCGTATAACAGTGTAAATGTGGAGTGTCCTCAAAATAACTCAACACATAGCCATTAATGTCCAAACTGTTCAAATTTACACTCTTTTTTTTTCACAAAAAATTTACTTAAGTCTTTCCCATCGGCAGGATTTCTGCCCATATGCAGATTATTATGGTGAAAGAAGAGTAAGAACATAGTGAATGGCTCAGGTTCTCAGGTACAATGTATAAAGTTGATGAGGAACTGTTCAGTAAATGAGAATGGATGGTCTCCTCCTGGAAGTGAGTCGTCTTTCGGTCCTGGCCAGGTGACGTTAATGGCAATGTGCCACCTGCACGGGTGTAGGAATAGATTAAAAGGAATCAGATTAGGGAATGTGATGGAAACACAAATAGGAAAATTTAAAACTGTTGACTATTGACAAGTAACTTGAATTTCTAGGGTAGTACATTGTATATAACTTGTGCAACACAAGAAAAGTCTTAAAGATGAAAGTGAGAAGTTCAGATCATTATTTGGGCAAGACCTACAGTACAGTGCAGCACTGTAGAGAGCATTTTGGGTGAGAGTGATTACTTTAAATGAAATTTAGAATGAATGGGCAAACTGTAGAGTGACGAGGGCAGTTGTAGTGATTGAGGTGCTGGTCACCGACGCCCCAGCACGCTACATAAAAACCTGGTCCTGGCTAAGTGTGTGGAGTTGTGTGGTGTGGGCTGTTCACCCATGCAGGCGGCACATTGCCATTGATGTCACCTGCCCAGGACCGAATGACGACTCATTTGAAGGAGGAGACCATCCATTCTCATTTACTGAACAGTTCTTCATCAACTTTATACACCCGAGAGTGGGCACACATCTTCCAAAATATTTCTGTTGTATAGTGCATATTCAAAAACAATTGCAGTTCAATTGGGGTTAGTTCTTTTCCTACTGGTCCTTTGAGTCACAGCACAACCCAGCCTAGCTCAAAAGTCTATTACATGAGAGCCACTTTCCCTTTCCACAACTCCACGTCTATTCTCCTCATAGAGGAGGGGGTAGGGTTTTTGTCACCATGGATAAAGTAGAGGCTTGAGCTCTCAAATGCTTTAAAATTCACATCTCTTCTTGTAGAAGAGACGATAGGAGGGTAAGCAGTAGTGCCAGAGTAGAGCTGTTACGGGAGGAATGGCAGATCAGGATAAGGTGGTAAATATCCCAATCGCCAGTTGGGGCCCACCGTGCTCCAGATGACAAAGGAGCTGCTGGCAAGGTTAGGCAGAGAATACAGAGCTGGGTGGCTCTGAGATAACCCAGGAAACCTGGGAACCGGTCATGTGTGTAGGGACACGTCAGACCGGACGACAACCCAGTTAGCGTTTTGGTGTACCTGGTGCTACACTGACCATGTGTGCAGGGAACATGTCAGGCCGGTGGTGACCTGGTAGCATTGCGCCCTGTTGGCCACGTGTGTAGGATATGTTAGGCTGAGTAGTCCTCCGATTAGCTTTTCTGGTCACCTCTCGACTGGCCACATGTGTGAAGGACATGTCAGGCCAAGTGGTCACACCAGTAGCGTTAACTGAATAGGATAACTGAAGTGAGCACTAATATATATATATGAGTGCAAGCCAAAAATACATACTATATATAAGAATAAGGCTGCACATCAAACTTAGATAATGGTATAATGCCTCAAGCATATGGAAAAATATTGGAATATACAATGAAAAATGCTACTTGCTAATTTGAACATGTGAATAATGAATTGCATACCTGCTATGAATATTAGGAAAAAGGAGATATTTAGCAATCGCATTGATCAATGTAACTGAGCCCCAAGGCCTCGTCAAGGCATATCTCTATATTGGGGTCCCTAGCTCTGTGACCCTAACTGTGTGTCATCTCATTGCAATTAAAAACTGCTATGGGTGGAGAGGGGTAACTAAGGACTTTCTTATATAGGAGATGGAAAAAACATGGCCGAAAGGGGCGGAGCTGTGTTCACATTCAGAAAAAAAAACTACATATAACTGAATAGGATAACTGAAGTGAGCACTAATATATATATATGAGTGCAAGCCAAAAATACATACTATATATAAGAATAAGGCTGCACATCAAACTTAGATAATGGTATAATGCCTCAAGCATATGGAAAAATATTGGAATATACAATGAAAAATGCTACTTGCTAATTTGAACATGTGAATAATGAATTGCATACCTGCTATGAATATTAGGAAAAAGGAGATATTTAGCAATCGCATTGATCAATGTAACTGAGCCCCAAGGCCTCGTCAAGGCATATCTCTATATTGGGGTCCCTAGCTCTGTGACCCTAACTGTGTGTCATCTCATTGCAATTAAAAACTGCTATGGGTGGAGAGGGGTAACTAAGGACTTTCTTATATAGGAGATGGAAAAAACATGGCCGAAAGGGGCGGAGCTGTGTTCACATTCAGAAAAAAAACTACATATAACTGAATAGGATAACTGAAGTGAGCACTAATATATATATATGAGTGCAAGCCAAAAATACATACTATATATAAGAATAAGGCTGCACATCAAACTTAGATAATGGTATAATGCCTCAAGCATATGGAAAAATATTGGAATATACAATGAAAAATGCTACTTGCTAATTTGAACATGTGAATAATGAATTGCATACCTGCTATGAATATTAGGAAAAAGGAGATATTTAGCAATCGCATTGATCAATGTAACTGAGCCCCAAGGCCTCGTCAAGGCATATCTCTATATTGGGGTCCCTAGCTCTGTGACCCTAACTGTGTGTCATCTCATTGCAATTAAAAACTGCTATGGGTGGAGAGGGGTAACTAAGGACTTTCTTATATAGGAGATGGAAAAAACATGGCCGAAAGGGGCGGAGCTGTGTTCACATTCAGAAAAAAAACTACATATAACTGAATAGGATAACTGAAGTGAGCACTAATATATATATATGAGTGCAAGCCAAAAATACATACTATATATAAGAATAAGGCTGCACATCAAACTTAGATAATGGTATAATGCCTCAAGCATATGGAAAAATATTGGAATATACAATGAAAAATGCTACTTGCTAATTTGAACATGTGAATAATGAATTGCATACCTGCTATGAATATTAGGAAAAAGGAGATATTTAGCAATCGCATTGATCAATGTAACTGAGCCCCAAGGCCTCGTCAAGGCATATCTCTATATTGGGGTCCCTAGCTCTGTGACCCTAACTGTGTGTCATCTCATTGCAATTAAAAACTGCTATGGGTGGAGAGGGGTAACTAAGGACTTTCTTATATAGGAGATGGAAAAAACATGGCCGAAAGGGGCGGAGCTGTGTTCACATTCAGAAAAAAAACTACATATAACTGAATAGGATAACTGAAGTGAGCACTAATATATATATATGAGTGCAAGCCAAAAATACATACTATATAGAGATATGCCTTGACGAGGCCTTGGGGCTCAGTTACATTGATCAATGCGATTGCTAAATATCTCCTTTTTCCTAATATTCATAGCAGGTATGCAATTCATTATTCACATGTTCAAATTAGCAAGTAGCATTTTTCATTGTATATTCCAATATTTTTCCATATGCTTGAGGCATTATACCATTATCTAAGTTTGATGTGCAGCCTTATTCTTATATACACCAGTAGCGTTGACTGAGAAGCCGAAGAGGATAACAGGGTCCACACACCCAGCCCAGGAACTCCCTGTTAACACCACAGGGGTCCTAGGGTACACTGTCCGTGCACAATGGGGGCACAACCGGACAAGTGGCTCAGCAGTCGTAGCCCAGTTGACGCCACTGGGCTGCTGCAGGAAGACTGGAACGGCAGGAGGGAAGCATGATGCCTGACCCTGATGTGCTGAGCCACGAATCTTGGCGTGACAGGCACCGTTCGCCTAAACCTACCTACCACTTCCAGAACTAGTGATTATGGCTGCAAAGAGACTCAGTAGATGGAGGTGTGCACAAAGCAATTACATAAGAAGACTGCGCAATGTTATCTCCAGCCCCTTTTATAACCTGCGTACGCCCCAAACCCAGGGTGGACCACAATGGCACCTCCTAGGGCCAATTGCGGAGTGCCACATCATCAGAGACATCAACAGCAGCCTATCCGGAACCGCCACATCACTGATGACCTCATGGTAGCCACGCCCCAAACACCTCACCAGTCATCGTCTGACGACCAATGGTAAGGTATAAGGTCATAGGGGCGGGCCTCCGCGAGCCAGTCTGGAGTGGCCATGTCATCAGGACACCTGATGCCCTCTACCCTATCAGGACCTGCCACCTCACGGACATGCCCAGTGAGGTCCTTACCGGACCAAGCCTCTGATGTACTAAGTGCCTGAGCATGCGCAGTAGCCCGAACAACAGTCTCAGAAGTCAGACAATCTGCCTGAGCATGCTCAGTAGGCACAACACAGGACTTAGACACGGCACGAAGTCCAAGTACCTGTGCAAAGAGGCTTTTCACACTAAGTGTAGGAACATGCTCAGTAGCCTGAACCGAGGACTTAGCCTCAGAAATGGCACTATCAGACTGAGCATGCTCACTAGGCGAAACACTGGACTTAGGCTCAGGCTGGGGTAATTCATCACACGCATTCGCACTAGCCGCCTCTCCACACTTTGACATGGAGGAGAAAGCAGCCAGCTTGATGACCCGACGCATGGCCAAAAATGACTTTCCGCACCTGGGCGTTGCAGGAACCACAGCAGGCTGCTTGCGGCAACGGCGGCACCAATTCGTAACAAGAGCCTTGCGCTATCAGATGCTCCACCTGGGAAAGGTCAACTTAGCTTATGTAACTGTATGTAATAGCCTGTTAATTTTGAGGCTAAGGGCCTTGCTGCTAGAGTCCTGTCCTCCAGACCCTCTTGTCTGGGGTCACTCCATTGAATGGTTGGTCTCTCGGTTCAACGTTGTACTCTACTCAGTGTCTTGATCATAACCTCAGGATCTCGCTATCTCCTTTTTTCTTTGCCACAGGTCACCCACTACATGTGACCTTAATGACCTTCAAGTCATAGGTCCACTTTTGTCACACACTTTGTCTTAGCTAACTTTCTATAGTTGAAACCATAAGTTTACATACACTATCTATAAAGTCACATATGCATGTTTTTTTCACTATCTGACAGGAAATCAGAAAAAAATGTTCCCATTTTAAGTCAATTAGGAACCAAATTTATTTATATTTGCCAAATACCAGAATAATGAGAGAGCGAGAGAGAGAAATATTTTAGGCATTTTTATTACTTTCTCCAAAGTCAAGGGTTTACATACACTAAAGGGGGCTTTACACGCTGCGACATCGCTAATGTGGAGTCATTGGGGTCACGGAATTTGTGACGCACATCCGGCCGCATTAGCGATGTTGCTGCGTGTTACACCGATGAGCGATTTTGCATCGTTGCAAAAACGTGCAAAATCGCTCATCGGTGACATGGGGGTTCATTCTCGATTATCGTTACTGCAGCAGTAACGATGTAGTTCGTCGCTCCTGCGGCAGCACACATTGCTATGTGTGACACCGCAGGAACGAGGAAGCTCTCCTTACCTGCCTCCCGGCCGCTATGAAGAAGGAAGGAGGTGGGCGGGATGTTCCGGCCACTCATCTCCGCCCCTCCGCTTCTATTGGGCGGCCGCTCGGTGACGTCGCTGTGACGCCGCACAGACCGCCCCCTTAGAAAGGAGTCAGTTCGCCGGTCACAGCGACGTCGCCGGGCAGGTAAGTATGTGTGCCGTGTCTGCGCGATGTTGTGTGGCACAGGCAGCGATTTGCCCGTGTCGCACAACAGAGGGGGGCGGGTACCCACGCTGGCGATATCGGGACCGATATCGCAGTGTGTAAAGTAGCCTTTAGAGTACTAAGCCTTTAAAACAATATGGAACAGCCCATATAATGATGTCATGTCTTTGGAAACATCTGATTATTAGGTTATTAGCAATATTTGCGTTAATTAGAGACACACCTGTGGATCTATTTTAATACCCACCTGAAACACACTGTTTCTTTGTATAGCATCATGGTAAAGTCAAAATTAATCACCCAAGATCTCAGGAAAAGATTTGTGGACTTGCACAAGTCTGGGTCATCCTTGAGTGCAATTTCGAGATATCTGAAGGTGCCTTGTTCATCTGTACAAACAATTCTATGCAAGCACAAACAAGATGGGAATGACCAGCCATCATACTGCTCAGGAGACGTATTCTGTGTAGCAGAGATGAATGTGCTTTGGTCAGACATGTGCATGTAAACCCAAGAACAAAAGCAAAAGACCTTGTGAAGATGTTGGTGGAAGCTGGAAAGATTGTGTCATTATCCACAGTGAAATGCCACTCTGTCCTGTGGTCTGACAAAACTAAAATTGAATTGTTTGACCATAATAACAATCATTACGTTTGGAGGAAAAAGGGAAATGCTTTGAAGCCTAAGGACTCCATCCCAACTGTGAAACACAGGGGTGACCGCATCATGTTATGGGTTTGTTTTGCTTCAGGAGGGACTGGTGCACTTCACAAAATAGTTGGCATCAGGAGAAAAGAAGATTATGTGGCAATACTGGAGAAACATCTCAAGACGTCAGCCGTGAACTTAAAGCTTGGATGGAAATAGGTCTTCCAAATGGACAAATGACCCAAAGTATACTGCCAAACTGGTTACAAAGTAGCTTAAAAATAATAAAGTCAATGTTTTGGAATGGTCATCACAAAACCCTGATCTCAATCCTGTTGAAAATTTATGGGAAAAGCTGAAATGCCAGATGCGAGCAAGACGACTTAAAAACATGGCTCAGTTACACCAGTTGTGTCAGGAGGAATGGACCCAAATTCCTACCAACTATTGTGAGCAGCTTGTGGAAGGCTAGTCAAAATGTTTGACCTAAGTCATAACAGTTTAAGGGAAATGGTACCAAATATTAATGAAATGTATGTAAACTTTTGACTTTGCAGAAAGTAATAAAAATGCCTTGCAATTGTAATTCGGACCTATTTACAGAATTTTTAATGGGGCTGATATGCTTTGTGTTATCAGAAAAAATGAGTCCCCGCTCAACTACTTGGGTGGTGCTCAGGAGCAAAAATGTCAATCAATAGAAAGTATACACTCTAGCACACAAATAGTGGAAAATATGACAGCAACTTTATTTTAGCATTTGGAACCTGCCCGGCGCCTGCACATCAAACCTCGCTGCCGGGAGGAAAGGAACGTCTTAATTCTTTTGTCAGTGTTCAAGTTTCAGCCATCGGGGTGGCGCCGACGACATGGGTTCAGTCACCACTCTGAGCCGAAACATTAACGTTGGAATTTATCTGATACTTATTCCTAAAATAAAGTTGCTGTCATATTTTCCACTATTTGTGTGCCGGAGTTTATACTTTCTATTGATATGCTTTATGTTATGTCACAGTTTTTGGCCATAAAAGCAGACTATGGAAAAGAATAGCATATTTGCCTATTTAAAATCCCCTTACCAGACAGCGCCTGAAGCCTATACATATCCTTTGCCGTCATATATACATCTTTGGGACGAATAGTAGACGGATGCATGTCCCAGTGACTTATCTACATCATAGAATAGAAAAGCGTAGATGCTCCACTGATGAAATGGAAATTAATAACCCCCTCTTTCCCTCACCACTGCTAAGGGGTAAATACCTCCCTTGTAGCCCATAAAAGTAGTCATCACATTGTCCTCAGCGGAAACCTAATCCTCTGTGTTTGTAGTGGCTAACAATTTACTGATCTGCACTGATTCTACTTTATGATTCATTGCATTGTTTGCGCACGCTTCACTGCCTTTGTATACAAATCACCTGTTGGTGTTTCTTGGTGGAGCTGGCAGGTATGCATCTCAAGAAGCTATATACAACAAACAATACAATAGGTGCGGATAAAATATATCATTTCACTCTACAAAGACTGATAGATGGACGTTTGCCACAAGGGCTGCTTTCTGACTAGGCTTTCATGCACAAATTAATCAAGGTGTCACTTTTCCCAACTATGAGGTTGTGGCTCTTTTTAAGTCAAATCAGGCTCCTATGTGAAAGCCACTGGTTGCACACAATAGTCACCTCTCTTGCACCAGCCGTATAGTTATATTGTAGACGTTCCCGCAGTCGTTTGTTGATTACGTCTGATCTAAAGACCATCACACATAATACTAACATTATTAATATTTTGTAAGTATTTCTGCTTTTTAAAAACAATTGCTTGAGAATATTTATTTTCTGAGTTACATAGGTTGTCCAGTCACAACATATTGATTATGTGCCGCCCCCGTGCCAGCAGCCGAGCTGCTCGGATCCGGGTTCTCAGTGGCTTGAGGGTCTCCGGACTAGGTGGTCGTGCGGCCACTCAAATGAAGGGGGGTATTTACAGGGGATTTTATAGAGGTCGTGACGCCACCCATGGTATGTGGTAAATAGGAGTACCACCGCTGCAGTTGGAAGTACCCGGGGGTGATGGAATGGGGCAGCCAGGTGTTAGGACCCTCCACGGGTAGTGGGAATACCCCAGGACTCAGTATTTGGAGGGGAATGCCATTGGGTGCAGGGGGTCACTTTGGTACTCACTCAGTCCATCAAGCAGACATCGACAACTGGTAAAACAAGTCTCTGGACACCGCTGCCGCTGAGGAGAGCTTAATTCGGGTCCCGTCCCCAATGGTGCTGCCTGGTAATCCGTGACCTGCTTCCTGGCACTAAGTTTACTTATTTGGTGGTCCCAGTAGTTTAAAACTTGCCGGGTCCCACTTCCCAATACAGCTAAGTGTGGGAGCTTGAACTCAGGGCTCACGCTTGGGATTTTCTGGATCGTTTTGGATTGGAAAGTCCTATCCCCCTAGTTGCGCTAAAGCCCCGATTTTGGAGCGGGTGGGAATGAATCTTGAAGGCTCGGTTCTCCGCGGGTAAATTATCGGGTTGCCTGAAGCTACTCCCCAACCCAGGGTTCACGTACCCCATCGTGCATCGGTCCCGGACCGGTGATGGTGCAAGGCTGCCGGCTGTCCTCCTCAACAGATCCATGCCCCTTGCCATGATCCCCTGCGACCGGGCGTCCATCTCCTCTAGGCCCAGACCACCATCTTCCACCTAGATTGTTTCCCAGGAGCCCTGCTCCTGACCTCCTCTCTCTTTCACTACTCAGACTGCTCTCTCATTTTTGACAATCCTCACCTCCCCTCCCCAACCACCCAGGTGGGCGACTGTATTCCACTCAAGCCGTCCACTGGTGTATTTGGTGGGTGTGGTGCAGGGTGTATCTAGGATTTGATTAGCTAATGTAGGCAACACCATATGGTTAGGGACCCAAAACCAAGAAGGAGGTGGATACTGCACGGGAGGACAGATTGTGCAATACCCTGTGACGACCCGATAGTCCAGAGGCGTCCCAATTATCCATGCCCAGAATAGGTTATCAATATAAGGTGGGTGTAGGTTTGACACCGAGCACCCTCATCGATCAGCTGCTATTTGCTCCAGCAAAATCTGTTACTTCCGAAAGGCTCCAATACCTTTGAATAAGAGCTGTTCTGCAGTATTTGGGAGCAGCCGCTAAATAATGAATGGAGTTGTGTTTTGTAGCTCCATGTAGTCACTAAAACAAAAATAACAACAGATCGGTGGGAGTACAGGGTGTGGAACCTCCACTGACCTGATATTGATGACTAGAGATGAGCGGTACCGTGGAAGTTGGGTTTGGCAGGTGCAGCCAGACTTTTGAAAAAGTGCAGCTTGGGTCTCGGACTTGACCTGAACCCCAATGGAAGTCACTAATTGGGCAGTTTGGGTCTCCGCCCACATGCAGCCAACCATAAACTAAACACTTCTGGGGGACTGTGGGCTGGGTTTTTCCATTTTTGGGGGGTGCACACTACACTTACCAATAGTGCAAAGTGCAAACACTGCAAGTGGCTCGCACTGGACTGAGCACCAAGTGTACCCAAGCACAGCAATACTCAGACGATTGGTTTGCATCCGTAAAGTACCCGATCTCTGAACTCGCAATCTGTTGTGTTCTTTTGTAAAGTCTGTGTTCTGTAAAAATACCCAACCTTGGGTTCGCTCATCTTTATTGATGATGTATTGGTTGGAAAGCTCATCAATATCTAGTTTCCAGACAACTACTTTAAGGCTCCTAGATAAAAATAAGATAACTTTAATTAGCAGTGATGTTTTGTAAAAGCAGGTGTTTCTGCTAATCAACAATACAGATACTTGCTGCTAGTTTTAAGGCTCTTTTTACATGGGCCAATTCAAATTGTAAATGTGATGCAAACAAAAAAGAAAGCTTTTTTTAGGCACATTATTTGGAGTTAAGGGGGCTTTACACGGTAGCGATATCGCTAGCAATTTCTAGCGATAGCGACCGTGTAAGTACCCGCCCCCGTCGCGCATGCAATTGTGTGTGATCGCTGCCGTAGCGAACATTATCGCTACGCAGTGTCACACATACTTACCTGGTCGGTGGCGTCGCTGTGACTGCCGAACAATCCCTCCTTCAAGGGGGAGGGACGTTCGGCATCACAGCGACGTCACCGCAACCTCACCAAGTGGCCGGCCAATCAAAGCAGAGGGGCGGAGATGAGCAGGACGTAACATCCTGCCCACCTCCTTCCTTCCTCATTGGGGCCGGCGGCAGGTAAGGAGACGTTCCTCGCTCATGCGGTGTAACACATAGCGATGTGTGCTGCTGCATGAGCGATGAACCACAACGCTAAATAACCCTTACCGATTTTTGACTTTGGGACGACCTCTCCATGGTGAACAATTTTCACCATTTTTGAGGTCGCCTAAGGTCGCTGGTAAGTATTACACGCTGCGATATCGTTAATGACGCCGGATGTGCGTCACTAACAACTTGACCCCGGCGACCAAACATTAACGATATCGTAGCGTGTAAAGCCCCCTTTAGTCAATGGAGAAAGATCAGTGGCAGATGAAGAAGAGGATGGTCAATAACCCCCTGGATCGATACCATCAAGAATGACATGGGAATTACTATTGACGAACCGAAAGAAGCAATATGGGATAGGGTTGTCTGGCGAGAGAGAGAACTGTATTGAGACAAATGATTGTTATCAATGTTAGACCTCCATATAGTTTCATTTCAATGCCAGATGCTTCTGAAGCAGCCCTGCGAAACATGTGTCAGGTCTAGAGTTGAGCGATGCTCGAGTGGAACGGTTCGCCAATTTCAAATTCAAGTGATTTTGGGCGGCGTTCAAGTCGTTCGACGAACTCGAACGATTTGCTTCAAGCTCGACAGTTCGAGTTACAGTTCGAGGACAGTTCAATCAACAAAAAGCGTAGCTAGTTACTAGCTGGCTTTTCACTGTAATACTGTGAGTCACTGTGAATCATAATATTATCAAAATTCAGCGTATAGTGTGCGGGAGAGACGGGGTTTAGTTCAGTGCTGCTGCTGAGTGCTGAAAGACTGGCGATCGCCATTTATTTTTATTTTTTTTTCTCCTAACCGCGCATACAGTGGGGCGGGCCAGGATGTCAGCCAATCACAGACACACACACAAAGCAAAGTGGATTTTTGCCAGAAAAGCAAGTGCATGTGTCATAGGCTGTGCATGTCACATGTCCTTGCCCTATAAGACCCGGCCATTTTCCCTGTCGCCGCCATTATCTCTCTGCTGCAGGTGGGTGACAATCACCGCTTCCGCTGCTGCTGCTGCTGTTGTGTGCGCTATAGACAAACAGTGCAATCTACACATCGCTTTAGGGATTAGGGACTACCTGTAATTTCAGCCCTTTTCAGGGCTACATGACAGCCGTTCATAGCCATTTTTGCTAGGCAGGTCTGTGCCAGTACTGTGTAGGTGTTTATATCACAGCGTCTGGCTACATCAGCTCAGACAAATCCTTGGGGCATTGTTTCATTGGCAGGGATAGAAAGTGAGGGTTCCTCTGCTGACAAGCTAGCTACAGCACCTGTGCATTGTACACACCTCTCCATTTCTGCTTTGCAATTTAAATTGCAAAAAGTGCTGACACTTTTAGGGGCATATTAAAATTGTCTGGGATACTAACTTAGGGTTCCTCTGCTGTCAAGCAAGGTACACCAACTGTGCATTCTACACACCTGTCCATTTTTGCTACGCAATTTTAATAGCAAAAAGTGCTGACACTTTTAGGAGCATACTAAAATTGTCTGGGATACTAATTTAGGGTTCCTCTGCTGTCAAGCAAGGTACACAAACTGTGCATTCTACACACCTGTCCATTTTTGCTACACAATTTTAATAGCAAAAAGTGCTGACACTTTTAGGGGCATATTAAAATTGTCTGGGATAGTCAGTGTTGGTTCTTCAGCTGTCAACAAAGCTAGACCAACTCTGCAATCTACACCACCTCTCCATTTTTGCTACGACATTTTAAGTGTCCAATTTGGTCACAAACAAAATGAGTGGCAAAAGGACAGATGCTGGTGGAAAGGGGAACAGGTGTGTTGGAAATGGAAAAAAAGTTTGTGTCCGTGGGGTAGGTGGTAAAGCTACAGTAACATCTGCTGAAGAAAGGCAATCTTCCAACAAAAGTAAGATGTCTACTACTTTCCGTGGACAATCTGATGTGATCCCTTTTTTACGGAACCGAACAACTCTAACAAAGCTAGATGATGCACAAAAAGGAACATGCTTGAATGGATCTCAAGTGCTCCATCAAGTGGTCTCTCCTCCACCTCAACTTCAACATCCAAAAACTCCAGTCCTCTGAGTTGTCACCTCAATCGCACTTGCTTTCTACCAGTTCTCAAGTCTCCACCTGCCCTGCAGAGATGAGTGAGTCTGCAGAGCTGTTCAGTCACACTATAGCCTGGGAATCAGAGGTCTGCTCCAAAACTACAGTGAGTACAGACCAGGAAATGATCTTCAGTGATGGCCAGAAGCTTTGTGAGTCAGATTCAGGCCCTGATGACCAAGTTTCTGAGCATAATGTAGACCCTCATTCCTAAACTGTAACTCCTCTTGGTGGAGACAATGAGGAACATACTGATGATGATGAGACTCAGGTACCTGATTGGAATGACAACTTAACTATTCAGTCAGGGCAGGAAGAGGTTAGGGGAGTGCAAACACACAGGTTGATGATGAGGTTGTAGATCCCACTTACTGTCAACCCACAGTCAGGCACTCGAGGAGGTTAGCAGAGGCGGTAAAGAGGATGCGACTGACGACGAGGTTAGCTTGCGCCTTCCTGACAGAAACGGAGTACTGGAAGCATGTCAACAACTGCATCCTCAGCCACAACTCTGCCTCTGAGCACAAGTCGTGGTGGCTCTGCAGGTCGCATGGGCTCTAAGCCTTGCCTAGCCTGGTCCTTTATTGACCTTGAAAAGGATCTCCCAAATCATGTGATCTGTAAGATTTGTCGCCAATCTATAAGTAGAGGCAAAAACCTCACTAGTTTGACTAGTTCGTCCATGAACCATCACATGGATATCAAGCATAAGTCCCAGTGGGAAGCTTACTGTGCTACAATGCAGCCTAGTGGAGCAGGCCAACCACCGTCTGACCCTTCAAGTGCATCTGTGCGCTCTTCATCTTCTATGACTATGGGGACAGCAGTCACACATGTTTTGCGACGCAGATCTTCCACCTCTTTAACTGCAATAGGCAGTGTGATTGGAAGGTCGTCAGTTGTCTTGGAAGGAGAAAAAGGTGCTGGTGTAGAGCTCTCTCAGACATTGAGAGCACCAACTTTAGATGAAGGCAACATCATGTCTTCGCCTGCACTTTCCTCACAGACCAGCAATTTTCCAGGGACACCCTACTCAACGCCGTCTCTGCACAGCAGCCAGATCTCAGTCCCTCAGATGTGAACAAGTAAAAGGTAATTTCCTCCGAGCCATGACAAAGATAAGAGGTTGACTTTTACCCTCTGCAAGTTGTTGGCTACAGAAATGCTGCCTTTCCGCCTGGTGGACACAGAGGATTTTCGAGACCTTATGTCCATCGCAGTGCCCCAGTACCAGATGCCCAGTCGCCACTACTTCTACAAGAAAGGTGTGCCTGCGCTACACCAGCATGTCGCACACAACCTCACGGCTTCCTTGAGAAACTCTGTGTGTGACTGGGTGCATTTCACCACCGATACTTGGACCAGTAAGCATGGACAGGGGCATTACATGTCGCTGACTGGGCACTGGGTAACTATGGTGAAAAATGGAGAATTATCTGCTGTATAAGTCTTGCCATCCCCACGAGTTGTGCGTCAATCCTCTGTATGTCAAAGTTCCTCCACTGCTTCTGGCTCCTCAACCTCGTCTGGGTCCTCCACCTCCGCCCAAAGCCTTTCTGGTCAGGCCACCCGCATTGTAACTGTGCACAAGGAATCCCACACACCTCCTTACTATGCTGGCAGCAGAGCTCAACAGCATCAGGCGGTCTTTACGTTGAAATGTCTGGGAAATAGGAGTCACACAGCTGAGGAGTTGTGGTCAGCTCTAGAGACCGAGTTTAGTAAATGGTTGTCTCCACTCAACCTGCAGCCAGGGAAGGCCGTGTGCGACAATGCTGTAAACCTGAGTGTGCCCTTCGCCGGGGCAAGGTGACACACGTGCCTTGTATGGCTCACATGTTGAACCTTGTTGTACAGCAATTTTTAACCCACTATCCCGGCCTACAGTAGATGGGCTTCTGCACAGGGCACGGTCACTCTCTGCTCCCTTCCGCCGTTAAAACGGCGCAGCTGACCGACTTGCATCGCTCCAGAAGTCTTTGAGCCTGCCGGTTCACTGCCTGAAATGCGATGTAGCGACACGCTGGAATTCAACTCTCCACATGTTGTAACGACTGTGGCAGCACCGCAGAGCCCTGGTGCAATACGTTATGATGTATAGCCTGGGCAAACGAGATGCAGAGGTGGGGCAGATCACGCTGATGGAGTGGTCTCAGATCAAGGACCTATGCACCCTTCTGCACAGTTTCGACATGGCGACGAATATGTTTAGCGCTGACAATGCCATTATCAGCATGACAATTCCAGTCATTTACATGCTGGAGCACACTCTAAACAGTATTTGGAGTCAGGTGGTGGGACAAGAGGAAGGGGAGGCAGTACAGGAGGATTCATATGCGGAAGGGATACCAAGATCTACAAGGTCCAGACGTTCAGCATCACCAAGGCGGCAGGCATGGGATGGTGGCGGAGAGGGATTAACAACGGCGTATGGTAGCAGACAAACTGTTGAGGAAGGTGCAGGAGCCCAGGAAGAAATGGAGGACGAACTGGTGATGGGCATGGAAGACTCAGCAGATGAGGGAGACCTTGGTAAAATTTCGGTTGTTCGAGGTTGGGGGGAGATGTCAGAGGAAGAAAGAACGGTTATCACCTCACCGACACAAACACAGAAAGGACTTGGTCCGCATGGATGTGCAAGACACATGAGCGCCTTCTTGCTGCACTACCTACAACATGACCCTCGGATTTTCCGAATTAGAAGTAATCCTGACTACTGGGTTGCCACACTCTTAGATCCCCGGTACAAGTCAAAATTTGCCGAAATAATTCCAGCCATAGAAAGGGACGCACGTATGCAGGAGTATGAGCAGAAGCTGTTATGCAATCTTAGCTCAGCTAAACACCAGTGGTGTACAGAGTGAATCTCCCAGTTGTAACTTGCCAACCATGGCACTGTCGAGTCATCATCAGTCAAACCGTACCAGCAACACCGTATATTGTGATAACAGCAATTTTATGGAATCATTTCATGATTTTTTTAGACCATCCTTTGCAAGGCCACAAGAGACAAGAAGTCTGACACATAGGGGTACTTTGCACACTACGACATCGCAGCTGCGATGTCGGTGGGGTCAAATTAAAAGTGACGCACTTCCGGCATCGCATGCGACATCGTAGTGTGTAAAGGCTCGATGATACGATTAACGAGCGCAAAAGCGTCGTAATCGTATCATCGCTGCAGCGTCGGCATAATCCATAATTACGCTGACGCGACAGTCCGATGTTGTTCCTCGCTCCTGCAGCAGCACACATCGCTGTGTGTGAAGCTGCAGGAGCGAGGAACATCTTCTACCGGCGTCACTGCGGCTTCCGTAGAATATGCGGAAGGAAGGAGATAGGCGGGATGTTTACATCCCACTCATCTCCGCCCCTCCGCTCCGATTGGCCGCCTGGCATGTGATATCGCTATGACGCCGCACGAACCGCCCCCTTAACAAGGAGGCGGGTCGCCGGCCAGAGCGACAGTCGCAGGACAGGTGAGTCCATGTGAAGCTGCCGTAGCGATAATGTTCGCTACGGCAGCTATCACAAGGATATCGCTGCTGCGACGGGGGCGGGTACTATCACGCTCGGCATCGCAGCATCGGCCTGCGATGTCGCAGCGTGCAAAGTACCCCATAGTCAACGGCTGGAGAGAATGATACGGGAGTATCTCCAAGTGAATATAGATGCCATGACTCTGCAACTGGATCCTTGTTCATTTTGGGCTTCAAATCTTGAAAAATGGCCTGAGCTCGCCACTTACGCCTTGGAGATCTTGTCGTGTCCCACAGCCAGCGTTCTCTTGGAACGTGTCTTCAGTGCTGCTGGGTATGTGCTGACAGATAAGTGCACGTGTCTGTCCAGTGACAATGTGGACAGACTAACGTTCATCAAGATGAACAAGTTATGGCTCCGCAAGGACTTTTCTACCCCTGTGTCATCCTGGGGAGACTAAAGGCTGGCGTATTTGTGAATGTGCTTGATGCAAATCAACATGTCAAGTTTGTAACTGGGGGACAAGTAATGCCACAGAAGTGGTTTGTGTGGCCCAATTTTTGGAGAAAAGGGAGACTCTGCTTGGTGTCCCCTTGCTGTTTTTTTAAAAATGTTCCAAGATGAACAAGTCATGGTTCAGCAAGGACTTTGCTACTCCTGTGTTATCCTGGGAACAGTACGGACTGGCGTATTTTTGAATGTGCTTGATGCAAATCAACATGTCAAGTTTGCAACTGGGGGACAAGTGATGCCACTTATGTGGTGTCTGTGGCCCAATTTTTGGAAAAAATGGAGTCTCTTGTTGGAGTCCCCTTGCTGTGTTTTACATGATTTTAGAAGGGCATGACATGCCTATATCTGTGTCTCCTCCTCCTTTTACTCGTCTAGCTCTTTTGTTTTCACATGAGTATATGTACTTGTCATTTTTCCATGTGTTTGTGGTGTCTTGTGAGTTGTTTGTCACCTTTTGGACACCTTAGAAGGTGTTTTCTATGTGCTTGTATGTGTTTGTGTTTGCCTGCCATTGTTTTTAATGGGGTTCGAAGGAGTTCGTCGAACGTTCGTCGAACATTCGTGGAACGGAGCCCCCGTTCGACGAACCGAACTCTAACGCTAGGGGGGAGGCTCAACACTAGTCAGGACCTGTCCTATGCTCCAGTATTGGTGTACCCTTGGTATTTGACAGTAGTTATGGTCTCCAGGTGCCTATTCACTATTAACCCCTTCAGCCCCAAGCCTATTTTGACCCTAAAGACCAGGCCATTTTTTGCAATTCTGACCAGTGTCACTTTATGAGGTTATAACTCTGGAACGCTTCAGCGGATCCCGGTGATTCTGAGATTGTTTTTTCGTGACATATTGGGCTTCATGTTAGTGGTAAATTTAGGCCGATATTTTTTGCATTTCTTTGTGGAAAAAACGGAAATTTCGCGAAAATTTTGAAAATATTTAATTTTCAAATTTGAATTTTTAAGCTCTAAAACCAACGAGACATATGACACAAAATAATTAATAAATAACATTTCCCACATGTCTATTTTACATCAGAACAATTTTGGGAAAAAAAAAAAAAATTAAGGAAGTTATAGGGGTTCAAAGTTTATGAGCAATTTCTCATTTTTACAACAAAATTTACAAAGCCACTTTTTTTAGGGACCACATCACATTTGAAGCGATTTTGAAAGGTCTACATGACACAGAACACCCAAAAGTGACACCATTCCAAAAACAGCACCCCTCAGGCTACTCAAAACCACATTCAAGAAGGTTATTAACCCTTCAGGTGCTTCACAGTAACTAAAGCAATGTGGAAGGAAAAAATGAACATTTTACTTTTTGCAACAAAAATGTTAATTTAGCCTCAAATATTGCATATTCACAAGGGTAGCAGGATTAAATGAACCCCCAAAATTTGTTGGGCAATTTCTACTGAACACGCAGATACCTCATATGTGGCGAAAAACCACTGTTTGGGCGCACGGCAGGACTCGGAAGGGAAGGAGCGCCATTTGACTTTTTTGAACAGAAAATTAGCTGGAATCGTTAGCCACACCATGTTGCGTTTGGAGAGCCCCTGAGGTGCCGAAACAGTGGAGCTCCCCCACATGTGACCCCATTTTGGAAACTAGACCCCTCATGGAATTTATCTAGATGTTTATTGAGCACTTTGAGCCTCTGGGGGCTTCACAAAAGTTAATAGAGTTGAGCTGTGAAAATAAAAAAAAAAATTTTTACCACAAAATTGTTACTTCAACCAGGTAGCTTTTTTTTTCACAAGGGTATCAGGAAAAATTGCACCATAAAATGTATTGTGCAATTTCTCCTGAGTACACAGACACCTCATATGTGGTGGAAATAAAATGTTTGGGCGCACAGCAGGGCTCGGAAGGCAAGGAGCGTCATTTGACGTTTCAAACGCAAAATTGTCTGGGATAATTAGCGTATTCCATGTTGCGTTTGGAGACCCCCTGAGGTGCCGAAACAGTGGAGCTCCCCCACATGTGACCCCATTTTGGAAACTAGACCCCTCATGGAATTTATCTAGATGTTTATTGAGCACTTTGAGCCTCTGGGGGCTTCACAAAAGTGAATAGAGTTGAGCGTGAAAATAAAAAAAAACTTTTTTACCACAAAATTGTTACTTCAACCAGGTAGCTTTTTTTTTCACAAGGGTATCAGGAAAAATTGCACCATAAAATGTATTGTGCAATTTCTCCTGAGTACGCAGATACCTCATATGTGGTGGAACTCAAATGTTTGGGCGCACAGCAGGGCTCGGAAGGCAAGGAGCGTCATTTGACGTTTCAAACGCAAAATTGTCTGGGATAATTAGCGTATTCCATGCTGTTTGGAGACCCCCTGAGGTGCCGAAACAGTGGAGCTCCCCCACATGTGACCCCATTTTGGAAACTAGACCCCCATGGCATAGAAAAAAAAAAACAGCGGAAGATGGGGGGGGCGGCAGATGGGGCGGCAGCAGATGGGGGGGCAGCGGCATATAAAGGGAGCATCTGTGATTGTGAGACGGCGGCTGGGATAGGGTGGGGGCGGATGGGAGAGGGCGCAGTGGATGCAGGAGCGGCAGAGGATGGGGGGAGGGGTCGGGTGGGAAGGATGGGGGGAGGGGGCGGGTGGGGGGGATGGGTGGGAAGGGGAGTGGGAGGTGAGATTGGGGATAGTTACTCTACAGGATGGATCTAGGCAGCTGGATCACAGGAGATGAAGGAGGCAGCAGATCGGGGAGTGTGAGAGGTGGGGGAGGGAGCGCAGCGCAGATCACGGAGGAGACAGGTGAGCAGAGCACAGATCATGGAGGAGACAGGTGAGCAGAGCACAGATCACGGAGGAGACAGGTGAGCAGAGCACAGATCACGGGGGTGAGAGGTGAGGGAGAGCGGACAGCAGATCACGGGGTGACAGGTGAGAGAGCACAGATCACGGGGGTGAGAGGTGAGAGAGCGCAGATCACGGGGGAGACAGGTGAGCAGAGCGCAGATCACGGGGGTGAGAGGTGGAGGGAGAGTGGACAGTAGATCACGGGGGTGACAGGGGAGGGAGCACAGATCACGGCGGTGACAGGGGAGAGCGCACATTACGGCGGTGACAGGGGAGGGAGCGCACATCACGGCAGTGACAGGGGAGAGCGCACATCACGGCGGTGACAGGGGAGGGAGCGCACATCACGGCGGTGACAGGGGAGGGAGCGCACCTCACGGCGGTGACAGGGGAGGGAGCGCACATCACGGGGGTGACAGGGGAGGGAGCGCACATCACGGGGGTGACAGGGGAGGGAGCGCACATCACGGAGGTGACAGGGGAGGGAGCGCACATCACGGCGGTGACAGGGGAGGGAGCGCACATCACGGCGGTGACAGGGGAGGGAGCGCACATCACGGCGGTGACAGGGGAGGGAGCGCACATCACGGCGCTGACAGGGGAGGGAGCGCACCTCACGGCGGTGACAGGGGAGGGAGCGCACATCACGGGGGTGACAGGGGAGGGAGCGCACATCACGGGGGTGACAGGGGAGGGAGCGCACATCACGGAGGTGACAGGGGAGGGAGCGCACATCACGGCGGTGACAGGGGAGGGAGCGCACATCACGGCGGTGACAGGGGAGGGAGCGCACCTCACGGCGGTGACAGGGGAGGGAGCGCACATCACGGGGGTGACAGGGGAGGGAGCGCACATCACGGGGGTGACAGGGGAGGGAGCGCACATCACGGAGGTGACAGGGGAGGGAGCGCACATCACGGCGGTGACAGGGGAGGGAGCGCACATCACGGCGGTGACAGGGGAGGGAGCGCACATCACGGCGGTGACAGGGGAGGGAGCGCACATCACGGCGGTGACAGGGGAGGGAGCGCACATCACGGCGGTGACAGGGGAGGGAGCGCACATCACGGCGGTGACAGGGGAGGGAGCGCACCTCACGGCGGTGACAGGGGAGGGAGCGCACATCACGGCGGTGACAGGGGAGGGGGCGGGTAGCTGACCACGGGGGTGAGAGGTGGGGGGGAGCGTGCAGCACATCACGGAGGGGAGGGGGCGAGCAGCACATCACGGAGGGGAGGGGGCGAGCAGCACATCACGGAGGGGAGGGGAGGGGGCGAGCAGCACATCACTAAGGGGAGGGGAGGGGAGGGGAGGGGGCGAGCAGCACATCACGGAGGGGAGGGGAGGGGGCGAGCAGCACATCACGGAGGGGAGGGGGCGAGCAGCACATCACGGAGGGGAGGGGAGGGGGCGAGCAGCACATCACGGAGGGGAGGGGGCGAGCAGCACATCACGGAGGGGAGGGGGCGAACACCGATCATGAGGGGGAGGGGCCGGGCAGCAGATCGGAGGGAGCGGTGGCACTATGACAGATGGAGGAGGACAGGGTGCACGATCCCTGTCCTCCTCCATCTGTCATAGTGCCACCGCTCCCTCCGATCTGCTGCACGGAGGTGAGGGGCCGGGCAGCAGATTGGGGGAACGGTGGCACTGTGGCAGATGGAGGGCGGCAGCGGCGGCAGCGGATCGGGAGGTGTGGGGGTGAGGGTGCGGGCAGGAGATCGGGGAGACAGGTGGCAGATCGCGGAGGGCAGCGGCGGCGGATCGGGACGCTTTTTGTACAGTGCAATGGCAGCGCGGCAACTTCCGGGTCCCATGCTCCGGTCTCATAACAGCATGGGACCGGAGCTTGTCGCCCTGCCATTGCACTGTGTACACTCACTGTGCTCAGCGTGCTGCAGGGACAAGGGAAGCTGATGGAGGCGGTCACCGGCAACAGGTCCACTGTGATTGGAGAAATCGGTCACAAGGCCGATCTCTCCAATCAGAGCAGTGGAGCTGGGGGAGGGTGATCCAGTGAGGTCACCCAGCTCCAGCCAATGGCCAGTGCTACAGCTGCACTGGCCAGGGCTGGATTTCAATGTTTCAGTCATTTTAAATGGCTGGAACATTACAGTGGCTGTGATTGGTTGAGCGGCGTTCGTCAGCCAATCACAGCCTCCGTAGGTCCGGGGAGGAGGCACCACCCCTCCTGAGGTCAGGTACAGGTCCCCTCCTCCCCGAATCTGCGGTTTATGTTAACCGATCGCAGTCACCGGAGGCTCCGGTGCCGCGATTCCGCCATGACGGAAAGATCCGTCCTTGGTCGTTAAGGCCCAGGGCACAAGGACGGATCTTTCCGTCCATGGTCGTGAAGGGGTTAATGTTTTTGAACACATGCATTTTGTATGATAGTACGTGAATGGCCCTGATGTGACCTCCTCTGTCTAGTATTATTAATGTATGAAAGTTTTTGGTTTTTTGTTTGCTTTTTTTTTACTTGGACTATGATCCTCACTATTTTGTATTGATAACCCTATATGTTATACTAGATACCATTGTCAATATATGAGTCTCCTATTTATTAGGACTATGTTCCTTACTACTTTGTATATGTGACCCTTTATGCTGTACATGTGGGTATACCTCTCCTGTATGGGATTCTGTTTCCCCTAACCTCCTATTCTGTTTTTTCTATATCTTTTCATTTTTATGGATTTTTCATCCACTAGCCATCTTTGTCTGCCTGTACTTATGTGCATTTTATAATAAAAGCAGCTTAAAAGACTACATGGCACGCTATCTACAGTGCCTACAAGTAGTATTCAACCCCCTGCAGATTTAGCAGGTTTGATAAGATGCAAATAAGTTAGAGCCTGCAAACTTCAAACAAGAGCAGGATTTATTAACAGATGCATAAATCTTACAAACCAACAAGTTATGTTGCTCAGTTAAATTTTAATACATTTTCAACATAAAAGTGTGGGTCAATTATTATTCAACCCCTAGGTTTAATATTTTGTGGAATAACACTTGTTTGCAATTACAGCTAATAATCGTCTTTTATAAGACCTGATCAGGCCGGCACAGGTCTCTGGAGTTATCTTGGCCCACTCCTCCATGCAGATCTTCTCCAAGTTATCTAGGTTCTTTGGGTGTCTCATGTGGACTTTAATCTTGAGCTCCTTCCACAAGTTTTCAATTGGGTTATGGTCAGGAGACTGACTAGGCCACATCAACACCTTGATTTTTTCCCTCTTGAACCAGGCCTTGGTTTTCTTGGCTGTGTGCTTTGGGTCGTTGTCTTGTTGGAAGATGAAATGACGACCAATCTTAAGATCTTGATGGAGGAGCGGAGGTTCTTGGCCAAAATCTCCAGGTAGGCCGTGCTATCCATCTTCCCATGGATGCGGACCAGATGGCCAGGCCCCTTGGCTGAGAAACAGCCCCACAGCATGATGCTGCCACCACCATGCTTGACTGTAGGGATGGTATTCTTGGGGTCGTATGCAGTGCCATCCAGTCTCCAAACGTCACGTGTGTGGTTGGCACCAAAGATCTCGATCTTGGTCTCATCAGACCAGAGAACCTTGAACCAGTCTGTCTCAGAGTCCTCCAAGTGATCATGAGCAAACTGTAGACGAGCCTTGACATGACGCTTTGAAAGTAAAGGTACCTTACGAGCTCGTCTGGAACGGAGACCATTGCGGTGGAGTACGTTACTTATGGTATTGACTGAAACCAATGTCCCCACTGCCATGAGATCTTCCCGGAGCTCCTTCCTTGTTGTCCTTGGGTTAGCCTTGACTCTTCGGACAAGCCTGGCCTCGGCACGGGTGGAAACTTTCAAAGGCTGTCCAGGCCGTGGAAGGCTAACAGTAGTTCCATAAGCCTTCCACTTCCGGATGATGCTCCCAACAGTGGAGACAGGTAGGCCCAACTCCTTGGAAAGGGTTTTGTACCCCTTGCCAGCCTTGTGACCCTCCACGATCTTGTCTCTGATGGCCTTGGAATGCTCCTTTGTCTTTCCCATGTTGACCAAGTATGAGTGCTGTTCACAAGTTTGGGGAGGGTCTTAATTAGTCAGAAAAGGCTGGAAAAAGAGATAATTAATCCAAACATGTGAAGCTCATTGTTCTTTGTGCCTGAAATACTTCTTAATACTTTAGGGGAACCAAACAGAATTCTGGTGGTTTGAGGGGTTGAATAATAAATGACCCTCTGAATAAACTTTTCACAATTTAAAAAAAAAAAAAAAAAAAAATAACATTCTTTTTTGCTGCAGTGCATTTCACACTTCCAGGCTGATCTACAGTCCAAATGTCACAATGCCAAGTTAATTCCGAATGTGTAAACCTGCTAAATCTGCAGGGGGTTGAATACTACTTGTAGGCACTGTATGTGTTATTACTCTCTTCATTTATGCCACCAGGCTCCCCATTTTTTTATTGTTTATATCTAGTTAATGAGCTATGGCATTTACTATGAGGTCCTTATATCTTGGTACATTTCTCTATTACATGGTGATAAAGGCTTTCAAAGATTATTTTTAAGATACCATCGAAGTGCCATCAGCTGCCATATTTACAAAGACAATTCTAAAAATATTCTAATGAACAATACTAATCGCATATTATGGAGCTCTAAGGTGAAACCAAGACTTATGACTGGCTGCAAGCCATCCACCATGATGCCCAATGACCATACAGTTTGGTTTTATACCATGGAACCTACCACATGGAAAAATGCTATTATTCTGCAGGTATGGGGTCAATCTGCAGGTTAAAAGCATTCTGAACCTGCCCGGCATCAGCACATTTAACCCTGCTGCCGGGAGGAAATTAACTGTAATCCTCCCAGCAGCATTCTGCTTTCAGTCATGAGTGCAATGCCGTAGCACGGGTTCAGTCACTGCTCTATGTATTGAGAGTGGTGACTGTAATTGTGCCCCCTGCACTGATTGACAGTTGGTTCTAGTGATGAACTCACGCTAGCGCCTCCCCCGTGATTGAAACCGGAACGCTGCCGGGAGGGCTAAAGTTAATTTCCTTCCAGCAGTGGGATTTAATATGCAGGCACTGGGCAGGTTCAGTATGTGATTTTGACCTGATGAAGGAGAAAGAACTCTCCAAAACACGTTGTTAAATAAAATCACTTATAGAATAAGCAATTAATGATCACCAGTAGATATCCAAACTTAAGATCTCACATTTTAATCCAATTCATCAAAGCACCATGTGTTATTAAAACATAACCTTTAATATAAATAGTCTAAAAATAGACAATATACATAAAGTGATCCTTCACCTATTAAAACCGGGATTGTTCAGGCCACCCGATAGTTATAGAAGCATATCAGGCCTGGGGCATCCTCAATGCATTACCCTCATTCATCACCCGAGTAAGACCCTATTTGCTCCTCTCTGACTTCCAGCTTGTATTACATAGAATCATAGAATCATAGAATATTAGAGTTGGAATGGACCTCCTGGGTCATCTAGTCCAACCCCCTGCTCAAAGCAGGATTCACTAAATCATCCCAGACAGATGTCCGTCCAACCTCTTTTTAAAGACTTCCATTGAAGAAGAACTCGCAACCTCTCGTGGCAGCCTGTTCCACTCATTGATCACCCCCACTATCAAAAAGTTTACATAAATCCCTTATCTGCAGGGCTGGAACTCCTTAGCAGTCATACACATAGAAATATAGCCAGAAGAAAATGCTGGTATCAGGATAGTATTAGATATAGACCAACCCAGGATGTGATAGGACAGAGAAAGTGAGCAAGTAAGAACATCTGATAAGTTAACCGTGAATCAAAAGGAGAGAAACAAACTTAAACGTCCAGCAAGATTTGGACAGTGACTGACCAGGTTGTGGTGGAGCAAGGAAGAAAACTGACCAAGAAGCACAAGGTCACTGGATCAAGTCCCGAACCTGTGGCATTACAGTTACCTAACTGAAGCATTGATGCCTATCAACATTGAACATTTAGGATTAATCTTTGCTTGTCGATTTGGTTCACTTCTAAGTATGAACTTAGCAATGCATAAAACAATCTGGCCACTACCTCAGAAGCATTCTTAGAATCATTTAACAAAATTTGTAAGTGGAAAGATGAGAAAAGCAGACACATTGTATCACATTACTCAGAAGAATGAGGTTGGCATGTAAAGCACTGGCAAGGATATAATCTTGCAAATTAAAACCATGAGAGATATTTGACCAATAATGAGACATTGTTGTACTTTTTGGCTTCAGAAAAATGTAAAATGTTCATGTAATTCCTTTGTAAACCATATATTATGCTATAATACAATCCTAATGTATCTATATAATAAAGCTTATTAAAAAAAAGCAAGAGTGAAAACGTTTTTAGACTACAAACACTTCAAACTTGCTGCAATCTGTGTTTACATGAGTGTTTGCATAAGAAGCAGTTATCCAAATGTTTGCAATATGTTTGTGGAATGTTTCCCCTATTTTATGTCAGGTAGTTGATAAGGGAGAAATGTGCAGCTTCGTCTTGTGGTATTAGTATAAAAGCAAAGTCACAGTGATACTACAATTGAATGAGTATGTTTGCATAGCTATCATAAGAATTGAATTAAGAGACACTCACTTCTCCATTCATTCCACAATGTTTCACCATGTGTGACCCTTGTTCAGGAGATCCCCAACAACCAAATATTCTGGAACCCACACCTATCAGACATTTATGGCATATACTGTAGGTTTGACATACAGTGGGACCTTGGATTAAGAGTTACTTGGTTTGAGGGCGTTTTGCAAGACAAGCAAAGCTTTTTACACATTTGTAACTTGGTTTAAGAGCAATGCTTTGCAAGAAGAGCAAATACTCACCGTGCACACTTCCGATTCTGTCCTTTCACCATGCTCTGACCCGCTTTGGAAGTAACTTTCTGTACATATGTACTCTATACTGTATACAGTATACCATTGTACAGTACAGTATATATTACAGTATATAGCATGTCCATCAATTTGCATTTGTGGATACAGTATTGTACTTTTCTTTCTGCTAACCAGTACGGCACATTGCTTGTACTGTACCTCTCGCACACAAACAATTTTATTGCAAGCTAAAGTGCAGTTTAATTTGTTTTATATGTTTTTTTACTGTACAGTATTTTGTATTAGTGTACTGTAATAATTCTATATATGGATACAGTACATTATTTTGTATTACTGTAATACGGTTGTATAAATGCAGTAAATATTTTTGGGTTGTGGAACGAATTGTCTGTGTTTCAATTATTTCCTATGGGAAAATTTGCTTTGATATAAGAGTATCTTGGTTTAAGATCACACTCCCGAAACGAATTATGCTCGTAATCCAAGGTTCTACTGTATATGCAAAAACAATTCAAGGGAATGTGCACACAACTTTTTCAGGCAGATTGCAAGTGGAATTCACCTGAAAAGCCACTAAAGAATGGCAAAATTAATAAACATATGCACAGCAATGTCAGAAAAAATTGTTCCATTTTATATACAGTACCGACCAAAAGTTTGGACACACCTTCTCGTATAAAGAGTTTTCTTTATTTTCAGGACTCTGAAAATTGTAGATTCACATTGAAGGCATCAAAACTTTGAATTAAAACATGTGGAATGAAATACTTAAAAAAGTGTGAAACAACTGAAAATATGTCTTATATTCTAGGTTTTTCAAAGTAGCCACCTTTTGCTTTGATTACTGCTTTGCACACTCTTGGCATTCTCTTGATGAGCTTCAAG
The DNA here is from genome assembly GCF_048569485.1 of Anomaloglossus baeobatrachus. NCBI lineage: Eukaryota > Metazoa > Chordata > Amphibia > Anura > Aromobatidae > Anomaloglossus > Anomaloglossus baeobatrachus. Next base: position 70,496,975 of record NC_134357.1, read on the forward strand.
AGGTAGTCACCGGAAATGGTTTTCCAACAGTCTTAAAGGAGTTACCAGAGATGCTTAGCACTTGTTGTCCCTTTTGCCTTCACTCTGCGGTCCAGCTCACCCCAAACCATCTCGATTGGGTTCATGTTTGGTGACTGTGGAGACCAGGTCATCTGGCGTAGCACCCCATCACTCTCCTTTCTTGGTCAAATAGCCATTACACAGCCTGGAGGTGTGGTTGGGGTCATTGTCCTGTTGAAAAATAAATGATGGTCCAACTAAACGCAAACCGGATGGAATAGCATGCCAATGCAAGATGCTGTAGTAGCCATGCTGGTTCTGTATGCCTTCAATTTTGAATAAATCCCCAACAGTGTCACCAGCAAACCACCCCAACACCATCACACCTCCTCCTCCATGCTTCACGGTGGGAACCAGCCATTTAGAGTCCATCCATTCACCTTTTCTACAAAGACAAGGTGTTTGGATCCAAAGATCTCAATTTTGGACTCCTCAGACCAAAGCACAGATTTCCACTGGTCTAATGTCTATTCCTTGTGTTCTTTAGCCCAAACAAGTCTCTTCTGCTTGTTGCCTGTCCTTAGCATTGGTTTCCTAGCAGCTATTTTACCATGAAGGCCTGCTGCACAAAGTCTCCTCTTAACAGTTGTTCTAGAGATGAGAAGGTGTGTCCAAACTTTTGGTCTGTACTGTATCTTTTTTCAATCATTTCACACTTTGAAAGCCATAAATGTGGCTAAAAGGATTGACCCCTGTTCATCTGACGGTTTGTTATATGTGGAATCTTTAAAAATGTCCAACAACACAGGCACTGAAAAAGACATCTAGTAAGATGTTGGGGAAACACCGCTGGCATTTTCCTTAGGCTAAGGACAGACGTCGAGTAAAACGGATTGAGTGGAATGCGGTAAAAAAATCGCATTCCACTCGGATCAATGTTACTCTATAGAGTATAATCTCCAGCACTTCAAAGAAGGTTAAAACATATTTATTGAAGTTCTATTAAAAAAGATCCATAGATCATGAAAACAGTGAGGGGGGACACATTAAGAGAAATCCGACATGTTTCGGCTGGGGCATAATGTTACTTATGGAGCACCTCCCATGAGTGATTTTTTTCTCAGCCCTAATCGGACCGAGAAAACAATCGCAGCATGCTGCAGGTGGAATCTAATTTGTTTTCTCTCGCACCCATACAAGTCTATGGTTGTGAGAGAAACATCACACTGCATTCGCATTACAGCGGAGTGCAGAGCGATATACGCGGCTGACAATGGAGGATATAGGGAGATGAATCCCTCCCTTTCCTCCGCAGCTGTGATCCGATCGCAGGATCGTATCACACTGGCATGACACTTGGCTTACACTCCAGGAGAGCTGGAGCCAAGTGTCATGCGATGCATTCTCAGTAATGCTTGTGTGGCCTCAACCTTAAAAGTCGTCTGCTATGAAAGTAATGTGGGTCTAAAAAACGTCATGTGCACATACCCTAAGTGCTCCTTTCTCCTTTATGCAGTCTCATTTTTGGCATTTTAAAATACCAACATTTTTGTAAGTGGAAAACAAAGATAAATGGAGAATTTATTAAAAGAGGTCTTTTTCGCACGTGTATTTTTGGCAATTTCGGTGGCTCTTTTAACTTTTCCAATAGAAGCAACTGCAGAACATACAGAACATTGAAGACGTGGTTGCCATCTTATTGGTCAATATCTAAATACCTTCTTTTTACCTTTTTAAGAATTACTAGAATATTTACCGTAATACAATTTTTGGTCAATATCTAAATTCCGTTTTTTATACTTTTTTAAGAAGTCCTTGAATATTTAATACAATTTGTGATTGTTTAGATTGATTATAACACTGTGTACAATTTTCATGGGTTTGTGTTTGCAAGTCGTGTGATTTAAAGATCATGTCAATCAAAAAAAGCCTCTTCAATCACATGATTTTTAAAGTGAACATTCTCAGAAAAAATGTATTACAATTTAACACATTTTTCTACTTTTACTAATGATATCTACTGTGTTTTTTTCCCAAAAATAAGTCACTGTCTTGTACTTTTTTTTGCCCTGAAAAAAGTGCTAGGGCTTATTTTCAGGTAGGTCTTATTCTTGAGGAAACACAGTTAGGGGTATGTTTACCCCCCCAAAAAGCAGACCCCCCCTTTCCAGGAGACCCATACTTAGTAGACCTCGGACATCTGCGTGGCTGCCAGGTCCTCCTGTGCTTCCAGCAGGTATGCTCCATGGGGTCCTCCCCTTTTTTTGGCCGACACACTCACATCAGATCGCACACACACTCATACTCCTACACACACACACACACACACACACTCATACACACACTCATACACACACTCATACACACACTCATACACACAAACACACACACACACTCATACACACACACTCATACACACACACCCACACACATCAGATTGCACACACTCATACACACACACACACACTCATACACACACTCATACACACACACATCAGCTCACACACACAATCACACATCAGATCACACACACACTCACCCCATCTGGTGACATGCATTTCTTCCGGCCAGCAGGGGAAGATGGGACACAGTGCACTGGAAAGCATGGAGGACTCGGCAGTGGAATGCATCGATGCGTTCCACCACACTGCATCCCAGGATTCTCTGTCGGACAGAATCAATGCGTATCGCTGGATGTGGTGAGTGTGTGTGTGCGATCTGATGTGTGATTATGTGTGCAATCTGATGTGTGTGGGTGTGCGTTCCACTGCAGGTCCTCCTGTTCGATGTCTGGTGAGTATGATTGCAAGGTCTTCTCTCTTCTTTCGTCTCTCTTTTGGGGGTGTCTTCTTTCTATAGTGAAGTGTTGTTTAATATTCTTTAACTTTTTTAGCTGCATGGTAGTAGGTGAACGCTTAAGGGGAATATGTCAGCAACTTCCTGCTATATAATCTGATAGTAGCATAATATAGGGTAAGAAAGCTTGCATCACTCACTGGGTTACTTGGCGTAGTTTTCATAGAAGACCTGTTTTGTCTGATAGACATGTAGCAGATAGGTTTGGGAGAAAAGATTGTATTTAATAAATTCCCTGGTGATTATATACATATGATTCCAGTGGGTGATCATACAGAAAAGACTGTCAATCACTGGATAGGACTACCCACTGCACTCATATGTATACAATCACATATTAATTATTTAATAAATAAAAATATCAGTGTTGCTAAAAATTTGTAACCTCTTCCATTCCTGCAAGCTCCTTTTTGTAGATCGGATACCATTTTCAGCATGGCAGATCCCCTTTGAAGAATTTGTTCATATTTACAAAAATCACAACGAGATCTTCTAAAAAGAGTGAGGATATGATACAAAAGGTATAGATTGCATTACTTTTTATGATATGGTGTTTCAGCTTTATGTACAGAAAAACTTTTAGTTACAAGTATAAACCACAGTGATTGGCAGCTCTGATACTGTCCGCTAGAGGGCAGACTTGTCCTGGCACAACTCGCCAGGCAGTAAACCGTTCCCTATCACTTGCACAAACAATAAATTCCTCCCTACTGTTTCTTCTAGTCAGACTTATCATACACTTTCTCAGAAGTTACAAGCTGTAAACACTGCCCATACTTGAAACTCACGACGGATTCAGGCCTTACAATGAAATTGATTGTGTTTCCCCAAATGAAATTTTGCAGTCGTAGGGCTATTTTTAAGCTGTATGTTTCTGGCTCTCTGGCTGGCCTTGTCAAATGCTTTCTGCATCTAGCAGGTACTTACAGCTATCTCAGGCACTGATAAGCTAACAGCTTTGGCATGCTCCGATTGTAACATACAGCTGGATTCATTCGGCAGGTTCCCTAATCACATTTTTCTAGGCTTTCTACCTGCTGAAATCGCTCCTACACATTGTCAGATGAAATATTCCTGCCCGTTCCAGCAATTTGCAACATGCAAGTTAACGACGTAAATACAAAAAACACCATATCTAGAAGAGATCGGTGAGACGGTGTCCACAGAGCCCAGGGTTGGGGCAAAAACCCCTCTGCCCTGCCCAGGATCATTAGAGGCCGGGCCTGCAGATGGAATCATTTCCTTAGGCCGGTGTCACACTTGCGATTGCCTCGTGTGTATCTCGCGGTTCATCACCCGTCACAGGAGCGTCTCAGCTGCATTCATGCAACCGACTCGGTCCTGTGAGGAGAGTATGAGTCCGTGACAGGTGATTCAACGCGAGTCTCGCGTGAGATACATTCGATGCACTCGCAAGTGGGACACCAGCCTTAGGTAGAGGTGTATCTAGGTATTCCGGCACCCGGGACAAGAATTCTGTTTGGTGCACCCCTCCACCACCACATGCAGTTTGAGTAGTCATCATGTGACCTCTCATTCATATGGAATTTGCACACTTGAGGGTGCTTTACACGCTGCGACATCGATAGCGATAGCTAGCGATGTCATGCGCGATAGCACCTGCCCACGTCGCTGTTTCGTCATGGGGGTGATCGCTGCTGTAGCGAACAATATCGCTACGGCAGCGTCACACGCACATACCTGCTTAGCGACGTCGCTGAAGACACCGACCAATCTCTCCTTTAAGGGGGAGGTTCGTGCAGCGTCACAGCGGCGTCACTAAGCGGCCGCCCAATAGCAGAAGAGGGGCGGAGATGAGCGACATCCTTCCTTCCTCATTGCCGGTGGACACAGGTAAGGAGATGTTCATCGTTCCTGTGGTGTCACACATAGCGATGTGTGATGCCACAGGAACGACAAACAACCAGCGGCATGCCCCACCAATGATATTATGAAAAGTCACACACAACGATATCGCTAACAGAGTGACTTCAGACTTTCATCAAAAGCTTACACAACCCTTTTACCCCTGAGCAATTTTCCATTTTTCATTTTCGCTTTTTCCTTCCCTTCTTCCGAGAACTATAACTTTTTTATTTTTCTATTAATATAGCCATATCAGGGCTTATTTTTTGCAAGACGCGTTGTACTTTTGATTGAAATCATTAGTTTTACCATATAGTGTACAGTAAAATGGGAAAAATTACAGATGTGGAGAAGTAGTGAAAAAGGTGCAATTGCACAATTGTTTTGGAGTTTTTTTATTGACCATGTTCACTATATGGTAAAACTGATGTGTCAGTATGATGCCTCACATTGGTACGAGTTTGTAGACACCGAACATGTATACTTTTACTTTTATCTAAGGGGGGAAAAAAAAATCTGAAGTTTGTCCAAAAAAAGAATAGCGCTTTTGTCGCCATTTTCTGGTATTTTTTATCATTTGGTACACGGCATGGCGAAAAAAAAATTCCAATCAAATTAATTAATTTTATATTTTGATAGATCGGGCATTTCTAAATGCGGTGATACCAACTATGTGTATATTATTTATTTGTTTAACTGTTTAATTGTTAATAGGGCAAAAAGAGTGTGATTTGAACTTTGTTTTGGGGTTTTTTCATATTTCGTTTTAAATTTTTTTTATTTATTTTACTAGTCCCCCTAGGGAACTTTATGCCTGCACAGTCTGATTGCCTGTGCATTTCTGCTGATCACAGCAGCATCGCTCTGATCAGCAGAAATGCTTATCTCCTGTGAGTGCCGGTGCTCTGTCGACTCTCACAAGAAGTGAGTGATGACAGCATAAGGGGTCATCATCTGACCTTTCACCCACAGCAACACATTGGTGCCCTGTAGTCATGTCGTGGGGCTGCTGATGGCAGTGGGAAATGGTGCGATCCCTGCTGTGGCCATTTAATCTAAAGGGCTAAAGCTGGTGTCACACATAACGACGACGACAACGACGTCGCTGCAACGTCACCATATTCTGTGACGTTGCAGCGACCTCAACAGCGACGTCGCTATGTGTGACACATAACAACGATCAGACCCCTGCTGCGAAATCGCTGCTCGCTCCTAAATGCTCCAGGTCATTTTTTGAACGCTGCTATCCCGCTGCGCCATGCTGATAAGCTGATAATCCTTTTGTTTGACACCGCAGCACGGACGCTACGCTACGTCTGAAACCACACAACGACCGTCGACGTCGCTATGATCGCTGCTCCGTCGCTGCTTTTTATAACATGTTTGACAGCTTACTAACGATCATCTATGGTCGCTGCTACGTCACAGAATATGGTGACGTTGCAGCGACGTCGTTGTCGTCGTCGTCATGTGTGACCCCAGCTTAACAGGCGCAGGTGGATCTCAGATTCAGGTGCGCCTATTATTAACACGTATGCTAATCAGATGAGCAGACGTGTGGGGAATATCACGGCCGGGTGCACTCAAGTAGAGGGAGGGAGAAAAGGCAAAAAGATGTATATTGTGAGCTTTAGAATGTGAAAATGCACTACTGCAAAGAAAACATCAAAAAAGGGAAAAAACTCTTTGGGAAAAAAATGAGTTATTTTGCAAATAAAATCTTTTTGATAATGTATGCTATGTTCAGTTTGCACCAGTTCAGACTATAAGATGAGGAGGTGCCAGCAATTCTTGTATTTTGGGAATACCACGGGCTCACCGTAATAACTGGAGGGAGGCCACAAACCAGTATGTCCTTAGTCATAAAGGGATTAACGCTCCTAATAAATAAAAACGTAGTAATCCTTAACTTGTGAGACAGTACTATACTTTATTAACATAGCCATATATAAAGTACTAGAAAGTGGCCCGATTCTACGCATCGGGTATTCTAGAAATTACGTATTGTGTAGTTCATGTATGATTTTTGTTATATATATATATATATATATATATATATATATAGATGTTGTTGTCTGTAGTTAGCAAGTGTTTGTGTAGGGGCTGTAAATGTTCTGGGTGTTGTCTGGGTGTGGCGGGGGGTGAGAGCGGTGTTGTTTGTGTGTTGCGTTGTTTGTAGAGCGCTGTGTGTCTGTATCATTGTGTATGTGTGCTGCGCGGTTTGTGTGGGTGTGTGTGTGTGTTTTGGGGGGAGGTATGTTTTGTGCAATGTGTGTGTTGCGCGGTATGTGCGTATATTTGTGTGTGCCGCGGTGTTTGTGTGTTGGGTGTTGTGTGTGTGCAGCGTTGTGTGTGTGGGTGTCTGTGTAGGGCAGTGTTTGTGGTTCCCAGTGTGTGTGTGGTGTGTTGTGCAGTGCGTGTGTGGCAGTGTGTGTGTGTGTGTGTGTGTTTTGGGGGGAGATGTGCACCCCCCATCGTGCTCCATCCCCCATGCTGCGCACTCCCCATCATGCTCCATCCCCCATGCTGCGCACCCCCCATCGTGCTCCATCCCCACTCCCCATTGTGCTCCATCCCCCATGCTGCGCACTCCCCATCGTGCTCCATCCCCTATGCTGCGCACTCCCCATCGTGCTCCATCCCCCATGCTGCGCACTCCCCATCGTGCTCCATCCCCTATGCTGCGCACTCCCAAACGTGCTCCATCTCCCATGCTGCGCACTCCCCATCATGCTCCATCCCCCATGCTGCGCACCCCCCATCGTGCTCCATCCCCATGCTGCGCACTCCCCATCGTGCTCCATCCCCCATGCTGCGCACCCCCCATCGTGCTCCATCCCCCATGCTGCGCACTCCCCATCGTGCTCCATCCCCATGCTGCGCACCCCCCATCGTGCTCCATCCCCCATGCTGCGCACTCCCCATCATGCTCCATCCCCATGCTGCGCACTCCCCATCGTGCTCCATCCCCCATGCTGCGCACCCCCCATCGTGCTCCATCCCCCATGCTGCACACTCCCCATCGTGCTCCATCCCCCATGCTGCGCACTCCCCATCGTGCTCAATCCCCCATGCTGCGCACTCCCCATCGTGCTCCATCCCCCATGCTGCGCACCCCCCATCGTGCTCCATCCCCCATGCTGCGCACTCCCCATCGTGCTCCATCCCCTATGCTGCGCACTCCCCATCGTGCTCCATCCCCCATGCTGCGCACTCCCCATCATGCTCCGTCCCCTATGCTGCGCACTCCCAAACGTGCTCCATCTCCCATGCTGCGCACTCCCCATCGTGCTCCATCCCCCATGCTGCGCACTCCCCATTGTGCTCCATCCCCCATGCTGCGCACCCCCCATCGTGCTCCATCCCCCATGCTGCGCACTCCCCATCGTGCTCCATCCCCTATGCTGCGCACTCCCCATCGTGCTCCATCCCCTATGCTGCGCACTCCCAAACGTGCTCCATCTCCCATGCTGCGCACTCCCCATCGTGCTCCACCCCCCATCGTGCTCCATCCCCCATGCTGCGCACCCCCCATCGTGCTCCATCCCCCATGCTGCGCACCCCCCATCGTGCTCCATCCCCCATGCTGCGCACTCCCAAACGTGCTCCATCTCCCATGCTGCGCACTCCCCATCGTGCTCCATCCCCCATGCTGCGCACTCCCCATCGTGCTCCATCCCCCATGCTGCGCACTCCCCATTGTGCTCCACAGTCACACATCAGACATTAAACATGCACACATCTGATCGCATACACTCACACACACCCCACTTCTCCCTGTTCCCACCGGTGGCCGGTCCCAGCAGCTATGCTGCATGCCGTGCTCCTCTGCCGACACTCACAGATCCGATCGCATACACTCACACACTCACAGACACATCCGATCGCATACACTCACACACACACATCCGATCGCATACACTCACACAGACACATCCGATCGCATACACTCACACACACACAGATCCGATCGCATACACTCACACACATCCGATCGCATACACGCGCTGACACAATCACAACATCCGGAGATACCACATGCTTCCGGCCATGTGATCCTCCGGCAGGTCCTGGAAGATCACTGCACAGTATCGCCGCCTAGAAGCAAGCAATATCACGGGATGTTGTGATTATGTGGATGCGATTGTGTGTGTGTCTGTGTGTGTTTTCCGCCCCTGCAGGACCTTGATGCGCTCACCTCGTGTGGGGGGCGGAGCCTGGGCAATCGGCCAATCCGTGCGGAGGGGCGGAGCCTGGGCGAGGAGAGCGGCCAATCCGTGCGGGGGGGGGAGCCGAGACGAGCAGCCAATCCGTGCGGTGGGGCGGGGCCATGGCGAATCTGTGAAGCCGAGCGGCCAATCCGTGCGGGGGGGCGGGGCCATGGCGAATCTGTAAAGCTGAGCGGCCAATCCGTGCGGGGGGGCGGGGCCATGGCGAGCCCAGCGGCCAATCCGCTGTTTGTCACCGTAAGGACATGGCCAATCCGGGCGAGGGGGGGCTGACCCGAGGCGAGGCGAGCGGCCAATCCGTGCAGGGGGTGGGGCCATGGCGAGGCCAGCAGCCAATCCGCTGTTTGTCACCGTAAGGACATGTCCCGGGACACAATTTTGGAGCAAGACAGACAGACAGACAGAATAAGGCAATTATATATATAGATTCTTACAAGTTACAAATTATTACATGTGTACAGGATCAGAACTAATATCAGCACAGGAATACAGCAACAGAAACATAGCATCACAACCCTCATCAGTATAGAAATACATCACCAGAACCACCATCAGCACATGGTACATCAATTGTAATGTCAGGTGAGACCCATATACATTTTTATCGCATGAACCAAGAACTCCCAGTATGTCCTTAACAATGGTAAGGAGATACTTGCAGTTATTGTTATCAGTCATCATCAGACTGCAGACCGTATAGCTACCATAGTAGTGATCAAAATTAGTCAATATCACAAATAAACATTTACATACAAGTACCTTTATAGAGGACCTTGTCTGTGATTGAAGTCATTCTCATTCTTTTCTTCTTGTCCAGATATGATGATCACTTTTCATTCGTATAAAGCTCGTCACTGCAGACTTCCATCTTTTATGGCTTTCTGCAGCACATCCTAGCACGTTGCCTTTAAAAATCGCAGAATGATTATAATGTTCTTGAATAAAAAAATCTACCGTACACTTTTCCCCTGAATAAAATGCTCCTCACTGTGTGCCCTGCACAAAATATGGCCTTCTTGTGGTATATGCCCTCCACACTGCCCTATCCTTTCCATACTAAGCCCCCTCTTCAAACATTCCTCTATACTATGTCTCTTTGTACTGCCCAGTCTCTATACTGTGCCCACTGATCAAGCTCCGTTTCCTCGGCATACTGTCCCCTGCTTGCTGACATTTTAAAAAACTATAGTGTATACCAGGATGGGACCATATATACCAAGATATAGCCATGATGAGGTCATACACCAGGAGGGGGCTATGATGTGGACATAAACTAGGCAGGGTCAATGATGTGGACATATACCAGGATGGGGGACATATTTACCAGGAAGTGTCCCAGGATGGGGCCATATATACCAGGCTATATGCATGATGGGGGTCATACACCAGGATGGAGCCATGATGGGGACATATACCATGATGAGGTCATGATGGTGATATATATACCAGGATGGGGCCATGATAGTGGACATATATACCAGGATGGGACCATATATACCAGGATATAGCCATGGTGGAGTCACACACCAGGATGGGTTCATGAACCAGGATGGAGGGACATATTTACCAGGAAGTGGCAAAGGATTGGGGACATTACTACAGGATGGGGGACATTACAACACAATGAAGGGAGGGGGGGCACTCATATGTCTTTACTCTAATTTTGTGAGATAATGACTTTATGGCTTATAACCAATGAAAATCCAAATCATCAACATTAACAGAAATAAATACTTGAAATAGATCACTCTGTTTGTAATGACTCCTTATAATATATTAGGAATAGATCCCTCTGTGTGTAATGACTCTATATAATATATGGGTTTCCCTTTTTGTATTGAATTACTGAATTAAATTAACTTTTTGATGATATTCTAATTTATTGAGATACACCAGTAAAACATGCTGTAGTAGGCAACGATTACTACTGTATATCTTTGCCGTTCCTAATTTAGACATATCGAATAATCTAAATTATTATTTGATTCTTATTTTTACACAGATAAAAAAAATACAACTACCGGATGCAGATCAGTAATGTGTGTCACTGATCAGCAGCTGCGGGATGAACGCTCAGAGTGGTGCACTGGGAAAAAAATGGACAGGAAAAAAAAAAGATCCTGACCAAAAGCAAGCACGGACGCCGATCAGTGTTGTGCATCACTGATTAGCGCTTGGCAGCTGCAGGACGATTGCATGGACATGGTGCACAGGAAAAAGAAATGGGCAGGACGGGTGCTGTGAAGAGTCCCAGAAATTTCTACAATTGTACTGCAGGTGAAAACACCCTCTTAAATACAGCTGTTACAATATTATTTGGAGTAAAAAAAAATTCTTCTGCGAAAGAGCACTTACAGATGTGGTTGTGCTCTCCTACATGGTGTGTGTTCTGTGGCGCGCATCTGTTTGTGGATTGCCCACATATTAAGTAGTTGCTACTTGGGAGATCTGTCATTTTATAAGGGTAGGACTGTAGAATTGTGGCATGTGAAGTATACATGAGGGTGGGAAACAATTTTTTTTTGTAGATCTAAGTTTAACTTTCCAGTACTAAATAGGAATCTGACTGAGGAATTCACTGATAGGGATAGTATGCAGTCATCCAGACATAAATCAGAATATGGCGGGCTTCACAAGCTCTGTCAAACTGGGAGAAGCGTTGGAAAAATTAAATGATAGCATTTGTATAAAAAAATGTAAAATTGGAGAGTTTATTCTTAGTTAAGGGTGCTTTCCACGCTGCGACATCGCTAGTGCTAGCTAGCGATGTCGAGCGCGATAGCACCCGCCCCCGTCATATGTACGACATTTAGTGATCGCTGCCGTAGCGAACATTATCACTACGGCAGCGTCACACGCACTTACCTTGTCAGCAACGTCGCTGTGACCACCGAACAATCCCTCCTTCAAGGGGGAGGAGCGTTCAGCGTAATAGCGACGTCACTGCAGTGTCACTAAGCAGCCGGCCAATAGAAGCGGAGGGGCGGAGATGAGCAGGACCAGTGGCGTAACTAGAGTTTGATGGGCCCTGGTGCAAACTTTGGACCGGGGCCCCCCTCCATGTACACAACACTTAGGGTACGGGATAATGATGCTGACACTTGGCTTTTACCCACAGCACCCAGGTTTCCCATGATCTAAAATCCCTCTGTCATACATCTTTCCCTCAGCACCCAGCTTTCCCATATCAGAGCATGGGAAAGCTGGGTGCTGAGAGATGTATTTCAGAGCATGGGAAAGCTGGGTGCTGAGAGATGTATATCAGAGCATGGGAAAGCTGGGTGCTGAGAGATGTATATCAGAGCATGGGAAAGCTGGGTGCTGAGAGATGTATAGCAGATCATGGGAAAGCTGGGTGCTGAGAGATGTATAGCAGAGCATGGGAAAGCTGGGTGCTGAGAGATGTATATCAGAGCATGGGAAAGCTGGGTGCTGAGAGATGTATATCAGAGCATGGGAAAGCTGGGTGCTGAGAGATGTATAGCAGAGCATGGGAAAGCTGGGTGCTGAGAGATGTATAGCAGAGCATGGGAAAGCTGGGTGCTGAGAGATGTATAGCAGATCATGGGAAAGAGCCCTTTTCCCTCAGCACAAAACATTCCCATCCCATACTTGTATCTTTTTCCTCCCTCGTATATAGTTCTCCAAATACTATAATGGCCCCCACAAAGCCTTCCATATAGTATAAAGGGTCCCACATAACCCTTCATATATTAGAATGCACCCCATAGTCCTCCATGTATTATAATGCATTTCCCATAGTTCTCCATATTTTATACTGCACCACAGTTCCCCATGCTTTATAATGCACCCCCACAGACCATGTGTAAGGTAGCCTCCATAGTCCTCCATATATTATAATGTAGCCCCCATAGTCCTATATGTATTATAATGCAGCCCCATAGACCTCCATGTATAATGCGCTGCTATAGTCTATGTATAAGGTGTCCTTCATGTTTATTATGCAGTCCCATAGACCTCCATGTATCATGCAGCCAGCACCCCCAGGCCTCCATGTATTATGCAGCCAGTCCCACCAGGGCCTCCATGTGTCATGCAGCCAGCCCCACCAGGTGTCATGCAGCCAGCCCCACCAGGGCCTCCATGTGTAATGCAGCCAGCTTCCCCCGGGCCTATATGTGTCATGCAGCCAGCCCCCCCAGGGCCTCTATGCGTCATGCAGCCAGCCCCCCCAGGGCCTCTATGTGTCATGCAGCCAGCCCCCCCCCCAGGGCCTCTATGTGTCATGCAGCCAGCTCCCCCCCAGGGCCTCTATGTGTCATGCAGCCAGCCCCCCCAGGGTCTCCATGTGTCATGCAGCCAGCCCCCCCCCCCAGGTGTCATGCAGCCAGCCCCCCCAGGGCCTCCATGTGTCATGCAGCCAGCTTCCCCAGGACCTCCATGTGTCATGCAGCCGGCCCCCCCAGGGCCTCCATGTGTCATGCAGCCAGCCCCCCCCAGGGCCTCTATGTGTCATGCAGCCATTCCCCCCCCCAGGTCTCATGCAGCCAGCCCCCCCAGGGCCTCCATGTGTCATGCAGCCAGCCCCCCCCCAGGTGTCATGCAGCCAGCCCCCCCAGGGCCTCCATGTGTCATGCAGCCAGCCCCCCCAGGGCCTCCATGTGTCATGCAGCCATTCCCCCCAAGTGGTCATGCAGCCAGCCCCCCCAGGGCCTCCATGTGTCATGCAGCCAGCCCCCCCCCAGGTGTCATGCAGCCAGCCCCACCCAGGGCCTCCATGTGTCATGCAGCCAGCCCCCCCAGGGCCTCCATGTGTCATGCAGCCAGCCCCCCCAGGGGCTCCATGTGTCATGCAGCCAGCCCCCCCAGGGCCTCCATGTGTCATGCAGCCAGCCCCCCCAGGGCCTCCATGTGTCATGCAGCCAGCCCCCCCAGGGCCTCCATGTGTCATGCAGCCAGCTCCCCCAGGGCCTCCATGTGTCATGCAGCCAGCCCCCCCAGGGCCTCCATGTGTCATGCAGCCAGCCCCCCCAGGGCCTCCATGTGTCATGCAGCCAGCCCCCCCAGGGCCTCCATGTGTCATGAAGCCAGCCCCCCCAGGGCCTCCATGTGTCATGCAGCCAGCCCCCCCAGGGCCTCCATGTGTCATACAGCCAGCCCCCAAGGCTTCTATGTGTAATGCAGCCAGCCCCCCCAGGGCCTCCATGTGACATGAAGCCAGCCCCCCCAGGGCCTCCATGTGTCATGCAGCCAGCCCCCCCAGGGCCTCCATGTGTCATACAGCCAGCCCCCCCAGGGCCTCCATGTGTCATGCAGCCAGCCCCCCCAGGGCCTCCATGTGTCATGCAGCCAGCCCCCCCAGGGCCTCCATGTGTCATACAGCCAGCCCCCAAGGCTTCTATGTGTAATGCAGCCAGCCCCCCCAGGGCCTCCATGTGTCATGCAGCCAGCCCCCCCAGGGCCTCCATGTGTCATGCAGCCAGCCCCCCCAGGGTCTCCATGTGTCATGCAGCCAGCCCCCCCAGGGCCTCCATGTGTCATGAAGCCAGCCCCCCCAGGGCCTCCATGTGTCATGCAGCCAGCCCCCCCAGGGCCTCCATGTGTCATGCAGCCAGCCCCCCCAGGGCCTCCATGTGTCATGCAGCCAGCCCCCCCAGGGCCTCCATGTGTCATGCAGCCAGCCCCCCCAAGGCTTCTATGTGTAATGCAGCCAGCCCCCCCAGGGCCTCCATGTGTCATGAAGCCAGCCCCCCCAGGGCCTCCATGTGTCATGCAGCCAGCCCCCCCAGGGCCTCCATGTGTCATACAGCCAGCCCCCCCAGGGCCTCCATGTGTCATGCAGCCAGCCCCCCCAGGGCCTCCATGTGTCATGCAGCCAGCCCCCCCAGGGCCTCCATGTGTCATACAGCCAGCCCCCAAGGCTTCTATGTGTAATGCAGCCAGCCCCCCCAGGGCCTCCATGTGTCATGCAGCCAGCCCCCCCAGGGCCTCCATGTGTCATGCAGCCAGCCCCCCCAGGGCCTCCATGTGTCATGCAGCCAGCCCCCCCAGGGCCTCCATGTGTCATGCAGCCAGCCCCCCCAGGGCCTCCATGTGTCATGAAGCCAGCCCCCCCAGGGCCTCCATGTGTCATGCAGCCAGCCCCCCCAGGGCCTCCATGTGTCATGCAGCCAGCCCCCAGGGCTTCTATGTGTAATGCAGCCTGCCAGCCAGCCCCACCAGGGCCTCCATGTATCATGCAGGCAGCTTCCCCGGGCCTATATGTGTCATGCAGCCAGCAAAATAAAAAACAAGTACCTCTCAGCTTCTTCTGACCCCTGCGACTGCGGTAGTTACGCCCCTGCCCCCATATGTCACACACCCTGCTCCCTATACAGCCTGCACCCCCATATCACACACACACCCTGACCCACATATCTCACCCTGCCCGTACCCCAACTTACCCCTCTCAAACACTCTGCACCCTTCACATGCTTCTGTCACAGTCTGCAGCCCTCATATCCCACTCACCCTGCAGCCCCTCCCCTCATGTCCCCTCTTTTCTCATTACCACTCATGTGTTCGAAGTATCTTCTCCTGCTTTCTCCCCGGCATCCTGTCTCCTCCCACACAGTCACATGGGCGTAACATCATCGCAGGTCCTGGTAGGGATGGTTTCCGTCTGCCGTGCAGGAGCACATCTCCTCTGCAGCAGGTCAGGAACGCCTGGTGGCCTCTCCAGGTCAGGGGCCCCTCTGCCCCCTGCAGACACTGGGCCCCCCTGACTCACAGGCCGGCCCCCTAACGATCTCACAGTCGGCCACTACACAGCGGCAATACACATAGGGGCCCGGCAGCCGGCTCTGCAGAGCGGCTGCCGGGCCCCTATAACCCTGCGGGCCCGGTCGCAGTGGCGACCTCTGCGACCGCGATCGTTACGCCCCTGAGCAGGACGTAACATCCCGCCCACCTCCTTCCTTCCGCATTACTGATGGAGGCAGGTAAGGAGATGTTCATAACTCCTGCGGTGTCACACACAGCGATGTGTGGTGCCGCAGGAACGACGAACAACATCGCTAATAAGCTGAAAACGATTTTTTGTTTCAGGACGACGTGGCAAACGATTTTGACCACTTTTGCAATCGTTTAAGGTCGCTCATAAGTGTTACAGGCTGCAATCTCGTTAATGAAGCCGGATGTGCGACACAAAGACCATGACCCCGACGATAATTTATTAACCATATCTTAGCGTGTAAAGCCCGCTTATGTCTAGAACAACTGTGATCTGAGAACCCTTGTATAATATTTAGATATTAAGTGCAATGTGAGTATTACACTATATTGGTTCGGGACACGCATCTTAATCATCAAATTCACATTTTTTACTAAAGAGGTTGTCCACTACTACTTTAACATTGATGGCTTTTTTGTTTAAGACAGGTCATCAATGTCTGATCAGAGGAGGTGCTACACCCCGTAGCCCCGTTGATCAGCTGTTGCTGATGTCGTCAGTAGAGATGAGCGAACCGGTCGCGGTTCGGCTCGAGGTCGGTTCGCCGAACGGAGGTCCCGTTCGAGTTCGGTTCGTCGAACGTTCAACGAACCGAACTCGAACTGCATAGGAAACAATGGCAGGCAATCACAAACACATAAAAACACCTAGAAAACACCCTCAAAGGTGTCCAAAAGGTGACAAACAACTCACAACACAAACACATGGGAAAGTGACAAGGACAAATTCTCATGTGAAAACAAAACAGCGTTACGAGGAAAAAGAGAACGAGACACAGATATAGGCATGGCATGCTCTTCTAAAATCATGTAAAACACCGCAAGGTGACTCCAAGCGGAGTCTCCCTTTTTTCCAAAAATTGGGCCACACAGACACCCCTTCAGTGGCAGCACTTGTGCCCCAGTTGTACACTTCATAGCTAGATTTGCATCAAGCACATTCAAAAATACGCCATACTTAACCGTCCCCAGGATGACACCGGGGTAGGTAGCAAAGTCTTTCCTTATCCCAGCTCTGTTCATCTTAGATCATTTTTAAAAAAACACAGCAAGCAAGGGTTACTCCAAGCGGAGTCTCCCTTTTTTGCCAAAAATTGTGCCCCACACACACCCACCCATTCAGTGGCAGCACTTCTGCCC
This sequence comes from Anomaloglossus baeobatrachus, assembly GCF_048569485.1. Classification (NCBI taxonomy): domain Eukaryota; kingdom Metazoa; phylum Chordata; class Amphibia; order Anura; family Aromobatidae; genus Anomaloglossus; species Anomaloglossus baeobatrachus. The sequence goes on from NC_134357.1 coordinate 70,514,017, forward strand.
CAGTTGTACACTTCACAGCTAGATTTGCATCAAGCACATTCAAAAATACGCCATACTTAACCGTCCCCAGGATGACACCGGGGTAGGTAGCAAAGTCTTTCCTGATCCCAGCTCTGTTCATCTTGGATCATTTTTAAAAAACACAGCAAGCAAGGGTTACTCCAAGCGGAGTCTCCCTTTTTTTCCAAAAATTGTGCCCCACACACACCCACCCATTCAGTGGCAGCACTTGTGCCCTAGTTGTACACTTCACAGCTAGATTTGCATCAAGCACATTCCAAATCCACAAGCATTTACTCTCCCCAGGATGACACAGGGGTAGTAAATTCCTTGTGGATCCATGACTTGTTCATTTTGATGAACGTTAGTCTGTCCACATTGTCACTGGACAGACGCGTGCGCTTATCTGTCAGCACACACCCAGCAGCACTGAAGACATGTTCAGAGACAACGCTGGCAGCTGGACACGACAAAATCTCCAAGGCGTAAGTTGAGAGCTCTGGCCATTTTTCTAGATTTGAAGCCCAAAATGAGCAAGGCTCCATTTGCAAAGTCATGGCATCGATGTTCATTTGGAGATACTCCTGTATCATCCTCTCCAGCCGTTGACTATGTGTCAGACTTGTTGTCTCTGGTGGCCTTGCAAAGGAGGGTCTAAAAAAATTATGAAAAGATTCCATAAAATTTCTGTTACCAGCACCAGATAGAGTCCTACTGGTACGGGAAGACTGTTGAAGATGACGAGACCGTCCCATGTTTGTCAAGTTACAACTGGGAGAATCACTCCCTGCACCTGCACGGTTGTTTGGTGGAAAAGCCGAGCTAAGATCGAGTAACAGCTTCTGCTGATACTCCTGCATACGTGCGTCCCTTTCTATGGCTGGAATTATGTCACAAAATTTGGACTTGTACCGGGGATCTAATAGTGTGGCAATCCAGTAGTCATCATCACTTCTAATTTTGACAATACGAGGGTCATGTTGGAGGTAGTGCAACAAGAAGGCACTCATGTGTCTTGCGCAGCCATGCGGACTAAGTCCACGCTGTGTTTGTGGCATAGAGGTGCTACCCGTTCTTTCTTCCTCTGACATCTCCCCCCAACCTCTTTGAACTGAAATTTGACCAAGGTCTCCCTCATCTGCTGAGTCTTCCATGTCCATGGACAGTTCGTCCTCCATTTCTTCATGTTCTCCTGCACCTTCCTCAACATTTCGCCTGCTACTATGTTCCCTTGTTGATCCATGTCCCCCATGGTCCCATGCGTGCTGCGTTGGTGATGATGAACGTCTGGACCTTGGTGATGTTGTTGTCCCTTGCGCATATGAATCCTCCTGTAGTTCCTCCCCTTCCTGTTGTCCCACCCCCTGACTCCGAATAGTGTTTAGCGTGTGCTCCAGCATGTAAATGACTGGAATTGTCATGCTGATAATGGCATTGTCAGCGCTAAACATATTCGTCGCCATGTCGAAACTGTGCAGAAGGGTGCATAGGTCCTTGATCTGAGACCACTCCATCAGGGTGATCTGCCCCACCTCTGCATCTCGTTGGCCCAGGCTATACGTCATGACGTATTGCACCAGGGCTCGGCGGTGCTGCCACAGTCGCTGTAACATGTGGAGAGTCGAATTCCAGCGTGTCGCCACATCGCATTTCAGGCGATGAACCGGCAGGCCGAAAGACTTCTGGAGAGATGCAAGTCGCTCAGCTGCGGCGGTTGAACGGCGGAAGTGAGCAGACAGTTTTCGTGCCCTGGTCAGAAGGCCATCTAGGCCGGGATAGTGTGTTAAGTATTGCTGGACAACAAGGTTCAACACGTGAGCCATACAAGGCACGTGTGTCACCTTGCCCAGGCGAAGGGCCGCACCCAGGTTTGCAGCATTGTCGCACACAGCCTTACCAGGCTGCAGGTTGAGTGGAGACAACCATTTATTAAACTCGGACCGCAGAGCTGACCACAACTCCTCAGCTGTGTGACTCCTATTCCCAAGACATGTCAAGCTAAAGACCGCCTGATGCCGTTGCGCTCTGCTGCCAGCATAGTAATGAGGCGTGCGTGATTCCTTCTGCGCAGTGAGAACGCTGGTGGCCTGACCAGGCAGGCTTGGGGCGGAGGTGGAGGACACAGATGAGGTGGAGGAGGCAGAAGCAGTGGCGGAACTTGGACAGACAGAGGATTGACACACAAGACGTGGGGACGGCAAGACTTGTGCAGCAGACCCTTCACCATCTATCACCATAGTTACCCAGTGCCCAGTCAGCGACATGTAACGTCCCTGTCCATGCTTACTGGTCCAAGTGGTGAAATGCACCCGTTCACACACAGAGTTTCTCAAGGAAGCGGTGATTAAGGTCTCTAAAATCCTGTGTGTCCACTAGGCGGAAAGGCAGCATTTCGGTAGCCAAGAGCTTACAGAAGGATAGAGTCAACCTCTTAGCTTTGTCATGGGTCGCAGGAAATGGCCTTTTATTTGACCACATCTGAGGGACAGAGATCTGGCTGCTGTGTGTAGACGGTGTTGAGTAGGGTGTCCCTGGAAAAATGCAGGTTTGTGAGGAAAGTGCAGGCGGAGACATGATGTTGCCTTCATCCAACGTTGGTGCTATCGATGTCTGAGAGAGCTGTACACACTCACTTGTTTCCCCTTCCAAACCAACTGACGACCTACCAAGCAAACTGCCTGTTGCGGTTACAGTGGTGGAAGTTGTGCGTGGAAAACCAGGTGTGACAGCTGTCCCCACAGTCCTAGAAGATGAAGAGCGCACGGATGCACTGGAAGGGGCAGGCCGTGGATGGTTCTCTCCGCTAGGCCGCATTGCAGCACGGTGAGCTTCCCACCGGGACTTATGATATTTATTCATGTGACGATTCATGGAAGAAGTTGTCAAACTGCTGAGGTTTTGACCTCTACTAACAGAATCACGACAAATTTTACAGATCATATAATTTGGGCGATCTTTTTCTATGTCAAAAAAGGACCAGGCTAGGAAAGGCTTAGAGGGCATGCGACCTGCTGAGCCCCCCCGACTAGTGCTCAGAGGCAGAGTGGTGGCTGATGATGCAGTTGTAGACGTGCTACCAATGCTCCGACTCTGTCCAGGAAGGCGCAAGGTAACTTCGTCGTTGGTTGCATCCTCCTCCACCGCCTCTGTTGACCTCCTCGAGTGCCTGACTGGGGGTTGACAGTAGGTGGGATCTAGAACTTCATCATCAATTGTTGTGTTTGCACTCCCCTCCCCCTCAGACCGAGCCTCTTCTTGCCCTGACCGAATATTTAAGTTGTCATCCCAATCTGGTATCTGGGTCTCATCGTCATCAGTATGTTCCTCATTGTCTATAACCACAGGTGTTACAGTTTGTGACAAAGGGTCAACATTATGCTCCGAAACTTGGTCCTCACGGCCTGAATCAGAGTCACAAAGGTTCTGGGCATCACTGCAGTCCATTTCCTGGTCTGTACTCACTGTAGCTTGGGAGCAGACCTCTGATTCCCAGGCTATAGTGTGCCTGAACAGCTCTGCAGACTCAGCCATCTCAGTTCCACCATACTGTGCAGGGCTGATGGAGACTTCAGAGCTGGGAGAAAGCAAGTTTGATTGGGATGACAACTCAGAGGACTGGTGTTTTTTGGATGCGGTACTTGAAGTGGCTGAGAGGGCACTTGTTGGACCACTTGACATCCATTCAAGCATTTTCCTTTTTTGGCCATCATCTAGCTTTGTTCCTGTTGTTCGTGTCCGTAGAAAAGGGAGCACATCGGATTGTCCACGGTAAGTAGTAGACATCTTACTTTTGCTGGTAGATGGTCTATCTTCAGCAGATGATAATGGAGCTTTGCCACCTTCCCCACGGACAAACCCTTTTTTTCCTTTTCCACCACGCCTCTTCCCCTTTCCACCAGCATCTGTCATTTTGCCACTCATGTTGATTTCGACAAGAGTGTGCACTGAAAATGTGGTAGTAAAAATTGAGAGGTGGTGTAGATTGCAGCAGTGGTCTAGCTTTATTAACAGCAGAATAATAAAGAATAAATATCCCTGACAATGCAACTACGGCCCTTAAACTGGCAGCATAAATTGCTAGTATAATGGCTTAGTTATAATGAGTTGGAGTGTGCAATGCAGGCAGAGGTGCTGCAAATATCTGTGCACTACTGGGACTATACAGAAGTCCAATAGCCACGTTTAGGATGACACTTGGTACACTCAGTGTTTGCTAGTATAATGGCTTAGTTATAATGAGTTGGAGTGTGCAATGCAGGCAGACGTGCTGCAAATATCTGTACACTAGTGGGACTATACAGAAGTCCAATAGCCACGTTTAGGATGACACTAAGTTCACTCAGTGTTTGCTAGTATAATGGCTTAGGTCAACAATGCTTGCTTAAGTAGTCTTTTACTAGACATTGCCCCCACTAGCCAGATTCCTAAACCACACTGATGAGGGGCAAATACCCCGAAACGGCTGTCTGTGGATGGATACCATGTTTGGTATAGGTGGTCTCCTTGACTGGAGACTGCCCTTCCCGTGGTTGTTCCTTCCCGGTGAAAGACCTGGCTAGAGTTGAGCGCGGTTCGTGGTTCGTGGTTCTCCAGTTCGCGGCTCGAGTGATTTTGGGGCATGTTCTAGATCGAACTAGAACTCGAGCTTTTTGCAAAAGCTCGATAGTTCTAGAAACGTTCGAGAACGGTTCTAGCAGCCAAAAAACAGCTAAATCCTAGCTTGGTTTCTGCTGTAATAGTGTAAGTCACTCTGTGAATCAAACTATTATCACATATCAGTGTATAGTGTGCGTGAACAGCGCCTTCAGATCACTGCTGTTTCTATAATGGCGATCGCCATTTTTTTTTTTTTTTTCTTGTCTTCCTTCCCTAAGCGCGCGCGTCTTGTGGGGCGGGCCAGCATGTCAGCCAATCACAGACACACACACACCTAAGTGGACTTTGAGCCAGAGAAGCAACGGCATGTGTGATAGGATCTGCATGTCACATGTCCCTGCATTATAAAACCGGACATTTTCTTCACGAACGCCATTATCTGCCTTCTGCGTCTTTGGTGTCAGACATCAGTGTCGCAGCTCCGTCCTCCTGAGTCCTATAGCCGATACAGCTGTATGCGCTGCATACACAGCGTTAGACAGCTTAGGGAGAGCACATTCTAGCAGTCCTTTTAAGGGCTCAAAGCGGCAGGGTCAGAGAGCCATAAGTGACAGGTCCTGCAAACAGCAACAGCGTCTGTGTAGCCCAGGTCAGGGATTTCCTCCCTGCATTTCACCATTAGGAGGGAATAGAAAGGCAGGCTTCCATTCCTCTACCCAGAGCACCACAATCCTGCCACTGTACCCTCTTGTCCTCTGCACACTCCAACTCATTCTAAGTAAGCCATTATACTAGCAAACACTCAGTGTACCTAGTGGCATCCTAAACGTGGCTATTGGACTTTGCTATAGTCCCACTAGTGCAAAGACATTTGCAGAGCACATCTGCCTGCATTGCACACTCCAAGTTTTTTAAACTAAGCAATTTTACTAGCTAACACTCAGTGTACCTAGTGGCATCCTATACGTGGCTATTGGACTTTGCTATAGTCCCACTAGTGCCAAGACATTTGCAGAGCGCATCTGCCTGCGTTGCACACTCCAACTAATTATAACTAAGCCATTATACTTGCACACACTAAGTGTTTTTTAGTGGCATCCTATACGTGGCTATTGGACTTTGCTATAGTCCTACTAGTGCCAAGACATTTGCAGAGCGCATCTGCCTGCGTTGCACACTCCAACTAATTATAACTAAGCCATTATACTAGCACACACTCAGTGAACCTAGTGGCATCCTATACATGGATATTGGACTTTGCTATAGTCCCACTAGTGCCAAGACATTTGCAGCACGTCTGCCTGCGTTGCACACTCCAACTAATTATAACTAAGCCATTATACTAGCACACACTCAGTGTACCTAGTGGCATCCTATACGTGGCTATTGGACTTTGCTATAGTCCCACTAGTGCCAAGACATTTGCAGCACGTCTGCCTGCGTTGCACACTCCAACTAATTATAACTAAGCCATTATACTAGCACACACTCAGTGTACCTAGTGGCATCCTATACGTGGCTATTGGACTTTGCTATAGTCCCACTAGTGCCAAGACATTTGCAGCACGTCTGCCTGCGTTGCACACTCCAACTAATTATAACTAAGCCATTATACTAGCACACACTCAGTGTACCTAGTGGCATCCTATACGTGGCTATTGGACTTTGCTATAGTCCCACTAGTGCCAAGACATTTGCAGCACGTCTGCCTGCGTTGCACACTCCAACTAATTATAACTAAGCCATTATACTAGCACACACTCAGTGTACCTAGTGGCATCCTATACGTGGCTATTGGACTTTGCTATAGTCCCACTAGTGCCAAGACATTTGCAGCACGTCTGCCTGCGTTGCACACTCCAACTAATTATAACTAAGCCATTATACTAGCACACACTCAGTGTACCTAGTGGCATCCTATACGTGGCTATTGGACTTTGCTATAGTCCCACTAGTGCCAAGACATTTGCAGCACGTCTGCCTGCGTTGCACACTCCAACTAATTATAACTAACCCATTATACTAGCACACACTCAGTGTACCTAGTGGCATCCTATACGTGGCTATTGGACTTTGCTATAGTCCCACTAGTGCCAAGACATTTGCAGCACGTCTGCCTGCGTTGCACACTCCAACTAATTATAACTAAGCCATTATACTAGCACACACTCAGTGTACCTAGTGGCATCCTATACGTGGCTATTGGACTTTGCTATAGTCCCACTAGTGCCAAGACATTTGCAGCACGTCTGCCTGCGTTGCACACTCCAACTAATTATAACTAAGCCATTATACTAGCACACACTCAGTGTACCTAGTGGCATCCTATACGTGGCTATTGGACTTTGCTATAGTCCCACTAGTGCCAAGACATTTGCAGCACGTCTGCCTGCGTTGCACACTCCAACTAATTATAACTAAGCCATTATACTAGCACACACTCAGTGTACCTAGTGGCATCCTATACGTGGCTATTGGACTTTGCTATAGTCCCACTAGTGCCAAGACATTTGCAGCACGTCTGCCTGCGTTGCACACTCCAACTAATTATAACTAAGCCATTATACTAGCACACACTCAGTGTACCTAGTGGCATCCTATACGTGGCTATTGGACTTTGCTATAGTCCCACTAGTGCCAAGACATTTGCAGCACGTCTGCCTGCGTTGCACACTCCAACTAATTATAACTAAGCCATTATACTAGCACACACTCAGTGTACCTAGTGGCATCCTATACGTGGCTATTGGACTTTGCTATAGTCCCACTAGTGCCAAGACATTTGCAGCACGTCTGCCTGCGTTGCACACTCCAACTAATTATAACTAAGCCATTATACTAGCACACACTCAGTGTACCTAGTGGCATCCTATACGTGGCTATTGGACTTTGCTATAGTCCCACTAGTGCCAAGACATTTGCAGCACGTCTGCCTGCGTTGCACACTCCAACTAATTATAACTAAGCCATTATACTAGCACACACTCAGTGTACCTAGTGGCATCCTATACGTGGCTATTGGACTTTGCTATAGTCCCACTAGTGCCAAGACATTTGCAGCACGTCTGCCTGCGTTGCACACTCCAACTAATTATAACTAAGCCATTATACTAGCACACACTCAGTGTACCTAGTGGCATCCTATACGTGGCTATTGGACTTTGCTATAGTCCCACTAGTGCCAAGACATTTGCAGCACGTCTGCCTGCGTTGCACACTCCAACTAATTATAACTAAGCCATTATACTAGCACACACTCAGTGTACCTAGTGGCATCCTATACGTGGCTATTGGACTTTGCTATAGTCCCACTAGTGCAAAGACATTTGCAGAGCACGTCTGCCTGCATTGCACACTACAACTTTTTTAAACTAAGCAATTTTACTAGCAAACACTCAGTGTACCTAGTGGCATCCTATACGTGGCTATTGGACTTTGCTATAGTCCCACTAGTGCCAAGACATTTGCAGAGCGCATCTGCCTGCGTTGCACACTCCAATGAATTATAACTAAGCCATTATACTAGCACACACTCAGTGTACCTAGTGGCATCCTATACGTGGCTATTGGACTTTGCTATAGTCCCACTAGTGCAAAGACATTAGCAGAGCACATCTGCCTGCATTGCACACTCCAAGTTTTTTAAACTAAGCAATTTTACTAGCAAACACTCAGTGTACCTAGTGGCATCCTATACGTGGCTATTGGACTTTGCTATAGTCCCACTAGTGCAAAGACATTTGCAGAGCACGTCTGCCTGCATTGCACACTACAACTTTTTTAAACTAAGCAATTTTACTAGCAAACACTCAGTGTACCTAGTGGCATCCTATACGTGGCTATTGGACTTTGCTATAGTCCCACTAGTGCCAAGACATTTGCAGAGCGCATCTGCCTGCGTTGCACACTCCAACTAATTATAACTAAGCCATTATACTTGCACACACTAAGTGTTTTTTAGTGGCATCCTATACGTGGCTATTGGACTTTGCTATAGTCCTACTAGTGCCAAGACATTTGCAGAGCGCATCTGCCTGCGTTGCACACTCCAACTAATTATAACTAAGCCATTATACTAGCACACACTCAGTGAACCTAGTGGCATCCTATACGTAGATATTGGACTTTGCTATAGTCCCACTAGTGCCAAGACATTTGCAGCACGTCTGCCTGCGTTGCACACTCCAACTAATTATAACTAAGCCATTATACTAGCACACACTCAGTGTACCTAGTGGCATCCTATACGTGGCTATTGGACTTTGCTATAGTCCCACTAGTGCCAAGACATTTGCAGCACGTCTGCCTGCGTTGCACACTCCAACTAATTATAACTAAGCCATTATACTAGCACACACTCAGTGTACCTAGTGGCATCCTATACGTGGCTATTGGACTTTGCTATAGTCCCACTAGTGCCAAGACATTTGCAGCACGTCTGCCTGCGTTGCACACTCCAACTAATTATAACTAAGCCATTATACTAGCACACACTCAGTGTACCTAGTGGCATCCTATACGTGGCTATTGGACTTTGCTATAGTCCCACTAGTGCCAAGACATTTGCAGCACGTCTGCCTGCGTTGCACACTCCAACTAATTATAACTAAGCCATTATACTAGCACACACTCAGTGTACCTAGTGGCATCCTATACGTGGCTATTGGACTTTGCTATAGTCCCACTAGTGCCAAGACATTTGCAGCACGTCTGCCTGCGTTGCACACTCCAACTAATTATAACTAAGCCATTATACTAGCACACACTCAGTGTACCTAGTGGCATCCTATACGTGGCTATTGGACTTTGCTATAGTCCCACTAGTGCCAAGACATTTGCAGCACGTCTGCCTGCGTTGCACACTCCAACTAATTATAACTAAGCCATTATACTAGCACACACTCAGTGTACCTAGTGGCATCCTATACGTGGCTATTGGACTTTGCTATAGTCCCACTAGTGCCAAGACATTTGCAGCACGTCTGCCTGCGTTGCACACTCCAACTAATTATAACTAAGCCATTATACTAGCACACACTCAGTGTACCTAGTGGCATCCTATACGTGGCTATTGGACTTTGCTATAGTCCCACTAGTGCCAAGACATTTGCAGCACGTCTGCCTGCGTTGCACACTCCAACTAATTATAACTAAGCCATTATACTAGCACACACTCAGTGTACCTAGTGGCATCCTATACGTGGCTATTGGACTTTGCTATAGTCCCACTAGTGCCAAGACATTTGCAGCACGTCTGCCTGCGTTGCACACTCCAACTAATTATAACTAAGCCATTATACTAGCACACACTCAGTGTACCTAGTGGCATCCTATACGTGGCTATTGGACTTTGCTATAGTCCCACTAGTGCCAAGACATTTGCAGCACGTCTGCCTGCGTTGCACACTCCAACTAATTATAACTAAGCCATTATACTAGCACACACTCAGTGTACCTAGTGGCATCCTATACGTGGCTATTGGACTTTGCTATAGTCCCACTAGTGCCAAGACATTTGCAGCACGTCTGCCTGCGTTGCACACTCCAACTAATTATAACTAAGCCATTATACTAGCACACACTCAGTGTACCTAGTGGCATCCTATACGTGGCTATTGGACTTTGCTATAGTCCCACTAGTGCCAAGACATTTGCAGCACGTCTGCCTGCGTTGCACACTCCAACTAATTATAACTAAGCCATTATACTAGCACACACTCAGTGTACCTAGTGGCATCCTATACGTGGCTATTGGACTTTGCTATAGTCCCACTAGTGCCAAGACATTTGCAGCACGTCTGCCTGCGTTGCACACTCCAACTAATTATAACTAAGCCATTATACTAGCACACACTCAGTGTACCTAGTGGCATCCTATACGTGGCTATTGGACTTTGCTATAGTCCCACTAGTGCCAAGACATTTGCAGCACGTCTGCCTGCGTTGCACACTCCAACTAATTATAACTAAGCCATTATACTAGCACACACTCAGTGTACCTAGTGGCATCCTATACGTGGCTATTGGACTTTGCTATAGTCCCACTAGTGCCAAGACATTTGCAGCACGTCTGCCTGCGTTGCACACTCCAACTAATTATAACTAAGCCATTATACTAGCACACACTCAGTGTACCTAGTGGCATCCTATACGTGGCTATTGGACTTTGCTATAGTCCCACTAGTGCCAAGACATTTGCAGCACGTCTGCCTGCGTTGCACACTCCAACTAATTATAACTAAGCCATTATACTAGCACACACTCAGTGTACCTAGTGGCATCCTATACGTGGCTATTGGACTTTGCTATAGTCCCACTAGTGCCAAGACATTTGCAGCACGTCTGCCTGCGTTGCACACTCCAACTAATTATAACTAAGCCATTATACTAGCACACACTCAGTGTACCTAGTGGCATCCTATACGTGGCTATTGGACTTTGCTATAGTCCTACTAGTGCCAAGACATTTGCAGAGCGCATCTGCCTGCGTTGCACACTCCAACTAATTATAACTAAGCCATTATACTAGCACACACTCAGTGTACCTAGTGGCATCCTATACGTGGCTATTGGACTTTGCTATAGTCCCACTAGTGCAAAGACATTTGCAGCACGTCTGCCTGCGTTGCACACTCCAACGAATTATAACTAAGTTACATTGTCAGGGATATTTATTCTTTATTATTCTGCTGTTAATAAAGCTAGACCACCACTGCAATCTTCACCACCTCTCAATTTTTACTACCACATTTTCAGTCCACAATCTTGTCGCAATCAACATGAGTGGCAAAATGACAGATGCTGGTGGAAAGGGGAAGAGGCGTGGTGGAAAAGGCAAAAAAGGTTTTGTCAGTGGGGAAGGTGCCAAAGCTCCATTATCATCTGCTGAAGATAGACCATCTACTAGCAAAAGTAAGATGTCTACTACTTATTGTGGACAATCCGATGTGCTCCCTTTTTTACGGACACGAACAAGAGGAACAAAGGTAGATGATGGGCAAAAAAGGAAAATGCTTGAATGGATCTCAAGTGGTCCAACAAGTGCCCTCTCAGCCACTTCAAGTACCGCATCCAAAAAACACCATTCCTCTGAGTTGTCATCCCAATCACACTTGATTTCTCCCAGCTCTGAAGTCTCCATCAGCCCTGCACAGTATGGTGGAACTGAGATGGCTGAGTCTGCAGAGCTGTTCAGTCACACTATAGCCTGGGAATCAGAGGTCTGCTCCCAAGCTACAGTGAGTACAGAACAGGAAATGGTCTGCAGTGATGCCCAGAACCTTTGTGACTCAGATTCAGGCCGTGAGGACCAAGTTTCTGAGCATAATGTTGACCCTTTGTCACAAACTGTAACACCTGTGGTTATAGACAATGAGGAACATACTGATGAAGATGAGACGCAGATACCCGATTGGGATGACAACTTAAATATTCGGTCAGGGCAAGAAGAGGCTCGGTCTGAGGGGGAGGGGAGTGCGAACACAACAATTGATGATGACGTTCTAGATCCCACCTACTGTCAACCCCCAGTCAGGCACTCGAGGAGGTCAACAGAGGCGGTGGAGGAGGATGCAACCGACGACGAAGTTACCTTGCGCCTTCCTGGACAGAGTCGGAGCACTGGTAGCACGTCTACAACTGCATCCTCAGCCACCACTCTGCCTATGAGCATTATTCGGGGTGGATCAACAGGTCGCATGGCCTCTAAGCCTTGCCTAGCCTGGGCCTTTTTTCACATCGAAAAAGATCGCCCAACTCATGTGATATGTAACATTTGTCATGATTCTGTTAGTAGAGGTCAAAACCTCAGCAGTTTGACAACTTCTTCCATGAATCGTCACATGAATAAATATCATAAGTCCCGGTGGGAAGCTCACCGTGCTGCAATGCCGGCTAGCGGAGCGAACCATCCACCGCCCGCCCCTTCCAGTGCATCCGCGCGCTCTTCATCTTCTAGGACTGTGGGGACAGCTGTCACACCTGTTTTTCCACGCAAAACTTCCACCACTGTAACCGCAACAGGCAGTTTGCTTGTAAGGTCGTCAGTTGGTTTGGAAGGGGAAACAAGTGAGTGTGTACAGCTCTCTCAGACATCGATAGCACCAACGTTGGATGAAGGCAACATCATGTCTCCGCCTGCACTTTCCTCACAAACCTGCATTTTTCCAGGGACACCCTACTCAACACCGTCTACACACAGCAGCCAGATCTCTGTCCCTCAGATGTGGTCAAATAAAAGGCCACTTCCTCCGACCCATGACAAAGCTAAGAGGTTGACTCTATCCCTCTGTAAGCTGTTGGCTACCGAAATGCTGCCTTTCCGCCTAGTGGACACACAGGATTTTAGAGACCTTATGTCTGTCGCTGTGCCCCAGTACCAGATGCCTAGTCGCCACTACTTCTCTAAGAAAGGTGTGCCCGCGCTACACCAGCATGTCGCACACAACATCACCGCTTCCTTGAGAAACTCTGTGTGTGAACGGGTGCATTTCACCACCGATACTTGGACCAGTAAGCATGGACAGGGACGTTACATGTCGCTGACTGGGCACTGGGTAACTATGGTGATAGATGGTGAAGGGTCTGCTGCACAAGTCTTGCCGTCCCCACGACTTGTGTGTCAATCCTCTGTCTGTCCAAGTTCCGCCACAGCTTCTGCATCCTCCACCTCATCTGGGTCCTCCACCTCCGCCCCAAGCCTGCCTGGTCAGGCCACCAGCGTTCTCACTGCGCAGAAGGAATCACGCACGCCTCATTACTATGCTGGCAGCCGAGCGCAACGGCATCAGGCGGTCTTTAGCTTGACATGTCTTGGTAATAAGAGTCACACAGCTGAGGAGTTGTGGTCAGCTCTGCGGTCCGAGTTTAATAAATGGTTGTCTCCACTCAACCAGCAGCCTGGTAAGGCCGTGTGCGACAATGCTGCAAACCTGGGTGCGGCCCTTCGCCTGGGCAAGGTGACACACGTACCTTGTATGGCTCACGTGTTGAACCTTGTCGTGCAGCAATTTTTAACACACTATCCCGGCCTAGATGGCCTTCTGAACAGGGCACGAAAACTGTCTGCTCACTTCCGGCGTTCAAGCGCCGCAGCTGAGCGACTTGCATCGCTACAGAAGTCTTTCGGCCTGCCGGTTCATCGCCTGAAATGCGATGTGGCGACACGCTGGAATTCAACTCTCCACATGTTACAGCGACTGTGGCAGCACCGCAGAGCCCTGGTGCAATACGTCATGACGTATAGCCTGGGCCAACGAGATGCAGAGGTGGGGCAGATCACCCTGATGGAGTGGTCTCAGATCAAGGACCTATGCACCCTTCTGCACAGTTTCGACATGGCGACGAATATGTTTAGCTCTGACAATGCCATTATCAGCATGACGATTCCAGTCATTTACATGTTGGAGCACACGCTAAACACTATTCGGAGTCAGGGGGTGGGACAACATGAAGGGGAGGAACTACAGGAGGATTCATATGTGCAAGGGACAACAACATCACCAAGGTCCAGACGTTCATCATCACCAACGCAGCAGGCATGGGACCATGGGGAACAGGGATCGACAAGGGCGCATAGTAGCAGGCGAAATGTTGAGCAAGGTGCAGGAGAACATGAAGAAATGGAGGACGAACTGTCCATGGACATGGAAGACTCAGCGGATGAGGGAGACCTTGGTCAAATTTCAGTTGAAAGAGGTTGGGGGGAGATGTCAGAGGAAGAAAGAACGGGTAGCACCTCTATGCCACAAACACAGCGTGGACTTGGTCCGCATGGCTGCGCAAGACACATGAGTGCCTTTTTGTTGCACTACCTCCAACATGACAGTCGTATTGTCAAAATTAGAAGTGATGATGACTACTGGATTGCCACACTATTAGATCCCCGGTACAAGTCCAAATTTTGTGACATAATTCCAGCCATAGAAAGGGACGCACGTATGCAGGAGTACCAGCAGAAGCTGTTACTCGATCTTAGCTCGGCTTTTCCACCAAACAACCGTGCAGGTGCAGGGAGGGAATCTCCCAGTTGTAACTTGACAAACATGGGACGGTCTCGTCATCTTCACCAGTCTACCCGTACCAGTAGGACCGTATCTGGTGCCGGTAACAGCAATTTTATGGAATCTTTTCATAATTTTTTTAGACCCTCTTTTGCAAGGCCACCAGAGACAACAAGTCTGACACATACTCAACGGCTGGAGAGGATGATACAGGAGTATCTCCAAATGAACATCGATGCCATGACTGTGCAACTGGAGCCTTGCTCCTTTTGGGCTTCAAACATAGAAAAATGGCCAGAGCTCTCCAGTTACGCCTTGGAGATTTTGTCGTGTCCAGCTGCCAGCGTTGTCTCTGAACGTGTATTCAGTGCTGCTGGGTGTGTGCTGACAGATAAGCGCACGCGTCTGTCCAGTGACAATGTGGACAGACTGACGTTCATCAAAATGAACAAGTCATGGATCCAGAAGGAATTTACTACCCCTGTGTCATCCTGGGGAGAGTAAATGCTTGTGGATTTGGAATGTGCTTGATGCAAATCAAAACATCCTGTTTGCAACTAGGGCCCAAGTGCTGCCACTGATGGGGTGGGTGTCTGTGTGGCCCAATTTTTGGAAAAAAGGGAGACTCCGCTTGGAGTAACCCTTGCTTACATTGTTTTTAAAAGAAGCCAAGATGAACAAGTCATGGGTCAGCAAAGACTTTGCTACCTACCCCGGTGTCATCCTGGGGACGGTTAATTATGGGGTATATTTGAATGTGATTGATGCAAATGTAGCTGTGAAGTGTACAACTAGGGCCCAAGTGCTGCCACTGATGGGGTGGGTGTCTGTGTGGCCCAATTTTTGGAAAAAAAGGGAGACTCCGCTTGGAGTAACCCTTGCTTGATGTGTTTTTAAAAGAAGCCAAGATGAACAGAGCTGGGATCAGGAAAGACTTTGCTACCTACCCCGGTGTCATCCTGGGGACGGATAAGAATGGCGTATTTTTGAATGTGCTTGATGCAAATCAAAACATCCTGTTTGCAACTAGGGCCCAAGTGCTGCCACTGATGGGGTGGGTGTCTGTGTGGCCCAATTTTTGGAAAAAAAGGGAGACTCCGCTTGGAGTAACCCTTGCTTGATGTGTTTTTAAAAGAAGCCAAGATGAACAGAGCTGGGATCAGCAAAGACTTTGCTACCTACCCCGGTGTCATCCTGGGGACGGATAAGAATGGCGTATTTTTGAATGTGCTTGATGCAAATCAAAACATCCTGTTTGCAACTAGGGCCCAAGTGCTGCCACTGATGGGGTGGGTGTCTGTGTGGCCCAATTTTTGGAAAAAAAGGGAGACTCCGCTTGGAGTAACCCTTGCTTGATGTGTTTTTAAAAGAAGCCAAGATGAACAGAGCTGGGATCAGGAAATACTTTGCTACCTACCCCGGTGTCATCCTGGGGACGGATAAGAATGGCGTATTTTTGAATGTGCTTGATGCAAATCAAAACATCCTGTTTGCAACTAGGGCCCAAGTGCTGCCACTGATGGGGTGGGTGTCTGTGTGGCCCAATTTTTGGAAAAAAAGGGAGACTCCGCTTGGAGTAACCCTTGCTTGATGTGTTTTTAAAAGAAGCCAAGATGAACAGAGCTGGGATCAGCAAAGACTTTGCTACCTACCCCAGTGTCATCCTGGGGACGGATAAGAATGGCGTATTTTTGAATGTGCTTGATGCAAATCAAAACATCCTGTTTGCAACTAGGGCCCAAGTGCTGCCACTGATGGGGTGGGTGTCTGTGTGGCCCAATTTTTGGAAAAAAGGGAGACTCCGCTTGGAGTAACCCTTGCTTACATTGTTTTTAAAAGAAGCCAAGATGAACAGAGCTGGGATCAGCAAAGACTTTGCTACCTACCCCGGTGTCATCCTGGGGACGGATAAGAATGGCGTATTTTTGAATGTGCTTGATGCAAATCAAAACATCCTGTTTGCAACTAGGGCCCAAGTGCTGCCACTGATGGGGTGGGTGTCTGTGTGGCCCAATTTTTGGAAAAAAAGGGAGACTCCGCTTGGAGTAACCCTTGCTTGATGTGTTTTTAAAAGAAGCCAAGATGAACAGAGCTGGGATCAGCAAAGACTTTGCTACCTACCCCGGTGTCATCCTGGGGACGGATAAGAATGGCGTATTTTTGAATGTGCTTGATGCAAATCAAAACATCCTGTTTGCAACTAGGGCCCAAGTGCTGCCACTGATGGGGTGGGTGTCTGTGTGGCCCAATTTTTGGAAAAAAGGGAGACTCCGCTTGGAGTAACCCTTGCTTGATGTGTTTTTAAAAGAAGCCAAGATGAACAGAGCTGGGATCAGGAAATACTTTGCTACCTACCCCGGTGTCATCCTGGGGACGGATAAGAATGGCGTATTTTTGAATGTGCTTGATGCAAATCAAAACATCCTGTTTGCAACTAGGGCCCAAGTGCTGCCACTGATGGGGTGGGTGTCTGTGTGGCCCAATTTTTGGAAAAAAAGGGAGACTCCGCTTGGAATAACCCTTGCTTGATGTGTTTTTAAAAGAAGCCAAGATGAACAGAGCTGGGATCAGCAAAGACTTTGCTACCTACCCCGGTGTCATCCTGGGGACGGATAAGAATGGCGTATTTTTGAATGTGCTTGATGCAAATCAAAACATCCTGTTTGCAACTAGGGCCCAAGTGCTGCCACTGATGGGGTGGGTGTCTGTGTGGCCCAATTTTTGGAAAAAAAGGGAGACTCCGCTTGGAGTAACCCTTGCTTGATGTGTTTTTAAAAGAAGCCAAGATGAACAGAGCTGGGATCAGCAAAGACTTTGCTACCTACCCCGGTGTCATCCTGGGGACGGATAAGAATGGCGTATTTTTGAATGTGCTTGATGCAAATCAAAACATCCTGTTTGCAACTAGGGCCCAAGTGCTGCCACTGATGGGGTGGGTGTCTGTGTGGCCCAATTTTTGGAAAAAAGGGAGACTCCGCTTGGAGTAACCCTTGCTTACATTGTTTTTAAAAGAAGCCAAGATGAACAGAGCTGGGATCAGGAAATACTTTGCTACCTACCCCGGTGTCATCCTGGGGACGGATAAGAATGGCGTATTTTTGAATGTGCTTGATGCAAATCAAAACATCCTGTTTGCAACTAGGGCCCAAGTGCTGCCACTGATGGGGTGGGTGTCTGTGTGGCCCAATTTTTGGAAAAAAAGGGAGACTCCGCTTGGAGTAACCCTTGCTTGATGTGTTTTTAAAAGAAGCCAAGATGAACAGAGCTGGGATCAGGAAATACTTTGCTACCTACCCCGGTGTCATCCTGGGGACGGATAAGAATGGCGTATTTTTGAATGTGCTTGATGCAAATCAAAACATCCTGTTTGCAACTAGGGCCCAAGTGCTGCCACTGATGGGGTGGGTGTCTGTGTGGCCCAATTTTTGGAAAAAAAGGGAGACTCCGCTTGGAATAACCCTTGCTGGATGTGTTTTTAAAAGAAGCCAAGATGAACAGAGCTGGGATCAGCAAAGACTTTGCTACCTACCCCGGTGTCATCCTGGGGACGGATAAGAATGGCGTATTTTTGAATGTGCTTGATGCAAATCAAAACATCCTGTTTGCAACTAGGGCCCAAGTGCTGCCACTGATGGGGTGGGTGTCTGTGTGGCCCAATTTTTGGAAAAAAAGGGAGACTCCGCTTGGAGTAACCCTTGCTTGATGTGTTTTTAAAAGAAGCCAAGATGAACAGAGCTGGGATCAGCAAAGACTTTGCTACCTACCCCGGTGTCATCCTGGGGACGGATAAGAATGGCGTATTTTTGAATGTGCTTGATGCAAATCAAAACATCCTGTTTGCAACTAGGGCCCAAGTGCTGCCACTGATGGGGTGGGTGTCTGTGTGGCCCAATTTTTGGAAAAAAAGGGAGACTCCGCTTGGAGTAACCCTTGCTTGATGTGTTTTTAAAAGAAGCCAAGATGAACAGAGCTGGGATCAGCAAAGACTTTGCTACCTACCCCGGTGTCATCCTGGGGACGGATAAGAATGGCGTATTTTTGAATG
This sequence comes from Anomaloglossus baeobatrachus, assembly GCF_048569485.1. NCBI lineage: Eukaryota > Metazoa > Chordata > Amphibia > Anura > Aromobatidae > Anomaloglossus > Anomaloglossus baeobatrachus. The sequence continues at coordinate 70,532,659 of NC_134357.1, forward strand.
TGCTTGATGCAAATCAAAACATCCTGTTTGCAACTAGGGCCCAAGTGCTGCCACTGATGGGGTGGGTGTCTGTGTGGCCCAATTTTTGGAAAAAAAGGGAGACTCCGCTTGGAGTAACCCTTGCTTGATGTGTTTTTAAAAGAAGCCAAGATGAACAGAGCTGGGATCAGCAAAGACTTTGCTACCTACCCCGGTGTCATCCTGGGGACGGATAAGAATGGCGTATTTTTGAATGTGCTTGATGCAAATCAAAACATCCTGTTTGCAACTAGGGCCCAAGTGCTGCCACTGATGGGGTGGGTGTCTGTGTGGCCCAATTTTTGGAAAAAAGGGAGACTCCGCTTGGAGTAACCCTTGCTTGATGTGTTTTTAAAAGAAGCCAAGATGAACAGAGCTGGGATCAGGAAATACTTTGCTACCTACCCCGGTGTCATCCTGGGGACGGATAAGAATGGCGTATTTTTGAATGTGCTTGATGCAAATCAAAACATCCTGTTTGCAACTAGGGCCCAAGTGCTGCCACTGATGGGGTGGGTGTCTGTGTGGCCCAATTTTTGGAAAAAAAGGGAGACTCCGCTTGGAGTAACCCTTGCTTGATGTGTTTTTAAAAGAAGCCAAGATGAACAGAGCTGGGATCAGGAAAGACTTTGCTACCTACCCCGGTGTCATCCTGGGGACGGATAAGAATGGCGTATTTTTGAATGTGCTTGATGCAAATGTAGCTGTGAAGTGTACAACTGGGGCACAACTGCTGCCACTGAAGGGGTGGGTGTGTGTGTGGCCCAATTTTTGGAAAAAATGGAGACTCCGCTTGGAGTCACCTTGCGGTGTTTTACATGATTTTAGAAGGGCGTGCCATGCCTATATCTGTGTGTCCTCCTCTTTTTCCTTGTCCAGCTGTTTTGTTTTCGCATGAGTATATGTCCTTGTCACTTTCCAATGTGTTTGAGTTGTTTGTCACCTTTAGGACACCTTTGAGGGTGTTTTCTAGGTGTTTTTCTGTGTTTGTGATTGCCTGCCATTGTTTCCTATGCAGTTCGAGTTCGGTTCGTCGAACGTTCGACGAACCGAACTCGAACGGGAGGTCCGTTCGGCGAACCAACCTCGAGCCGAACCGCGACCGGTTCGCTCATCTCTAGACCTGGCTAGTTTCCTGCCAGCGTTGAGAAACACGTGATGGTGTCTCCGCGGCTTTCTTATTTGCATACTTCCCAGGGGGCAATGCTCTAGAATCACTGCGTTGAGAAACACGTGATGGTGTCTCCGCAGTGGATATGTTGATCTCCCTAAGGTCAACAATGCTTACTTAAGTAGTCTTTTACTAGGCATTGCCCCCACTAGCCAGATTCCTACTCCACACTGATGAGGGGCAAATACCCCAAAACGGCTGTCTGTGGATGGATACCATGTTTGGTATAGGTGGTCTCCTTGACTGGAGACTGCTCTTCCCGTGGTTGTTCCTTCCCGGTGAAAGACCTGGCTAGTTTCCTGCCAGCGTTGAGAAACACGTGATGGTGTCTCCGCGGCTTTCTTATTTGCATACTTCCCAGGGGGCAATGCTCTAGAATCACTGCGTTGAGAAACACGTGATGGTGTCTCCGCAGTGGATATGTTGATCTCCCTAAGGTCAACAATGCTTGCTTAAGTAGTCTTTTACTAGGCATTGCCTCCACTAGCCAGATTCCTACTCCACACTGATGAGGGCAAATACCCCGAAACGGCTGTCTGTGGATGGATACCATGTTTGGTATAGGTGGTCTCCTTGACTGGAGACTGCCCTTCCCGTGGTTGTTCCTTCCCGGTGAAAGACCTGGCTAGTTTCCTGCCAGTGTTGAGAAACACGTGATGGTGTCTCCGCGGCTTTCTTATTTGCATACTTCCCAGGGGGCAATGCTCTACTATAACTGCGTTGAGAAACACGTGATGGTGTCTCCGCAGTGGATATGTTGATCTCCCTAAGGTCAACAATGCTTGCTTTGCTAGTATAATGGCTTAGTTATAATGAGTTGGAGTGTGCAATGCAGGCAGACGTGCTGCAAATATCTTTGCACTACTGGGGCAATACAGCAGTCCAACAGCCACGTTTAGGATGCCACTAGGTTCACTCAGTGTTTGCTAGTATAATGGCTTAGTTATAATGAGTTGGAGTGTGCAATGCAGGCAGACGTGCTGCAAATATCTGTGCACTAGTGGGACAATACAGAAGTCCAATAGCCACGTTTAGGATGACACTAAGTTCACTCAGTGTTTGCTAGTATAATGGCTTAGTTATAATGAGTTGGAGTGTGCAATGCAGGCAGACGTGCTGCAAATATCTTTGCAATAGTGGGACAATACAGAAGTCCAACAGCCACGTTTAGGATGCCACTAGGTTCACTCAGTGTTTGCTAGTATAATGGCTTAGCTACAATGAGTTTGAGTGTGCAATGCAGGCAGACGTGCTGCAAATATCTTTGCACTTGTGGGACTATACAGAAGTCCAATAGCCACGTTTAGGATGCCACTAAGTTCACTCAGTGTTTGCTAGTATAATGGCTTAGTTATAAAGAGTTTGAGTGTGCAATGCAGGCAGACGTGCTGCAAATATCTGTGCACTACTGGGACTATACAGACGTCCAATAGCCACGTTTAGGATGACACTAGGTACACTCAGTGTTTGCTAGTATAATGGCTTAGTTATAATGAGTTGGAGTGTGCAGAGGACAGGAGGGTACAGTGGCAGGGTTGTGGGTCTCTGGGTACAGGAAAGGAAGCCTGCCTTTCTATTCCCTCTTAATGGGGAAATGCAGCGACGAAATCCCTGACCTTAGCTACACAGACGCTGTCATCTTGTGTAGCTGTTAAACTCTGTTTTCAGGACCTGTCACCTTTGGCTCTGACCCTGCCGGTATGAGCCCTTAAAAGGACTGATAGAAAGTGCTATCCCTAAGCTGTCCAGCGCTGTGTATGGAGCGCATACAGCAGTATCGGCGATAGGACTCAGGACGGAGCTGCGCCAGTGATGTCTGACACCAAGGACGCAGAAGAGATAATGGCGTCCGGACGGGCAGATACTCGTTTTTATAATGCAGGGACATGTGACATGGACATCCTATCACACATGCCGTTGCTTCTCTGGCTAAAAGTCCACTTAGCTGTGTGTGTGTCTGGGATTGGCTGACATGCTGGCCCGCCCCACAAGACGCGCGCTTAGGGAAGGAAGACAAGGAAAAAAAAAATGGCGATCGCCATTATCCATACAGCAGTGATCTGAATGCGCTGTTCCCGCACACTATACACTGAAATGTCATAATAGTGTGAGTCACAGAGTGACTTACACTATTACAGCGGAAAGCCAGCTAGGAATTAGCTGTTTTTTTGCTGCTAGAACCGTTCTCGAACGTATCTAGAACTATCGAGCTTTTGCAAAAAAGCTTGAAATCTAGTTCGATCTAGAACAGCCCCCAAAATCACTCGAGCCGCGAACTGGAGAACCACGAACCTAGAACCGCGCTCAACTCTAGTCGTCAGCAGCCAGAACTGCTCAATTACGGAGCCGTATAGCCTAACTCCGTCAACTGCATAGTGATCATGGCCGAGTACTGCACTTCCACCTCCTTTTCTAATGAATAGGTGACCGATGTGCAGACACTATTCCGTCATCCGAGCTGCGCTGTGCAGGTCCGTAATTGAGCAGTTCCAGCCACTGATGACACCAGCAACAGCTGATCAGTCTTGCAGCTCTGGGGTTCTGGGTTCAAATCCCACCAAGGACAACATCTGCAAGGAGTTTATGTGTTTGCATGGGTTTAATAATAATAATTAATAATAATTTTATTCATTTATATAGCGCTATTAATTCCACAGCGCTTTACATACATTGGCAACACTGTCCCCATTGGGGCTCACAATCTAGAGTCCCTATCTGTATGTCTTTGGAGTGTGGGAGGAAACCGGAGTACCCGGAGGAAACCCACGCAAACACGGGGAGAACATACAAACTCCTTGCGGCAAGACTACAGTGTTAACCACTGAGCCACCGTGCCGCCCCTCCGGTTACTCCGGTTTCCTCCCAGACTCCAAAGACATACTGATAGGGACTTTAGATTGTGAGATCCAATGGGGACAGTGTTGCCAATATATGTAAAGTGCTATATAAATTAATAAATATTATTATACTATTATAATAATAATATTATATTATTATACTAGCTGTACTACCCGGCTTCGCCCGGGTTAATAACTGCTGTTAACAAAATAGAATGTAATAACAAAAATGTATTGTGCACACAAAAACCACAAAACAAATAGATAGAAATGTAATTATTAAAAGGCAAAAACTAAGCTAATAGAAGCATTTCACAACATATATTTCAACACCACAGATATTCCACACAGATTTAAATAAATTGGCCAAGTAATGTGCTCTGTCTGTCTCTTTCCAGGTCTGTCTCTATTTCTCTGTCTCTTTCCCCGTCTGTCTATATCAAGGTTTGTGTCTTTCCCCATCTATCTTTGTCTATCTTTCTGGCTGTCTCCTCCTTCCCTGTCTGCCTGTCTCTGTCCCTGTCTGCATGTCTGTCTGTCTCTTTCCCCATCTGTCTCTTTCCAGGTCTGTCTCTTTCCAGGTCTGTTTCTTTCCAGGTCTGTCTTTGTCTGTCTCTTTCCCTCTCTGTCTCTATCTCTCTGTCTCTTTCCCTTTCTGTCTCTGTCTGTCTCTCTCTCTCTCTGTCTCTCTCTATTCATCTCCCCACCGACATTTTATTACCTCACATATAGGCTTCTTATACTATGAATGTCTTTTGTTCCTATAGCAACCAATCACAGCTCCTACTAATAACCTGTAGTTCCAGGCTCCATTTACTTTAATGGAGGCATGTTTTTTGGAGAGTAGCTGTAAAGCGTGGGGTTAAATTTTCCCGTCAAAATATAGTCTACGACATTCCCTGGGTAACATGAGGTGTCTGTGCAAAATTTCGTGATTGTAAATGCGACGGTGTGGATACACTTTTTCCACATTATGTAGATAGGGGCAAAATTGATTGGTAAATTGGAACGCGCAGGGTTAAAATTTCGCCTCACAACATGTCCTATGACACTCTCAGGGTCCAGACGTGTGAGTGTGCAAAGTTTTGTGGCTCCATAGAACAATGAGAGACAGGGCAGCACTCACCGATAAACTAGGACGGTACCGTTTCGCACCACTAGGGGTTGCTTTCACGGGTATGGACCCGTGAAAGCACCCCTAGTGGTGCGAAACGGTACCGTCGTCCTCGTGCTCCCCTCCCTGCATTCCCTCATGTCCGTCTCACCTGTCAGCATTAAAAAATAAAATAGTCCTAGTTTATCGGTGAGTGCTGCCCTGTCTCTCATTGTTCTATGGATATACTTGTTTAAACTGGGCAATAGCACCTCGGTAATGGACGTTGTTGGATCCATCAAGATGAGAAAAAATGTTTTTCTGTGACATCTGAAAATCTAATGGATATAATCAAGGCAACTCCATACTGAACTGTGTTTGGGACAGAAATACTACACTACCTCCAGTATAGGTAGTGCACAATCTTTTCTTATTTTTCAAAGTTTTGTGGCTGTAGCTGCGACGGTGCAGATGCCAATCCCGGACATACATACATACATACACACAAACATTCAGCTTTATATATTAGACTAGCTGTATTTATTTATTTAATCGTATGAACGTATATCTTACCATCATATAAAAATAAACACCAGACAATAGACAGTGATTGAAAAATATCAACAGGATAAAAATCAAATTTGAATATCAAGATTTTCTATATATGCAATAGCGTTATCATTTACAATATAGAAATCCTTCTTGTCACCATGGTAGGATCTCAGGGGGCACTCCTCAACAATGTGCTGGATAGTTTGATGATCTGCTCCACAGTCACAGGTCGGAGAGTCATATTTTCCCCACTTATACATAAAATCTGCACAGACGCCAAAGTTTGTTCTGATACGATTTAGAGTAACCCATGTTTTCCTTGGTAGATGGAAGCCTGGTGGAGGGTTTTGTAAATTAGGGAACATTTGGGGATCACCTTCTACTACATTGACCCAAAGTTCTCGCCATTTATCCTCTAAATTGAAGTTTTGTTCATGCAAGGTGATTGCAGTTCGGATGGGTGGATGTCTTGATTTCAATCGTTGTATTGTAACATCTCTGATATTTTGGTGTATTGGAAGTTTTTCATTATTCACTACTTTAGTGTACTCTTTAAGTAGGAGCTTTTGTCTTCTTAGATTTGCGGGTGCGATATGACCCAGCACAGGTAACCAGTGAACAGGTGTAGGTCTAATAGCACCAGATATTATACGCAAAGAGTTGTTCAGCTGAGTATCAATTAAGTTTACAAGACAGCTATTTAACCATGCTGGAGCACAGTATTCTGCAGCAGAGTACACCAGGGCAAGAGTAGATGTTCTCAAAACAGATGTTGCCGAGCCCCATGAGGATCCACAAAGTTTCTGAATAATATTTTTACGTGCTTTCAGTTTCTGTGCCAATTTATCCAGATGGGATTTAAAAGTTAGACTTCTATCAAGGGTTACACCTAAATACTTAGGATTGAAATTGTGTTTAACAGATTGGCCTTCAAATTGTACTTTAAGTTCAGTCTTGGCACTTGCATTGTGTAAATGAAAGCAACAAACTTCCGTTTTTGATGGGTTAGGTTTTAATCTCCATTGTCGGAAGTACTTTCCCATTACACTAAGATCTTTTGTAAGAACGTCCTCTGCTTCCTCCATTGTTTTGCTTACCATAGCAAGTGCCCAGTCATCGGCATATCCAAATTTCCGTGACACTGTTTTAGGAATATCAGCTAGGTACAGGGCAAACAGGAGAGGTGCCAGCACTGATCCCTGGGCCAGTCCGTTGTTTAAAGATTTCTTACAACTGGTTGAATCGATAATAATAAGATGAAAAGTTCGATTTGCAATCATATTGTTCAAGAGGTACATCATTTTCTTACATGGAATCACCTTCAGAAATTTATATAAAAGTCCTTCCCTCCACACAGTATCATATGCAGCAGGGAGATCGATAAACGCCACTGAAACCTTCTTGTTCTTCTGGAATTCAGCTTCAATGAGAGTTGTCAAAGCTAAGACTTGGTCACTACAGTTTCGAGCAGGTCTGAAGCCGGCTTGAACTATAGGTATTGAGTCAAAAATCTTTAGACTGATCTTGTTATATATTAAGCGTTCTAAGAGCTTATATAAGCAACTCAACAAGGCTATGGGTCTATAGCTTGATGGATTATCGTCAGGCTTCCCAGGTTTTAACAATGCAATTATTTTGGCATGTTTTAATTTACTAGGGACTTGAGCATTCTCCATAATATCTGAGAAGAACTTTGCCATCCATTTTTTCGCATAAGGTCCACAGTTTTTGAGAAATTCAGGATGGATCCCATCAGAGCCGGGAGCTTTGTTAATTTTAGTTTCAGCAAGGGCAATTTCAATGTCACAGGTTGTAAAAGCACGTGAGTATTCTTCAGATGGTGCCACTGATGATTTTAGTAGCTTAAACTTACTTTTAACTTCTATGGTGTGAGCTCGGTCTTTTGGGCTTCTTGAGATGTTCACAATGTGTGCTGCAATTTGATTTGGAGTTATAGCATTCGTTTTCTGCTTTACTTTACGATTTCCTTCTAGTTTTCTTAAAAGAGACCATGCTTTTCTGCTGGATCTTTTAAAGTCCAAATTCTCAACTGTTTCCATCCATTTAATACAACGTGCTGCATTCAGTTTGTTCAACAATTCCTCACCAATTTCCCCATCTTCACTCTCAAGAAATTGTCTGTACAGTTGTTCACATTCATCAGACCATCCTGGGATATATTCTTTGCGAAAGCCACGTGGTATTGATTTCTTTGCAGCTGTAATAACTGCTTTACAAAACCGTTCATAGTTTTTACTGATTGGTGGTATCCAGCCGATACACTTATCAAGGTGATCTGCAAACTTCTTCCAGTTGGCTTTGGCAAGGTTCCATCAAGGACGCGGATACGACGTTACAAGAGGAATAGATACTCCAATGGTGATGATGACAGGGCGATGCTGGCTACGAGGGAAATGTTTGACAACACATCGAGATGTAGACAAAGGTTGATTGTTTCTATTGCGTGAGACAAAACATAAGTCAGGATTGTATCCTCTCTGCCAGGCTGCTGACTGGAAAGTTGGAAAGTCCTTTGCATCAAAAACGAGGAATATATTATGCGCTTCAGACCAGTTTACCAGATACTCGCCATTGTCATCGTTGCTACCATATTGCCAAAGCTCGTGGTGGCTATTAAAATCTCCTATGTATACAGTAGGGTGTGGGTGAACATGAATGACTTCTGTGGGCCATTGTACTGCAGGAGGCTTGTAAATATTAACAATTGTGATATCGACAACTTTGCTCACAACTTCATGGATGTCATTTTCAACAGATGTAGATACAAGCATTGCGTTTTCAATGTTACTTTTCACATATGTGGCTACACCGTAATGAGAGTCATATGTAGCACCAATTAGATCAAAGCCATAGATGGAGCCACGAACTAGGAGTTGATCTTCATTTTCAACATGCGTTTCCTGAAGAACAAGTACATCTATTTTGTTATCAGTGAGGAACTTGTGGAGGAAAACACATTTTAGGCGGCTGATACCTTCAATATTAATTTGGCAGATATTCACCATGGGTCCAAGATCTTTCATTTGAGGAGTGACATTTGTGACAATACCATTATATTTTTTAGGCATTGTCAAAGTTGTTCCTTTGTTCCTCTGTTGATTATCAGGTATGAGGTAAGATATACTGACCAGGAAATCTAGATATAATTTGATTGTTTGGTCATCAAGATTGTTAGTCCTTTAGCGTTACCCAGGGTGCACCACGTGGAGGCGGACTAACATTGCACCCCAAGACTAGTTGTAGTACCCGAGCGTTGCACGGGATAGTAACTGTCTCTCTGTCTCTCTCCCAGTCTCTGTCTGTGTGTCGCTGTCTGTCTGTCTCTCTGTCTGTCTCTTTCCTTGTCTGTTTGTGTCTATGTCTCTGTCTATTTCTCTCTCTGTCTCTATTTGTATCAGTCTATCTGTCTCCATCTCTGTGACTGTCTGTCTCTCTCTATCTCTGTGTCTGTCTCTATGTGTGTGTCTGTCTGTCTCTTTCCCCATCTGTCTCTTTTCTGTCTGTCTTGGTCTGTCTCTTTCCCCGTCTGTCTCTTTCCCCATCTGTCTCTTTTCCCGTATGTCTCTTTCCCCATCTGTCTCTTTCCAGGGCTGTCTCTTTCCTCATCTGTCTCTTTCCTCATCGGTCTCTTTCCTCGTCTATCTCTTTGCCCGTCTGTCTCTTTGCCGGGCTGTCTCTTTCCAGGGCTGTCTCTTTGCCCGGCTGTCTCTTTGCTTGGCTGTCTCTTTGCCTGGCTGTCTCTTTCCAGGGCTGTCTCTTTCCTCATCTGTCTGTCTGTCTCTTTCCCCATCTGTCTCTGTCTGTCTGTCTTTTTCTGTCTCTCTATCCATCTCTCCACCGACATCATATAACCTCACGCATAAGCTTCAACTAACAGTTTATTTTGTTCCTATAGCAACTACTGACAGTTGCTATTAATAACCTATAGCTCCCACCTCCATTCAGTTTAATAGCGGCAGGATTTTAGAAACTAAATCGGGCTTTACACGCTACGATATCGTTAATGATTTATCGTCGGGGTCATGTTGTTTGTGACGCACATCCGGCGTCATTAACGATATCGCAGTGTGTGACACTTATGTGCGACCTAAAACGATTGCAAAAACGGACAAAATTGTTTGCCGCGGAGAGGTCGTCCTAAAACAAAAAATCGTTCTCTTCGAATTAGCGTTGTTGTTCCTCGTTCCTGTGGCAGCACACACCGCTGTGTGTGACATCGCAGAAGCGACAAACATCTCCTTACCTGCCCCCACCACCAATGCGGAAGGAAGGAGGTGGACGGGATGTTTACGTCCCGCTCATCTCCGCCCCTCCGCTTCTATTGGACGGCTGCCGTGTGACATCGCTGTGACGCCGCACGACCTGCCACCTTAGAAAGGAGGCGGATGGCCGGCCAGAGCGACGTTGCAGGACAGGTATGTGCATGTGACGCTGCTGTAGCGATAATGTTCGATACGGCAGCGATCACCACATATCGTTACAACGACGGGGGCGGCTGCTATCGCACGCGACATCGCTAGCAATTGCTAGCTATGTCGCAGCGTGTAAAGTACCCTTAACTGTAAAGCACGGGGTTAAATTATTCTGTCAAAACATAGTATACGACATTCCCTTGGTCATAAGGGGTGTCTGTGCAAAATTTCGTGATTGTAAATGCTACGGTGCGGATTCCTTTAGCGGACACACACACATACATACATACATACACTGAGCTTTATATAATAGATTATCAATGGGGGTGCTGGGTTTCGCATCCCAACGAATTAGACATTGATGACCTACTCTAAGGATCGGCAATCAATGTTAAAGTAGTACGGTATGGGGTCCCCCCGATTTTTTTTTTATAACCAGCCAAGAAAAAGTGGACTGTTATTGCCAGCCCGTAGCCACCCCAGAAGTGGCAGATCTATTAGACGTCGTGGAATCACTATTCGCTATGGATTACGTCGGACCCACATCATTTTTTTTTTAATTACTATTAAGGGCTGGAGAGGGCAGAGAAATCAGTTATATGGTAGAAAACAATGCTGAAATAAATGGTAACAGAAAAAAACAGCTATTCACATTTCCCGGGAACTGAGTATGTGTCACCCAGGGCTATGGGGTACGCGGTCTCGGGCCATATATGTACAGGGATGCTGTGTCATGGTTGTATAATGGCCGATACCTGGTTCCGTGACCCTGGGGATGCTTTTTTTAAAAGGGTGTATATACAGGGGAGTGAAAGAGTTTGTATTGTGACGCCACTTGCGGGTTGCAGTTATGGTGATGGAACTGCCGCTGCACAGTCTATTACCTCTGGGGCTGATGGTGGTTGCAGTCTGGATGGTAGGCCCTCTGCAAGTAGGGCTGGACCCCAGGGAATGGATGGAAGGGTCTGTCGCAGAAAGAAGAGAGACCACACAATGGGGATGCCGTGCAACTTCTGTTTACTCACCGTCAGATGGAATGGTGACCTCGAGGACGGCTGTTTCAGACTCTTGGTACCATTTGTCACAGTGCCGGTGTGGTCACCTGTTAGTCTCTTTCTTCGGCACCTCTAACTTGTGGTTGGGACCCCATAGCCTAGAGCGTTTGTGGGTCCCTTACTGTCTTTTGGCAGTCTCTTGTCCATATGGTGGGCAATGCGAACACTGTAGGGTCAGTGTTCTATTCTGGTCCCTGGCTCAATCTTTACTGCTGATGCCCCTGATTCTTTGGGTCAGTGAAGTCCGTGAAGGTCCCCTCACTGTGCCTGTGATTGTCAGGTCGCGTGAAGCTGTCGCCTGACCTAGGGCCCTGTGCTCCGTTGGTGCTCTGGTTCCAGAGGTACCTGGCTGTACCATCCCTGGCAACCACTCTGCTTGCCACCTGGGTCACTGTTATACGACCCCGTCTGGAGACACATTCGTCCCCTTCCACTGTCACTATGGGACTCCCTCTTGAGTGTCTATCTGTGTCTGCCTTATCCCCTCCCACCGGGCTGCCTTCTAGTGGACTGGACTGGCTCCACCTCTAGGCGGCCATCTATTGGGTCCCGGACTAGTCAGTCATCCCTAATGGGGAGTGGGGGAGTGGGGAACTGGGGATGTTAGGTGTGTTGTTGGTACTGGCACTGGGTTTCCAGGTCCATGGGGGTAGGCCCTGCATCTTAGTCAGGATGCAGTACCTAGTAGTGCCCTGAGGGGTTCAGAGGCGCTATAAGTATAGCTCCCATCAGAGCCGCTGCCAAGAGCCGAACTTGCCTTCTTGATTATCTTATTAAGCTTATTTACATCAGTAACTCGCAGACTAGTTCCCCAGCATATGATTGTAAAAAAACTGCACTTATTACTATGGAAAGGTAGAATATTTCTAACATTTTGCTGCATACATTACACAACCTTAGTTTCTGTTGAAAGTACAATTTATTCATCCCCTTCTTGCAAACCCTATGTGATGACTGTCACAATGTGGCGCTAGACTCTACAAGTATGAAGTAAATAGAGAGGTAGTCAGACAGGCCGAGACCATAAACCAGGAGGGCATGACAGTACACCGGGGAGGAGACAGAGATGAGGTCGAGGTACAAGCCGAAGGTCAGGGTTCCAGGATAGTACATACAAGATACAGGGAGCAGGTGAGGATGTGGTCAGGAGGAAGTCTGATGTCAGAAGTTGGGAAGTCACAACATAAACAGACAGGACAGACAGAGAGGGGTAAACAGCATCCGGAGTCGAGAGACCAAGATCTCAACACTAAGCACCAACTGTAAACAGCAAGTACGACTGGCAGCATCCTGAGCTAACACGCTTCCTAAAGAAGCAGAGCAATCAACAGGAACAAGAAGCATCTGCAAGAGCACCTCTCAGGACCAGCATGAAACCCCTTTGCTGTGAAACAACCAACAGAGGATTCATCCTGCAAAACGCTCTGCACCATAGGCAACATAGGCACTGATTCTGCATGAGAGCATGGCATAACCATACAGAATGTTCTGCACAATGGAATCATGACACCCTCTCTGTATGGCACCTCAAATCTAGTTTACTGTTCAGGTGGCCCCCAAATATTTGTAACTCTCCACCTGCTATATCTCCTGACCAACAATAGTGACAGTTAAAAATTCTATCTTTCTCCTGCTATAGTTCAACACCAACTCCTTAGTTTTATTTATGTTTAGTTGTAGATAGTTAGCATGGCACCAATCCACAAAATCCAACGCCACATTTTTATATTCCTCATCACCCCGGTCCCCATTAATGTATCTGACTACCACAGAGTCATCCAAGAATTTTTTAAGGTGGAAAAAATCTGATTTATACTGAAAATATGCTGTAAGCAATGAGAATAGAAAGATCTACAACACCATTCCCTGAGAGGCACCTACACTGCTCAATAGCCAGACACAGCCGCTCCCATCTGTACAAACTGCAGCCTGTCTGACAGGTTGTTAGTTATCCGATTTCTCAACGGGGGGGGCTAGTATTCTTAGGCTTGGGAGGCCCATGATTATTTGGCCCTCCAGCCTAAAGATAGTATCCTGCAGCCACCCAGAATTGTGGAATCCATTAGATGCCACAATACCGGTGTTTTATTGCTGAGCCGGGTAAAGTGCCGGTATTGTCGCACCTAATGAATGTGACAATTCTGCGTTGCTGCAGGCTGCTATTTTTAGGCTTGGCAGGCGAAATAACCATGGGCTTCCCCAGACTGAGAATACCAACCCCCAGCTGTTGACTTTATCATAGTTGGGTATCAAAACTGGGGGGGGCCACATGTCGTTTTTTAAATTATTTATTTAAATAATTAAAAAAAAAATGCATGGGGGTCCCTCGTATTTTGATATACATCCAAGATAATGCGCACAGATGAGGGCTGTAGCCTGTAGTCATCTGCCTTATCTGTGCTGGGTATCACAATATGGGGGGACTCTACACCATTTTTTTATTTAATTATTTATTTTTACATTACTATAAGGATGCAGACTGCATGTGACATTCCAAATATTCACAGGCGCTGTCACATATAGTGGCAGCGCAGTCTGACAGCAATCAATCACAGGCGCCGGGACTGCCAGTGAGCAGCGGAAGCAGGGAATATGTATGAGCTTTAACCAGGAAGTAGTATTACAGCCACGGGGAAGGTCGGTAAGTATAAATGTCCTGCTTTATTCCTTATTTTCTTTCTTATGAAGCACCCCAAGCCCTTTCTAACACATAAGTTTTGCCTCCCTTTGAATTCATTGGTGTTCAAATATGTTCGGCAAGCACAGGTAAATTCGGCGAAGTTGAACCAAACCTTGGGAGGTTCACTCATCTCTATTAGTAATTTCATTCCCGACCACATCTCTGGAGTTATTGTGTGACAGTTTATTTTCTAGCTTTATTCTTCTGAAAGCCTCCCAGTGGTGATGAGCGAGTATGCTTGTTACTACTCGGTACTCGCACGAGTATCACTGTACTCGGGCTACTCGGCGGGTACCGAGTAATTTCGCGATACTCGTGCTGTACTCGTGGTCTTCATCCCTGCATGTTGGCACTCTTTTGAGAGCCAGCCCTCATGCAGGGATTGGCTGGCAGACCACTGCAATGCCACAGCCCTGTTAGTTGTGGAATTGCAGTGATTGGCCAGCCCGCACAGCGTGACCGAGCCTTTATACCGGCGGGCGCGCTGTGCTCTGCACACAGCCATCTCATATTCCCTGCTTTCCCCGCCCACAGGCTATGATTGGTTGCAGTGAGACACGCCCCCACGCTGAGTGACAGCTGTCTCACTGCACCCAATCACAGCAGCCGGTGGGCGTGTCTATACTGTGCAGTAAAATAAATAATTAAAAAAAACGGCGTGCGGTCCCCCCAATTTTAATACCAGCCAGATAAAGCCATACAGCTGAAGGCTGGTATTCTCAGGATGGGGAGCCCCACATTAAGGGGAGCCCCCCAGCCTAACAATATCAGTCAGCAGCCGCCCAGAATTGCCGCATATATTAGATGCGACAGTTCTGGCACTGTACCCGGCTCTTCCCGATTTACCCTAGTGCGTTGGCAAATCGGGGTAATAAGGAGTTAATGGCAGCCCATAGCTGCCACTAAATCCTAGATTAATCATGTCAGGCGTCTCCCCGAGATACCTTCAATGATTAATCTGTAAATTACAGTTAAAAAACACACACACCCGAAAAATCCTTTATTAGAAATAAAAAACAATAACAAAGTCCCTCATCACCAATTTATTAACCCCGACAAAGCCCTCCATGTCCGGCGTAATCCACGGACCTCCAGCGTCACGTCCAGCTCTGCTGCATGCAGGTGACAGGAGCTGCAGAATACACCGCCGCACCGGTCAGCTTCACACAGCAACTGAGGTGAGTATCGCGATCAGCTGAGCTGTCACTGAGGTTACCTGGATCCAGCGGTGGATGCAGCGGTGGCCGCGATTAACCTCAGTGACAGCTCAGCTGATCGCTATACTCACCTCAGTTGCTGCGTGGAGCTGACCGGTGCGGCGGTGAGTAGCGCGATCAGCTGAGCTGTCACTGAGGTTACCCGCGGCCACCGCTGGATCCAGGTAACCTCAGTGACAGCTCAGCTGATCGCGCGGCTGTCTTCAGTTGCTGTGTGAAGCTGACCGGAGCGGCGCTGTATTCTGCAGCTCCTGTCACCTTCATGCAGCACAGCTGGATGCGACGCTGGAGGACTGTGGAGTACGCCGGACATGGAGGGTTTGTCGGGGTTAATAAATTGGGGATGAGGGACTTTGTTAGTGTTTTTTATTTCTAATAAAGGATTTTTCGGGTGTGTGTGTGTTTTTTAACTGTAATTTACAGATTAATCATGGAAGGAATCTCGGGGAGACGCCTGACATGATTAATCTAGGATTTAGTGGCAGCTATGGGCTGCCATTAACTCCTTATTACTAGTGATGAGCGAGTACTAAAAAGCTCGGGTGCTCGAGGCTCAGGCCGAGCATCCCAAGATACTCGTGTACTCGGCCCGAGCACCGAGCCCAATGTTATCCTATGGGAGACCCGAGTATTTTTGTGAAATGACCCCCGGCAGCATGTAGAAACCCTAAAAATGTCACAAAAGTCTCAGAAGAGTGCTCAAATGACATGGCAACAGCATGGGGAAGACCCCTTGAAGCATTTATCACTCAAAAGTCACAGCTGTGAACAATTTTGTCCGCGTTTTACGCCATTTTTACGGACTCACCAGAAAACCTTCCAAAATGACACCAAAATGAATTTTCCTGGTGGAAATGTTAAGGGCACATACCCAATAGTGAGATAGAGCTAATGTATGTTACTTTTTGAGATTAATACATGAAAGATTTTACGTAAAACATTGTGTGGCACTCCGATGTCCCTGAGAAGAGACGTACATAAAGGCCTCTGAGTCTAATGTGCCCATTTTGAGGAAGTGAGTCTTTGTAGTATTTTCCTTTGCCAGGGCAGTCCAAAATTGTGAGGTTCACCAATGCCCCTGCATACAGACGTGCATGAGGGCCTGTAAACCTGAAGTGCCCATTGTAAGGAAGTGGGTCTATTGTAGTATAGCCCTTTGGCAGGGCAGCCAAAAATTGGGAGGCTCCACGTTGTCCCTGGATAGAGACGTGCATGAGGGCCTGTAAACCTGAAGTGCCCATTGTCAGGAAGTGGGTGTATTATAGTATAGCCCTTAGGCAGGGCAGCCAAAAATTGGGAGGCTCCACGTTGTCCCTGGATAGAGACGTGCATGAGGGCCTCAAAACATTAAGTGTCCATTGTCAGGAAGTGGGTGTATTATAGTATAGCCCTTAAAAAAAGGGAAAAAAAAGAGAAAAAAAAGAAAAAAAGGGAACCAGCACGATCTGAAATTGGCATGCATCATATAAAAAGTGAAAATTCACAAATTTATTCCAACTGTACTATAATAAAAAAAATGAGATTTTTAGCAAATAATTGATCAATTTTTTGAGCCACCCCTGCCAACGTCACGGCAAATCTCAATAGGGGGGTCCTACTCTACATTCTGTATTTCATGTGCCATGCGGCCTCCTAGATAAAGTTAAAAGCAGAACCATAATGGAGCACACATACCTGCAACCTGTATATAGCCGCTTCCATGTTGCAAAAAAGGCACTTGTGGATAGAGACCAGCCCAGGTCCCAGCATGTGGAGCAAGCCCTACACATACCAGGACTATATCAGAACTGATCCTCCCAGTGTCAAACAGCAACCATTGATAAAGGCGGACCAGATCCAAGAATGGTGCTTAATTAGCATTGCCTGTGGAAAGGGGTGAGGCAACTGAGTCTGAACAGCTACCAACAGGAGGAATATATTGCAAACCAAAATCAGGCGTGCATGGTATGGTGTTGGTCAGACACCAGATTTGTAGCATAACTACGGTCAAAACAGAGAAAAAAAGGGAACCAGCACGATCTGAAATTGGCATGCATCATATAAAAAGTGAAAATTCACAAATTTATTCCAACTGTACTATAATAAAAAAAATGAGATTTTTAGCAAATAATTGATCAATTTTTTGAGCCACCCCTGCCAACGTCACGGCAAATCTCAATAGGGGGGTCCTACTCTACATTCTGTATTTCATGTGCCATGCGGCCTCCTAGATAAAGTTAAAAGCAGAACCATAATGGAGCACACATACCTGCAACCTGTATATAGCCGCTTCCATGTTGCAAAAAAGGCACTTGTGGATAGAGACCAGCCCAGGTCCCAGCATGTGGAGCAAGCCCTACACATACCAGGACTATATCAGAACTGATCCTCCCAGTGTCAAACAGCAACCATTGATAAAGGCGGACCAGATCCAAGCATGGTGCATAATTAGCATTGCCTGTGGAAAGGGGTGAGGCAACTGAGTCTGAACAGCTACCAACAGGAGGAATATATTGCAAACCAAAATCAGGCGTGCATGGTATGGTGTTGGTCAGACACCAGATTTGTAGCATAACTACGGTCAAAACAGAGAAAAAAAGGGAACCAGCACGATCTGAAATTGGCATGCATCATATAAAAAGTGAAAATTCACAAATTTATTCCAACTGTACTATAATAAAAAAAATGAGATTTTTAGCAAATAATTGATCAATTTTTTGAGCCACCCCTGCCAACGTCACGGCAAATCTCAATAGGGGGGTCCTACTCTACATTCTGTATTTCATGTGCCATGCGGCCTCCTAGATAAAGTTAAAAGCAGAACCATAATGGAGCACACATACCTGCAACCTGTATATAGCCGCTTCCATGTTGCAAAAAAGGCACTTGTGGATAGAGACCAGCCCAGGTCCCAGCATGTGGAGCAAGCCCTACACATACCAGGACTATATCAGAACTGATCCTCCCAGTGTCAAACAGCAACCATTGATAAAGGCGGACCAGATCCAAGAATGGTGCTTAATTAGCATTGCCTGTGGAAAGGGGTGAGGCAACTGAGTCTGAACAGCTACCAACAGGAGGAATATATTGCAAACCAAAATCAGGCGTGCATGGTATGGTGTTGGTCAGACACCAGATTTGTAGCATAACTACGGTCAAAACAGAGAAAAAAAGGGAACCAGCACGATCTGAAATTGGCATGCATCATATAAAAAGTGAAAATTCACAAATTTATTCCAACTGTACTATAATAAAAAAAATGAGATTTTTAGCAAATAATTGATCAATTTTTTGAGCCACCCCTGCCAACGTCACGGCAAATCTCAATAGGGGGGTCCTACTCTACATTCTGTATTTCATGTGCCATGCGGCCTCCTAGATATAGTTAAAAGCAGAACCATAATGGAGCACACATACCTGCAACCTGTATATAGCCGCTTCCATGTTGCAAAAAAGGCACTTGTGGATAGAGACCAGCCCAGGTCCCAGCATGTGGAGCAAGCCCTACACATACCAGGACTATATCAGAACTGATCCTCCCAGTGTCAAACAGCAACCATTGATAAAGGCGGACCAGATCCAAGAATGGTGCTTAATTAGCATTGCCTGTGGAAAGGGGTGAGGCAACTGAGTCTGAACAGCTACCAACAGGAGGAATATATTGCAAACCAAAATCAGGCGTGCATGGTATGGTGTTGGTCAGACACCAGATTTGTAGCATAACTACGGTCAAAACAGAGAAAAAAAGGGAACCAGCACGATCTGAAATTGGCATGCATCATATAAAAAGTGAAAATTCACAAATTTATTCCAACTGTACTATAATAAAAAAAATGAGATTTTTAGCAAATAATTGATCAATTTTTTGAGCCACCCCTGCCAACGTCACGGCAAATCTCAATAGGGGGGTCCTACTCTACATTCTGTATTTCATGTGCCATGCGGCCTCCTAGATAAAGTTAAAAGCAGAACCATAATGGAGCACACATACCTGCAACCTGTATATAGCCGCTTCCATGTTGCAAAAAAGGCACTTGTGGATAGAGACCAGCCCAGGTCCCAGCATGTGGAGCAAGCCCTACACATACCAGGACTATATCAGAACTGATCCTCCCAGTGTCAAACAGCAACCATTGATAAAGGCGGACCAGATCCAAGAATGGTGCTTAATTAGCATTGCCTGTGGAAAGGGGTGAGGCAACTGAGTCTGAACAGCTACCAACAGGAGGAATATATTGCAAACCAAAATCAGGCGTGCATGGTATGGTGTTGGTCAGACACCAGATTTGTAGCATAACTACGGTCAAAACAGAGAAAAAAAGGGAACCAGCACGATCTGAAATTGGCATGCATCATATAAAAAGTGAAAATTCACAAATTTATTCCAACTGTACTATAATAAAAAAATGAGATTTTTAGCAAATAATTGATCAATTTTTTGAGCCACCCCTGCCAACGTCACGGCAAATCTCAATAGGGGGGTCCTACTCTACATTCTGTATTTCATGTGCCATGCGGCCTCCTAGATAAAGTTAAAAGCAGAACCATAATGGAGCACACATACCTGCAACCTGTATATAGCCGCTTCCATGTTGCAAAAAAGGCACTTGTGGATAGAGACCAGCCCAGGTCCCAGCATGTGGAGCAAGCCCTACACATACCAGGACTATATCAGAACTGATCCTCCCAGTGTCAAACAGCAACCATTGATAAAGGCGGACCAGATCCAAGAATGGTGCTTAATTAGCATTGCCTGTGGAAAGGGGTGAGGCAACTGAGTCTGAACAGCTACCAACAGGAGGAATATATTGCAAACCAAAATCAGGCGTGCATGGTATGGTGTTGGTCAGACACCAGATTTGTAGCATAACTACGGTCAAAACAGAGAAAAAAAGGGAACCAGCACGATCTGAAATTGGCATGCATCATATAAAAAGTGAAAATTCACAAATTTATTCCAACTGTACTATAATAAAAAAAATGAGATTTTTAGCAAATAATTGATCAATTTTTTGAGCCACCCCTGCCAACGTCACGGCAAATCTCAATAGGGGGGTCCTACTCTACATTCTGTATTTCATGTGCCATGCGGCCTCCTAGATAAAGTTAAAAGCAGAACCATAATGGAGCACACATACCTGCAACCTGTATATAGCCGCTTCCATGTTGCAAAAAAGGCACTTGTGGATAGAGACCAGCCCAAGTCCCAGCATGTGGAGCAAGCCCTACACATACCAGGACTATATCAGAACTGATCCTCCCAGTGTCAAACAGCAACCATTGATAAAGGCGGACCAGATCCAAGAATGGTGCTTAATTAGCATTGCCTGTGGAAAGGGGTGAGGCAACTGAGTCTGAACAGCTACCAACAGGAGGAATATATTGCAAACCAAAATCAGGCGTGCATGGTATGGTGTTGGTCAGACACCAGATTTGTAGCATAACTACGGTCAAAACAGAGAAAAAAAGGGAACCAGCACGATCTGAAATTGGCATGCATCATATAAAAAGTGAAAATTTACAAATTTATTCCAACTGTACTATAATAAAAAAAATGAGATTTTTAGCAAATAATTGATCAATTTTTTGAGCCACCCCTGCCAACGTCACGGCAAATCTCAATAGGGGGGTCCTACTCTACATTCTGTATTTCATGTGCCATGCGGCCTCCTAGATAAAGTTAAAAGCAGAACCATAATGGAGCACACATACCTGCAACCTGTATATAGCCGCTTCCATGTTGCAAAAAAGGCACTTGTGGATAGAGACCAGCCCAGGTCCCAGCATGTGGAGCAAGCCCTACACATACCAGGACTATATCAGAACTGATCCTCCCAGTGTCAAACAGCAACCATTGATAAAGGCGGACCAGATCCAAGAATGGTGCTTAATTAGCATTGCCTGTGGAAAGGGGTGAGGCAACTGAGTCTGAACAGCTACCAACAGGAGGAATATATTGCAAACCAAAATCAGGCGTGCATGGTATGGTGTTGGTCAGACACCAGATTTGTAGCATAACTACGGTCAAAACAGAGAAAAAAAGGGAACCAGCACGATCTGAAATTGGCATGCATCATATAAAAAGTGAAAATTTACAAATTTATTCCAACTGTACTATAATAAAAAAAATGAGATTTTTAGCAAATAATTGATCAATTTTTTGAGCCACCCCTGCCAACGTCACGGCAAATCTCAATAGGGGGGTCCTACTCTACATTCTGTATTTCATGTGCCATGCGGCCTCCTAGATAAAGTTAAAAGCAGAACCATAATGGAGCACACATACCTGCAACCTGTATATAGCCGCTTCCATGTTGCAAAAAAGGCACTTGTGGATAGAGACCAGCCCAGGTCCCAGCATGTGGAGCAAGCCCTACACATACCAGGACTATATCAGAACTGATCCTCCCAGTGTCAAACAGCAACCATTGATAAAGGCGGACCAGATCCAAGAATGGTGCTTAATTAGCATTGCCTGTGGAAAGGGGTGAGGCAACTGAGTCTGAACAGCTACCAACAGGAGGAATATATTGCAAACCAAAATCAGGCGTGCATGGTATGGTGTTGGTCAGACCCCAGATTTGTAGCATAACTACGGTCAAAACAGAGAAAAAAAGGGAACCAGCACGATCTGAAATTGGCATGCATCATATAAAAAGTGAAAATTCACAAATTTATTCCAACTGTACTATAATAAAAAAAAATGAGATTTTTAGCAAATAATTGATCAATTTTTTGAGCCACCCCTGCCAACGTCACGGCAAATCTCAATAGGGGGGTCCTACTCTACATTCTGTATTTCATGTGCCATGCGGCCTCCTAGATAAAGTTAAAAGCAGAACCATAATGGAGCACACATACCTGCAACCTGTATATAGCCGCTTCCATGTTGCAAAAAAGGCACTTGTGGATAGAGACCAGCCCAGGTCCCAGCATGTGGAGCAAGCCCTACACATACCAGGACTATATCAGAACTGATCCTCCCAGTGTCAAACAGCAACCATTGATAAAGGCGGACCAGATCCAAGAATGGTGCTTAATTAGCATTGCCTGTGGAAAGGGGTGAGGCAACTGAGTCTGCCAATTTCAGATCGTGCTGGCTCCCCTCTCTCTCTGTTTGGTCGTAGTTATGCTACAAATTCTGGTGGCCGGTCACCACCATGCCATGCACGCCTGATTTTGGTTTGCTATGTATTCCTCCTGTTGGTAGCTGTTCAGATTCAGTTACCTCACCCCTTTCCACAGGCAATGCTAATTAAGCACCATCTTGGATCTGGTCCGCCTTTATCAATGGTTGCTGTTTGGCACTGGGAGGATCAGTTCTGATATAGTCCTGGTATGGTGCAGAGCTTGCTCCACATGCTGGGACCTGGGCTGGTCTCTATCCACAAGTGCCTTTTTGCAACATAGAAGCGGTTATATACAGGTTACAGGTATGTGTGCTCTATTATGGTTCTGCTTTTAACTTTATCTAGGAGGCCGCATGGCACATGAAATACAGAATGTAGAGTAGGACCCCCCTATTGAGATTTGCCGTGACGTTGGCAGGGGTGGCTCAAAAAATTGATCAATTATTTGCTAAAAATCTCATTTTTTTTTTTTTTATTGTAGTACAGTTGGAATAAATCTGTGAATTTTCACTTTTTATATGATGCATGCCAATTTCAGATCGTGCTGGCTCCCCTCTCTCTCTGTTTGGTCGTAGTTATGCTACAAATTCTGGTGGCCGGTCACCACCATGCCATGCACGCCTGATTTTGGTTTGCTATGTATTCCTCCTGTTGGTAGCTGTTCAGATTCAGTTACCTCACCCCTTTCCACAGGCAATGCTAATTAAGCACCATCTTGGATCTGGTCCGCCTTTATCAATGGTTGCTGTTTGGCACTGGGAGGATCAGTTCTGATATAGTCCTGGTATGGTGCAGAGCTTGCTCCACATGCTGGGACCTGGGCTGGTCTCTATCCACAAGTGCCTTTTTGCAACATAGAAGCGGTTATATACAGGTTACAGGTATGTGTGCTCTATTATGGTTCTGCTTTTAACTTTATCTAGGAGGCCGCATGGCACATGAAATACAGAATGTAGAGTAGGACCCCCCTATTGAGATTTGCCGTGACGTTGGCAGGGGTGGCTCAAAAAATTGATCAATTATTTGCTAAAAATCTCATTTTTTTTTTTTTTTATTGTAGTACAGTTGGAATAAATCTGTGAATTTTCACTTTTTATATGATGCATGCCAATTTCAGATCGTGCTGGCTCCCCTCTCTCTTAGTATAGCCCTTAGGCAGGGCAGCCAAAAATTGGGAGGCTCCACGTTGTCCCTGGATAGAGACGTGCATGAGGGCCTCAAAACATTAAGTGTCCATTGTCAGGAAGTGGGTGTATTATAGTATAGCCCTTAGGCAGGGCAGCCAAAAATTGGGAGGCTCCACGTTGTCCCTGGATAGAGACGTGCATGAGGGCCTCAAAACATTAAGTGTCCATTGTCAGGAAGTGGGTGTATTATAGTATAGCCCTTAGGCAGGGCAGCCAAAAATTGGGAGGCTCCACGTTGTCCCTGGATAGAGACGTGCATGAGGGCCTCAAAACATTAAGTGTCCATTGTCAGGAAGTGGGTGTATTATAGTATAGCCCTTAGGCAGGGCAGCCAAAAATTGGGAGGCTCCACGTTGTCCCTGGATAGAGACGTGCATGAGGGCCTCAAAACATTAAGTGTCCATTGTCAGGAAGTGGGTGTATTATAGTATAGCCCTTAGGCAGGGCAGCCAAAAATTGGGAGGCTCCACGTTGTCCCTGGATAGAGACGTGCATGAGGGCCTCAAAACATTAAGTGTCCATTGTCAGGAAGTGGGTGTATTATAGTATAGCCCTTAGGCAGGGCAGCCAAAAATTGGGAGGCTCCACGTTGTCCCTGGATAGAGACGTGCATGAGGGCCTCAAAACATTAAGTGTCCATTGTCAGGAAGTGGGTGTATTATAGTATAGCCCTTAGGCAGGGCAGCCAAAAATTGGGAGGCTCCACGTTGTCCCTGGATAGAGACGTGCATGAGGGCCTCAAAACATTAAGTGTCCATTGTCAGGAAGTGGGTGTATTATAGTATAGCCCTTAGGCAGGGCAGCCAAAAATTGGGAGGCTCCACGTTGTCCCTGGATAGAGACGTGCATGAGGGCCTCAAAACATTAAGTGTCCATTGTCAGGAAGTGGGTGTATTGTAGTATAGCCCTTAGGCAGGGCAGCCAAAAATTGGGAGGCTCCACGTTGTCCCTGGATAGAGACGTGCATGAGGGCCTCAAAACATTGTTCCCATTGCAAAGGAGCGGGTCTCCTGTCGTTGTAATGTCCATTCTACAAAGAATGGGCGAAAAAATTTACCACTGGGGGTGTACCTGAAACAAAGGCCTAACTATTGTAACGGTCATCATGGTGGCGCATGAGGAGAAGGAGGAGCAGTCCAGCGATTATCCAAAGTCCAGAAGTGTGTACCCATGGGTGAGTGGAGGTACATGGCAAATTCCCGTTACAAACTTTAAATTCCGCTCTCATTTGCTGGTGGTGTGGTGAAGTCTGGCCCAATCCAACCCTTGTTCATCTTGATCAGAGTCAGCCTGTCAGCATTTTCAGTTGACAGGCGGGTGCGTTTATCTGTAATGATTCCACCTGCGGCACTAAAAACACGCTCTGACAAAACGCTAGCGGCAGGGCAGGCCAGGACTTCCAAGGTGTAGAGAGCCAATTCATGCCACGTGTCCACCTTGGATACCCAATAATTGTGAGGCACAGAGGAATGTCGGAGTACAGTTGTTCGATCTGCAAGGTACTCTTTGAGCATCTGGGCAAACTTAGGATTTCTTGTGGCACTACCCCGCACCTCAGGGGCTGTGGTACGTGAGGGGCTGAGAAAACTGTCCCACATCTTAAAGACTGTTCCCCTACCTCTGGCGGATTGGACTTGTGCCTCTCTCGGCTGTACGCCTTGGTTGTCCACTGATTCCTGACCTATGCCGCTAGCGTTTTGTGAGGGGAATGCTTTGCCTACTTCCGTGACTATGGCCTTCCGGAACTGCTGCATTTTGGTTGACCTCTCCGCCTTGGGAATAAGAGACATAAAGTTCTCCTTGTAGCGTGGGTCTAACAGTGTTACCAACCAGTAATGATTGTCGGCCAAGATGTTCTTAACGCGAGGGTCACGAGACAGGCAGCTTACCATAAAGTCAGCCATGTGTGCCAGACTCTTAACAGCCAGGACTTCAGTAGCCTGACCAACACGATGACTGAACATGCTGTCCTCCTCCTCCTCCTCCTCCTCCTCCTCATCTACCCTGTCCTCTGGCCAGCCACGCTGAACCGAGGATATGACTGGTGTGCATGTCATATCCTCAATTTGGCCGGAGAGTTGCTCCATGTCTTCATCCTCCTCCTCGTCATAGTCCTCCACTGCACGTTGTGATGAGACGAGGCTGGGCTGTGTGTTATCACCCACACCCACTACTGTTTCTTGCTGCAACTCATCGCGCTCCGCCTGCAATGCATCGTGTTTGTTTTTGAGCAGAGACTGTTTTAGAAGGCAGAGTAGCGGTATGGTGACGCTAATAATGGCGTCATCACCACTCACCATCTTGGTGGAGTCCTCAAAGTTTTGGAGGATGGTACATAGGTCAGACATCTATCTCCACTCCTCAGGTGTTATGTGTGGAGTTTGACCCATTTCCCGACGGCTTAGGTGATGCAGGTACTCAACAACTGCCCTCTTCTGCTCACATATCCTGACCAACATGTGCAGAGTTGAATTCCAACGCGTGGGGACATCACACACCAGTCTGTGAGCCGGAAGATGCAAACGGCGCTGAAAGCCGGCAAGGCCGGCTGAAGCAGTAGGTGACTTTCGAAAATGTGCAGACAGGCAGCGAACGTTTACCAGCAGATCAGACAGCTATGGGTATGACTTTAGAAACCGCTGAACCACGAGGTTGAGCACATGGGCCACGCATGGAACATGTGTCAGCTGGCCTCGCCTCAAAGCCGCCACCAGGTTCCGGCCATTGTCACACATGACCTTTCCTGGCTTTAGGTTCAGAGGTGTGAGCCAGTGATCTGCCTGCTGTTTCAGAGCTGTCCACACCTCTTCTGCATTGTGGGGTTTGTCACCTATGCAGATTAGCTTCAGCACAGCCTGTTGCCGCTTCGCCGAGGCAGTGCTGCAGTGCTTCCAGCTTGGGACTGGTGTGGAGGGTACAGTGGATGAGGATGCGCAGGAGGAGGAGGAGGCTGAAGAGCATGACATTCCGGAGCTGTAGAGTGTGGGTGAAACCCTGACTGAGGTAGGGCCTGCAAACCTTGGTGTGGGAAGGACGTGTTCCGTCCCTCGCTCAGACTGGGTCCCAGCTTCCACAATATTAACCCAGTGTGCCGTCAACGAGATGTAGCGGCCTTGCCCACAAGCACTTGTCCACGTGTCTGTGGTTAGGTGGACTTTGGGTGAAACAGCGTTGTTCAGGGCACGTGTGATGTTTTGTGACACGTGGTTATGCAACGCGGGGACGGCACACCGGGAGAAATAGTGGCGGCTGGGGACCGAGTAACGTGGGACAGCTGCCGCCATCAGGTCGCGGAATGCTTCTGTCTCCACCAGCCTAAAAGGCAACATTTCCAGCGCAAGCAGTCGCGAAATGTTAGCATTTAGAACTGTGGCATGTGGGGCGTTGGCAGTGTATTTGCGCCTGCGTTCAAAGGTTTGCTGAATGGATAACTGAACGCTGCGCTGGGACAAGGACGTGCTTGATGATGGTGTTATTTCTGCGTGGGCAACTGCAGGTGCAGGACCGGAGGAGGCTTGTTCGCAGGCAGCATGGACAGGGGATTGGCTCGCATGCACAACCAGCGAAGACGTAGCAGTGACATCAGCAAGCACTGCTCCTCGACTCTGTTGTACTTCCCACAAAGTCGGGTGCTTGGCTGACATGTGCCTGATCATGCTGGTGGTGGTCAGGCTGCTAGTTTTGGTACCCCTGCTGATGCTGGCATGGCAGGTGTTGCAAATGGCCTTTTTAGAATCATCTGGAGCCAACTTAAAAAACTGCCAGACTCGGGAAGACCTAACATTTGTACAGGCACCTTGTGTCGTGTTGTTGTTCCGGGGAACGGTTGCCTGACTTCTGCCTGGAGCCACCACCCTGCTTCTTACTGCCTGTTGGGATGCTACGCCTCCCTCCCCCTGTGCACTGCTGTCCTCGCTCTGCATATCCTCCTGCCAGGTTGGGTCAGTTACTGGATCATCCACCACGTCGTCTTCCTCTTCCGCACCCTGCTCCTCCTCCTGACTTCCTGACAATTGTGTCTCATCATCGTCCACCCCTTGTTGAGACACGTTGCCAACTTCGTGAGAATGTGGCTGCTCAAATATTTGGGCATCTGTACATACGATCTCCTCATGACCCACTTCAACATGAGCTGGCGAGAGGCCAGAATGTGCGAATTGAAACGTGAACAGCTCTTCCGAGTGTCCAAGTGTGGGATCATTAATGTCCGAGGACGTGTACTCAGCCTTGTGGTAGGAAGGAGGATCAGGTTCTGAAATGTGTGGTGCAGTATCACGGCTACTGACACTTGACCGTGTGGAAGACAGAGTGTTTGTGGTGGTGCCAATCTGACTGGAAGCATTATCCGCTATCCAACTAACAACCTGTTGACACTGGTCTTGGTTCAAGAGCGGTGTACTGCTGCGGTCCCCAAGAATTTGGGACAGGACGTGCGAGCGACTAGATGTGGCCCTTTGTTGTGGTGAAATTAGAGCTTGCCCACGACCTCGGCCTCTGCCTGCACCACCATCACGTCCACTTCCTTGTTCCTTGCCAACGCCCTTGCGCATTTTGCAATGCTGTGCTGGCGTGTATTCACTAGACTTGTGCGTTATATCCAAGTTTGTGCAAATCGTGCACCTGTACGCTGCCACCGACAGGCACACACGTGCGGTTTTTAAATGCAAGCACGGACGCACTAAGAACCTAACAGGTTTTTAGGAGCAAAAATTAATGAGAAGTCTGACACTATCAGCCACTGCTGACTGATGTGTATTATACACTACACTTGTGCGTTATATAATAGTTTGGTAAAAATGCACACAAGTGCACCTGTACGCTGCCACCGACAGGCACACACGAGCGGTTTTTAAATGCAAGCACGGACGCACTAAGAACCTAACAGGTTTTTAGGAGCAAAAATTAATGAGAAGTCTGACACTATCTGGACTGTTTTAGACTGTGTACACCAGCCCCAGATATGATGAAGGCTGGTATACGGTCACCACTAGGAATGGCTATATACCCTGCCTGCCTGCCTGTATACTGCTACAATAGTCCTGACAAGGACTCTTCTGGTCACTAGCCTGTATTCCGACCTGGCTATACCCTGCCTGTATACAGCAACAATAGTCCTGAGAAGGACTCTGCTACTGTACTCCAACCTGGCTATACCCTGCCTGCCTGTATACAACTAGAATAGTCCTGAGAAGGACTTTTGGTCACACTGTTTGCAGCCCTGCTACGGAAATAGCTATAAAGGGCCGCAAACCTTTCCCTGAAGCAGCAACACTCTCCCTGCACTCACTGTCTGGATGGCTGTGAGCAGAGCACAGCGCGCCCGCCGGTATAAAGGCTCGGTCACGCTGTGCGGGCCGGCCAATCACTGCAATTCCACAACTAACAGGGCTGTGGCATTGCAGTGGTCTGCCAGCCAATCCCTGCATTTGGGCTGGCTCTCAAAAGAGCGCCAACATGCAGGGATGAAGACCACGAGTACAGCACGAGTATCGCGAGATTACTCGGTCCCCGCCGAGTAGCCCGAGTACAGTGATACTTGTGCGAGTACCGAGTAGTAACAAGCATGCTCGCTCATCACTACTTATTACCCCGATTTGCCAACGCACTAGGGTAAATCGGGAAGAGCCGGGTACAGTCCCAGAACTGTCGCATATAATGTATGCGGCAATTCTGGGCGGCTGCTGACTGATATTGTTAGGCTGGGGGGCTCCCCATAACGTGGAGCTCCCCATGCTGAGAATACCAGCCTTCAGCCGTATGGCTTTATCTGGCTGGTATTAAAATTGGGGGGACCGCACGCCGTTTTTTTTAATTATTTAATTATTTATTTCACTGCACAGTATACACACACCCACCGGCTGCTGTGTTTGGGTGCAGTGAGACACCTGTCACTCAGCGTGGGGGCGTGTCTCACTGCAACCAATCATAGGCGCCGAAAAGCAGGAAAGCAGGGAATACGAGATTGTTTAATGAGCGGCCGGCTTTTTCAAAAGAGGAAAAGCCGCTGGAGTTTAGTGAACAGCTGTGCAGCGCCGCGGCAGTGATCGGGGAACGGTAAGTAAGAGAGAGGGGGGAGACTGACCGACAGACTGTGAGAGGGGGACAGACAAGACAGAGAGAGACCGACAGAGCGAGACCGACCGACGGGAGATAGAATGAAAAAAAAAATTACCGACATCGCTAGTAAAAAGCACAAAACGTTGCGTTTTGGACATCGGAGTGCCACACAATGTTTTACGTAAAATCTTTCATGTATTAATCTCAAAAAGTAACATACACCAGCTCTATCTCACTATTGGGTATGTGCCCTTAACATTTCCGCCATGAAAATTCATTTTGGTGTCATTTTGGAAGGTTTTCTGGTGAGTCCGTAAAAATGGCGTAAAACTCGGACAAAATTGTTCACAGCTGTGACTTTTGAGTGATAAATGCTTCAAGGGGTCTTCCCCATGCTGTTGCCATGTCATTTGAGCACTCTTATGAGACTTTTGTGACATATTTAGGGTTTCTACATGCTGCCGGGGGTCATTTCAGAAAAATACTCGGGTCTCCCATAGGATAACATTGGGCTCGGTGCTCGGGCCGAGTACACGAGTATCTTGGCATGCTCGGCCCGAGCCTCGAGCACCCGAGCTTTTTGGTACTCGCTCATCACTACCTCCCAGTCATCTTTTATTCTGTTCTTCAAGTCTCGTTGTATCATTTTAATTTTTTCTTTGTCTCTCAAATTAAATGCCTTTTTTTCCTGTTCAGCAAATGTTTTAATTATTTTGTTATCCATTGGTATTTGCAAAACACCTAATCTTTTTATGTTAATGTATATTTTATGCACTTGCACTTTTTTTGCATCTGTGTGTATATGTTGTCTGTATTCTTTTACTGCATATCTAATAAACCTTGAGAATCTTGAAAAACGCATGCAAAAATCCACACAAAAATTTATCGAAAACACATTTTTGCACATGAGTTTTTCCTGCCAAGACATGCAGAAATGGTGCAGAAATTTCTGCATCCAAATACTCAATGTTTGTACATACCCAATATTGTTCCCACACAAAGAAAACAACACTGGTCTTTGCCTAAATTCCATACCTGCAGGGCTGGAACTCTCTAGTTGCAATCCACATAGAAATATAGCCATCAGAGAAGGCTAGCATCAGGATAGTTAAATAGCCACACCCAGGATGTGAAAGGACAGACAAAAAAGCAAGTGAGAACACCTAATAATCACAAACCAAAAGGAAAAAAACAAAGGTAACAGACCATAAGCATTTGAACGGGAACTGACTAGGCTGTTATAACTGGATTGAATCCCAAACCCGAGGAACGAGAGTACTCCCCCTACTTTGAGGGATCACTGGACCCTTAGACACCCCTCTCATCCCATCCTCTGACGGCGCTGACGGAACTGTCTTAATAGGTGATCCACATGAAAGTCCTCCACATTATTCCAGTAGCTATCTTCCAGACCATAACATTTCCACTTGACGAGATACTAAAACCGACACCTAATACGCATGGAACCCAGAACTCACTCCACCTTATACTCCCAATCCTCCTCCAAATCTACCTCAATTATGTCCCAAGGAACAGGTGTCCCCTCAAACCTCTTAAGAAGGGAAAAATAAAAGGAGTTATTGATCTTTCAAGCCACAGGGAGTTGAAGTTTAACCAGCAATTGGCAGAAATTCCACCCAGTCCCACTGATGAGATGAAACAAAACATTTTAACTACTGTTCTACCTCTTGGTTCAACATCTCTGTCTGTCCATTAGTCTCAGAATGATTACCTGAGGACAATAACAGTTTAATACCCAGTCTGGAGCAAAAGCCACACCAAAGCTAGCCAAAAACTGAACCTCTATATCCAGGGCTGTATTTACCATTAGGCACCCGTGGTCCCGTGCCTGGGGCGCCACGTTGCGGGGGGGGGGGCGGCACTTTCTGGCTGCAAAAAAAAAAATTTAAATCTTTTTTTTTTTTTACATCTTCTCCCCCTCCGGACAGTTTATTAAATCCGCTGTGTTTTCGGAAGGGGAGGGGAAGGGGTCGGGGGGGGTGTGAGAGACGCACTTTCATTTATCTGTATCTGCGTCTTTAAGACGCAAATACAGATAAACTGTAGGCACCGCCGGGCACAGAGAACTGATTGACCCTGGAAGTGCCTGCACTTCCGGGTCAGAGGCGCGCCAATCAGCTCCGTGCTGTGGCATCCAATGCTGCAGATACCGCGGAGGACAGCACACTCACCGGAGCCAGCAGCAGCAGGAGGATGACGGACACCGTGGGAGGAGCGGCAGCAGCGAGAGGAGACGGGAGGCACAAGAGCAGGTAACCGCTGGCAGAGTTCCAGTGCTGTGAAGTGAGGATTCTGGGGGAGGGGCAGGCAGGCTACAATGTCAGTATAGTGGACAGGCAGAGGCAGAGGCTACAATGTGAGTATAGTGGACGAGGGACAGGCAGAGGCAGAGGCTGAGGCTGAAATGTGAGGATAGTGGACGAGGGACAGGCAGAGGCTGCAATGTGAGGATAGTGGACGAGGGACAGGCAGAGGCAGAGGCTGCAATGTGAGGATAGTGGACGAGGGACAGGCAGAGGCTGCAATATGAGGATAGTGGACAGGCAGAGGCTACAATGTGAGTATAGTGGACGAGGGACAGGCAGAGGCAGAGGCTGCAATGGGAGGATAGTGGACGAGAGACAGGCAGAGGCAGAGGCTGCAATGTGAAGATAGTGGATGAGGGACAGGCAGAGGTTGCAATATGAGGATAGTGGACGAGGGGCAGGCAGAGGCTGAGGCTGGAGGGAGGCAGAGGCTGAGACTGGGGGGAGGCTGGAGGGAGGCAAAGGCTGAGACTGGAGGGAGGCAGAGGCTGAGACTGGGGGGAGGCTGGAGGGAGGCAGAGGCTGAGACTGGGGGGAGGCTGGAGGGAGGCAGAGGCTGAGACTGGGGGGGAGGCTGGAGGGAGGCAGAGGCTGAGACTGGGGGGAGGCTGGAGGGAGGCAGAGGCTGAGACTGGGGGGAGGCTGGAGGGAGGCAGAGGCTGAGACTGGGGGGAGGCTGGAGGGAGGCAGAGGCTGAGACTGGGGGGAGGCTGGAGGGAGGCAGAGGCTGAGACTGGGGGGAGGCTGGGTGGGAGGCAGAGGCTGATGCTGGGCGGAGGCAGAGGCTGAAACTGGGGGGAGGCTGGGCGGGAGGCACAGGCTGATGCTGGCGGAGGCTGGGGAGAGGCAGAGGCTGATGCTGGCGGAGGCCTGGGGGAGGCAGAGGCTGATGCTGGCGGAGGCCTGGGGGAGGCAGAGGCTGATGCTGGCGGAGGCCGGGGGAGGCAGAGGCTGATGCTGGCGGAGGCTGGGGGGAGGCAGAGGCTGATGCTGGCAGAGGCCTGTGGGGAGAGAGGCAGAGGCTCGGGGGAGAGAGGCTAATGCTGGCGGAGGCTGGGGGGAGAGAGGCTGATGCTGGGGGAGGCTGGCTGGAGAGAGGCTGATGCTGGGGGAGGCTGGCTGGAGAGAGGCTGATGCTGGCGGAGGATGGAGGGGTGAGGTTGATGCTGGCGGAGACTGGGGAATGAGGCTGATGCTGGCGAAGACTGGGGAGTGAGGCTGATGCTGGGGGAGGCTAGGGGGAGAGAGGCTGAAGCTGGGGGAGAGAGGCTGATGCTGAGGGAAGAGAGGCTGAGGCTGGGGGAGGCTGGTGGGAGAGAGGCTGATGCTGGGGGAGAGGCTGCTGCTGGAGGCGGGGGGAGAGAGGCTGCTTCTGGGGGAATGGGAGAGAGGGGCCAATGCTAGAGACAGAGGACAAGGGTTGAGGGATAGTGCAATGACAAAATCGATTGGGTGGTGGGAGTGTAAGGACTCAGAATAAGAGGGGGGCAGCATTGGGAGCTCATTATGGAGAAGGGGCAGCATGTGTGGGCTCAGTATGGAGTGGAGCAATGTAGGGGAGTCAATATCAAGAGTGGGGTAGTGTGTGTAGGGGGGTGTCTCAGCATAAGCTCTAGTGTGGTGGTCTTAGCATGAGTGGGGCAAAATGGAGGTGTCATTATGGAAAAGAGGAAGGCAGCATTAGGAGCTCATGGAGAGGGTCAGCATGCATGGGACACTGTGAGGAGGGGGCAGCATGCATTGGACACTGTGAGAAGGGGGCAGCATGCATTGGACACTGTGAGAAGGGGGCAGCATGCATGGGACACTGTGAGGAGAGGGCAGCATGCATGGGACACTGTGAGGAGGGGGCAGCATGCATGGGACACTGTGAGGAGGGGGCAGCATGCATGTGACACTGTGAAGAGGGGGCAGCATGCATGGGACACTGTGAGGAGGGGGCAGCATGCATGGGACACTGTGAGGAGGGGGCAGCATGCATGGGACACTGTGAGGAGGGGGCAGCATGCATGGGACACTGTGAGGAGGGGGCAGCATGCATGGGACACTGTGAGGAGGGGGCAGCATGCATGGGACATTGTGAGGAGGGGGCAGCATGCATGGGACATTGTGAGGAGGGGGCAGTATGCATGGGACACTGAGGAGGGGGCAGTCTGCATGGGACATTGTCCTCACATCATGCCGCTCCCTCCTCACAATGTACAGATCATATTTCATAATCGAGGAAGGTGTGGTGGGTATACAGTAGTTTATAAGTGAGGACAGTGTGGTGTTTTAGTTTATTAGGGCAGTGTCACAGTCACAGTATATAAGAGGGCACAGTGTGGTGGGAATATGTTATACTCATGCTATGTTTTGATGTGCCTGTAGTGATCCCCATGGGGGGGGGGTTAGTGCCCTTCGTTTCTCATTGATACTTTTTAAAGTGTTTTACAGAGTAGATCTGCCTTAAACAGATGTCGTGTGCGAAAACTCAGTTTTACATTGTCACTAAGGGGCGCAACCACTTAAAATTCCTAGGGCAGCATGAAGGCAAAATACAGCCCTGTCTGTATCAGAAATCATGTTCTTGGGAACATCATGTAATTTAACGATATGAGAGATGAACTATAAAGTTAATCTCTTAGCTGTGGGCAACTTTTGAAGTGGAACCCATTGAACCATCTTGCTGAAACAGTTTACCAAGAACGGTCTATCACCAACCACACAAAATTATTGCCACCAGAATTAGGGAAAGCAGTGACGAAGTTCATGGACAAGTGGGAAAGTACCTTGTTCGGCAATAGAAGCTTTAGCTATGGCACATTCTTTGCATTTACGTACATACTAACATCCCTATGAGTATTCTGTCACCAAAAGGACCTGTAAAATATATCTTTGTACCGTGTTAGCCAGTAGAGATAAAAAAAATTGTTTAAAAGAACAGAGAGTCCTCAGTGGTTGATACCTTTTAATGGCTAAATGAAAGCTTGCAATTATTACCATCTTTTCAGTTAGCCATTAAAAGGTATCAACCACTGAGGACTCTCTGTTCTTTTAAACAATCAAAAGGACCTGGAAAGCAATCTACAAGTAGCAGAAGAAATAGAATGTCCAGTCCAAACAGAATCATGCACTTCTTTCAGAAGATCTGTGCATAGAGAGGACATTACATAAAGCTTGTTCAGGGGCAAGCATCCCAGCACACTATCCTAAGCAGCCTGAATGCCTGAGATCTGTCCCAGAGCACACACCACCACCCCTTTACTAAGAATCTTGACAGAATTGTTGTCCCTCAATTCTGGAACAAATCTACAAGACAAAGTATCAGCTTTCACATTCTTAGATCCAGGGAGATAAGTCACAGTAAAGTCAAACAAGGCAAAAAAGGGCCCAGTTGGCCTGTCTGGTGTTTAACCCTTTCACGACCGGCCGATTTTTCGCTTTCCGTTTTTTTTTTTCGCCATTCTTTTTCTGAGAGACGTAACTTTTTTATTTTTCAGTCAATATGGTCATGTGAGGGCTCATTTTTTGCGGAACGAGCTGTACTTTTAAATGAAACCATCAGTTTTACCATATTGTGTACTAGAAAATGGCAAAAAAATTCCAAATGCTGAAAAATTGCAAAAAAAGTGTGATAGCACTATGGTTTTTGAGATATTTTATTCACTGTGTTCACTATATGGTAAAACTGATGTGTGGGTGTGATGCCTCAGGTCAGTGCGAGTTCGTAGACACCAAACATGTATAGGTTTACTTTTATATAAGGGGTTAAAAAAAAATCGGAAGTTTGTCCGAAAAAAGTGGCGCACGTTTTACGCCATATTCCGTGACCCGTAGCGTTCTCATTTTTCGGGATCTTAGGCTCAATGACGGCTTATTTTTTGCGTCTCGAGCTGACGTTTTTAACGGTACCATTTTTGCGCAGATGCTACGTTTTGATCGCCTCTTATTGCATTTTGCGCAAAAGTTGTGGCGACAAAAAAACGTCGTTTTGGCGTTTGGAATTTTTTTGCCGCTACGCCGTTTACTGATCAGATTAATTGATTTTATATTTTGATAGATCGGGCGTTTCTGAACGCGGCGATACCAAATGTGTGTATATTTTTTATTTTTTTAACCCTTTAATTTTCAATGGGGCGAATGGGGGGTGATTTGAACTTTTAGGTTTTTTTGTTTTTTTTTAATTTTTTAAAACTTATTTTTTTACTTTTTTTTTTTATTTTACTAGTCCCCCTAGGGGGCTATTGCGATCAGCATTCCGATCGCTCTGCAGTATCTGCTGATCACAGCTGGAAGGCTGTAAACAGCAGATACGCTGTCTTTCTCTTTTGCTGTGCCCCGGGCACAGCGAAAGTGAAACCAATTCATGTGTAGTACAGGAGTCATCACATGACCCTGTACTACCATGACAACTATCGGGAGTCACGTGATCGCGTCACGTGACTTCCGGTTTCGGCGGTAAGTAAAAAACTTTACCGCGATTGCGCTTATAATGGCGCTGTCAGGTATTGACAGCGCCATATAAGGGGTTAATCGGCACGAGCAGATAACGATTCTGCTCGTGCCTAGCAGGCACACATCTCAGCTGTGAAAATCAGCTGAGATGTGTGCCGATCGCGGCATGCTGCCGCCGGAGGACCGCGGGCAGTAAGATTATGTCATTTAGGACGTAATTTTACGGCCCGCGGTCGTTAAGGGGTTAAGCATTTAACAGTGTCAACATATAGTAGGTTTTTATGATTAGTCAAGACTATTAGCTTATGTCTTGCTGCCTCCAACCAATCTCTCCATTCCTCAAATTCTCTTTTAACCACCAGAAGCTCACAGACACCTATATCATAGTTAGACTCAGCTTGAGAAAAACGTCTGAGAATAAAAAGCACAAAGATGAAGGTACCCATCTTTCCTTTGTGAAACAGCCCCCATACCCACAAAAGTAGTATCTAACTCAACCACAGATTGACCTTAGATTGAGTGAAAACAAGAGCATTAGAGAAGGCTGTCTTGAGGGCAGAAATTCCATTTACAGCCTCATAAGACCGGGAGGAGAAGTCCGTTACCGTCTTGGTCATATCAGTTAAAGGCTTGACTATGACTGAGAATTTCTTAATGATTCATAATGAATTTGAATAATTTTCAAAGCCCAACAACCTCTGCAATGCTTTAAGTTACTCAATCGCATCCAATACCTTAACGGGATCTATTTGAAACCTTGATGCAAAAGCTAAATGTTCTAAAAAGTGTACCTGCTAAATGTCAAATTGACATTTCTCCAGTTTTCCAAATAAATGCTTGTCACATAGAATTTGAAGGGTCTGTCAAACTTGCCTATTGTGCTCTTCCCGGGATTACCGAAACCCACTTCTCAGACCTGTCTACTTGAAAGGCCATCAAGTTGCGTCTCGTACCTCCTGAGGAACTAGAGAAGAGGTTGCTACACTACAAATCAAGTTAAGATAGCTGTGCATAAATAGAGAAGGACCCAAGGTGTGGACACATAAAACACGTGCATAAGTGGACAAAGGAGAAACAGTAAATGCGTGCAAGGGTAAACACCTAACAACCTAACAGAAAACAAAAGATAGGTGTAGAAAAGGCAAATGAGAAAACACAGAAAAAAGAATACTAGTCTCTGCCTAAATTCCTTAACTGCACGGCTGGAACTCCTTAGCAGTAATCCACACAGAAATATAGCCAGCAGAGAAGGCTAGTATGAGGAGAATAAAAATAGCCCCACCCGAGATATGATAGGACAAAAATATAAAGCAAGTGAGAAAACCTGATAATCACAAACCAAAAGGAGGAAAACAAACGTAAAACACTATAACCATTTGAACAGGAACTGACTTAGCTGTTGTCCAGTAGGGAAGGAAATTTAACACGTAGCACAAGGTTATCAGATCATGTCCCGAAACCGAGGCATGACATCTGGATGCCCAGATTTCTGAAAGTTGACAAGTACACATTACATATAGTCTATATCTATGTAAAACTATCAATTCAAATACACGCATAGGCATTATAATCATATACAAAGAACCTGCTCTATTTAGGCAGCTTGGGTGGTGCACTGTAATAAAAAGTAGTGTACTGAGTTTTCAGACCTCAAGGTATATTAAAAAAGTAAAACACATGTGATGACAAGGTAAGAGGAAGGAGGGGGTTTACCATTTGGAATTAGTCCATTGCTTGAGTGCCCATTTCGATAAAGGTGCAACAGTTTCTTGAGTGGATCAGTCATTTTAGCAATGTAGTTATCCATTTTTAAGCATCTAGTGGTTAGTAATGGGACCAGATGCTTTTTACTTCACACCTGACTAGATAAATTACTCCTCTCTTATGAAATGCCTCTCATCTGCGTTTAATCATCTTGGCAGCCTTCTCTACTTCTTGATAAATCTGCAATTGGTAAATCAAGTCCAAAAATGATTATATTCCTGGTCTTATATTCCTTTCTGTTTAACTATACTGCATTTTGCACTATTACTTACTGAAAAGGTATCAAGCAATGCTAAGGTGCTGAAGTAATTGCACAAGCCCATTGATTCAAGAGTTAAGGTACCTTCACACTTAACGACTTACCTGCGATCCCAAAAACGATGCGACCTGATAGGGATCGCAGATAAGTCGCTGGGAGGTCGCAGGTGAGATGTCACACAGTGAGATCTTACCAGCGATGCAGAACAATACAGATCGCAGTAGCGACCTGTATAACGATCTCAGCAGTCACTGTGATCCTGTTACACAGTGTCAAACACAGCGATGCATCCTGCCCAGCAGGACATCGCCTTTGAAGAAAATGGCCTGGACCATTCTGCAACGACTAGAGATCTCACAGCAGGGGCCTGATCGCTGGTAAGTGTCACACATAACGAGATCGCTAACGGGATCGCAACTGCGCTGCGATCTCTCTAGCGATCTCGTTATGTGTGACAGTACCTTTAGGCACAAAGCTACAATATGGCTAAATATCAAGGAGTTATGTCTTGGTTCCCAAAGGCAATTAAATAAACACTGTCCTTGAATTATTAGATCCCAATACCATTAGTTTGTATTAGGGATGGGGGAGAGGTCCATCAGGCCTCCACTTTTGTATGGATTCCATTTCATACATAGGCATACGTTTTTTTGCTGGATCTTGCTATATAGTCTGCGTGCCTAGGACACGTCTGTTGGGAAATTGCAAGACGCAAATCTGTATTAGGGATGGGGGAGAGGTGCATCAGACCTCCACTTCTGTATGGATTCCATTTCATACATAGCCATACATGTTTTTTTGTTGGATCCTGCTGTATAGTCACGTCTGTTGGGAAATCGCAAAAAACAAATGTTTTTTAAAAACTTATTAAGCCAACTTAGGTGACATGTAAGGACGCCCATGGGTTTTAAAAAGATATAATATAGATGGGTTTCTAGACTTTGCTCATACTGAGACTGGCAAATGAAGTCATGCTCCACTAGGCATCTCAATTTAGAAGAATGGTTGATGAAGACATGGGCGAGTAGTGGATGGTCTAGAAAATGGTGGAGCAAGTCATGATTAAGAGATAAGCAAGGGTAATAAAGATCTTTGAGATATTACACACAGATGCTAAAGAAAAAAAGGGTTGCAGCATGTATTAAATATCTACGGAGAAGGTGAAATAATAAAAATCTAAAATCAATTTTATAGTTCTTCAATGGATGTACAATTAGGGGTTCAAGGACACTGTCTACATATAATATTTATTCCTTAATACCATGAGATTATATATATGTTTCAATTCTCACTCAATGTGACTTTCTTGAGTTGGAAACAGCGATATGGCACGTGGAAAACCCTAACTACATAGCAGAATAAAGGGTCTGGATATTTTGTTTTTCTTAAGGAATGTGTCCCAAAGTAGATAACAAGTTGTAGATCATTTTTAATGAGCTTCTCCAATGGAAAACAAAAGGGAGGAGGAAAGTAATTTATGTGTTCGTTTATCTAACTTTCCAATTACCAGAAGTGGTGATTAGAGGCAGCTATAGTTATGTTCCTCAGACCTTTCCGGGACCATGTACTGGTTTGTTCCCTAGTAGATAAATGTATGTTTTCCCTGATACTACTGGAGTCCTTTGTCCAGCCTAAAATACAAAGGAGTTGATGTCAAATGAAAATTTTGGGATTGTTAAATGACATAGCATATTAGAATGAAACAGTTCCAGTTAATTTGGAGATTTTAACAAGAAGATAATGTTTGTTTATCTTCATTTTAAACTTTTCGAACTTTTTTATGCCTCTGCTTCAATGCCACATATTCCCAATCATCTAAAAGATTAAAAATAAATAAATACGTTGGACTTGATTATTTAAGACTGCCCTTGTGCACACTAGTCTTAAAGGGATCCTGTCACCAGATTTGGGACCTATAAGCTGCGGCCACCACCACCATTCTAACTTGCTGTAT
The DNA here is from genome assembly GCF_048569485.1 of Anomaloglossus baeobatrachus. NCBI lineage: Eukaryota > Metazoa > Chordata > Amphibia > Anura > Aromobatidae > Anomaloglossus > Anomaloglossus baeobatrachus. The sequence goes on from NC_134357.1 coordinate 70,572,809, forward strand.
ATAATAGTCCAGGCCGCTATATAGAATGTAAAAATCACTTTATAATACTTACCTAAATTGTTGCTGCGGTGGAGTTGGTTCATATGGGAGTCTCCGTTCTCGGGTGCGGCGCATCCTCTTTTGGCCATCTTTGTCATACTTCTTCTGAAGCCGGGATGTATGACGTGTCCTACGTCATCCACACTCGCCAGCATTGAGGTCCTGCGGAGGCGCACTTTGATCTGCCCTGAGCATGGCAGATCAAAGTATTGTAGTGCGCCTGCGTGGAAGCAGCGAGTGTGTATGACATAGGACACGTCATAAACATAGGCTTCAGAAGAACAAAGATGGCCGAAAACGGAGACGCCCATATGACCCAACTCCACCGCAGTGACCGTTTAGGTAAGTATTATAAAGTGATTTTTACGTTCTACACAGCGGCCTGGGCTCTTATATACTGCACTTGAAGGTGGCCCGATTCTAACGCATTGGGTATTCTAGAACTTATTGTGTAGTTAATGTATGATTTTTGTTTTATATATATATATATATATATATATATATATATATATATATATATATATATATATATATATATATATAGATGTTGTTGTGTGTAGTTGCCAAGTGTTTGTGTAGGGCGCTGTAAATGTTCTGAGTGTTGTCTGGGTGTGGGGGGGTGTGAGAGCAGTGTTGTTTGTGTGTTGCGTTGTTTGTGGAGCGCTGTGTGTCTGCAGCGTTGTGTGTATGTGCTGCTGTGTGTGTTGCGCGGTTTGTATGGGTGTGTGTGTGTTTTGGGGGAAGGTATGTTTTGTGCAGTGTGTGTGTGTGTTGGAGGAGTAGTCCTGGGGAGAGAGGAGGATAATAGGAGGAGTAGTCCTGGGGGGAGAGGACGATAATAGGAGGAGTAGTCCTGGGGAGAGAGGAGTATAATAGAAGGAGTAGTCCTGCGGAGAGAGGAGGATAATAGGGGGAGTAGTCCTTGGGGGAGAGGAGGATAATAGAAGGAGTAGTCCTGGGGAAAGAGGAGTATAATAGGAGGAGTAGTCCTGGGAGGAGAGGAGAATAATAGGAGTAGTACTGGGGAGAGAGGAGGATAATAGGAGGAGTAGTCCTGGGGGGAGAGGAGGATAATAGGAGGAGTAGTCCTGGGGGGAGAGGACGATAATAGGAGGAGTAGTCCTGGGGAGAGAGGAGTATAATAGGAGGAGTAGTCCTGCGGAGAGAGGAGGATAATAGGGGGAGTAGTCCTTGGGGGAGAGCAGGATAATAGAAGGAGTAGCCCTGGGGGGAGAGGAGAATAATAGGAGGAGTAGTCCTGCAGAGAGAGGAGGATAATAGTGGGAGTAGTCCTGGGGGGAGAGGAGGATAATAGGAGGAGTAGTCCTGGGGAGAGAGGAGTCTAATAGGAGGAGTAGTCCTGGGGGGAGAGGAGTCTAATATGAGGAGTTGTCCTGGGGGGAGGTGTCTAATAGGTGGAGTAGTCCTGGGGGGAGATGAGTATAATAGGAGAAGTAGTCCTGGGGGGAGGTGTCTAATAGTTGGAGTAGTCCTGGGGGGAGAGGAGTATAATAGGAGGAGTAGTCCTGGGGGGAGGTGTTTAATAGGTGGAGTAGTCCTGGAGGGGAGGTGTATAGGTGCCCAATGTGTTTGGGGGGCGTGGCCGAGCGGGCAAAGTGTGTGGGGGCGTGGCCGAGCGGGCAAAGTGTGTGGGGGCATGGCCAAGCGGGCAAAGTGTGCGAAGGGCGTGGCCGGGCCGAGCCGAGCGGGCAAAGTGTGCGGGGAGCGTGGCCGGGGCCGAGCCAAGCGGGCAAAGTGTGCGGGGGGCATGGCCGAGCAGGCAATGTGTGTGGGGGGCGTGGCTTGGCCGAGCCGAGCGGGCAAAGTGTGTGGGGGGAGTGGCTGAGCGGGCAAAGTGTGCAGGGGGCGTGGCTGGGTCGAACCAAGCGGCCAATGCGTGCAGGGGTGGGGCCGGGCCAAGCCGAGCGGCCAATGCGACGGTTGTCACTGTAATGACGCCATTTTGGAGCAAGACAGACAGAAAGACAGAATAAGGCAATTATATATATAGATGTTAGAATGATGTATATACAGTGCCTACAAGTAGTATTCAACCCCCTGCAGATTTAGCAGGTTTACACATTCGGAATTAACTTGGCATTGTGACATTTGGACTGTAGATCAGCCTGGAAGTGTGAAATGCACTGCAGCAAAAAAGAATGTTATTTCTTTTTTTATTATTTTTTAAGTTGTGAAAAGTTTATTCAGAGGGTCATTTATTATTCAACCCCTCAAACCACAAGAATTCTGTTTGGTTCCCCTAAAGTATTAAGAAGTATTTCAGGCACAAAGAACAATGAGCTTCACATGTTTGGATTAATTATCTCTTTTTCCAGCCTTTTCTGACTAATTAAGACCCTCCCCAAACTTGTGAACAGCACTCATACTTGGTCAACATGGGAAAGACAAAGGAGCATTCCAAGGCCATCAGAGACAAGATCATGGAGGGTCACAAGGCTGGCAAGGGGTACAAAACCCTTTCCAAGGAGTTGGGCCTACCTGTCTCCACTGTTGGGAGCATCATCCGGAAGTGGAAGGCTTATGGAACTACTGTTAGCTTTCCATGGCCTGGACAGCCTTTGAAAGTTTCCACCCGTGCCGAGGCCAGGCTTGTCCGAAGAGTCAAGGCTAACCCAAGGACAACAAGGAAGGAGCTCCGGGAAGATCTCATGGCAGTGGGGACATTGGTTTCAGTCAATACCATAAGTAACGTACTCCACCGCAATGGTCTCCGTTCCAGACGAGCCCGTAAGGTACCTTTACTTTCAAAGCGTCATGTCAAGGCTCGTCTACAGTTTGCTCATGATCACTTGGAGGACTCTGAGACAGACTGGTTCAAGGTTCTCTGGTCTGATGAGACCAAGATCGAGATCTTTGGTGCCAACCACACACGTGACGTTTGGAGACTGGATGGCACTGCATACGACCCCAAGAATACCATCCCTACAGTCAAGCATGGTGGTGGCAGCATCTTGCTGTGGGGCTGTTTCTCAGCCAAGGGGCCTGGCCATTTGGTCCGCATCCATGGGAAGATGGATAGCACGGCCTACCTGGAGATTTTGGCCAAGAACCTCCGCTCCTCCATCAAGGATCTTAAGATGGGTCATCATTTCATCTTCCAACAAGACCACGACCCAAAGCACACAGCCAAGAAAACCAAGGCCTGGTTCAAGAGGGAAAAAATCAAGGTGTTGCAGTGGCCTAGTCAGTCTCCTGACATTACCCCAATTGAAAACTTGTGGAAGGAGTTCAAGATTAAAGTCCACATGAGACACCCAAAGAACCTAGATAACATGGAGAAGATCTGCATGGAGGAGTGGGCCAAGACAACTCCAGAGACCTGTGGCGGCCTGATCAGGTCTTATAAAAGACGATTATTAGCTGTAATTGCAAACAAGGGTTATTCCACAAACTATTAAACCTAGGGGTTGAATAATAATTGACCCACACTTTTATGTTGAAAATTTATTAAAATTTAACTGAGCAACATAACTTGTTGGTTTGTAAGATTTATGCATCTGTTAATAAATCCTGCTCTTGTTTGAAGTTTGCAGGCTCTAACTTATTTGCAGCTTATCAAACCTGCTAAATCTGCAGGGGGTTGAATACTACTTGTAGGCACTGTAAGAGCCCACTGGTGGTGGCCGCAGATTATAGGCCCCAAATCTGCTGACAGGTTCCCTTTAATGAAGGGACTGCTGACTTAGATGTTTTCCAATAATATTTGACGACCTTTCATCATGGCTATTGCATGATGCCCCGAATTCATTAAAGGGACTATATGTCTTAACTCTTCCTAACAGTTTTCTATTATATTTTTGTCGCGGGCGGAGGGGACTTGCTCGCCACGCTCGGGTCCAGAGCTTCTGCTGCTGCTCGGTGGCTCGAGCGGTGGGCCGGACCCGGGGACCCGAGCAGCGCTCCTCGTCCACGAGTGAAAAGGGTGTGGTTTGTTTTGGGAGATAGTTCATGACTCCACCCACGGGTCGTGGTGATAATGGGCACCACCGCCGCTGGTGATGGGGATCCCGGGGACGATGGTAAGGAGCAGCTAGGATGTTGTCCCCTCCGTGGGTAGGGGTTGGTGATCCCGGGGCCCGGTGGTGTAACGGGGAGGCTGGATGGCTGGGGTGCAGGATTGCAGGGGCAGTGCGGCGCGGTGCCGGATAGCACTGGTGTACTCACTCAGGTAGTCAATGACAGAGTCTCTGGTAAACCAAACGGCTGGATGGACGGGTCCCGCAACCGGCTGCAGTGTTTGTGCTCTCCCCGGACGGTGTGATGGTGGCTGTCTTTCCCTGCACCTTTTAGAATGTTCTGACTCCTGTGGTTGCCCACCGGTAGTCCGCTCCTCGGCGTATAGGTGCTGAAGGAGCCCGTTTTGCCCGCAGGCGGTGGCCCTTGGATCTCTAGCCTGTGGCGGTGGCTGTGTATCCTCACGGTGTGGACTGTTGCCTTCTGTCGGGTCTTGGTTGTTAGGAAACCCCTGGGATTCTGGTCACTTTCGGATTTGACCGTTGTCGGCGACTCCAAGCCTGGTCGGGGTCCGATGGCCCTGCCGTTGTGCTGAGCTTCATTCCGCTCCCCGGTTTGGTACCGGCAGGCCACCGCCCGTCCCCAGTCCTACGGTTCCACAGAGATCCACTAACTCCTGCAGACGGCCACCACAGTCTGCCAACCTTGCTGTCTGTGCCTGGGCTCCGACCCAGACACCCACCGGTTCTGTCCTCTCACCTTTACCTCCAAAACTCCAACTCTCTCTTTTCCCGCCTCCAGGACTGTGAACTCCTCGGTGGGCGGGGCCAACCGCCTGGCTCCGCCCCACCTGGTGTGGACATCAGACCCTGGAGGGAGGCAACAAGGGTTTTGTGTCTGACCAGTGTAACTATCCAGGGGAGGGGGTGTGTGTGATGTTATGTCTGTGACTACCTGGCTAGTCCAGGGCGTCACATTTTCATTACAAGCCATACTTCTGTCCTTTGTCATCTACTGCTTCCTATCTGGGCACTAGAATCAGAAAGTGTATGGCACTGATTGAGGTAGGGCTACCTTTAAATGGGTAATGGGAGGCTTAGCATGCATGCTCAGATCACAGACTATATTGTCCTCTGCACGGATCCTGCTGAAACTCTGGATGTAATGTACTCCACAAACTGCATAAATCAAGTAGGATCTTTGCATATGTAAAGGAGTGGAAAATCTGCCTACACTCGTCGATGAAGTTCTTGTGATTATTTAATTAATTTCTGTTTTGAAATGTTGTTTTATCTATTTTCTGCCCAGCAGCAAGTACTTAGTAGCAGATAGGGTTAATAGTTGGGGACAGGCCCAAGATGGGAGGAGTTACATGGGCACAGCAGATGTAGCTTCCTGTTTATGAGTCCAATAGGGTTTAGTTGCTTGTATACTTGCATAGAAGTGGTGTTCTATGCAGAGGGGGATCACCAGACACTGTTGAGCAAAAGGGTAACACTGTTTTGAACCTTTGATTTTCAGTTTCAATATCTCATCATCCACTGCAGCTTTCAGCGTGAGACTACCTTCATTTTATTGGCAAATGTCTTGGTTGTCACATATATAAATTTGACTTGGAACTATTTAACATATAATTAGCTATGGAGATTCTTGTCATGTCACTACATTGTTACTGTTTTGCTCCTAAAATTCTAAATTGTAATTTAAAACTTTGTTAGTTTTTTGCAAATCATCTTTTGGCTTTCAATACTGCCTGAATACTTTTGAGCATGCTCTTGATCAAGTTCATGCATGTCTCATCCGAAATCTGAGCTTAGGTCTCTTCTACATCTTCCCAACCTTAGTGCATACTGATCGACTCACTTGGGTATGTATACAGTTTTTCTTCAGCTCTACCCACAAGTGTTCAATTAGGTTGAGGTCTGGGGACTGTGGAGGTTTATCCAGCACCTCTACTTTATTCACCTCTACTTCATTGTCATTGAACCATTTCTTCTCCAATCTCGATATATGCTTCTGTTTTTTGCAGGAACACTGCATTGTCTTTTCCATACCCACAGTAATTGAGTATACATCATCTTGTCTCAGCATTGATACTTCCATCGAATTCTGGTCAAGTATCCAACGTCTTTGGCTGTGAAACAACACCTTCCTCCAATGAACTTGACAGTTCCTTCAACTTCTCAATCCACTTTTTCCGTTGTTTTTTTCCAGACTCATTTGCACCCATCAGAGCCTAGACTGTTTGGCGATGACTACATTGGTCTCATTGCTATAAATCACTCATTTTCAGTCTTCTACTGTTCACTTTTTGTACTTTTTGCAAACTCGAGCCAATGATTTTTATGGATATTGAAGTAAATTCTTCTTCACCTTGTTTCATGACACCATTCTAGACTTGTGTAATATTTGTCACATGGATGTCTGTGATCCTACTATTAAGAAGTAACAGAGCCACTTCCACTGCTTTGTTTGCCGCACCAGAACTGATAGACCTGGTTATTAGCCAACTTGTTCACTCCAATATTTTGCCTGGACATATACCTCCTGGCTTTTGAATGGATGGGTGGACTTCATTTCCAAGTCTTACATCTGTCATGGCACTCATATGATGCAGTTTGTCATTTTTCTTGGTCGAGGGACAACTATTGATGAACTGGATGATGATTCTCTTTTCTTGGGAAATCTTCTTCATGGCTGCTCCTCGATTCGAACCAGATACCTTTTGCTTAGGAGTCAGCCTTATAACACACTGAGCTATTAGGGAACGTAAAGACAGGTTGTAATTTGTAGTATGCAGGAAGAAAGATGTTTCAAACACCAGTAGAAACACAGTAACAATGCAGTGACATGCCAAGAATCTACATAACTAATATACTAAATACTTGCAAGTCAAATTTATGTTTGAAATAGCCAAGATGATTGTCTATAAAGTGAAGGTAGTCTCGCACTCAAAGCTGTAGTAGATGGTTAAAAGGTCTAACTAATGGCATGGAACATTGCTCAGAGGGAGTTGTTGGGTGAGGATCTTATTACAGGCTAGAAGGCCTACCTAATAGTATGGAACATTGCTCAGGGTGAGCAACAGGACAAGGTCCTTATTACAGGCCAGGAGGCTTAAGTAACAGTATGGAACATTGTTCAGAGCGAGCAGCAGGACAAGGTCCTTCCAGGAGGTCTAAGTAACAGTATGGATCATCATTCAGCGGGAGCAGCAGGACGAGGCCTAACTAACTGAACTGAACATTGCTCAGGGGGAGCATTAGGATAAAGGAAGGAATCCATGTCTCAGGCAAGCAAATAATAATCTGTGCTAGAGAAGAAGTTACAGTGTATTGCCATACTGGGGCACAAATATTCCTATGGAGAGCTGAAGATGCAATGGCACAGCAAGGAGCGTGTAGCAGTACTCATCGCATAGACTAGAATACTAATGAGGATTCATACCAACGTACCTCAGGGTTGAGAGTAGCCGTAGGGGGCTGTAGCGAGACACCTCGACCCGTGCGGTACTCACCGGGGAAGATGATGCTTCCAATAATGGTTTAGTTTGCTGGACTGTTGTAACATGTAATGAAAGTAATGTACTGCCATGTGTAACCATAAAGTGCCTGCCTCTGGACTGTACAGTAAAAAGTTTATTTTTGGACATTGGACTCCCTCATTTATCACGGTAAAATCGGGTTCTGGCCTGCCAAGTCACACAGCAGCATGTGGTCCCCAGATGCGTAACGCCAAGGTAACAGCAGCATACACCAGGACTTAATTTTCCTGTAGCTTGGCGGAGGCATGGAAGGTGAGTACCTTACCTATGACTACCACACCCAGCCACGTTATGCATATGCTTATACATACAGTATGTCACAAAGGTGAGTACACCCCTCACATATTTGTAAATATTTTATTAGATTTTATTAGATTGTTTCATAGGACAACACTGAAGATGTGACACTATCTACAGTAGTCAGTGTGCAGCTTGTATAACAGTATAAATGTGGTGCCCTCTAAATAACTCAACACATAGTCATTAATGTCAAAGCTGCTGCCAACAAAAGTGAGTACTCTCCAAAATGTCAATATTTTGTTTGGCCACCATTATTTTCAAGCTCTGCCTTAACTCTCTTTGGCATGGAGTTCAATATAGCATCACAGGTTATCACTGGAATCCTCTTCCATCCTCCATGATGACATCACAGATCTGGTGAATGTTAGAAACCTTGCACGTCTTCATCTTCCGTTTGAGGATGCACTATCTATGCTCAATAGGGTTTAGGTCTGGAAACATTCTTGGCCAGTCCAGTACCTTAGTATCAATAGCAAGGCAGTGGTCATCTTGGAACTGTGTTTGGGGCCATGCTGCACAGTCAGTGAGCAGGCTAATGGTGCCAGGTTTGGCAGTGCAGGTGTTCCCCATAATGCGTTACAGCAATCTGCTCACACGGTGTGGCTAATGGTGAGAGGTTTGGCAGTGCAGGTGTTCCCCATAATGCATTACAGAAATTTGCTCACATGTTGTAGCACAGCCAATCATGAGGGCTATCACAGGCAGTATAAAACATAGGGACCTGCCAGAAAATGCTATTTTATGCCCATTCTGTGTAGGGATAGGAGCGCTCATGGAACACAGGATAGGGATAGAAAAAGGCCTAATGTGATTTTGGTGTACTACTTCAGCGCTGATGTACCAGATTGAAAATGGGAGTAAAAGTCGCAGTCTGTGAATAGAAATTCAAGATTCAAGTGATATACAGTGAGCTGTTGTGGCGTCTCATCATCGCCCCTCAGTGGGACTATGAATTAATAAATCTGTGATGTACTGCAGCAACACCTTAAGGCTGGATTCAAGTGATCGTATGGCATCCAATGTGAGTGCATCAGATGTGATATGCTAATGACCCTTGGCTTCCGCTGTGCTGCCAGTGTGAGCTGTGTGTCATGCAACTGTGATCCAATCCTACAATCAGATCACAGCTGCAGAGGAGAGGGAGGGTGCTGGAGAGGACAGGGAAGGATTAATCTCCTTAACTCCTCCATTATCAGCTGATGCGATTATCACTTGCACTCAGCTGTCATCCTAGTGCAGTTGTAGTGCCCCTGGGGCTTCAGTCGCCACAGAGCTACTGCACCTCAGCCAGAGGTGTGGTATTCCATCCTGGATAAGGAGGAGGTCAACACCGGTTTACACAAAAGCACAACACCCAGGTTCAGAAACACCTCATCAGCCATGGCAAGGGTGTGATTATACCCAAAGCCAGGCTGGGGGGTGGAGTCTTAGCAGTGGGAACACAGTACAAGTGGGAACACAGTGTGAAGTGTTGAGTTAGTCAGAGAGAGAGTTAGAGGAGGAGAGTTGGAAGGAGCAGTGGAGGAGGAAAGACCTGTAGTCTGGATCCAGCGCCGCTCAACTAAGGCGAACAGAGGAAGGGTCCTAGAGACCACGGGAGGCACATTACCCTCCCATGGCCTTGTTCCACATATAATCTGTTGGTGGAAGGACTGGGTCGCAACACGGGGACTGGTCCCTAGGATAGAGGAGAAAAACCATTGTACTCCACTAGTGAAACCAGTGGTTGAGGTGACTGCAAGCACCGAAGCCACATCCGCACATAAATTCACTGGAAGGTGACCCAAAAGAACCAAGGGATAGAGCTTCACGCCACCCAGCAGGGTCCATGGGAACTGGTACAGAGTTCAGTGAGCGCAAGGCAGGAGGGCGAATCAAGCACAGGAAGACGAGCAGGGAAGGGATACATAAGAAAGGTGCACCGGACTCGACCTCCGAACCACCCAGAATTGGCTGGAGATCTTCACAGTGAAACCCCAGGACTCCAAAGGCGGTCACTGTCATGTTGTGTTACCTTGGAACCTGCTACAGTGAGTAAAAACCTTGAGACTGCACCCCTGTGTCACTCCGTTATTCCCCGGCGCCTCCAGCCCTGCAACCCTTACCATCATAGACTACTACTACCACCCCCATCTGCCCTGGGGCCCAGCTCTACCTGTGGTGAGCTACACCATTGAAGCTGCATCACCATCTGCCCCAGAGGCCTCCATCCCACAGCGGCAGCACCAACTTGCCGCATACCACAGGTGGCGTCACAAATAAACTATCATCATCCCCTTCCTATTTATTAGACAACACCACCAGGGTCACGGAACCAGGCCCAGCCGCCGCGACGTCCCAAAGCCAGAACCACGACCCAATAACGAGTCGCCCCACGGCCCCAGGGTGGGCGTGTCACAATCCGATGTTTCACTCGCATCCATAGACTTGTATGGGTGTGAGTGACATGTCTCTCGCTAACAATCGCAGCATGGATATCATGCGTCAATTTTTTGATACAACAAAATCACCTTCTTTCTCACTTTTTGGTAAAATAAATATTGTGATTGTGTCTGGGTTGCATTTTCCTGAAAGCATTCTGATCAGGATTTTGTGAAAGGTCAAAATTATTGAAAATTATCCAACTAAACTTTTTTAAGCTTCATTAGTGGGGTTTTTTTTCTAAATTATATTTTTTTTCGCAAAATTGCTAAGAATTTTTGGGGGCTGTGGAACTGGTAAAATCTGTGTTCCGTAATCGCTGTAGCTTTTGGACAGCGTCTGGTTGCTAACCGTATGTCTGTCCAGTAGAACTCTTTCCACTCCATGTAAATTCAACACTTCCACATGTGTACGGCAACTGCACAAGGCAGGTCAGAAAAAGAAAAATTGTCGGAATGCGCAAATTTGTTGTGTTAGCCAAATACAATTTTCTGTTAGAAAAATTAAATTAAAAAAATATTAAGACATTTTTGAAACATATTAACAAGGAAATATCAGTTCCCGAATAAGTGAAGGATTTTAACAGTATCAAAACTGTTTTTGTACGTTTTATTGCCAAGAGATACAGATGCTGAAATTTATACATCATATTCCTGCACCAAATCTGCCTCTCCTGGCAAAATGTCAAAAAAAAAATCACATCACTACTGTATCAGAACTGCATCACGTTTTGATGCATATTTTTGCCAGAAGATGCAGATTTGGTGCAGGAATATGGTGTATAAATTCTGCACCAAATCTGCATCTCTTGACAAAAAATGCAGGTCAATAGATGCAGGTCTGATTGAACTTAGTTAACCTGAGGTGTGGTCACTGAGTTCAGTGAGGTCACCTGAGGTCAGTTTACCTGTTGTCACAGGTGGGGCACCTCCAGCTGTGACCGCCTATGAACTCAGTGATGTTGTGACGCCCTGGACTAGCCAGGTAGTCACAGGTAGACCCCCTGCACAAACACTAACCCCTAATAAGGTGACAGCAGCCAACCTACAAACCCTGGTCACCTCCCTCAGGGTTTGATGTACACACCAGGGGGGCAGAGCCAGGCGGTTGGCCATGCCCACCGAGGAGTTCACGGGCCCTGAGGCAGGAAAAACAAGTAGATTACATGAGTTTTGATAGTGAAGTGGAGTGGAGTTCAAGTGCAGACCTGTGTCCAGGTCTGCCATAGTCTAACACCAGGTGTCTAGGTTGGAGCCCAGTCACCTCTGGCTAGGAGGCAGACGGTGGTTGCCACCTGCAGGAGGCGGGAAGACGGATGGTGGAACTGTAAGGGACCGGGACAGGGTGGTGGCCCGCCGGAACCGACCCGGGGAGTCAACTGGAAACCGGAGCACCAGGAGGGATAGTCAGACCCGGAACGAGGTCCAGAAACTACTGGACTACGTCGAATTCACTGATTGAGGTCTGGACCTTAGGTCCTTTCCCGTCCCAAGACCCGAAAGAGGGCAACAGCCCACCGAAGGGGATAGAAAGCCACCGCACAGGCAGAGAGATCCCACGGGTCAGCGCCTGCGGGCAAACGGGTTCCCCGACACACATCAAGCCGGGGAGCAGACTACCATTGCTGAAGCATAAGCAGTCAAGTTCTACAAAGAGGTGAAGGAGAAAGGCGGGAACCACCAACCTGAGAAAGGAGCAAAGCACGGCCGGCTGCGGGCACCGACCACCATCCTTTTTTGGTTTACCAGAGACTCCGGTGTATCTGTCATTGTGAGTACAACAGTGCCCTTGGGCCGCGCACCGTACCACACTGTCTTGCCCGCACCTCACAACCACCGGGCCCCGGGACCATCACCACCTGCCCACGGAGGGGTCAACACCAGGCTGCCTAACACCGTCCCCGGGAGCCTAGTTAATGGCAGCGGTGGTGTCCATATTCACCACAACCCGTGGGTGGCGTCACGAACTTACACCTTTAAACTCCACGGCCTCGGCCGTGAAACTTCCCCACCGAAATCCCTACACGTAGCGCCAACTCCCTTTCAGAGCGACGTGACCCCCGGGTCCGGAGGCGCTCGAGCCACCCACCAAACAAGCTTGGACCCGAGCGGCTCGGCTGCAGCCGAGTGCGGGCGGTAAAATGTCACTGCTCATAACTGCGGCTAAGTCAGTCTTTGCCTGCAGAAGCAGTGGGCAGTCATGTTCTGTGCTGAGACTACAGGATGTAACAGAGCCAGGATCATTGTGGGACCTCATGTTGATTACGTCGGACTTGTGTGTTTTGGGCATTACTAAAGGGGTGAAAGAGGGTGGGGTTTTTGTATTTTATTTCAAGTAAAAGATTTTTTCAGTGTTTGTGATTATTTCTTTTCACTTCCAGATTATTAATCGCGGGTCTCATAGATGCCTCCTATTACTAATCTACGACAGGTGTGAGCTATCATTGAGCCTTTAACCCCTTATATTACAAAGATTGCCACCGCACTGGGGCAATTGGGATAAGCCAGGTAAAGTGCCGGGATTGTCACATCTAATGGATGCAACAATTCTGGGCAGCAACAGCCTGCTATTTTTAGGCTGGAGAGCCAATAACCATGGGTTGCCACAGCCTGAGAATACCAGCCCCATCTGTCGGCTTTATCATCGCTAGATATCAAGATTGGTAGACCGCATGTTGTTTTTTAAAATTATTAATTTAAATAATTTTTAAAAAGCCGCAAGGGGTCCTTCTTATTTTGATACACAGATAAGATAAGCTCATGTCTGGAGGCTGCAGCTTGTAGCCATATGCTTTAATCATGCAGGTCATCATACTAAGGGGACCTTACCCCAATTTTTTTTTTTTACAAAACTATCGAGATGCAGACAGCATGTGTGATTCTAAGCAATCATGCATGCAATCACATAGGGTGGGGGCACGGTTTGACTGCAACCAATCAGAAACGCCAACACTGCCGTTGGGTGGGAGATGCAATGAACATGTGTGAGGGTAATGAGCAGCCTCGGAAGTAGTTTTACAGCCCCGCAGGAGATTCGGTAAGTATAACGCTCTTGCTTTATTCCCCAATTTTTTTCTTATTCTTTTATTTATTTTAAGATAGTTACACGGAGATTCCTGAAAACTCCTTGTTTGGGGTCGGTGAAAGGATACTTGGTATCCGGTACGGATCTCGAATTTTATAGCCCGGGTTCGCCTATCACTAGTTATGGGTACAAGATTCTGTGATGGGACACTAATCCAGGGAACTAGTCTGATTGCCATATGTGGAGTCAGGAAGGAATGTTTCCCCTAATATGGGGCATCAGCATCTTCTTCAGGAGATTTTTGCTTTCATATGGATCAACATGTTAGGCTATAGGTTACACTCGATGGATTTATGCAGCTCTAAAAGCTATGAAGCTATAAACCTATACATTTTTTCACCCACTGAAGACCATTGATTGTTCTGGTCTTTTTTTTACATATCGTATAGCTTTTTGCATGTGTTGGTTGGAATAACTACATAATATTTGTACCATTTTTTTCATTAACTATAATGCTGTTTTTATACTATTTCACAGTATTAATTTTATTTTTTTTGGTATTATATTTGTTTTATTTGTTTTATATTATATTATATCTATATATTGTGAATTCATATTAAAATAAGTTCTCATGGCTTGTTTCTGTCCTTTCGATTTATGATGTATAGGTTTAAGAGATTGAGGTGAGTTATGGCAATACATTGTTGGTGCTTGAATGAATTTGTGTTATTTGACAATAGAGAAAATAAATTAATATTTATAATTAAATCTTAACTTTATGTGAACTGGGGAAGTACCAGTATGAAACATAATCAGCGAACAATTTGAGCAATTGGGTTTTGAAATAGCCCTGATCTGTTCATTCTCAGATCATTTTCAGCACATTTAAAATACAACTGGTCTGGTGATTATCAGTTCATTTTGGCTCTGGACATACATGCATACAAGTTTTTCCTACTTGCCACTCTTAAAACCAGGTATATTCTCAAGATGATGTTCTCCTTGAGACTACATTAAAAAAAACGAGATGTCACAGCATGACCAAATGTTTGGCCTCCAAGTGGGCCAGGACATCACAGTGACCTATACAGAATGTATATATAAAGAAATCAAGGGTAAAGCACAACTGATCAAAAGTGGTTTTTTTTATACCTGATGGTTTATATTCAAAATAACGTAAAGCATATGCTTATATCAAGTCATCTGGAAAAACACTACGCAAACATCTGTTAAAGAACAAGGGTGACTGCTTTTTTCCATCCACCATAGTTCACACCTGGCATCGCCATATCATCTCATATTTACTCTACACAACCTTAGATTTTATGTTAGTATCCAGATATACTATGGTATTTTTATGGAACAAAAAGTCATGCTGGTTCACCATAATACTACTTTGTCCCACAGACTCATATTTACAAGAGTCGATAGAAAAACAGTAGCATATAACACATTCTATATTGTATTTTTGGTCACATTTATTAACCTAATGTTCCATGGGGAATGTATAAAATCGGTGTACTTTAGATAATTTCATTAAATATTCTGTACTGGTATCATGATTTTTTCATTGTTTCCCTGTAACAATGGCTGAACCAGTATTTCTACCTTCATCAGAGACGGCAAGATGACAGACAAGCGTAGGCCTCTTGCTCCCAGAACCCTGGCAGTACAGACAAAAGACAATTTGGAGACCCTACTTGGAGCCTCCATATTTCCAAAAATTATGATCAGACAAGTGGGGTGGCAAGTCATTGGACTTGTTCATCTTTATGAAAGTTAGGCAGTCTACACTTTCAGGAGACAATCGGATACTCTTATCTGTAAATACACCACCAAAAGCGCTGTAGACACATTCTGACAGAACACTGGCTACCAGGCAGACCAAAATTTCCAAGGCATGACTGGTGAGCTCAAGCCACTTTTCCATTTTGGAAGACCAAAATGCAAAAGGATCCATCCCCCTCACTTATGGCATAGATATTGAGCTCTAGATACTCCAGCACCATCCTCTCCAGTCATTCACTATGTGTCAGACTTCTACTCTGTTCTGCTGGTGCATGTGATAGTCTAAAAAATGTGTGCCAAACTTCACAGAAATTGCTTCTGCCACTTGAACTGCTACTGCTTCTAATGTTTCTGCATTGATGACGCAACGTTGCAGTGGTTGGAATTCTAAAACTGCAATGCATGTTGTGTGCCTCACTGCTTTCTTGTGGAAAACTACTGCTAAGATGATGTACAAGCTTGTTTCGATACTTCAAGATCCAAAAGGTTCCTTTCCAAGGGGGAAGCATCTTGCTAACTTTACTTTTGTATTGTGGACCTAACAGAGTGGCAACCCAGTAGTCAGCACTATTTCTAATCCTAACAATACGGTCATCATGTTGCAGATAGTGCAGCAAGAAGGCACTCAAGCGTCGGATGCTTCCATGAGGTCCAAGTCCATGTTGTGTTGGTAATGTTAAAGCTTGCCTCCGGCATCACCTTCCACAAACCACAGACAACAAAGACGGGATTAATATCTCCTTTATCTTCCGAGTTTTTTGTGCCTCATCCATTTGTCCCTCAGCTCCTGCACCCTCACTACCATTTTGTCTGTTAATTGAGCCCGCTTCATCGATGGACTCTACTTTCCCATGACACCTGCCTGTGCGATGACTGTCTGGACTTTACTGGAAATGGTGTCCCTTACTCATCCTCCTCTGCTTCTTTCTCTCTCCCTGGGACCACCACCTCCTCCTGCAGAGGGGTACTCTAAGTGTGCTCCAACATGTAGATGAGCGGAATAGTGATGCTGATGATGGCATTGTCAGTGCCAACCATCTTTGCAGCCATTTAGAAACTGTGCCGGGGGGGGGTAGAGGTCCTTCACCTGTGTCCACTCCACAATCGTGATTTTCCCCACATCCTGACTGCAGTGTCCCAGGCTATGCTTCATTGCATAGTGCACCAGGGATTGCTGCTGCTGCCACAGTTGCTGCAACATGTGCAGAGTGGAATTACACCATGTCGGCACATTGCATATCCACCGGTTCCCCAGTAGGCTGAAAGACTTTTGTAGTGTTGCAAATCGATTAGCTGTACGTGAACACAGAGTGACTGTGCCTTCTGCAGAAGCACAAACAGCCAAGGGTAGTGGGCTAGAAATTTCTGTACAACCAGGCTCAGGACATGAGCCATGCAAGGCAAATGTGTGATGTCTCCCAGGTGTAAGGGGTACTTTGCACGCTGCGACATCGCAGGCCGATGCTACTATGCCGAGCGCGATAGTACCCGCCCCCGTCGCAGCAGCAATATCCTTGTGATAGCTGCCGTAGCGAACATTATCGCTACGGCAGCTTCACATGGACTCACCTGTCCTGCGACCGTCGCTCTGGCCGGTGACCCACCTCCTTGTTAAGGGAGCGGGTCGTGCGGCGTCATAGCGACGTCACACGCCAGGCGGCCAATCGGAGCGGAGGGGCGGAGATGAGTGGGATGTAAACATCCCGCCCATCTCCTTCCTTCCGCATATTCTACGGAAGCCGCAGTGACGCCGGTAGGAGATGTTCCTCGCTCCTGCGGCTTCACACACAGCGATGTGTGCTGCCGCAGGAGCAAGAAACAACATCGGACTGTCGCGTCAGTGTAATTATGGATTACGCCGACGCTGCAGCGATGATACGATTACGACGCTTTTGCGCTCGTTAATCGTATCATCGAGCCTTTACACACTACGATGTCGCATGCGATGCCGGAAGTGCGTCACTTTTAATTTGACCCCACCGACATCGCAGCTGCGATGTCGTAGTGTGCAAAGTACCCCTAAGGCCGCCAACAGATTTGCACCATTATTGAACACGGCCTTCCCTGGCTCCAGGTTCAGTGGAGACAGCCATTTATCAAACTTGGCTTGGATAGAACTCCACAACTCTGCAGCTGTGTGACTTGCTTCTCTAATGCATATTAATTTCAGCACTGCCTGATTGCATTACACTCTGACTGAGCTGTATGGAGGTGGGGGGATTCTCTCTGCATTGTTGGAATGTGTCTTACATTAAAGGACGGGTTGAGGGTGCAGGTGGAGGTCCTTGAAGAGGTGGAGGAAACAGAAGCAGTGTAGGAAGTAGTAGGTCCAGAGGTTTGTCCCGCAAGCCTTGGGGATTTCAATACGTGGGAAACAGAGACTTCCCCGCCTGCCCCCACAGCCACCAGAGTAACCCAGTGCCCAGTCACCGAGATGTAATGCCCCTTGCCAAGCTTGCTCCTCTAGGTCTCATGTTATGTCCCCCATCCTCGTCTTTATCTCATAGTAAAGTGCCCATCCTAGTTTCCTTCTTGTAGTAATGTGCCCAATCGTGGTCCTCATCTTGTTATTATGCTGAATCCTCATCCCCATCTTGTTGTAATGTCCTAATCCTAGTTCCCTTCTTGTTGTAACGTCCCCATCCTGTAGTAACGTGCCCTGTTGTGCCCTTCTTCACAGACACATAAAAAAATAGATTCTTCTCACCAGTCCTCCATTCACTCAGCGTCCTTTTTTCTGCTTCATGCAGCCCACAGACACCCTAGACACCCTTGACAATTGTGGCCTGCTCCAGGAGGCCATCGCCATCAGCACTTTATTTCAGTTGAATTGAAAGGTATTGCTGGCACCGCGCAGAGACATAGCCATATCTCTGCAGAGAGTTTGTCTCTGTGTGGTCCCGGCAATACATTTCACTTCAACTGAAATAAAGCGCTGACAATGTCGGCCCCCTGGAATGGGCTCTGACCTTCAAGGGGTCTACAGTGCCTGCGAGCTGCATGTAGCAGCCTGAGGGTTTACGTGTTTGAGACCCCTAGACTAAAGCATGCAAATGTATAATATTTAGGGGGTGGACATTACTTTGCTTTGGTCAACTGTTAATCTAAGTTCTCCATCCTAGATTAACTCTCCCTGAACTAATGCCAGAGGACAGTGTGCCGAGCATCGTGCCTCTGGGTGCTATATAAGACCCAATAACTCCATGCAACTGAAACAAACCCAGTAATGCAAGTAGCCAACATGGCTATGGCATTAGCATGTATAGCTGGCAATCCCTCCATGTTGATTAGCGGTCTAACAGCTGTAAAACATGTGGGGCTGGGACTCAAGCATGACACTCGAGCACCTGTGATAGTCGGTCAATTAATGAGAGCGCCCAAGAACCCCGATCGAGAATCGAGCAGAGCCGAGCATGCTAACTTATCACTAACAATTATATATATATATATTTTTTTAATTATTATTATTTTTAGGTATTTTATATTTCAGTGGTTCCAGGAAAATAACCAGCAGAGGCAGTTGAATCTAAAAACTAAACCTTCCCCAATTTTTATAATTTAACACCTTCAAAATGAAATGTAAAGTGAGAAGTTTTAGGATCCTTTTTGTCTAAAAGTTGTGTATCGTAAGTAATGGCTCGATGATTGGAATGTAAAAGTTTTGTTTATTTCAAGATCACCGCTTGCTACTCCAAGATAACATCATTAGTGAGGTCTGCAATGCTTAGAGATACCTTAAGGCTAAGGAATAACCACAACATCAATCTATACAGAGGCCTTGTGCAATGCAGCCTCTGGTGAAGAATGTTATTAAGGGTGATGGACATTATCTTATCAGATAGTAGCTCAGCTCATTAGTTTTTTTTATCAACATTATAAGAAATGAAGAGTTAATTAGAAGTGCAATGTCTAATAATATGGCTCATTGTGCTGCTGAAGATAAGAGATCCAACCATTTTGTGATCAACCATGCAAAATATTTCATATGGATGGAAGATGACACTTTATCTATGGATTTTTTTTCAACAGTATTTCTTGATATGATTGCGGGGAAAGTGATTTTTTTTTTTTTTACGAACCAGACAAGATACCTGGTTGATAATGTCCTGCTGCTGAGAGAATGGTGATTGAGTACTGTCTGAATGGTCCTGATAATATAGTACTATGATAAGTGAAGGGTTGTATACATGGTTCCATACAATCACGAGGTGTTACAATCTTTTTTTATATATCTGATAAGTCACAGACAAGTGTTTGCCCCAGAAGTCAAAAGAAAATAAAGGTAGCGAAGTACAGTGTATTACACAAAGGGTAAGCTACTAAGGCAACCGTTAACTTCTAATTATGCAATCTACACACCAATCATGGCAAAAAATAATTATAAGATCCAAATATTAGAATTCAATTCGCCTTTACAATCATTACGGCCATTTACGCAGAGCAGTTGTTGCTGCCGTGGGGCATTTTCAGAAGAAAAGTAGGATTTGCAATCGGCAAACTCAGTGTTTTTATGTCCTAAATAAAAAATGTGTAAAAAAAAATTAATATAGAAACAATAAACTTTCACTTTAAAATTCCAGTCATGTTATTATAGGATGACATATTAAACCGAATGAAGTTTTAAAGGCCTTCAAGTTAAAGGGGCTACCCACTACTTAGTCTAACCCTTCCCATTCCCCTTGTGTACATACATAAGAATAAAAAAGCCTATACTTATCTCTGGTGCCAGCGCAATTCCAGTGCGATGTCAGCAATGTCAGAACTCATGTTCTCGGGACCTACGTGAGAATAGAGCCTCGCAACCTATCAGCATCGGCTTCCTTCAGTCATTTAAGTAATTAAAGGAAGTGAACTCTTCGGGGCACTTTGCACACTACGACATCGCAGGTGCGATGTCGGTGGGGTCAAATTGAAAGTGACGCACATCCGGCGTCGCACGCGATATCGTAGTGTGTAAAGCCTTTTTGATACGATTAACGAGCGCAAAATCGTCGTAATCGTATCATCGGTGTAGCGTCAGTCATTTCCATAATTTGGAAATGACCGATGTTATGATGTTGTTCCTCGTTCCTGCAGCAGCACACATTGCTGTGTGTGAAGCCGCAGGAGCGAGGAACATCTCCTACCTGCGTCCTGCGGCTCACGCCAGCTATGGGGAAGGAAGGAGGTGGGCGGGATGTTTACGTTCTGCTCAGCCCCGCCCCTCCGCTTCTATTGGCCGCCTGCCGTGTGATGTCGCTATGACATGGCACTACCTGGTCATCGGCCAGCGCGACGTCGCAGTGCAGGTGAGTGCATGTGAAGCTGCCGTAGCGATAATGTTCGCTACGGCAGCTATCACCATGATATCGCAGCTGCGATGGGGGCGGGGACTATCGCGCTCGGCATTGCAAGCATCGGCTTGCGATGTTGTAGTGTGCAAAGTGCCCCTTAGTCTGATGCTCACATCCTGTTAATTACTCCTGTGTCCGAAGACAGGAAGACTGAATGCGGCAGTTAGAGCACTGGTGGCATTGAAAGGCAAAGTGGGTCACTGGCCCTTAAAGACTTTGACATAGAGCCATGTGCATGCACACTTTCTGACACAGGCCGCGGCTGACAACACACAGAGACAAGGGCCGCTGTGGAGTGCATAGGGATGTGCTGCTGTTTTAAAGGGGCCTGCTGCTTAACAAGTGGGCACCTCAGCAGTGGCAGACCACTATGCATAGTGACACCACGGCTCAGTGGGCATTTGCCCTCAGTTCCAGATTATCAGTCTGGGCTTGACGGCACTGATTGGTCTTGGAGATGGTGTGTCTTAACAATGTAGCGGGAACGCAAGTTCCAACATCGCTGGAACCACGACGGCACCGGAGGTGGGTATAGACTTTTTTATAACATAATAGTAGAAAAAGACATGGACACAGATCCAAAAATCATAGATAGATTTTTGTGTACTCACCGTAAAATCTCTTTCTCTGAGTCTTCATTGGGGGACACAGGACCATGGGTTATGCTGCTGTCACTAGGAGGCTGACACTAAGTAAACAGAAAAAGTTAGCTCCTCCCCAGCAGTATAACCCCTGAGCCAGAGGCGGACTCAATCAGTTTAGTGCACAAGCAGTAGGAGGAGAACCAAACAATCCTGAATAAGACAAGGAAAAAACTATAACCAAATAGACGTGCGACCAATGGCCTGGGAATATGGCCACTGAGGCAACAGACCGGTAAAATGTAACCCAAAAAACACAAGCAGGGTGGGTGCTGTGTCCCCCAATGAAGACTCAGAGAAAGAGATTTTACGGTGAGTACACAAAAATCTATCTTTCTCCATCGTTTCATTGGGGGACACAGGACCATGGGATGTCCAAAAGCAGTCCCTGGGTGGGAAGAGAACCATCACCGGAGATCGGTAGGAAACCGCTACCTCCTGTCGGGCTTGACCCCGACCTACAATTACCTACCTTGTTACAGGTGTGCTACTGCCGCCCGCAAAGATAACGGCAAGACTGGCCACTGCCAAAGCTTGGGTGTGACCTGATAGGAACTAGTAAAGGTCTGCCTACTAGACCAGGAGGAGGCCCGGCAGACCTCGGTCCCTCAACGTCTGTAGTCCAATCATCCAAGAGACTCTCCTTGGACGGTAGAAAAAACGGCGGAGGTCCGTTTTCCATGCGATAGGCTTCACCTATGACGGAAGGATCCCTATGGAATCTTAGCCCTGGGCGCCGGCATGCGCCTCCTGGGACCGGATGAAAAGAAGAACTGTCCTGAAAAGATGAACTGACTGTCGGAGTAGACCGAAAAGTGCGGTCCTGAGGGCACAACCTACTGAGGGCTCGTACCCGTTCAGGAACGAACTAGGCTCTTTTCAGGCTGAGAGAAGGTACTAGAACCGAACCCGAAACCCCAAACACCTTATCTGGAAGGAAGGCGGGCTGCCTTGGACCGAAGGGAGGGTAGTGGCCGGAGCACCCCCCTTGCCCTACTGGAGGACCTGGAAAAAAGGGGGGAACAAAGGCAACAAGAGAGAGCTGTCCGCCCTGATGCCCCTTGAGACAAGGAGACGGCCACGAGGAGCCCACCTATCCAAACATGTGGGAGTAAGAAGCCCTCGGAAAAGCTCAAACCGAGAGCCGTGAGGTGAACCCATCGCTAGATTAAGGTCCCACGTTACTAGTGGACGGCGATGCCGCCAAGCCAGATGGACGCTTCTCTGCGTGAAACACCTTGGTCGTGGGACGAGAAGTGATAAGCCTCTGAACTGAAATGACCGCGTCGACACCAGGCCCCTAGAGGGACGCGCTAGAAAGCCGCATCCAGATCTGACTGTCAGCATGGCAGTAGCGCAGGAAAGGAGCGAGAGAGAGAGGAAAGAAGATGTGCTCTTTACACCCCGGAGGAACTCCACACGTGTGGTAATACATTTTCGAGGTAACCGGCTCCCCGGTCTCCAACATTGTCTGCATCCTTCTTGCCAACCGGCCTGTGCGAGCAAGAACCCGGGATCCGCTCTTAAGGTCGGGAAACTCAGGGCTTCTAAGTCCTGGTGGCAGAGAGGGCTCGACACGGAAGAACTGGACGGTCTGGAAAGCGCCACAGGGCCTCTGCGAGTGGATAGAGTGACTTCTGTGAACTATGCTCGCCTGGGCCCCTCCATAGCCACCCTCTGCCTTGGTCCCTCTTGAGAAGCTCGAGATCATGGGAAGCCGTAGGCAGATGTCCAAGAAAATGAATAAATGAACCGGCCTCACAGCCGGGCGAGGGCGTCGTCACCTAGCGCAGAAAAGGGGGCACCCTAGACGCGCCGTTGACTAGAAAGCTGGATCGGGGGGCCAATAGGACCACGACTGGAGGTCTTCCTTCGTCGTAGATCTGGCTGGAGACTTCCCTGTTGAGGAGCCATTCTGCCTAGGCGAGGCCCCTCCTGTTGAGAAAAAAACGGCCGTCCAAACGTCCACGGTAGGGATGTGAACTGCTGAGATTAGAGAGCGCGAGATCCGGCCCAGAGCAAGATCTTCTTGACCTCTTCCTTTTTCACGACACTTCCTGCGCCTCCCTGGTGGATGATGCACGCCACCGCTCTGGCATGGTCCGACTGGAACCTGACCGGAACAACCTCGCCCCAGTGAAGAAAACGTAACCAGTCTAACCGGATGGATCTGAAACCCTGGGATGGTGAAGGGGAGACCACACATAAGGGGTGTTCCTCGGGATCGTGCTGTGGAAAAATGGACAAGCCCACCCTAGCATAGGAGACTGGTAATGGCTGATGCTATTCTCCAGAGGAGACGGAGAGGGGATCTTCCCAGGGACCGGACACGAAAGCTGGTCCACTAGGAAGGGAAAGGCGGATCCCCCGTGGCAGACGGAAGCTACTTATCTCCGTTCTTCAGTGGGGACCTCTG
This sequence comes from Anomaloglossus baeobatrachus, assembly GCF_048569485.1. Lineage (NCBI taxonomy): Eukaryota > Metazoa > Chordata > Amphibia > Anura > Aromobatidae > Anomaloglossus > Anomaloglossus baeobatrachus. The sequence goes on from NC_134357.1 coordinate 70,596,290, forward strand.
GAAGGGCAAGGATGAACACCGGTAAGTGTACCACCGCTATCACCTCCCCCAGCCGCTGCGGACTCGCCTACCGAACCCGACTTGGTGCGGGGAAGGAAAACTACTCCTGCGTGAAGAGTAACTTCCCTATGGCGGTCTCGAAAAACATGCCTAAGGGGATGATCTACCGGGCCGGGATCTGAAAGGACTCCAATCGGTGGAGCAGCTGCCCTAGTAGCGAGAAATGACGATGAGAGATAGAGGCGCCCTGACGGTTGCGGCTTGAACGGACAGGAGCCGAGCGGTGAAGGCGACGATTCTGAGCGTCTGGGCCGATGCTGGGAAGAGATGTGCTCTTCCCTCACGTAGCCTAGGGAGAGATGTACACTTCCCTCACGTAGTCTAGGGGATCCACTGGACTAACCTATGTCCGAAGGGACGTTCACCTAAAGGCGGAAGGAAGGTCAGCGACTCTTTAGATGTCGCCTCCGCGATCCAGCTCCTGAGGCAGAGGCCTCGACGGGTGGTCACACTGCTGCTATAGGCTCAGGCCGTGAAGCTGGTAAAGTGCCAGGGCTATGATGAGAAGGTACTTACCGAAGATGTCAACCAGTTCTGACCGGCAGAGATGGAATGTAGTCCTCTGCGTAAGGAGTCCGTGGAGTCCCTGAGAGACGTCACCTTAGGGATGATAAGCCAAGAGGCAACCTGGCGGGTCGATCGCAGGGGGGCATGCCCCTTCTCTCCGGAGCCCCTTGGAGAATGAATAAAGACAATAACAAGACTTACCGCTGGTAACGTCCAGTCTGGCTGATGTCTGTGAAGGAGCAGTAGCTCTGCGAACTATTGGATGTCCACTGAAAAACATCATGGGTCCTCTAGAAAAGTCTTAAAGGAGACCTGTGTGCTCAGAGAGGCTGACTCACCGTTTCTTCCAGGCTAATCGTCATGCGCCGAACCTCGGCGCTTGCTCGGAATCCAGCAGAGGTGGTACGTCTGGGTCATCACCAGAGAGGTCGGAAGGCTTCTGGACGAGCGGGAGCTTTGGACCTGGGAATGAAGGAAAAACCAGGGGGAGGCGCCGAAGGCGAGACCTGGCGGGTACGCTTCGAGCAGCGGGTGAGGTCCCTGGTACGGGACTCACCTCCCCCGGTGCGTGCACGTAGAGAAGGACTGTCCGAACCTTTAAGGCTTGACTCACCATCCTACCCGGCTATTAGTCATGCGCCAAACATCCCGGTACTCCTGCTCGAAGTCCAGCAGAGGTGGAAACGCCTGGGCCATCCCCGAGAGGTCGAAAGGCTACCAGAGGAGAGGCAGTCTGGACCTGGGGAGTAAGGTGAACCCTGGGGGCGCGGAAGACGAGACCTGGCGGGTCCGCCTTGGGCAGAGGAAAAGTTCCCTAGTACGGGACCCAACTCCCCGGGGGGAATGCGCCAGTCTTGCGGATGGTTACGGCAGAGCGACGGCCCGGGGACGCAGCGCATGCGCACCCACCCGAGGGACGTCAGCACGGGGATGCGGGGTCTGAGAGAGGGCGCCAACCCCCTGCCGGTGCGGGATACCGGTGCGTGCAGTGCCAGGGCCCGCGGAAGCTGGAAGCACTAATGTGACAACGTTCGGGGTAATTCACAACTGAGAGAACAGCCCTAAACCAACTGTACCTCTTATGCAAACCAAGAACCCGAATAAGAGCTCGTAAGAGTTAATATACATATATATATGTCTACATTTACATATTGAAATAAACTGAGCCCATGACAAAAGAAACAGAAACAACCACTACCGTTCAGAGAACGTGGCTAATGTTGGCTACTTTTCCCCTATATGAGGGTTGCTGTAGCCTCAGCAATCTGCAGACTAGGGGAACTGCTATAATCAGTCTTTTTTTTTTTTTTTTTTTTAAATGGATGCTGAGGAGGCTGGAGGCGGGCCGAGGAGAGCGGGAAAAAACCTCCACCGCCCCCCCCTGTGATGCCTGGGGCTGGGAGGAGGGTGGAGACCGAGCGGCCGGCGGCCAATCGCGCTGCGGCAGGAGGCAGGCCTAGGACGCCGGGGACAAGGCCGAAGCCGGGGCCTAAATTTTGAAGGCTGCCGGAGCATGGAAGGTACCGGCCGGCTGTCCTGCCAGCGAACGGTGGCTGCGGCGCAGCTGCGAAGACCGGATGTCGGCAGTGCGTGCGCTCCGTCGCCCGATGCGGCCCGGGGCGTCCGGTGACTAGGCCCAGGCCGGAGCCTAAATAGAAGCAGCCAGCGCAGGGTAATGTAAAAACCGGCGGTTCTACCTGTGGGGGCGGCGGCGCGGCAGCGACGTCCGTGCACCGGCCGTCTGTGTGGATTCCAGCGCTGGAAGAGGACGTGGCCGGGGCGCCCGGTGGGTAGGCCCGGACCGGGGCCTATATTTTGTAACCGCCTGGGGGAAGGTAGGAGGGGGTGTCCTACCTGGTCGGCGGTGTAGCCTCTGCCAGTGTGCAGGCGTGGAGCTCTGCACCTGTGTCCGTGTGCTCCGCACACCGGAGGACTGGCTGCGGACCGCAGAAGAATGAGGCAGGCAGGCAGGCAGGCAGGGAGGTGGACGCCGGTGGGGGCAGGGAGCCCCCTGTAGTGAAGCAGCGCTGCGGGCCCCATCATCATCCAGACGCGCTGCGAGGTCCAGTCCCTGCTGTATGCCCCTTGCACCCTTTGGGGTGATACCGCAGGGTGAATAGGAGGTGCCCAGGAAGGATTAGCCCCGCGTGCCAACCCGGGAGTGGTACCGTGGAATTGGACGGGGGAGAGGGCCCGACAACTCAAGCTTCTGCGACCCAGGGGAGTGGTACCCACACGGGCTGCGAGAGCTGAGGTAGAGAAACGATACCTGCAGAAAGAGAGAATTCCAACAGATGAGAGCGACGAGCGTCGCCGAGAGAAAAATGAAAAAATATACGCAAAAAATCAAGTGGCTGAAGAGGGCCCAGTCGGCCCACATCAGCCTCCTACGACACTAAGCAAAAAACTGATTGAGTCCGCCTCTGGCTCAGGGGTTATACTGCTGGGGAGGAGCTAACTTTTTCTGTTTACTTAGTGTCAGCCTCCTAGTGACAGCAGCATAACCCATGGTCCTGTGTCCCCCAATGAAACGATGGAGAAAAGTTGATTTAAAGCCACTAGGCAAAATTTAAATACCTGAACATGATGTTCTTGGTTTAGCATTCTAATCAGACTGTATGACGCCCACTGCCTTGTCATGGTGAACCTCTGAGTGAGTCCCTAATCTATGCCTTAAAGGTGCGTCGCTGTGCGCCAACCATTTCCACTGCGACAATGCACCAGCAGGGCAGGTGACCTGGTGCCTCACAGTGCCCATACTGCACGGCTGAGTCCCCAAGACTCCAGGCCACACAAAACCACCACAACAATGGCCACCACACAGCATAAATATCTTGTGAAAGGAGCTGAATAACTCACCTTCCACCAGCTCCCAGTATGTGAACTGAGACCAACGAAAAGGCAGACGCCTCTTGCAGTCTCCTGCTAACTAAAAAACACCTGTGCCAAGTAGGAGGTGTGCTAGTCCAAGAAAAACAAAAAAACAGAAGGGATACACCATGCATTGCAGGCTTTTTTATGGTGGCATACATGGGGTATGACAAAGGTTTGTCCAAGTAGTGGACAAACCCTTTAAAATCCTAAGGGACACAACTATCAGAAAAGTACTGGATCTCATCATTCTCATTTGGCAAAGTTCTAACCTCTATCAATATCATCTTCCAATAAAAAAAAATCCTTTTTCCATTTCAGAGGTGGTAGAAAAAACTTTTTACTTTTATTTTTTTCAGTCCCTGTGGAAACCAGTTGACGTTGAGCAAAAAACAAGGCATGACCACATAGAAACATTTGTGCTAGTTGTTTGTTTTTATGTCTTGTTTTTAATGTATTCATTTAGGGATAATTTACTTAATGGAAGCAGAAAATGCATCATTTTTTGTGTTTGTGCCGTTTTTAATAAGTTTATATAAAGCTGATCTAATTGAATCTGTTTTTCTTAAACATCTGCACTAAGCTCAGCTGTTTCTTTGATTTAGAGATATAAAAAAGACAGAAGAATGTAAATTAATTTCTAAGCCAATTTGCACCATCTGCCTCATCTGCCTTGGAGGCAGAATAAGATAACATCATAAATAGGAAGGTGGAGTATATACTGTATGGACAATTATTCCTAATTGCATTTCATCGTTTTGTAGTCTTTTCTGTTTGCAAAATGCCATCACTTTTGAGAAAATCACAAGTATACAGGTGACCACGAATTAGGTTCGTTGACAGTTAAACAACCATTGATCACTCAGTCGTCTTGTGATCAATCATTATGTCGACACATTCATACTTATCAATGCACAATCAATCCTTGTTACAATAAACTCAACTAGCGATATTTTTGATTAATTTTTGTTTTATAAACTTTTTTATGAACTGCCGCCCGAGCACCGAGCGGAGCCACCGCCCGACCAATCTACACCCCACCTACTGTCTCCTCCCCAAAATCCTTTAGAATGTAAGCCCGCAAGGGTAGGGCCCTCTTCCCACTGTAATAGTCTGTCTACTGTAACTTGTGTACGTATTCTGTATGTAACCCCTTCTCATGTACAGCACCATGGAATTAATGGTGCTCTATAAATAAATAATAATAATAATAATAATAATAATAATAATAATAATTCTCACCAGTGTCACTTTCTGAACTAATAACTTTGGAAAGCTTCAACGGATTCCAATGATTCTCAGACTGTTTTTTCATGACATATTGTATTTCACGATAGTGGTAAATCTCGGATGATATTTTCTGCATTTATTTTTAAAAATGTCAGAAATTTGGAGAAAAATGTTGACATTTTGCAACTTTCAAACTTTGAATTTTTATGCCATTAAATCAAAGTTATGTCTCACAAAATAGTTAAGAAATAACATTCCTCACATGTCTACTTTACATCAGCACAATTTTTGAAACATATTTTCTTTTTATTAGGAATTAGAAAAGTTATAATTTTATCAGCAATTTCTCATTTTTCCAACAAAATTTACAAAACCCCACAAGTGACCTCCTTTTGGAAACTAGAACTTTCAAAAAATGTATCTAGATGTTTGGTGAGCAACTTGAACCCCCAGATGTTTCACAGAATATTATTACGTTAAGCTGAGAAAAAAAAAACTTTTTTTCCCACAAAAATGTTATTTTAGCCCAAAATTTTGCATTTTTAGAAGTGTAACAGGAGAAACAAACATTATTTTCACAAATGCAGCCGGAGACAATGTACAATACAATTTTTAGTGCACGTTCTCCTGAGTACATTGATACTCCATGTGTGGTAGAAAACTACTCTTTGGGTGCATGGCAGAACTCAGAAGGGAAGGAGAGCCATTTAACGTTTGGAACACTAAATTGTCTTGAATCATTAGTCGGATGACATGTCGTGTTTGCAGAGCTCCTGATGTACTTAAACAGTGGAAAACCCCCATGAATAACCTATTTTGGAAACTAGATTCCTCAAGACATTTATCTATATGTGAGGTGAGCACCGTGAACCCCCAAGTGAATCACAGAAATTTATAATGATGCGCTGTGAAAATAAAAAAATATTTTTCTCACAAAACTTTTGCTAAAGCTCCAAATGCACCAAAGGAAAAAATACACCATACAATTTGTTGTCCAATTCCTCCTCAGTACACCAATACTCAGTATATGGTATAAAACTACTGACTGGGCACATGGCAGGTGGGAAGAAGGTCTATTTGAATTTTGGAGCACCATTTTGATAAGATTAGATTGTGGATGCCATGTCACATTTTAAGATTTCCTGACATGCCAAAACCCATTCTGGAAACTACACCTTCTTTTCAAAGGTGCATAAAACTTATTGACTGCCCTTTTGTGAAGGTGCCCGGGGTGGTAGTTGTTGTCGAGGCATGGTCCAAGGCTTCCCCGTCCATACCTACAGGATGGGGGATATTGTGTTTGATTTTCTGGTGCACAAGCATTGCAATGGCTTATACTTGTCATTTTTACACTGACAGAAGCCTCTTAGACCATGGTCCAGACATGGTCTAAGAGACTTGCCATAGCTGGCTGACCTGAAGGTCATCATGATGTCATCATGATGGTCTCAGGTTGCTATGGCAACATTCGGGCCCTTGTGATCATGTAGCTGGAGTCACTTTTGAATGGCAGAGAAGTGCATTCCTTCTTCCAGCCTTCTATATGCTGTGATCACTATTAATTGCATTGTTTAGGGGGTTAAACTGCCAGGGCCAGTGCAGGGACCGCTCAAGGTTGTGAGAACTAGGGCTTGGCTGTCACGCAAATAATACACTGACAATACAGTACATCTAAACTGAAAGATGACATTTTGGTAGATAGTAGTCTGCTAAAGACCATTGTTAACATTTCTACTCAGAGACTATAGACAAACTGATGTAGATTAATTTGTGATCAAAACACACCTTAATATGAAACTAGAGAGGTACCAATTCCAACATCTTGTACATTTGGCTGTGATGAGACAGCTGTGCCAGTTTATATCATTACAGACACACCCCAGAATGTGTGTAATATCCTGAATGGTACCACGAAAACTGTACAGCTGGTGATTATTTTCATATAATATTTCAGCTGCCTTTTAAAACAATTGCTTTCATGTCTTAACAACCAAAAGGTATATATGTGAAATCTGTCAAAACACTTGGAAAATACATAACTTGATGGATGAGGTCAGAATCAATATTCGTAACAATCCCTTTCTATCTTCTATCTTTCTTCCTTTATGAAACTGGCTCATTTTATAAACACCAGGAAATCCTAGTTAAAATAAAGATATTGATTACATGGATCCCATGTAAGATATACATTACATTGACGACGTCACACATTATTCCCTGAGAATGTTTATTATTATCTGCATTTTTGAGCTCATTTGATGGAAAACTCATCAAATTTTTGTAGATTCTGTACATCTTGTTCCCAAAAATTAGAATTTGGGTGTGTCTTCGTTACATACCTAATTAGAGCTATATGCCAATTTTGGTTAGTTATGTACAGTTCAGAAGAAAAGTTAGAGATGTGCATAGTAATTCATTTTAGTTGGGGTCTCGTGTGATTCATCGGTGTTCACAAAATAATGGAGAACATCAAGAATGCTGATGTATGTACTGAAGATATATGTATGTCATAAAGTTTCTTTTTTTTCAAAGCAGTTAGAATTAATATACTTTTTTTTTTTCTCAGCTGCAGAAATCCAATTAAAAATCTATAACAGGACACAAACAGTGCTCGGATATTTTGTCTGTTAAACAACGACCACAACGCACAGGCTTGCTTCACTGCATGATGTGTGCAGGCACCCAACCCAGGGAGAGCCTTTCGCAGTATCTGAATAGCTCTCTCGGGGGATAAAACAATGCTCTTGGATGTATTGACATAAAGAAAAAACCCCACCCTCTCGCCGGAAATGATCTGTTTATAGCTGGCTGTATGTGGGCAGAGAGCCTATCAGACCAATCATTGACTTTCCATAATGTTTGTTACTCGCTTTGACCCCGTCTGAGCATCTGACCTGCTTGAATCGAGTAACAAGAATTCGAGCATTCTAGTGCCCGCCCATCACTAGACACTAATGCTATCATGTGTCATTTAAAATAATTGTATCTTCTCTTTTTTACTTAGTGCACCTTTATCCATCAGTACCCAAGTTGGACTATTATTTCTGAACTTTGAATTATACCCCAGCTCAGCACAGGAAGTTCTGTTGTCATTTTTTTTAAAGGCTACATAAAGCAATCCAGCGTAACTCGAAGTTTTGCACAAACTTCACCAACTGTCATGTCATGGTGTTGGGCTCTGTCCAGATTGCAGATTCTGATACTCAACCTGATGGTTTCTCTGGTGTCTGGGATCAACACAGCAGATTCTGGCATCAACCTGCTGTGTGCTGAATCATAGGTAGGCTAGCAAGAGTTAATCTCTGCTGGTCTGCTTGCTCCTTTTATCACATGTTGTGGGGAGGCCTATCACATCTGCTCCCCTCCTATTTATGCTGGTTGAATCCTTTCACCCATGCCAGCTATAGTATGTCTATAATGGTCTGTGAGGTGTGGTGTCCCAGACTTACAGGTGAAAGTTGTACTTATTGCTTGAAGTGGTTGTGGAGTTTACCCCTGTTGCTTTATATCTTCCATCCTGCTCTGGTTTTCCCTCCTGAATCTCTTTTTCTCTTAACCTTTGTGTGTGTGTGTGTGTGTGTGTGTGTGTGTGTGTGTGTGCTGTGTGACGGAATTTTGATTTTCCCTTGTCTGTCTTTATCTGTGGGTTTCATCTCATCCCTGTCCCATCCTTTCCTGGGGGGAGGAGGAATTAGATTAGGACTGGTCAGGAGCAGGGCCAGAAAGGAGACTCAGGCCTCTCCATCATCAGGAGTATTCCTGAGATTAGGGATAGTATAGGGCCCCCTAGCTTGAGGGACAGCTTAGGAGCCCTGATTCCCCACTATCCCATAATCATTCTGATATTCAGACCTTTTTTTTACTTTACTAAGTAAATTTCAATAGAAAAAATATCACATTCGTATATTAAAATATTTTTTGATACAATTAGTAAATATTCAACAATACTCCATGAATGTCAAGAAAAAGTGGACATTTCTTGGATTACCAGAAGGTGGGCAAAATTCTGCAATTTTCAACCCATAATAAAAAAGGTCGACCAGTAAAATATGGCACATCCTAATTTTTTTTGTTTTTGGAATATCAATAATTTTAAAAAAATATATATCTTTATTGTAAATACAAATGGTACAACCAGACAAATTCAGAACCGACTAAAAAGATACATACTGTTTAGAAGAACATAGTCATAGCTTGAAATTAAGCTGACAATTCACCACATGGACTAATTTAATGTATTGGAGCAATAATTACTATATGATAAGGAAATCACCAACAATAAAGCATAATCCTATCAAAGAACATCAACCATAAATAAGGTCAAACAAAGCAGTTGACATCGTATGGAACAAAATAATGTGATAGTAAGTATATGAAATTCAAGGTCCCAGAAAAGGAGAATAAAGCCCATGTGGGATAGAGTATCCTCACACGTATCACTGGTACCAAGAAGCATCTTCAGGGGGTAATGACTAATGCTGTAAATGTCCAAGTTTAAATGTTTTCCACTCATAAACTATTACTGAAAAAACATCATGAATTGATCAAAATCCTCATGTGTAGTGGTCGGGGTTGTGATTATTGATAAAGCTTTTCAATTAGGAACAAAATAGGGGTAATTTATGAACACATTTCCCTATGTAAATGTCATGTGTGGTGCGGATCTGCATTTACGGATCACTAGTACACAACCTACCATGCGTTACCTGAATCGGCATCCACAGTTTGCTACTACCTGACTGGACTCTGTACACACTTCCAACAAGCAACCTGGTTTCTGTAAGTAGCTCTGCTCTGTTGGCCGTCAGTTTTATTTACCACTGCTTCTGGCACTTTAGGAGTTAAAGCCTCCTGGAGCAGTGACTGGCTTCTCAGTAAACCAGGTTTGTTAATCTCCAGTTCCAGCTGGTCTCCTCCTACTTAAGTCTAGGGAGCTTTCTGAGCCATCGCCGAAGATAGCATCTACTAAGGTGTTGCAATATCCCGGCGTCTATGGCATTCCTATTTTTGGTGACCAGCGACTAGTTGTCTGCGCTGTTTGAAAGTTCCCTGGTGTGACTTGCTCCTACCCCTTTTAGTTTATTCCCTCCAGTGTCTTTTTGTCTCTCCTCTGTGGATATTTGCAGTGTTCGTGTGTTTCAGTTTAATCCCCTTGTCAGTGTCTTGAGGGATGTTGTTACTTTGTGTCTAGCTAATCCCTGGTTTGGGTGGACAGAGGGGGAGGAGTTAGGACAGGATCGGACAGAAGACAGGGCCAGGGCAGGGGCCTGGACCTCTCTACCTTCAAGGGTACCTCCAGCGTCAGGGTGAGCGCAGTGCCCACAGTCCTAAGGTCAGCTTAGCCTACCCGGCATCCTTCCCCCACCCGTAACAGTAAATTCCTACTGCCAACTCCCACTGATTATACACCCAAAAACACAAAAGAACCGCCCTAATATGATCATGGGACAGATCACATGGGCACTTTATACAAGCGCAGGTGCAATAAATTTTAGAATCAGAGATGGAATCTCACAATCACTGTCTCAACATGATCACATGATATGGGTCCAATACAAGTGCATGCACACAAATATTATTCAGGACTGTGATATTATTATTATTATTATTATTATTACAAATATTATTCAGGATTGTGATAAATATACTATTTAGGATTGGGAACCACAATCCATAATTCCATTTACAAGTTGTGCATGACCAAGGAATCAACATTCATGCATCATCTATAAAAAAAAAGATAAAATGTAGCAAAACACAATACAAGAAAATTGAAAAAAAAATTCATAAACTGTTTTTAAGATCCTATTTTATATCAGCATTTATGTTTTACCGAAAACAAAATATAGTCAACTGACCGTTACTCCATTGAAAAGGTCATTGACTTGAAATTTTGTCTTCTAAGTTTCCAATTTGCATTTTATAAAGAAATATGCAAAAGTATTTAATCACCCATAGCCATTTTCATGTTTACTCTAATTCTGACCACTAATCTGAAAAACACATGGATTAGAGGCTAAATGCACAGATTACCATCAGTGAACTCTGTGTGTGAGAGAGAACGACACATACACACAATAATGGGGAGTTGAGGATTAGCAGGGTCACATTCGGTTTGCAATGTCACCTTGTTTGGAATTGGGGTGGAGTGGGAGACTTCAAAACAGAAACCTTTTTATTTTAAATACCAGTGGCAAACAGACAAGTATGGATTATAGGTATCAGCCAACCCAAAGTGATCTCAGAAGTGTGTTCAGGATGTCTGTCCCTGGGTCATTGGAACTCACTAATACTTGCTCAAAGGCACAAGACCCAAAATCCTAATGCATACATTGCAGAGAGGCAATAACTCCTACTCCTACTGATGTGTGAAGGGCTTAGTAGGTCATGGGGAGTGCACCACACTGGCCCCAATTGCATGTCACTTTTACTTTGGGTTGTCCTCCATCTGCATTATTCTGTAGCTGCATATAATAAAAAGCGTATTTTTTACCAGATCAATATAAAATGTTTTTAATAAAATACATGTCCTACTGAAAGTGAATCCAAGTTTTATTAGATGGATTTACAGCTTAGGATGATGGAAGAAGCTGGATGGTTTGTGGTTTTGTTAGGTTCTGGTCAGCATTAGGGTAAGACCATATGGTATGACTGGTTCTGCAGCCCAACTCCACCCACCAGTGGTGGCCATTGGGTGCAAGATTTAGAGGCAAAATTGTGTGGCCTATAGTTACTGTGGCTGGGTGGTGTTTCAGTAGCACCACCATCTATGTAACGTGTGGACTCACCCTTAAAGTGAGCCTATCTGCTTCCCTAGAATCCCAAAACCACCACCATGCAAACGTTTAGGCACTCCTGATCAAAATTACCATTATTGAGAACAGTTAAGCAAACTGAAAATGAACTGACCTCTGAAAGTCACAATGTTAAAGATGACACAATACGTTTGTATTTTAGGCAAGCGAGATAGATAGATAGATAGATAGATAGATAGATAGATAGATAGAGAGATAGCCAGACAGCCAGCCAGACAGACAGACAGCCAGACAGACAGACAGACAGATAGATATAGATAGATAGATAGATAGATAGATAGATAGATAGATAGATAGATAGATAGATATTCATCTTTTACATTTTAAAATAAACAAAAAAGTTAAATGGCCAATGCAAACATTTGGGCTTCCAGGCTGGTTATTGGTGGCACCCCCTTTGGCAAGTAAGTAAACACTTTTTGTAGCAGCTAAGAGTCTTTCAATTCTTGTTTGGGGGATTTTCATCAATTCTTCCTTGGAAAAGTCTTCCAGTTCTGTAAGATTTTTGGCTCATATTACAGGCTCTGTTCTTTTGAGATCTAGCCACAGATTTACAATGATGTTAAGATCAGGAGACTATGGGGGTCATTGTAAAACTTTCAGCTTGCGCCGTTTGAAAAATACAAACAAAAGGGTACAGCAACACTCTATAAGTGCCAAGACATATGCAAACATAGAATATATAAAATTTAAAGGGCATTAATGCTATATAGGACATACTTAGAGAAATAAGGTTATTTGCGCAAAAATTGGCCAATTCTTTTGTGCCCATCAACCTCAGCACCGTTTTTGATAAAACCCTATCCTAGTATCATGAATCTCCTAGGCTAAAAGTCTACAAATATAAGTGCAGATAGGATCTAGCACTAATTAAAACCACCCTGTGGTTGATAGGCAGAGAGCACTGTCAGAATCAGAGGGCGTCTACACCTCCAATACATACTGCAGAAACAAAAAAACTGCATCGCCAAGTAAAACATGTCTGAGCAGGTGCCAAGTTTTGAGAGATACTTAGCTTATGTTTTGGCCATTGAATGTGAGCCTGATAACCATGAAAGGTGATCTCTTTGCAAAGGATGTATTTATCAAGCCGCATACAAGGTTATCCTGGAAAAACAGTTGTTTCCTTCTGCTCAAGCAATGTTCCCCAACTCTGAGGACTGTTTTTTCCAGCAGGACAATGCCCCATGTCACACAGCTAGGTCAATCAATGTGTGGATGAAGGACCACCACATTAAGAAACCTTGTCATGGCAAGCCCAATCTCCAGACCTGAACCCCATTGAAAACCTCTGTAGTAATCAAGAGGAAGATGGATAGTCACAAGCCATCAAAGGAAGAAGAACTGCTTACATTTTTGCACCAGGAGTGGCATACCATCACCCAAAAGCAGTGTGAAAGACTGGTGGAAAGCATGCCAAGCTGCATGAAAGCTGTGATTACAAATCATGGTTATTCCACAAAATATTGATTTCTGAACTCTTCCTGAGCTAAAACATTAGTATTGTTGTTTCTAAATTAAAGTTTAATGTGGCCAATTCCAACCTTGCTGAAGCATCTCCAGATAATCACCGATCCTCCACCAAATTTCACAGTGGGTAAAAGACACTGTGGCTTGTACGCCTCTCCACGTCTCTAACCATTAGATGACCAGGTGTTGGGCAAAGCTGAAAATTAGACTCATCAGAGAAGATTACCTTACTCTAGAAATTGGGCACATTAAAAATGCAAATACGTTGAAGTGGTAAAAACGAAAATATAAATCTGCTATTGTTTGATGAGGGTCAATGTTATAATATTCCTTGTGCAGTAAAAACAAGTTATCAGCGTAATTCTCCAGGTCAGTACAATTACTACAATACCAAATTGGCAAAAAAAGTCAGAAATTTGTAAAATTTGTGCAATTTCACCATTGAGGTTCATCAATATTTTTTTGTCTTTGTGTGTCGAGCTGCAGTTTTTATTAATATCTGTCTGGAGTATATACAACGTTTTTGCTTCTTTTCATTGCCTTTTATTGTTACATAGTTACTTAGGTTGAAAAAAGACCTAGGTCCATCTAGTTCAACCTTCCTCCACCAGTTCTATATTTGGTCACTAAGTCATTTATAACCAACAATGTTGTGTGTACTGAGGAAATCATCCAGCCCTTTTTTAAAAGCTGTTATAGTATCTGCCATTACTACCTCTTGTGGTCGGCATTCCACAGTCTGACTACTCTAACTGTAAAGAACCCTTTCCTATTTAGGTGTCGGAATCGCTTTTCTTCCACTCGCAGTGAGTGCCCCCTGGTCCTTATTATTGTCTTTGGAAGAAATAAGTCATGTGCCAGTCCTTTATATTGACCACACATGTATTTATACATATAAAGGAGATCTCCTCTGAGACGTCTTTTTTCTAAGCTAAACATATCTAACTTTTTCAACCTGTCATCATATGGGAGGCCTCCATTCCTTGTAATAGTCTAGTTGCCCGCCTTTGAACTGACTCTAACTTCTGAATGTCCTTTTTAAAATGTGGAGCACAAAACTGGATCCCATACTCCAGATGTGGCCTTACAAGTGATTTATAGAGGGGTAACAATACGTTGGGATCACGGGATCTAATCTCTCTTTTTATACACCCTAAAATCTTGTTTGCTTTAACAGCTGCTGCTTGACATTGAGTGCTGCTGCTCAGCTTATTTGTAATAAGAATACCCAAGTCCTTCTCCTGTTCTGTAGTCCCGAGTTTACTTCCATTTAATGTATACGCAGCTATAGGATTACTCCATCCTAGGTGCATTACTTTACATTTATCAACATTAAATCTCATTTGCCAAGTATCTGCCCATTCTGACATCTTATCCAGATCTTTTTGTAATATTGTACTATCAAGGTCAGTTTTTAATATTCTACATAGTTTGGTGTCATCAGCAAAGACTGACACTTTACTATCAATCTCATCCACAAGGTCATTAATAAAGAGAGTAAAAAGAATTGGTCCTAGCACAGATCCCTGCGGCACCCCACTGCTGACTGCAGCCCATTTAGAGAATGTACCATTTATGACTACTCTTTGTTTTCTATCTTTTAGCCAATTCCTTACCCAGTTGCATATAGTTTCCCCTAGTCCTTGCTTCTGGAGCTTTAGTATAAGGCTGTTATGTGGTACAGTATCAAATGCCTTTGCAAAGTCCAAATAAATCACATCAGCTGCATTACCAATATCCAGGTTTGCACTTACCCCCTCATAGAACCCCAACAAGTTGGTTAGACATGACTTATCTTTCCTGAATCCATGCTGTTTGTCAGTTATTATATTATTTTCTGTAATATATTTTTGCATGTCATCCCTTAAAATGCCCTCAAAAACTTTGCCTTCTACTGATGTCAGACTTACTAAACAGTAGTTGCCTGGATCTACCCTCTTACCTTTCTTAAATATCGGTACCACATCAGCAATCCTCTAATCCTGAGGCACCAACCCTGTTACAAGCGAGTCAAAAAGATGAGATACAGTGGTCTGTCGATAATGGAGCTCAATTCCCTCAATATTCGTGGATGAATGCCATCTGGCCCTGGGGATTTGTCAATGTTTAGTTTACTTAGACATAGGCGTACTTCTTCTTGTGTTAAATTAATTATATCGGGTGGTGACCTTTGATTTTTCTCTTGTTGAATGATCCCTGGTACAGTCAGTTCCTTGGTGAACACAGATGTGAAATGCATATTTAATATCTCAGTCTTTTGTTTGTCCTCTATAACTAACTTGTTATTATATTTTAAGGGGCCAATACTATCCTTTGTTTTCCTTTTGGCATTAATGTATTTATAAAAGATTTTGGGATTTATTTTAATGTCATTGGCGATTTTTGTTTCAGTATCTAGTTTTGCTTGTTTGATTTCTTTTTTGCATTTACTATTGATATCTTTATACTCCTGAAATGCTATTTCTATATTCTCAGCCTTTAAGATTTTAAACACCCTTTGTTTTTGTTTTATTATACTTTGTACAGTCTTATTTATCCATAGTGGTTTCTTTTTATTCCTGGACATTTTATTACCAGAGGGTATAAGCGTTTTACAGGACTCTAGCAGTATATCCTTAAACTTACCCCATTTATGTTCGGTATCCCCAGTTACCATGACTTTGTCCCAATCTACATTTTTAAGCTCTTCCCTTAATTTGTTGAAATCAGCTTTCCTAAAATTCCAGGTTTTTGCATTTCCCCTTTGAAATGTTCTATTGAATATTACTTTGAAGCTTACCATATTATGATCACTGGTGCCCAAGTGCTCCCGGATCTGTAGGTCTGAAATGGTATCCGGTCTATTTGACAGGACCAGATCTAGCAAATTATCTCCCCTGGTCGGTTCATCTACCATCTGAGAGAGGAAATGGTCTTGAATGGTAGATAAGAATTTACAGCTTTTAGCAGAACCAGAAGATTCTATGCCCCACTGAATGTCTGGATAGTTGAAATCCCCCATAATAAGAACCCGATTATTATTATTATTAGCTGCCTATTATTATTGTGAATATGCAATGACAAAAACAACTGCAATTTTCCTGTTTCAATATTTTTTATGGCATTTACTATATGAGTTATATAATTACAGATCAGACATGATGTTATCAATTTTTTTTTTAGCATTTTTTTCATTATTATTTCATTATTTTTTAAATAGGCAAATGATTTATTTTTTTCATGTTTACAAAAATATTTTCCTGTTTATTAGCCCATGTAGGGGACTTGCACTTACAAACAATTTTGCAATATGAAATATATACAGTATTGTAGTATATTGTGAAAATGACAGATCCCACAATTGATGGAAGCCTACACAAGTACCAAAATGGTCCACAACTGTAAGGGCCACTCATCAGCAGATGTTAGCTCCTTGCATTAGCTTACCACATGGGACATAATTATAACTCCCTTGTTTGAAGGGGATAAACAACTCTTAAAGCCAATATGGGTAAAAGATGTATATGGCATAGCAATCATTCACTAGATGATCATTAATTTAATGGTCATTGCACCATCAACCCAATGTGTATGATCATCTTAAAGGGAAAATGTCACCAGTTTTTTGCTACATCATGTGAGAGTAGAATAATGTAGAGACAGAGACCCTGATCCAGAGATGTATCACTTACTGGCCTGCTTCCTTCAGTTTTGAGAAAATCCCTGTTCTATCTGCTGACGATCTACCATTTCTCTAAATGTTGAGCTCTATATAACTCCACCTACACCACTGATTGGCAGCTTTCTGTCTATACTGAGCATAGACAGAAAGCTACCAATTAGTGGTGGTGTAGGGGGTGTACCCCCAGAAAGGACTTTGATGCTCTGTATCTTTAAGGGAACTTTGATGCTCTGTATCTTTAAGGATAAAGTGTCCCCCTGTTGTGTGGATTGGCACCGCCCATTCTGTGTGCAGTTTGTTGGTTTGGCCCTGGAAGTGCGGGAAGCGGAAGAGAAATTCCTGAGACTGTGAGAAGGAGCTGGGAGAGGAAGTTTGCACCAGGCCGGCTAGAAGAGCAGAGGGAAGAGCCCAACTGTTCGGAGGAGCTAAGTGAAGAGCCCAGCTGTCTGGAGGAGCGGTGGAAAGAGCCCAGCTGTTTAGAGGAGCCAAGGGAAGAGCCCAGCTGCCAAAGAGCCAAAGGAGAAGAAGTCCTTCACCACCCGTCCTGAGGGAAGTGTGCACCAGCGTGCCACACAGTTGGGCGACGACTGCTCCTGTGAACTGTTTCATGAGTGCGCACCTGGGTGCAGCGGTTAGGGAATAGTATAGGCCTCAGTAGGCAGAGTGCGGTGTCCGCACGGTCCCCTTTTGATCAGCGCGTCAGTGGGGTGGGGATACACAGAACTTTGAATATTGAGGACTACATAACAGCAGGTTTATTAATCCTCTAGTAATATTCTCCTGCTGATAAATCAATGATTTTATCAAAACTACAGCAAATAGTCAGGTAAGTGACACATCGTTGGAATCAGGATTTATGTCTCTACAACATGCTGCTCTCAGATGATGGCCGCAGTTTCATCTTTCTTCCTCTTAGCAATGTGCAACCATTCTGATGAAGGTCTGAACGGAAGACCGAAACGTCAATAATTACATTACATTGCACTATTTTGGATTGCACAAAATTCATTTTTTGCCTTATTTTCGCTAAGACTTTGATGCTATTTCTCTCAGAAAAAGTGGCAATAGCTGCCTGACAGCAGGTTTACTAGTTCTGTCAAAGGTGGCTAAAATCTGGAGACAGATTTCCTTTAAACCCTACATTTTAGTTGCACCAGGTCTGGACCCATGTGTCATTTCCTCTAATGTAGTCTCGAAACATCCTGTAAGATAACTTCTGACCTCTTCAGACATTACATAAAGCTGTGAAGGCACCTGTTAGATGAAGCGTTCAACATTGAGACATCTCACTGCTTCATTTGCCAAGAAGTTTACACCTGAGGCTACATGAGACTGGATATATGGATATTCGCAGATCACCCATCCCTATGAGTATCACACCTCTTCTACGAAAACGACTCTTCCTCTCTCGATAAGTGACATTGCTTAAAGAGCGGATCAAAGACCCCAAAATGAATATGAAGAAGCTGCTCTCTGCCCTCGATTAGAAACTGTTAATCTGTGGATTTATTGCCTGTCTCTAACCGTCATTGTTTTAGTTGTCAGGAGGAGCCAGCTGGGCCCGCGGGTCACGGAGAATGTGTAGGTTTAAAGGATTAAACACATTTTACATTTTTGAGACAACAAAAGGGCCCTATAGAGGTATCTTAAGTAGTTTAGTTAAAGGAGAGTAACATTGTATCCAATGTGTGTGGCTGTCAGGAGAATCCTAAGAGGCTTTTTTTCCCCTTAAACATTCCTTCTTGGAGATGGCCTGTTTGCTCATGGTCTGTATTCACTTGAGCTCCCTAGTGTGACAGGACCAAGATGATGGACAGGGGATTTTTTTTGCAGAAGCTAGTCCTGTCAATCAAAATACTGATCAAAGTGTCTTTTCATTTAAAGGGGTGTTCCATCACAAATTTAATTTTAAAGGTAATTTTAACCAATAGATTTTGGAATATTAAGTTCCACAATTGGATGTGTTTAAAAAAAATGTTCCTGTGCTGAGATAATGTTATATACTAGATGGTGGCCCGATTCTAACGCATCGGGTATTCTAGAATTTATTGTCTAGTTAATGTATGATGTTTTACTAATAATTTCCCCTGTGGAATTATTTATTCAGAAGCACAGTGTAAAGCTGATGTTTATATGCAGGAACATTCTAGTCATGCTGCTATTTTTAAGAGCATCTTGTTGGGATGTGCTATAAAAGACCAGAGAAGATGAAAGTCTGGCAAGACAAGCTGTGGATGTGCAAAGTCATCAGGGCATATGATAAGAAGAAAAAGAGCGAGAACAACTCCAATCAGAGAAGATGTCACCTAGAAAGTATCTGGATGTAAATATTTCCTTGTGATATTGATTAATTCAATTCTCATCAGTACTGTTTTTCCTATATGGTCGGCTTTCTGATGATGACTGATAAGTAGTGATGGGCGATGTTCGGGATCTGGAGCCTCGCCCAAACTTTTTGTAAAGTTGGAATTCGGGGCCGAAGATAACACAAACTTGCATCCAAACCCCAAGCTTGGACTTTACAGCTATGGGATGGGGCGGGGGGGGGCTGTAAAATAAAGAATATAGTTAATAATAAACATTGTCATTATACTTACTGGTTCCGCGATGCGTCCTGCAGACCCGCTCAGCCGCTGTCTCTCGGCCCCTTCTGCTTCTGGGTCCGATCATTAACTTTCGGTGGAATTCACTGCACTGCTCGCCACTCAGCAGTCTTCGGCTTTTTTTGGCCATGTCGCGGTAACATCAGGGTTCACCCGAGTCCATGGCTTAGCGATGGACTCGACTGAACTTTGACTGTCACTGTCAGCCTGGTTCTTGCACTGTAGAGACGCTTGTCTCTCCCTGTGGACTATGTCGGGGTAAGGATTTTTTTATAATAAAGTTTCTAAAAATTTTTTTGCTTTATTTCTAATAAAAAATTTCTTTTCTATGTGTTGTGTTTTTCTTTTTACTGTTTACGAGAAATTCATGGTGTCCATGTCTAATTTGGCTTGACACCATGAATTTTGGGCTTAGTACCAGCTAAGAATACAAAGCTGATATTAACCCCTTTATTACCCAGCATGCCGCCTGGTTTTACCTGACTGGCAATAAAAATACGGCGGGAGCCAGCATATTTTTTTTTTATTTTTCTTTAAATAATTAAAAAAAAATAATGGGCTTCCCTGTATTTTGATTCTCAGTGCAGATAAAGCAGATGACTATGAGCTGCCACCCCCGCTGCCTGGCTTTTCCTTGGCTGGCAATCAAAATTTAGAGAAGCCCAATTTTTTCTTTAATTATTTAAAAAAATAGTTTAAAAAATTTTGCATGGGGTTCCGCCATATTTTGATAGCCAGCCAGGTAAAACCAGGAAGCAAGGGGCTGGAATCCTCAGTGCAGGGTGGCTGAAGCTGTCTGGGCCTTCCCTGCTGCGAATTGCAGCCCCCAGCCACCCCAGAAAATGGCGCATTCATAAAAGCGCTATTTTCTGGTGCTTTACCCGGTTTGTCCAGGGGCCCTAATGGCGGTGGCAAACTGAGTAATAAAGGGGTTAGGGCCAGCTTTGTATCATCAGCTGGTACTAATCCCGAAATTCATGGTGTCACACCAAATTAGACATAGCCACCATGATATTCTAGTAAACAGTAAAGAAAAAAACAACACATAAAAAATTTTTTTTTGTTAGAAATAAAACAAAAAATACATTGAGACTCCTTTATTATAAAAAAAAATCCTTAGTCTGACGTAGACCACAGGGAGAGCAATGTCAGCTCTGCTTCCTCGCTCTGTACAGACAAGCGTTTATGCAGAACGAGAAGCAGGCTGAGGGTATGTTCCACTTGCGTATGACTCCTGCGAATCTCACATTGGTATCATCGGGCACAGCCTGATGCTCTCCGGACATCAGCGTGCAGCTGCACAAAAATACAGGCAGCTGACCTGCTCCTGTCAGGTATGTGTGTAGCCATCCCGGGGGATGCAATGCAAGACTCGTACGAGCCATACGCAAGTGGAATCATATGGGAGAGCAATGTCAGCTCTGCTTTATCGCTCTGTACAGACAAGCATCTCTACAGAGCAAGAAGCAGGCTGACAGTGGCCATCAAAGTTCAATTGAGGCATGGACTCGGGTGAACCCTGACATCACTGCGAACACGGCTGAAAAAAGACGAAGACTGCTGAGTGACGATCAGTGCAGTGAATACCGCCAGAAGTTAATGATCGGACTCAGGCACAGAAGCGACCGGGAGACAGCGGCTGAGCAGGTCTGCAGGACGCATTGCAGGACTGGTAAGTGTAATCATAATGTTTTTTAATAATGTGCTTTTTCTACAGCCCCTCAACCCTAACTGGACCCAAACTGCAGCACGGGTTTAACAGGAAACTCGTGTTTGGGTCCGTGTGCATGCACACTATGTGTTCAGTACAGACCCCAAACTTTACAGTTCGGGTTCGCCCATCCCTACTGATAGCAACAACTCCAAGTATCTTCTTACCATAGGACATACTGAGAGCTGTAAGTTCATTTGATCCAAATGTATATGGGGCAAAAGTGAGATTACAATTAATGTACCATGTACTGATAATTGTTCTGGTGCTGAATTCATGTCACATTGGTGGCCCTGATGATATATTTATCTACTGATGGAGGTTCAGGGGATGTTTTCATGTACTGATGTTGGTTCTGGTAGTTTATTCATGTTTATTCGGTTGTATTCATGTACCATTGGTATTCCTGATGAAGTATTCATGTACTGATGGTGGTTCTGATGATTTATTCATTTACTGATGGTAGTTCTGGTAGTTCTGCTGATGTGTTTCTATATTGGTGGTTCTGGTGATGTATTCCTGTACTGTTCAAGTTTGTGATGAAAGTTTCAGTCACTCTATGTGACTGCAGACTTCTGAATTCTCAAAGTGAAAGCATTGCATGCTGTCAAAATTCTCTGGTGCCACCAGTGGGAGTTGGAGGACATGAAATTTGCATACATGGGGTCACATGCCCACTTGACATGTGCAGCCTCGCTCAACAGAAGAGAAGTGAGTGAGGCTAGAAACATCTAATTGGAAGTATGTAACTTGCATCACAAGACTATCCACCAGTGCCACCAGCACAGGAGAATCCTGAAAGTGTACAATGTGCATGCTGTGAGAATTCAGAAGTCTGCAGTCACCTAAAATGACTAGATTTTCATCACAAACCTAGATAACCCTTATAATTATAAAATTAAGCACTGTAGCATGCCAATCCTAACAGCATGTAATATACTCACTGTCAGAATTCAACTCTGCTTGCTGAATATTGACAGAATTAGGAAGTGCAGCTATGTGTATGTGACTGTAAGTAAAGAAATTGCATGTGAGAGTTCACATGACGAATACTTAAACCAACTGGGTGAGCTATCAAAGTAAATTCTTGCACTGGGTGCCAAAAAGCCTAGATCCACTTCTGCTTAAAGAGTAAGTGTCGTTTTAATTTTTATTTCATAAATCAATAGTACACATGAAAATAAGCAACTTTGTATTACATGTTATCAGACAAAAGATGCTTTCTTCCTCTGCTAGAATTGTTGGCAGTTGTTACTGATGAGATTCTATGACCAGGGAAGGAGGGAGGAGCTAGAGGCAGAGGGAGGAGCTAAAGAAAGAGCTCTACCGCCTCCTCCCTCTTCTATATACAAAGAATCTCATCAGTTACAAATGCCATCTCCTATCTCAGTAATGGGAAAGTCTTCACTGAATACAGATTTTACCCCAGGATTGAGAATTTTGATGATGACTGATCATTTCTGCCAGAGCAAATTTGTCTGATAAGATATATTACAAAGTTGTTCACTTTCATGTGTGCTACTGATTTGGGAATTAAAAATTAAAATGACAGTTATGCTTTAAGTCCTTCAAATTTGATTCTGGGCTAATGTTGCATGTTTTGGATACAGAATCTCATCACAGACTGCAATTCTATATGAAACTCTGTGCCTAAATCATCAAATTCAACCAGCAGCAAACCACAAAATCAGCAACAGTAATTTGGCTTGCCTCCTGCACTGTAAAATTACTAAATGCAGTTTGGTGGCATGATTGTTCCTCAGGTGTTAATCAAGCCTTAAAGTGGACCTGAATCTGGTGTTTTCTTTTGTTCCTACACCTCTCCATTCCTGAGTTGTGGAATTAAATTCCTTTATATACTGTATATTTGGTGTGTTTAGCCAACTGGGCTTGTTCCTTAACAACAACTAAATTTATATACAGAGAAGTTGGAGGCATATCTCGGGAACAAAAATAAGCAAAACCAGATTCAGGACAGCGGCATTTTCTCCAGCTAAATCAATTTGCGGGTCACTCCAAGTTTTAGCCTGCATGCTTCCCAGACTGCTGTACCCTGTTTCAGTGGTCATAGGCTAAATCGCCGTCCCATGTAATCTCCTTTCCCATCCTCCTATGATGCTGTTCCCCTCTAACTTCCTTTTCCTTAAATACCCCTGTCTTGCCTTTCCGGCATCTCATTCTTTGTGGACAAAAAGACTGACGGCACTCACCAAACTGAAGTGTGAACAGGTGCATAACTGAACATAGCATAAACTACAAAAAAAAGACAGTTTGCACTCTGATAATGCTAAAGTATGGAAACCATGAATGTGTGAACATGGACCTGCATTACTGCTAAGGGAAATCTAAGAAAAATGAGATATTTAGTATATAGAAATGGCCATTTGTATATCTGCCCAGTTGCCACATCACGGCATATCTCGTAACTGGGTACCTACACTATGCAGAAGACTCTCTCTGGGTTAAAAACCTCCTGTGTATGGGCGAGTAGGAACCTGCTGCGTAGGATACGATTACCTGTGGCAAGTGGAGGTGGGGTGCACGGTCAGAAGGTATGACCCTCTTAAATATAGACAAAAAGACTGACGGCACTCACCAAACTGAAGTGTGAACAGGTGCATAACTGAACATAACATAAAATACAAAAAAAGACAGTTTGCACTCTGATAATCCTAAAGTATGGAAAATAAATTTGTCTATATTTAAGAGGGTCATACCTTTTGACCATGCACCCCTCCCCCATTTTCCACAGGTAATCGTATCCTATATAGCAGGTTCCTACCTGCTACAGGAAGTTTACAGGATACACAGGAAGTTTTTAACCCAGAGAGAGGCTTCAGCATTGAGTAGGTACCCAATTATGAGACATGCCGTGACGTGGCATCTGGGCAGATATACAAATGGCCATTTATATATGCTAAATATCTCATTTTTCTTAGACTTCCCCTAGGGGTAATGCAGGTCTATGTTCACACATTCATGGTTTCCATACTTTAGCATTATCAGAGTGCAAACTGTCTTTTTTTGCCTCCTCCTTTGTGGGACCCAGAGTTCATTTTTTCTACCTCATCTGAAAGTATAATGCTGTAAGCAAAAAGACCTTGAATCCAATGATGTATTGTGACGCCCCTGGACTATCAGGTCATCACAGGATACTGCACAAGCTGCCCTTCCGTACAGTATTTCCGCCTCCCTCTTGGTTCTGGGTCCCTACTTAAGTGGTGTTGCCTCCATCAGCGAATCAAAACCCTAGAGACACCCTACACCACACCCACCTGACACACCAGTGGACGGCTTGAGAGGAATAGCGTCGCCCACCTGGGGGGTTAGGGAGGAGAGGTGAGGATGTGTAGTCAGGTCAGTTGAGTTGAGTTGAGCTGAGTGGAGTTGAGTGGAGCTGAGCTGAGAGGAGTTCAGAGGAAGTCGGGAGTGGGACTCCCAAGGTAACTGCCTAGGTTGCAGACGGTGGTCTGGGCCCAGAGGAGTCGACCCCCGGTCACAGGGGATCGTGGAAAGTTGCTCGGGCTCGTCGAGGAGGACAGCCGGCAGCTTAGCCCTATCCCCTGTCTGGGACCGAAGGCACGACGGGGTACATGGACCCTAGGTCAGGGAGTAGCTTCAGGCAACCCGACAATTCACCTGAGGAGAACGGAGCCTTCACGATCTGTTCCCACCCGCTCCAGAATTGGGGCATTAGCGCAACGACGGGGATAGGACTTTCCAAACAAAACCGGTCCAGAAAATCCCAAGCGTGAGCTCTGAGAGCAAGCTCACGCACTTAGCCATAGTGGGGAGCGGGGCCCGGCTAGTTCCAACCTACCGGGCCATCAAGTTGAAGTCTAAACTAAGTGCCAGGAGGCAGGTTACGGACCACCAGGCAGCACCACTTGGGACGGAACCCGGACGAGCTCCCTTCAGCGGCAGCAGTACCCAGAGACTTGGTTTACCCGGTTGTCTGTGTTTGCTTATGAACTGAGTAAGTACGAGAGTGACCCTGCCATCCCCACAGCACTTCCCTCCTTTCACCAAGTCCCGGGGCATCCCCTACCCGTGGAGGGTTCCAACACCTTGCTGCCCCGTTCCATCACCCCCGGGTACTCCCAACAGCAGCGGTGGTACTCCTAATTACCACACACCATGAGTGGCGTCCCAAACTATAACCCCCCTGTAAATACCCCCCCTTTTCATTCGAGTGGCCGCATGACCCCCAGGTCTGGAGACCCTCGAGCCACAGTGAATCTGGATCCGAGCAGCTCAGATGCTTCCACAGGGGCGGTACAGTATGACTTAGCTTACTGGGTGCAGTGTATCTGACACAAACAGAATTTTAATATTTAGCAGTGCAGCAGAGCTGAGAAAGTTGCCCCTGCCCACACCAGACTTTGTATCTAAATGTATATAGATAGTGAGGTGCTAATTAGAGATGAGCGAACCCGACCTGTAATGTTCAGGGGTCATACCAAACACTGGGTGTCCGGGGCTTAAACCCAAACACGGTATTTAAAAATAAGTCTATCTGAGTTCGGGTGCTCTTCCTATGCTAACAACTCAATTGAGCATTGGGGTGCTTCAATACGCTCAGTGCCTGGCCCAGTGAAAGCCGCTTGTAGTTTCTGAATGGCCCTCACTGGTGGTAAAAACAACATTTTCAGGTGCCGAGTGTAAAAAAAACCCCCAAAGAAACTGTAATCGCACTCCCAGAAATGCTTTGTTTATGGCTGGCTGTATGTGGGAGAAGAGCTAAACTGCCCAATCATTAACTTCCATTATACTCATTACTCAAGTCGAGACCAAAAGTCCATGTCCTTATTGATTTATATGGGGTTCCTGGTCTGGTAACAAGTTTAGATTAAATGTGGGTCCTGAAACAAATTATTAAATAAAGTCCGGCCGAACCCAGTGAACCTGAACATCCACGGGTCTGGTCATCTCTAGTGCTAATCACAGCAGGGGGTTTGTCAGACTAGCTGACCTCTAGCTGAGGTGGTGCACCAATGATAATCTTCTGAAGCTAAAACAAATATAACAGGTAAATAACTGCACACAGTCTGATAAGAGACACCACTGAAATCTCTGTGTTAACCCCTACAGCAAGGCCTCTTTCACGCATCCGTGAAAATCACGCACGTTTTTCACGGACGTGTCAAAGGTGCGTATTGCCCTCCGTGAGCCGTGTTTATGGCACACGTGTGTTCTCCGTGTGTTATCCGTTGCTGTCCGTGGTGCTGATCTTCGGTCTCCGGTCCTGCCGACTCCCCGCTGCTGCTGCTTCCGGCCCACAGTGGAGTGAATATGCAATGAGCATAATGAGCGGCGGTCGAAAGCAAGTGACAGCAGCGGCAGAGACAGCAGGGCAGGAGAAGGCAAGTAAAGTTTTATTTTTTTCTCAGACACGTGTGTTATCTCTGGTGCGTGTCATACGGATTACCTCCGTGTGGTCCATGTGCGGGCCGTGTGACTCCCGTGATGCCAGAGAAAAACGGACATGTCTACGTGTGGAGCACACGGGCACACGTATGCTCCACACATACACACGGTCCATGGCAGAACACGCACGTGAGCGCAGACCCATTGATTTTAATGGGTCTACGTGTGCCCGTGTCTCCGGTACGTGAGGAAACGGATCAAACACGTACCGGAGACACGGACGTGTGAAAGAGGCCTAAAGATTACATAGCAAAAACGTGCTGACAGATTCCCTTTAATAAAATAAGTTTGAATATATATCCCCAATAATTTTTTAAAATATGTAATACATTCTGAATCACTGCTCTCTACATAAAGTATCCAGAAACAAAATAGATACATCAATCAGATTATTCAAAAATGAATTTTAGAGATCTCCACATTGTCAATTTTCCCAGGTAACATCACAATGTTGACAAAAGGGGTGTAAGGCTATGTGCGCACGCTGCGGATTTACCGTGGATTTTGCCGCGGATTTGCCACTGATTTGCTGCAAAAAATGTGTCTAACATTTCTGCAGTCATTCCCCAGCAAAACCTATTGGTATAAAAAAAATGTTGTGCGCACACTGTGTTTTCTTATACCTGCGGATTTACCCGCAGAATTTCCGCAGCGGAATTAATGTGCATGTCACTTCTTTTCTGCAGGTACCTGCGGTTTTTGCCATAGATAATGGTAAAAAAGCAGGGACCAACCCGTGGAAAAACCGCGGCAAAACCGGGGCAAAAACACGTAAAAAACGCGGGTGCGGTTTTACCGCGGGTGTGGTATTCTACTAGAGGGTGCGGATTTTTCTTAAGAAAAGTCAATTTTCTAGTGCGCACAGGGCCTTAAGGTTTAAAGGCACATATCATGGGTTGTCCGGTCCCAGTAAATTGATAACTTGTCCATAGGATAGGTTATCAATATCGGATTTTTGGGGGGCTGACACCCGCCCTCCCCACTAATTAGATGTAATAAAGCTCCAGGAGCTGCCGAATGTAAACACCAGGAGCACAGCTGTACTGTAAAGTATAGCTCCATTCAATGTGTAGTGACTGCTGCAGGGTATGAAGAAATAAGCAGCCCCTATTCTTTCTTCAGTATCTGGTATCAGTCGTCATACATTGAATTGAGCTGCAATTTGTAGCCTATTCCATATGTTTACATCCAATTGCTGATTGATCAAATAACACCAAATAATGCCAGGTATGTTGGACCCTCACTGATCCAATACAGATGACCTATAGGTCATCAATTTGTTTTCACCCCTTTAAGGAGATCTGAATGTGATAAAGTGGGTGTGTCACACAGAATTTTGCACAAACTTCTCCAACTGTCATGGTGGCATTGGACTCTGTTCAGATTGCAAATTCTGACACTCCACCCGATGGTTTCTCTAGTATCTGGGATCAACAAAGGCAGACTCGGGCATCAGCCTGCTGATTCATAGGCAGGCTAGCAAGAGTTAATCTCTGCTAGTCTGCTTGCTCCTTTAATCACATGTTGTGGGGAGACCTATTACATCTCATATTTATGCTGGTGAAATCCTTCTACCCATGCTAGCTATAGTTTCTTCTATGTCAGGAGCATGGCCAGGAAGGAGACTCAGGCATCTCCACCATTAGGAGTATCCCTGAAATTAGGAATAGCCTTGGGTCCCCTAGCTTGAGAGACAGATTAGGGATAGGGACCCCACTATCCCATAGTCATCGATGATACATACTTACTCTGGAACACTTACATAACATTGCTTATACACATTGGATAAACATTGTCCAAAATTGATGTTTTCAAGAATTTTTGTCAAGAATTGATGAACATTTTCGGTGAATAACTATTCAATCAGTCTACTGCCAAGAAAAAAAGATTATTCAGGTAAACAAGGAACTTATTCCAGTATAGATACTAGTATTACATGCAATACCTGGTAAACAGGGTATAGTGGTGGTCAGGCTTGGACTGGCTGACAGGGGAGCAGAGGAATCCCCTGGTGGGCCCCTATGCTGGAGTGAGCTACTTACCCCCAATATGAACAGTATTTGTCCATATTATGTTATTCACTATGTACAGAAAAAAGCAGCATCTCATCATTCACTTAAACTAAGGTGTGTATTATTACATAGCATTACAGATACATGTGTGAATTTAATATTTGCATGTAGCTGAACAGAGGGCCGCCAGAGTAACTGGTGGGCTCTTGGCAACTCAGTCTGACACATGTGATGCTTATTTTGTTTTTTTAATTAGGAGCACAGCAGCTTGAGTATACTGTATATGTCTGGAGGAGACCAAAAAGTTATAGATGCATAAACAATGGTGGATGAGTAATCAATACATATTGATAAACGTTATATATCCTTCATTAATTATGTTTATTTTATATCCAACTGAGCATCACGGGAAGATGTCAGTGTGGGATAAACCAAATAAACAATTGTATTTATTAATATTTTTAAAGTACATAAACTTTAGCTACTGGTTGGTGGAAGCCATTCCTCCTGTCGTACCTCTTCCAGGATATGTTGGCATATCCAGCTTCCTCAAACATGCCTGTGTTTTAAAAGGGGGAAGTGGTGTAAAAGTCAGACACCTCTTATGGCATCATGTCTACCTTAAGGTCAAAAGGATCCGGTGTTGAAATTCAACATGTCTAATTATTATTATTATTATTATTATTATTAATAATAATAATTTTTATTCTATAGCGCCAACATATTCCACAGCACTATACAATTCAAAGGGGACATGTACAGACAATATGAGACATTTCAGAATAACACAATTCAACAGATATCAAAAGGGGTGAGGGTCCTGCTCGCAAGCTTACAATCTATGAGGAAATGGAGGAGATACCACAAAAGATAAAATAAAGTGCTTGGCGTTGGTCCGGCCATCAGTAATATAACAATAAATAGGGGCAATCAAATAACGCTGCATGAACTGGTCATCGGCCAGCATGTACAGTGCCTACAAGTAGTATTCAACCCCCTGCAGATTTAGCAGGTTTGATAAGATGCAAATAAGTTAGAGCCTGCAAACTTCAAACAAGAGCAGGATTTATTAACAGATGCATAAATCTTACAAACCAACAAGTTATGTTGCTCAGTTAAATTTTAATAAATTTTCAACATAAAAGTGTGGGTCAATTATTATTCAACCCCTAGGTTTAATATTTTGTGGAATAACCCTTGTTTGCAATTACAGCTAATAATCGTCTTTTATAAGACCTGATCAGGCCGGCACAGATCTCTGGAGTTATCTTGGCCCACTCCTCCATGCAGATCTTCTCTATCTAGGTTCTTTGGGTGTCTCATGTGGACTTTAATCTTGAGCTCCTTCCACAAGTTTTAAATTGGGTTAAGGTCAGGAGACTGACTAGGCCACTGCATCACCTTGATTTTTTCCCTCTTGAACCAGGCCTTGGTTTTCTTGGCTGTGTGCTTTGGGTTGTTGTCTTGTTGGAAGATGAAATGACGACCCATCTTAAGATCCTTGATGGAGGAGCGGAGGTTCTTGGCCAAAATCTCCAGGTAGACCGTGCTATCCATCTTCCCATGGATGCGGACCAGATGGCCAGGCCCCTTGGCTGAGAAACAGCCCCACAGCATGATGCTGCCACCACCATGCTTGACTGTAGGGATGGTATTCTTGGGGTCGTATACAGTGCCATCCAGTCTCCAAACGTCACGTGTGTGGTTGGCACCAAAGATCTCGATCTTGGTCTCATCAGAACCTTGAACCAGTCTGTCTCAGAGTCCTCCAAGTGATCATGAGCAAACTGTAGACGACGCTTGACATGACACTTTGAAAGTAAAGGTACCTTACGGGCTCATCTGGAACGGAGACCATTGCGGTGGAGTATGTTACTTATGGTATTGACTGAAACCAATGTCCCCACTGACATGAGATCTTCCCGGAGTTCCTTCCTTGTTGTCCTTGGGTTAGCCTTGACTCTTCGGACAAGCCTGGCCTCGGCACGGGTGGAAACTTTCAAAGGCTGTCCAGGCCGTGGAAGGCTAACAGTAGTTCCATAAGCCTTCCACTTCCAGATGATGCTCCCAACAGTGGAGACAGGTAGGCCCAACTCCTTAGAAAGTGTTTTGTACCCCTTGCCAGCCTTGTGACCCTCCACGATCTTGTCTCTGATGGCCTTGGAATTCTCCTTTGTCTTTCCCATGTTGACCAAGTATGAGTGCTGTTCACAAGTTTGGGGAGGGTCTTAATTAGTCAAAAAAGGCTGGAAAAAGAGATAATTAATCCAAACATGTGAAGCTCATTGTTCTTTGTGCCTGAAATACTTCTTAATACTTTAGGGGAACCAAACAGAATTCTTGTGGTTTGAGGGGGTTGAATAATAAATGACCCTCTGAATAAACTTTTCACAATTTAAAAAAAAAAAAAAAAAAAAAAAAAAAAGAAAGAAATAACATTCTTTTTTGCTGCAGTGCATTTCACACTTCCAGGCTGATCTACAGTCCAAATGTCACAATGCCAAGTTAATTCCGAATGTGTAAACCTGCTAAATCTGCAGGGGGTTGAATACTACTTGTAGGCACTGTATGTACAAGTACAGATACAAAGGGCTGTATTAAGTGCATGGAGGACAAAACAGGGAACAGTTTAATTAGTGAGGAAAGGTGATTGACCCAGTTAAAAGAAATGTGTTTTTAGACTATGTTTGAAATTGAGGATACTAGAAATTAACCCTATTATTTGAGTAATTTATTTCAGACAAGTGGTGCAGCACAAGAGAAGTCCTGGATACGGTAAGGGGAGGTTCACATTATACAGGATCTTAATCGTAGGTCATTAGCGGAAAGAAGAGGACACGTAAGGTGTTTGACAAAGATGAGTAAGAGCTGTATGGCCCAATTATTCTTTACCTGAAATGTTTTATAGAGCCAAAACCTCTGGTGGGGTCTTATCTCTAGCTAAAACAAAAAGATGAGTGTTACAGTCACCAAGGGCAGCGAGTATCCGGGGGTGGACCCACTAGGCCATGCATCAGACTCCCCCAAAGGAGCAAATAGCAGCGAACCCCTATACAGGGATTGTGTGGTGCACCAACGGAGGGCCTAAATGCACGACTGCCAGGGACTAGTGGAGATAGTCTCTTACGGACAGGTAAAGTCTTTAATGTCCAGTGCTGATGACTTCGGATGTGGCAGCAAAGAGATGACAGCACAGACGTGGCGGCACAGAGGTGATGCCACAGGCGTGAAGGCTCTGATGTTACGGCAAAGGCGAGAAGGTTCTGATGTGACAGCACAGGCGTGAAGGCTCTGATGTGACAGCACAGATCTAAAGGCTCTGATGTGACGGCACAGAGATGATGGCACAGATATGACAACACAGCAGTGATGGCTCAGACATGCCGGCACAGGGAAGATGGCAAAAGGCAGGCTCTAGGATGAGACAGAGGTTAGCAATACTGGAACTAGGACAAAGCAGATGTAGACACAGTAGTATAATGGGACCTGAGAACTAGCAATGCACTAACTAATAGGCAACGTTGCTCAGGCGCCTCCTATTAGGGGAGGTGGACTTAAATACCTTTAGGCCATGTGCCCACGGGAGCTTTTTGCTGCGGAGTTTGCCTTGGAAAACCTGCGGATTTTTCTGGATTTTCCAGATAAATCCACAGGTTCTAGCATGTACAGGAACTCCCCATGTTACACTATGGGACATGGGGAGTGTCTGTGTCCACGCTGTGGAAAGTGCGGCTGCAGAATCTCCTGCGGAGATCCCTCAGCCGCACCTAACTGCATGTCAATTATTCATGTGGATTTACTTGCGGAGATCCCGGCCCTCCGCTTTGGAGATAGAGGCCGGGACGTCCGCAGGTAAATCGCGTGAAACTCCGCATGTTTCCAGGAGCTATTCCGCTGGAAACTCGCAGCTAAAAATAGCTGCGGATACCGGCGGGCAGCTGTGGGAAACATGCGGCCGTACCTGCGAATATATCCGAGGTACGAGCGCCCGTGGGCACATGGCCTTAAGGTAACAGGTGACCTCAGGAACAGCTATTGGGTAATGGGATGACAACCCTTTAAGAAAGGGGGTGTGGCCATGCACACCCTACAGGCACTTACAGGAACAGTGCACACGGCTTGGAAACAGGAGGAGAC
The DNA here is from genome assembly GCF_048569485.1 of Anomaloglossus baeobatrachus. NCBI lineage: Eukaryota > Metazoa > Chordata > Amphibia > Anura > Aromobatidae > Anomaloglossus > Anomaloglossus baeobatrachus. Next base: position 70,628,794 of record NC_134357.1, read on the forward strand.
TAGTGTTGAGTGGACCCGAACTGTAAAAGTCCGGATCCGCGCGGTTTCAGCGCCCGATCCAGTTCCGACCTGGACCCGGGAATCAGGCTGCACGATCCGGGTTCGGGGTTTTTTTTTCTTCTTCTCCCTCTCCCTCTCCCTCTCTCTCTCCCTCTCTCTCTCCCTCTCTCTCCCTCTCTCTCTCTCTCTCTCTCTCTCTTCCCCATTGACTTATATTGGCCCAGATTCCGGATCGGATCCGGACTTCTATGACAACCCGCGACGGATCCGACGGACCCAGATTATTAGCAATCCGCTCAACTCTAGAGGAGACCACTTAGAACAGGAGTGGATGGGGCAGCCAGGCAGGAGAGAGGGAGTACACCCCCGCCGGAGCCTGAGAGCTGGGACATGCGGGAATATCACGCTTGGACTGGGCAGGTGAGAGGGAGGGCACCCCCGCTGAGGCCTTGGAGCGGAGACACATGGAGATACCACGCTGGGACCGGGACCGGCTACTACAATGAGACGTTGAAATCCAAAATCCTTCTTTTTCTCAAACGTGTTGTGGTAAAGTCGGGAGGTCCCCATACACACAGCATTGGCTGCAGATCTCTAGTATGTACTTTGTCCTCATTTTTTATGACTTTTTTTATCTAGAATATAAATGAAAGTCATGCATTGTTGGTGGGAACCTAAAGATCTGGACACTCTGCTGAAAGATATCTTTCTCTAGATTGGCGGGGCCATGGGGCGAGACGGACAGCACTAGATCATATAATGTTTGTTTAAGCATTAAGTTGGCAACACATGGAAGCAGTGTTTTCTGTTTGCTCAGCTATTATCTCAGGCTCCTGAAAACACGTAAGTAATGTAAGCACCCACCTACAAAATAAAGATCAGATTGGTGGCTTTTATAAGTCATTATAAGTAACCATCAATCAGTGTCCAGCAGGTAAGGCAATGCTCTCTATCATGAAGTCTCAAGGGGTCATTTGTATTCCATTGAAGTGTTGCCTTTCTCTGTGACCTCGTAATGACCTTCTTAGTTCTAGAATGGATGGAGGGCAGCATAAAGATAATTGTGGTTTTATTGTCTTTTTTGGGGAGGTTTTGCCATAATTCATTTCTGACTATTTTTTTTTAATTGTTACATATACCACCCTTTATTGATGTGTAATATCCAAAATATCTAAATTTTTCATTATCGTTGAAATATATCTTACTATGGTAAGTAAATCTATTAAATAAAACATTCCACAAGAGTTTTCAATTATTGTATACACTAAAATACCCCAGTTATAATATTTAGGCAATTTAGAAAGTAAAAACAGTTCTTAGAGGGGTCAATTACTACCTTCTGACCGAGGAGAGTAGACCACATTCTCCATGCCTGTTAATTCTCCTTCTTCACATCCATGGGGGGTGACTGATAGACAGATGGGGCAGATGAAACATATAGTATAGTGCTGATAGATGCAATGGCTGTTGACAGATACCTGGGGTTTGTGTGAGATACAGGGGTGCTGAGAATTTACTACTGGAGGAAAAAGATGGTGCCAATTTGCCCTATACACAAAATGTCAAGGGGGTGTTAATTTCTTTTTAAAGGTTGTTTAACATATGAAGTACAGTGAAAACTCCGAGGTGTAAATGTAATGATTGTTACAAGGCATGTTTGGCACAAGGGTGATGGATATGTGTAGGGTTCAGATCTCTTGTCTGGTTTATCTTTATTTTAGCAGTTGTTTTGTTATTTTTCTGTTATCAACATTACGTATCATTCTCTAAGCTTTAAGTATACGTATAGCGGAGCAGATTAATCAATGTATTTGCTGAGTACACAGAGCTTGAGAGACACAAGCATGACACAAGTTTGGAGTTACACCTTGTTAAACCTTGAGTTGTTTCTAGCTAATGCCAAATTTACCACCCGGTGAAGGAGCCGGTCCAGCTCTGAAATGCTTTGTTGTTGTATTGCCTGCCTGGATCCACAGACTCAGATGAGCTGTAATGGACTGGCTACAGGGAAGCCACTCACCAAGCAGGACCCCCAGAACTCTGAAACCCTTTAACCCCTATACAGCGATTTGAAATTACAGAGGGGCCTGGGGATCACTACCTGTGGAAGGCTGCAGTCTGAGAGAGTAGTCATCAGGCAGGGTCAAACCAGGAATTGCGGAACAGGGACAGAATCGGCAGGCAAGGACGTAATGAAACAAGCAGAGGTCAAAACCGGATCGGACAGCGAGGTACAAAAACAGCAGGCAGGAGGGTAGTCAGGAAACAAGCGGTAATCAGCACACAGGACGAAACAGGAGCCAGAATTTTCAGAACTATCTCTGGCAGAGGTCATCAGACAGGAGAGGCATTAAAAAGGGTGTGGTGTCTTCCCATAGGCTGTAGCTGAATGATGGTACTTCAGCTGGGAGACACCCACCACCTACAGTCAGCCAGTGACACTGCAGATCCCCAGGAAACCCAGACAAGTGGATGAGTGGAGCCTGCGCCCACCGGCACCGCTGGCATCGACTCCTCTCCCATCACCAGCACTATCCACAGCAGGAACTTGGCGTCACCTGGCGATCGGAGTAGAGGTCGATGGAGCGGACTCCGGTGATGACGTAACAGTTGTTTTACATTCATCTGGTGTATACATACATTGTATCATAATAATTTATGGTGAGCTGGACTGTTCACTTCCATATGGTTGCAAAATTTGCATCACTGGTTTCCCTACCCAACTACGAAGACCATAGAAGCAGATCATGTTTAGTTATTGAATCTATGTAAGACCATTCTAGGAACCATGTGCCGGCAACGACGAGTGCTTCTAGTTGTTGAGCACTTAGTGCAACGACATCAAGTTAGTCAAATATTTGCCTGCATTCCAGCTTTTTATACCAGTGATGTCTTATTAATCAAAAGATTGCTAACCTGGAATATACCTAAATTAGTGGTAAATTGCCAATTAATAGAGTTGGACAGTTAATCAGCATAGACTAAATAGATCATATAAGGTAAAATTGCGCTCAGGACATTAAATTGACTTTAAAAAACCTCTTCATATAATTAAAATTGATGAACAGATCCACAGTGGAGAAATAAGAAGGAGAATGCACAGCACAGCATATCAGGTGGGTATGTACAGTATATGGAATACCAAAGCATTCAGCAATGAGTAAAGATGTAAAAAATTAAGTGGTTATATAAACTAGCAATAGGGACTCACTTAAGCTAAAGAAGGTAATAACTAGTATTCATATGGCACATATTATATAACTACTAGTATAAAGCATATATTAAAAATAGCTTATAGTACTAAATAATACAAATATATTTTAAAATATTATTTAATGCCACATGAAAAGTTAAAGGTTGTACCTATGTATCAAAGGAAAACATGTGCAGCATTAAAAAATTGTTCACAAGGAACTTTAAATATAATAGTGACCAATGTTCAAACTATTTACACCTTAGTACATGAATGCTGCACACCAATCCCTCAGGATCCAACTAGGAATATCGTATCCATAATGATGCATAATGTAGCTAAGATAGTTGTAGGTCAGAGAATTATTCAATACTTCATAATGAAGTGCTGTGCCCTCCGCTTCCAACGCACATTTCGGCATGCTGTCTTTTTTTTCAAGGGATAAAGGGCCTTATGTTGCCACTCTTAAATAATACAGCTAAACCACTGGTAGAACCTTAGACCTGTGAGTCTGATCAGACATCACTTCCGGTTGGCGTTTAGCATTGCCAATGTCTTATGTGCACCAGAGTATCTACCTTTACTTCTCATAGATCCAGATTTATCAACTGGGCATGCATCATGATAATTAATCCAGTGCACAAAATATTGCTGGACATTCAATAAAGGATCTCCAAAAATAGTACCTACCCCAAAAATAAGCCTTAGTAGGATTTGGGGGGCTTGACTATGCTTAAAATATAAGCCCTACTCCAAAAATAAGCCTTAGTTGCGATTCCATAAGGAAGTGTCCAAGAAGCAAAAAAAGTTTAAGTATACATCAGGACTCTTCATAAAAGAGAGTAGACATCTCCAAAAGAAAACAGACACCTTTAAAAGAAAGCAGACAACTCTCCCACCCCCCACCCCCCCAAAAAAGAACTAGCGCACTCACCAGACTCCAAACAATTACAGTTGACAAGTGTCGAAGATTGATGGGCTCTCACACAGAGAGCTGCATCGCTGTCTGTTCCCTCGACGTTCCAACTGTATTGCACTGCTGCTCTCACAAACAGCAGGTCGGGGTACCTGTATCACTCCGCGTGAGTGATAATGCTTCCAGTCACCAGGGGGAGCCAACCGCTGTAGAACGCAAGGGGACCTGACAGTGATGCATATTTGTATGCAAGAGCCCATTCACTTGCCATCTCTTAACTGTTTGGCGCCAGGCAAGTGCAATTCTTTTACGGGGGGGGGGGGGGGGGGGCGGCTTTCTTTTGGGGGTAAACCTAGCAGTACATAGAGAATAATAAATTAAAGCAGGTAATTTAAACTACTGTAAATATGGTATGTACCCACCACTATAGGACAGGTTCTGCACCATGAGAATAGCAGATCAGATAAGAAAATATGCTTCTGAGTTAGGCTGGTTTCACACTACGTTTATTTAACATCCGTTCAAAACGTTATTTTAGCGGAAATACGGATCCTGCTTTTACAGCAAAAAACGTATGCAAACGCATCTGTTATTTTGCAGGATCCTGCATTGGATGTTTAGGGGCGGGCATTGGAGTCATGTGATCGGGAGTGAGGGGAACTAGACTGGGAGCCGGCTTCTGACAGCTGCAGACACTGGTAACCAAGGTAAACATCGGGCTTGGATACCCGATATTTATCTTGGTTACGAGTGTCTGCAGCTGCTAGGAGCAGGGCTGCCTGCACGCGTAACCAAAGTAAACATCGGGTAACTAAGATAAGTGGTTACGCGATATTTACCTTGGTTACGAGTGTCCGCAGCTCTCAGGTGGGAGAGAGAGGAAGGGGAGGAAGGGGGAAAGACATAGATAGAGAGAGAGAGGGTGAGGGAGGGAGGAGGAGAGAGAGACAGATCACGCGAGACTGGTTCTGGGCATGCTCAGTACTTTCTGGGCATGCTCAGTACAAAAGCAGGATCCTGTCTATCAGCATGCCAGCGTTCACCTGCGTTTGCGTGCTGTTTAGTCAGGATCCGGTGATTTGCAGTATTTGGACGCAGCTCAAAAACGCTACAAGTAGTGTTTTTGAAACATGTTAAAAAACTGCAAGTCACTGGATCCGCACTATAACGCACGCAAACGCAGGTGAACGCATGTTAACGCGAGTCCATTGCAAATGCATTGAAATGAAAACGCATTTGCACTGGATCCGCTTTTCCGCTAAAAAAACGTTATGGACGGATGTTAAATAAACGTAGTGTGAAATCAGCCTTAGTAACATGATTAACACAAAATGTTGATGTTCCAGAATGAAATAACATGTAAATATTTGAATAAATATTTTTATTCAAGAATAAATGTGGATTGTTGTTCACGGGGAAAATATAGGACATCACCTGCAAATAAGCCCTAGTGCATATTTTGGAGCAAAACATACTAAGAAGACCCTGTTTTATCTTTGGGGAAAGATAGTATTACTGCATACCTTTACTTTGCAAGACAATCCAGACTAAGGGGTACTTTACACGCTGCGACATCGCTGGCGATTGCTAGCAATGTCGAGCGCGATAGCTCCTGCCCCCGTCGCTCGTGCAACATTTGGTGCTCGCTGCCGTAGCGAACATTATCGCTACGGCAGCGTCACATGCACATACCTGGTCAGCGATGTCACTAAGCGGCTGGCCAATCGAAGCGGAGGGGCGGAGATGAGCGGGATGTAAGATCCCGCCCTCCTCCTTCTTTACGCATTGCAGGTGGACACAGGTAAGGAGATGTTCGTCGTGTCCCACATAGCCATGTGTGATGCCGCAGGAACGACGAACAACATCGTACCGGTGGCAGCAGCGATATTAAGGAAATTAACGACCTGTTAACGATCACCGTTTTGGAACGATTTTGCGATAATTGATCGTCGCTCATTAGTGTTACATGCTGCGATGTCGCTATCGGGGCCGGATGTGCGCCACTAAAGACGTGACCCCGACGATATATCGGTAGCGATGTTGCAGCGTGTAAAGTACCCCTAACTCTTTTAGAAAACTTGATATGTCATACATTCTGATTCAATCATTAAAATGAAGGAATAGAATATCTCAACTTCCTGAGCGCAGTTTTCCTCCAAAATTGAAGGTTTTCCTCCCTATTTTGCTCTTAGGGCGGCTTTGCACGTTGTGACATCGCAAGCCGATGCTGCGATGTGGCACATGATAGTCCCCGCCCCGTCGCAGGTACGATATCATGTGATAGCTGGCGTAGCGAACATTATCGCTACGCCAGCTTCACATGCACTCACCTGCCCTGTGACCATTGCTCTGGCCGGTGACCCACCTCCTTCTAAAGGGGGCGGGTCGTGCGGCATCATAGCGACGTCACACGGCAGGCGGCCAATAGCGGCGGAGGGGCGAAGATGAGCAGGATATAAACATCCTGCCCACCTCCTTCCTTCCGCATATCCTACGGAAGCCGCGGTGACGCCGGTAGGAGATGTTCCTCACTCCTGCGACTTCACACACAGCGATGTGTGCTGCCGCAGGAGCGAGGAACAACATCGGACCGTCGCGTCAGCGTAATTATGGATTACGCCGATGCTGCACCGATGATACGATTACGCCGATTTTGCGCTCATTAATCGTATCATCTAGGCTTTACACACTACGATGTCGCATGCGATGCCGGATGTGCGTCACTTTCAATTTGACCCCACCGACATCGCACCTGCGATGTCGTAGTGTGCAAAGCCTGCCTTAGAGTAGAGCAACCCTTAGCCAAGCAATTTTTCTCTTTATTTATTGACTTGTAGGATTATCAATACCTTGACCCACACAAGTCTGAAAGCAAACAGTAAGTGTTCAATTTCCCTGCAGCACTCCCGCAGGGAGGGTGAGGTATTACACAATTCCCATTTTACTCAATATGCTTTCTGGGTAATGTATAATTGCGGTTGATATTTCAGACGAAAGTTTGCTTTTATCATCCGTTCCTTTCGCTGATAAATAAGGGTCATGAATGAGAGAAATCCCCTCTGGTGTCTCAGAAATACCTGATACAGTATTTGAAAATAGCTTTTCCAGACCAGACAACCCTTTTTATAACATGGCGTTCCTCGTAAGTCACAAAACTATGCTTTATTAGATAATTGCACGCACTTGTAGCTCTTATAAAAAAAATTCCAGGCACAACAACTAAAGAACTTGGTTTGAAATACACCCTGTGCCGGTTTGTAGACAGGTCACTCAGCAATAGTGCCAAGCTTCTACTGGGAAATTCAGCTGTGTTTTCCATTATAGAATACCCCAGGCTGCCATGTGCTGAGAATTACAGTATTTTCTACATGTTGTAAGGGATGTGTAATTCTTAAAGTGTCTATTCCTGGCAAATAATATTTGACATAAAGTTCGCACCATGTACTGCCTGTAGTCGGATGTGAAGCGTTATACACTTGATAGTCTTGTCTAATTTTCTTATTTTCTATATGTAATATTTTTGGGGGAAAATAATTACCTTTTTAAGAAGTAATAAACTTGAGGAGTTTGCATAGGTCTCCGCCTGTTCTGCAGTGTAGAGGCCATATGGCTCCAGAGCACGGAGCCGCACTGTCTCCGGGTGCTGCTGTGTGGGCTCTGAAATGTGCCATATGTACCGAGATATTTTCCTTTAGATGCATTGCTGACATATCTCTGTACATATGGCTTCTGGTGAGGCATGCCACAATGTTGTCCTGTCAGATTTCAGACAAAATACAAGAGAAAAAGCTTTCTGTGCCTCCGTATTACATCCAAGGCAGACAGAGGAACACGAGAGTCATCTATGACATTGATATTACAGCTCTATACAAAATGGCTATGTAACAAAGTTATGAGCATAATGTCCTAAAAGGAACCTGTCAGTCGGATTTTACACTCCAAACTTATATCATTTATGTAAAATCCCTGCAATGTTGATTAAATCCATACTTTTGTTTAAGGAATCCATGTTTCGTTTTTGAGAAATCCATTAGCAAATTTATACCCAAATGAACCATATGTCACGCAATAGGCATGGCAAGTGCGTTCAGACCAAAAAGGAGCCTGGTGCACAACTAAAAAACACCAAAACAACACCACAAACAGGAGGGGACACAATACAAAGGAGGTCCCTGCCGCTAGCAATAGGGGTGAGGAGACACCTAATGAACTCACCTGAAGCTGACTTCTGAACCCCCTAGCGTCCCTATGCAGGTTCTATCAACCTGTCAGCAAGCAGGATACCTTGGGCCCTCAGCTAGCCCTAAACTCAGTCTGCCTAGTCGGCTGACGAATTCATTAGACTCGCCACTACAATACTGAAACACAAGGGAAGGGAAACAAACAGAGGAAATACCGCAACACAAAAGGATAAAGTCCGGCTTCTGGAACGCTTCAACATTGCTCCTTTCACCAAGCAGATCAGTATGCAAATGGATTTGTATCAACAGCAGGGATTGCTGGGTAACACCTCTATTTAAACCTAACAGGTGTGACTACAAAGTAATTGTAGCTGAAGTGCTCGGCTAGAGACTACTGGAGAAGCTATCAGTAGCGAAACTGACATTAACAATTTAGGTACTAAATGTGGATAACCTAATGCTGCAGAGGCTGCAGTTCGGAAACTATCACTAGACTCCAAAAACAGGGAGATGATCGGGACACTATAAGGGCAGTAGCATGGACACTGCACTTACAGTTCTCCACCGTTTCCCTTATTTTCCCCATTCACTGCCGGCCTCCTGTAAGTGACTGATAGGTAACTCTTGTCTCTCAACCAAGAACTCACCTACACACACTCATTTCCAGAGTCTTGCCACACCTACATTGAGATAAACTGTGTGAGAACGCTATTCATGAATTAACACCCCTAACAAATCTGTGGAACCATCTACAGACATATAAAATGCAACAATGAGTTTATCTCGGTGATAGATTTACAAACATCTTGTCTCCTCAGCATTCTGCTACTGTTGTAGGCATTAGCATAGATAATATAAGCATATAGGGTGTGAAAAAGTCATTAGACACCATAATTGTTCTCTGAATTGCTGTAGACACAGTGGACAGAGTGGCTGTCTATGGCATCTACTGGGAACTAGAGATGTGCGGATCTTTTGAATTTCACATTCGCTGCCTTTGCCTAATTTTCCCCAAAAATTATAGTTCAACACTAAAAAGCTAGTAATTGCTTGTAAGATACACATGGGGGAGAGGAGGGAAAGAATGAGAATCTCATTGATCATAAGAGCTTGTGTGGCGCGCTGGACTAGCCAGGTCGTCACAGATAACACTCAAACACCCCCACCCCCATTAGACAGTGACACCAGCCATACAAAAACCCTTGTTGCCTCCCTCCAGTGTCTGATGGCCACACCAGGTGGGGCTGAGCCAAGCGGTTTGCCCCACCCACCGAGGAGTTCACAGGCCTGGAGGCGGGAAAAGTGATAGATAGAGTTTGGAGTTTGAAGTGAGAGAAGTGAGCACTTGAGTGTCTGGGTTTGTGGCCCAGGCACTGACAGCAAGGTTGGCAGACGGTGGTGGCCGTCTGCAGGAGTGGTGAAGCAACGCGGAACCGTAGGACCGGGGTCGGGCGTTGGCCCGCCGGTACTGACCGGAGAGCGAAGTGAAGCCAGCACACAGGCAGGGTCATCGGACCCCGACCAGGAGCCGCCGACAATAGTCAAATCCGAATGTGACCGGAACCCCAGGGGTTTCCTAACAACCAAAGACCCGATAGAAGGCAACCACACCGTGAGGGTATACAGCTACCGCCTAAGGCTAGAGACCCAAGGGCCAGCGCCTGCGGGCAAACGGGCTCCTCCGGCATCCATACACCAGGGAGCGGACTACCGTTGGGGATCCATAGTAGTCAACTGAGTACATCAAGGTGCCGGGAAAGACAGCCGCCATCACCTGTCCAATAACAGAGAGTAAAGGAGAGAGGTGTTCAATTGCCGCGCCAATAGATCACTTCAGCAGATGTTCAGATCAATGTTACTTTATTGTTATTCAGGTCGACGCGTTTCTGGAGCTACTGCCCCCTTCATCAGGACCACCAGGAATAGAAATAACATCCAATCTGTCCAGGTCGGACAGCACATACAATATATAATCAACATGACGTCATAGGAACATCCCTCAAAAGAAAAAAATGAGCGGGAAAGGATGCCACGTTGTCAATCGTGACGTCCTATATAACCTTCCCACAAAACAAAAAAAAACTTCACAAATAATACATCAAAGGAGCACTACAATGTAGCTCCTCAAAAAGGAAAACACAAATGACAAAATATATATATATATATATATATATATATATATATATATATATATATACATCAATATTACCCGTGTAAAACATCAGTATATAAAACCATTGCTTTAATATGCAAAATGTGAGACAGTGAATCTCATCTTAATAACTTGTGCGTAACATATAAGTGATCTCCCAGGGTCAGAGAGGGGAGAAGAACCCTCAATCTTCTGGGTTTAATTGATATAGTATAGACTGGGAAACCGGCATGGACAGCTGCCGCCACCAGAGCCTGTACGCCTTCCACCTGAAGTGTGAGGCACAAGTGAAGTGAAAGAAAGGGGCAACATTACCAGAGCATAAAAAAAAAACAACCCTGGAGAACCGCTTCTGATCAATGAACTCAGACAGCAGTTCATCCAAGGGCAAGACCGTGGGAAAAAAGCAGTACGCGCATGCGTAAGAACCCAGTCAAGGTTCACTGGAGGGCACCAGCGTGGGAAAAAAAAACCACTGCGCATGCCTATCAATCTGAGGCCAGACACCCCAGTGTGACAAGTGTCTTCCCGTGCGATCCTAACCAGCAAAAGATACGTGATAGTGATATAGACCCGGCACCAGTCGGGGATACTAGCATGGTATTAAGAATCCATAAAATAAATGGTCACACATCGGAACGCACCCTATCTGACAAAACTATGTGATAATGATGCCGACCCAGCACTGGTAAAAGCTAACACCATGATCATGAATATATATTCACGGAATCAATGGCCACAACCGGGATGAAACCCTACGTATATAAACGTGTGTAGTGAAGTGAACAGTGGAGATGCACAGGGCTATGAAACAAACCAGAAACAGGGAGAAGAGAAGAAAATAAGGGGCCCCCTGCGACACCACTAAAGATCACCCGTAAAAACAACCCACAATCCGGGGAAGAATGAGAGTTACAAAGGACAAACAGTTATATATAAAACTGTGACAGTCCCTATTAAACCAACAAAGGGAGCAGAACACAAAAAAATATATATATATATAAAAATATATATATATATATATATATATATATTGAAAACGAGAGATGGTCCCACAAGGCACCAGAACTAAATATATAATATAAATCAATAACTCCTGGGGCACACGCTCTGACGCAAGCACGTCAAACCCGACAAGGATAAATTCATGTTATTAAAAATATATAAACACAGGGCTGTAAAAAATATATATATAATAAATATACCGCACAAAAATTACACAAATACATATTATTATTAAATCAAGTATCTGTCGATAAAAACATAAAAACAATAAAACATATAAAAATATATTAAAAACTAAAATCAATGGAACAAATCAGTGACCTCATTGAGGCCATGGGGTTTTAAAGTGTTCAATTTATAGATCCATCCAGCATGGGAGGGTCGGTTTTGGATGTAGCCCTGGGAGCGTGGAATTTACAATACGAGGGCACCTGACGTGTCAAGCGGATTATGTTATTTACTTGATTGAATGTGACTGCAACAAGCGTTATATAGGGAGAACCATTCAAGCCCTTCACAATCGAATTAATTCTCATAGACACAATATTAAGGTGGGGTACATGCTCCATGGTCTGTCCCGACACACTACTATATGTCATGATAAAAAATCGCTTTGAAGGTCACTCCAATTGAACATGTACCTTCATTTGTCACAAATAGGATTGATACCTTAAGTAGGAAAGAAACGTATTGGAGCTATAAATTGAACACTTTAAAACCCCATGGCCTCAATGAGGTCACTGATTTGTTCCATTGATTTTAGTTTTTAATATATTTTTAATATATTTTTATATGTTTTATTGTTTTTATGTTTTTATCGACAGATACTTGATTTAATAATAATATGTATTTGTGTAATTTTTGTGCGGTATATTTATTATATATATATTTTTTACAGCCCTGTGTTTATATATTTTTAATAACATGAATTTATCCTTGTCGGGTTTGACATGCTTGCGTCAGAGCGTGTGCCCCAGGAGTTATTGATTTATGATTATATATTTAGTTCTGGTGCCTTGTGGGACCATCTCTCGTTTTCAATATATATATATATATATATATATATATATATATATATATATATATATATATATATATTTTTATATATATATATATTTTTTTGTGTTCTGCTCCCTTTGTTGGTTTAATAGGGAGTGTCACAGTTTTATATATAACTGTTTGTCCTTTGTAACTCTCATTCTTCCCCGGATTGTGGGTTGTTTTTACGGGTGATCTTTAGTGGTGTCGCAGGGGGCCCCTTATTTTCTTCTCTTCTCCCTGTTTCTGGTTTGTTTCATAGCCCTGTGCATCTCCACTGTTCACTTCACTACACACGTTTATATACGTAGGGTTTCATCCCGGTTGTGGCCATTGATTCCGTGAATATATATTCATGATCATGGTGTTAGCTTTTACCAGTGCTGGGTCGGCATCATTATCACATAGTTTTGTCACATAGGGTGCGTTCCGATGTGTGACCATTTATTTTATGGATTCTTAATACCATGCTAGTATCCCCGACTGGTGCCGGGTCTATATCACTATCACGTATCTTTTGCTGGTTAGGATCGCACGGGTAGACACTTGTCACACTGGGGTGTCTGGCCTCAGATTGTTAGGCATGCGCAGTGGGTTTTTTTCCCACGCTGGTGCCCTCCAGTGAACCTTGACTGGGTTCTTACGCATGCGCGTACTGCTTTTTTCCCACGGTCTTGCCCTTGGATGAACTGCTGTCTGAGTTCATTGATCAGAAGCGGTTCTCCAGGGTTGGTTTTTTTTTTTATGCTCTGGTAATGTTGCCCCTTTCTTTCACTTCACTTGTGCCTCACACTTCAGGTGGAAGGTGTACAGGCTCTGGTGGCGGCAGCTGTCCATGCCGGTTTCCCAGTCTATACTATATCAATTAAACCCAGAAGATTGAGGGTTCTTCTCCCCTCTCTGACCCTGGGAGATCACTTATATGTTACGCACAAGTTATTAAGATGAGATTCACTGTCTCACATTTTGCATATTAAAGCAATGGTTTTATATACTGATGTTTTACACGGGTAATATTGATGTATATATATATATTTTTTTGTCATTTGTGTTTTCCTTTTTGAGGAGCTACATTGTAGTGCTCCTTTGATGTATTATTTGTGAAGGTTTTTTTTTTGTTTTGTGGGAAGGTTATATAGGACGTCACGATTGACAACGTGGCATCCTTTCCCGTTCATTTTTTTCTTTTGAGGGATGTTCCTATGACGTCATGTTGATTATATATTGTATGTGCTGTCCGACCTGGACAGATTGGATGTTATTTCTATTCCTGGTGGTCCTGATGAAGGGGGCAGTAGCTCCAGAAACGCGTCGACCTGAATAACAATAAAGTAACATTGATCTGAACATCTGCTGAAGTGATCTATTGGCGCGGCAATTGAACACCTCTCTCCTTTACTCTCTGTTATCTACCGGTATTGGTGGCTGCAGCCTTGGATCGATGATACATGCGTTTATAGTAGTTGTGGCTCTCACAACTACAATTGGTGAGTAATTTGACTCCCCCCTCCCTGCCCCTTACATATTGGGGTAAGACCCTATGCGCTTGTTTTTCCACAGCTTTTTTTCTCTGCCATCACCTGTCCGGGGAGAGACACTCCAGCAGGCTGCGGGACCCGTCCATCCAGCCGTTTGGTTTACCAGAGACTCTGTCATTGACTGCCTGAGTGAGTACACCAGTGCCATCCGGCACCACGTCGCGCTGCCCCTGCAACCCTGCACCCCAGCCATCCAGCCTCCCCGTATCATCACCGGGCCCCGGAACCACCGACCCCTACCCACGGAGGGGGAAAACAACATCCTAGCTGCTCCCTACCATCGCTCCTGGGATCCCCGTCACCAGCAGCGGTGGTGCCCATCTTCACCACGACCCGTGGGTGGCATCACGGACTAAATCCCCCAGACCAACCACCCCTTTCACTCACGGGCGAGGAGCACCACTCTAGTCCCCGGATCCGGCCCACCGCTCGAGCCACCGAGCAGCAGCAGCCGCACCAGCGCCGGACCCGAGCGTTAGCGAGCGTGCAGCAGCGGCGGCGTCCTCCCCGCCCACGACACTTGCACTTTACATACGAGAGAGAACCCCACTGACCAAAAAAGCTTACAATATAGAGGTGAACAAGAGGAAGATTGAACCCCAATAACCATAGGAGCTTACAATATAGAGGCAAGAGACAAAGAGAGGACCCTGCTAAACATAAGAGCTTACAATATGGAGGCCAGAGAGAGAGAGGAAGAGAAAAACCCACTGACCAGAAGAGTTTAAAATATAGAGGCGAGAGACAGACGAAGAGAGCACTCCGCTGAACATAAGAGCTGACAATATAGAGGTGAGAGACAGAGGAAGAGAGGACCCAGCTGAACATAAGAGCTTACACTATAGAGGTGAGAGAGAGAGGAAGAGAGAACCCCACTGAACATAAGAGCTGACAATATAGAGGTGAGAGAGAGAGGAAGAGAAGACCCCCCTGAACATAGGAGCTTACAATATACAGGCGAGAGAGAGGAAGAGAGGACCCCACTGAACATAAGAGCTTACACTATAGAGGTGAGAGAGAGAGGAAGAGAGAACCCCACTGAACATAAGAGCTGACAATATAGAGGTGAGAGAGAGAGGAAGAGAAGACCCCCCTGAACATAGGAGCTTACAATATACAGGCGAGAGAGAGGAAGAGAGGACCCCACTGAACATAAGAGCTTACACTATAGAGGTGAGAGAGAGAGGAAGAGAGAACCCCACTGAACATAAGAGCTGACAATATAGAGGTGAGAGAGAGAGGAAGAGAGAGGAAGAGAGGACCCCACTGACCATAGGAGCTTACAATAAAGAGGTGAGAGAGAGAGGAAGAGAAGACCCCCCTGAACATAGGAGCTTACAATATACAGGCGAGAGAGAGGAAGAGAGGACCCCACTGAACATAAGAGCTTACAATATAGATGCGAGAGACAGAGGAAGAGAGGACCCCGCTGAACATAAGAGATTACAATATAAAGGCGAGAGAGAGCAAGAGAGAGGAAGAGAGGACCCCACTGACCATAGGAGCTTACAATAAAGAGGTGAGAGACAGAGGAAGAGAGGACCACGCTGACCATAAGAGCTGACAATATAGAGGTGAGAGAGAGAGGAAGAGAGGACCCTGCTGAACATAAGAGCTTTCAATGCAGAGGCGAGAGAGAGGAACAGAGAACCCTACTGACTATAAGCTTACACTATCAGGTCGTCACAGGGTATTGCACAATCTGCCCTCCGTGCAGTATCCACCTCCCTCTTGGTTATGGGTCCCTAACCAAATGGTTCCATACTACCGGGACCACCAGAGAAGTAAACTTAGTGCCAGGAGGCAGGTCATGGATCACCAGGCAGCACCCTTGGGGACGGGACCCGAACTAGCTACCATCAGTGGCAGCGGTGTCCAGAGATTTGGTTTACTCGGTTGTCGGTGTCTGCTTAATGGACCGAGTGAGTACAAGAGTGATCCCTGTATCCTATGGCCTTATCTCCACACTGAGTCCCGGGGCATCCCCCTACCCATGGAGGGTTCTAACACCTTGCTGCCCCGTTCCATCATCCCCGGGTACTCCCAACTGCAGCAGTGATACTCCTAATTACCACACACCACGGGAGGCGTCACAAACTCTATAATTCCTTGTAAAAATTTATTCATTTGAGCGGCCGCACAACCCCCGGGTCCGGAGACCCTCGAGCCACTGAGAATCCGGATCCGAGCAGCTCGGCTGCTGCCACGGGGGTGGCACATAGGAGCTTACAATATAGAGGCGAGAGAGAGGAAGA
Source organism: Anomaloglossus baeobatrachus (assembly GCF_048569485.1). Lineage (NCBI taxonomy): Eukaryota > Metazoa > Chordata > Amphibia > Anura > Aromobatidae > Anomaloglossus > Anomaloglossus baeobatrachus. Next base: position 70,645,072 of record NC_134357.1, read on the forward strand.
GAGGACCCCACTGACCATAGGAGTTTACAATAAAGAGGCAAGAGACAGAGGAAGAGAGGATCATGCTGACTATAAGAGCTGACAATATAAAGGTGAGAGAAAGAGGAAAAGAGGACCCTGCTGAACATAAGAGCTTACAATGTAGAGGCGAGAGAGGAAGAGAGAAGCCTACTGACCATAAGCTTACAATATAGAGGCAAAAGAGAGAAAGAGAGGAAGAGAGGACCCCACTGACCATAAGAGCTTGCACCCTACAGAGAGGGAAATTAACCCAGTGACTCTGGAGATGGAAAATTACTTTGACTACTGAAAGACATATCCAGAAATGGGGCCCCTGTACAAAAACAGAATATGGGCCCTTTGCAGCTCATCATAAAGCAAAATTGCACCTGCTTTGGAAGTAAGCATAAGCCCCCTTACTTCTTGGGAGCCTGTGTGGCTGCACAAGTTGCACCAATTATATGTCCACCCCTTACTCTGTTGTACACACTGTGTTCCACTGTGAGCCACTGATCTGTTATGACACAGCTACTGACCACCAATGTACCCGGTATGATAATCAGCCAGATGTCACAGCTGCAGAACATTATCGGGAAGCCCATATGGCAACACATGGCCTGCACACAAGCACACAAGCCTGCTCTCTGTTGCTTCAACAGTATGGGAAATAATGCCAACCAGGCTACTTTTCTCCCCAACTGTGAATAAAGTCTCAAAATGTTCAAATTTCCAAGAAAATGTACTAAAATTTTAGAAAATTTAAATCTACTAATTTCTACTGGAAACCAAACTAAAAAGTTCAACTCTGATGCCTGATCTACATGTCCTTGTCACATAAGGGCCAGTAATGTCCACTTAACATGAAAATCAGTTTCACTTATCAATTATTCCTTAAGTATTAAGTTTACCACTATCCAAAAAAAATAATTATAAAAGGTGGAAAAACAATGATCTGCCAAATAGTTTTCAAGTTTAGGTCAGAACAGGTAATTACATTGCAACAAGCATCTAATCTAATTTATAGACACCGATGAAGTGCAAACAAGTAGCAAATTGTGGTCACAAACGTTGGTGGCACTTTGAGCGTCAATCGACAAATTAACAAGTTGATCAGCACTCAATTACAGGCCCATTCAATTGGGTTGATGTAAACTCCATGATGGTGATTAATGGTCATTCTGTCCCCATACAGTTAATATATTGTCAGCAGAACATTCCCTATTTGCATGAAGAGATGTGTAGGAAACAATTTTTTTTTAGGCCACACAAAAGATGTGATCATCCAAACGACAAACATTTACTTTTTCATTGGCTGATTGCAGTCATGTTTACAGAGATCTATGATAAGGAACGAGCATTCTTACGAATGGACCCAATGTAAAAATGCCTAAAAAGCTATGAAATGTGTGTTGTGTTGTGTCTGCTGTATGAGTGACACATAAGTAATAGAAATTGTGCCGAAAGGAAGAGTGGTGAAAAAACTGTGAAAAAGTGGTACCATAGGTGCCTAAAATCTGAGTTTGCATAATCGTACGTGTACATGTCCTTTTTAGGTGGATTCCGAGTGGTATCCTCCTGATAAAACCCTAAAAAAGCCGAAAAGAATGAACAAATGTGCAGCAATGTGAAAACAACTTGCTGTGCATATGTTTCGTATTTCGTATCTTCATTTATCACTTCCGACTTTGAAAGCTGTAAAATGGCTAAAAGGAGTGACTTGTCCATTCTTTTGGTGACTTTTGCTTGGAAGACACCATAAAAGACATCAGAAAAGATGCTTCAGAGACACATCCCCTGCTTTCAGAAACAAAAAAACGGTACCATGTGTACATAGGTTAATGTACATAGCCTATATACAAGTCATTATACAGGATAGAGTGTTTCCTAACTTTTCTTTCCAGTAAAATCCATGTTATCTTTGGTTAAGAATGTTTTACTGTCAGTCCGTAAAAGTGAGTAATACTCTGATAACATTGTTCTGAGCTGCGACCTGGGAGTCAGGGAAGTGTCCGGACGTCTTCCCCATGCTGTTTCCATCTATTTCACTGATATTCAGGTCCACCTCAAAACCTCCCGGAGAGTCTGTCGGAAAAATGCTAGAGTTTAAAATTGATTATGCTTGTTACTCGAGACAAGCATTTGTGGCGCACCCGAAAGGCCAAGTCACCACAGAGGTACTGCCCCCCAGCTAGGGGTTTGGTATCCCATTCCTTGGTAAAAAGTAGGTCACATGTCGTTGTTCACACACACACACACACTCTTAGTATAGCTACACTACTTCAGGCCATAGTTAGGGCAAGATTGCGCCTTAGGCAGAGCACAGTCTCAGAGACAGTCTGGAGGTGTGGTTAGTTAGTGGGTGGACACTTAGAACAGAATGGGAGAAAAAAGTGGGAACGTAGAGAATGAAGACGACGGATGCAAGGAGGAGAGAGGTCCTGAGGACTGGAGCCAGAGGAGGTCGTCCCAGGACAAGGAGGAAGCAAGGAAGGAAGAAGGGGTCCCAGAGTCACGGAAAGTGAGAAATTGACCCGGGGGCTCACATCCACATCTGACGCACCAGTGTGGAGGGACTAGCATGCAAAGGCAACAAGCCGCTAGACTAGTAGAGAACAACCAGGCTCAGCTAGCAAATCGGAGGATGAAGTATCTTTATGTGTCGAAGCCACAGCCACACACGAATCCACCGAAAAGGTGACCACAGAGGGCTAAGAAACAGGGGCAGAGGAGCCTCCCAAGCAATACCCGCGGACACCGGCTTGGGGCACTGTGTGTGAGGGCGCAGGGCAGTAGGGCAAAGCCAGCGTCAGAAGACAACCAGGAAAGGGATACAGAAATGATGAACACCGGTTCTGTGCCTCCAAATTGCCAGGGGATTGGCTGGATCCTGTCACCGTAGGACCCAGCATGCTAAGGGTGGTGTTTGACCGGCCGTGAAAACCTGGAATTGCCATTTGTGAGTAAAAGAACCAATGACTGCATCCCTCTGTGTCCTAGAATCATTGTCTGCACCGACAGCCCTGCGCCATTCAAAGCATTCCATCTGCTAAAATCCACTTAAGGTCACCCAGGGGGCCAGCTCCACCTGTAGAGAGCTGTACCATCTTAGCTGCATCACAATTTTCTCCAGCAGGCCCATCCCGCAGCGTCGTCTATGTGTTGCTGAATACCAGAGGAGGCGTCATGACTTGCGCCTTGAAGACCGAAACCGCGAGTCAAAATTCCCGTTTCCCGCCATTTCTGCCATCTTCCGCTATCTTTTGGCGCCAAAACGCCATCTTCCCAGAAGCCCCGCCCTTCGTTCTGAAAGTGAGCCCAGAACCGGAAGTTCCCAGAGGGCCACAGCATCAGGAGGAGTGCTGAGTGAAAACCGAGGGGGCGTGCGAGAATGTCTGTGCCAGACGATAGAAGTGTGGCGGCGCTGCCTCCACCCAACCAGGGTAACGCCGGTTCGGTGGATGCCGCTCCGGCCACAGGAGCGGCGGCACCTGGACCCGCAGTGGTCACACCAATAATGCCGATAACCTTGCCCTACATGCCTGGCGCCGCCTGGTTCCCACAATATGATGGCCGACCAGATGCGCTGCAGGGATTCAAGAGGAAGATATGTAACGTCCTTGATATGTACGCCTTGACCGGATGGCAGTGGGCATCTGTGGTGCTGGGGCAGCTGACCAGGGCTGCCGAAATGGAAGTGGAGACATGGACTGAGAAGGATCGGGTCTCGGTACCTGCCATCTTTAAGAGACTGGGAGCTGCATTTGAGACCCGCACTGAGGCTGAGCTGAGGATGAAGTTCTATAGCTGCAAACAACGGCCCCAAAACAGCATTAGGGATTACGCCTTAAAGTTACAAGCGGCGCTGAGACTGACTAACGATATTGGAGAGCCGGAGGGGAACAAGATGCTGGTGGAGCAGTTTCTGCAAGGCCTAGGGTCAGTGGAGGACCGCAAGCAGCTCCGACTGTGGACCCTGGAACATTCTGCTTTGGACTTTGCTACCTTAAAGGCGCGAGCAATAAAAGCCCTGCAGCCCCCCTGAGGTTTATGACTCTCCACTCCTGTCTTGGCAAGCTGGTATGTCCCCATTGCATGTGAAGCCCCCTACCTTAGCACTGCCAGAATCGACTTCTCCAACCTCATCCAGGACCTTAACCTGGTCACGGACCCACAATAGGTTTGCAGGGGTTCAGGTTATTTGGGTGGTGGGTTAATGGGATCCGGGACATTGGGACTGGACTGTCGCAGGAAGAGGCTGCAACGGAGCAGGTTGAGCCCAGGCTACTAACCAAACCGGTAGCGTTCCAACGTTGGAATGATGAACTCATAAAAGTTTTAGTAACGTTTAAGTGCCAGCCTCCCTAATGAGGGATGTATTGTGTAAAACAAAAATGTTTTCTTTTCCCATTTTTATAGTTCGAAAAATAAATAAATAAATAAATAAACCTCTGATGTCCTGTAGCTCGGGGACGAGCTACGTTTAACCAAGGGGGAATGTGATGCCCTGGCCTATCAGGTTGTCACAGGGTATTGCCCTCCTGTAAAATATAATAATAATAATAATAATCTTTATTTCTATAGCGCCAACATATTTCGCAGCACTTTACAATTCAGGAGGATCATATACAAACAAGTAACAGTTATAGAAAATACAATATTTAAAGGGGAAAAAGACAACCCTGCTCGTGAGAGCTTACAATCTACAATGAGATGGGGGGGCAAGGTACAAGTGCTTATTTACAATGACAATCCAGCCATCTCAAGAAAATGGGGGATAGATAATGGCTTCCTGGACCAGTTGGCCAGAGCCTTGAGATGCATTTGGGTGCCATAGAGTTTAACGTGGGGTTATTTTCTGAGAAGTTGTGGAGGGATTGGGTAAAATTAGTTTGGCTAGGGAGTGTGATAGGCCACCCTATAAAGATGCATTTTTAGGGTGTGTCTGAAGCTGAGTAAGTTGTGATTCATCCTAACTTCTTGGGGTAGAGCGTTTCAGAGGTTTGGTGCAGCTCAGAAGAAGTCTTGGATTCGGGAGTGGGAGGTTTGAATTAGTGTGGATTTTTGTCGAAAGTCATTTGCAGAGCGTAGAGAACGGGTGGGGTGATAGACAGAGAGGAGGGTGGAGATGTAGGGGGGTGCCGCATTGTGGAGAGCTTTGTGGGTGAGAACAAGCAGTTTGAATTGGATCCTGTGATATATGGGCAGCCAGTGCAATGACTGGCACAGAGCAGAGGCATCCGAGTAGCGGTTAGCCAGATAGGTGACCCTGGCTGCTGCATTAAGGATGGACTGTAGAGGAGAGAGTCTAGTTAGGGGGAGACCAATTAATAGAGATTTACAGTAGTCAAGGTGAGAGTGGATCAGGGCCACGGTGAGGGTTTTTGTCGTTTCCATTGTGAGAAAGGGGCGGATTCTAGAGATGTAGAGATGTTCTTGAGGTGCAAGCGGCAGGAGCAGGCAAGAGATTGTATGTGGGAGGTGAAGGAGAGATCAGTGTCAAGTATAACACCCAGATAGCGGGCCTGCTGCCTAGGACTTATTGTTGTGCCACACACAGAGAGGGAGATGTCAGTTTTAGGAAGGTTGGGAGATGGAGGGAAAAGAAGAAGTTCCATTTTGGAAAGGTTAAGTTACAGATAGAGAGCAGACATGATGTTGCAAACTGCAGTCAGGCAGTCACTTGTGTTCTGTAGTACAGCGGTGGGGAGCTCAGGGGATGAGGTGTATAGCTGTGTGTCATCAGCATAAAGATGGTACTGAAAGCCAAATCTGCTGATGGTCATTCCAATTGGGGCAGTGTAGAGGGAGAAAAGAAGAGGGCCAAGGACTGAACCTTGAGGGACCCCCAACAGTGAGAGGAAGAGGAGAAGATGTAGAGCCAGCAAATGATACACTGAATGAGCTGCCAGAAAGATAGGAAGAGAACCAGGAAAGAACAGTGTCCTTTAGGCCGATAGAATTGAGCATAGAGAGAAGGAGATTGTGGTCAACAGTGTCGAAGGCGGCAGAAAGGTCAAGAAGAATAAGCAGAGAGTAGTCACCGTTACGTTTTGCTGTCAATAGGTCATTGGTCACTTTGACAAGGGCAGTTTCTGTTGAGTGTAAAGGGCGGAAGCCAGACTGTAAAGGATCTAGAAGAGAGTGAGTGGAAAGGTAGCGGGTGAGACGAGAGTAGACCAGGCGCTCCAAGAGTTTGGAGATGAAGGGGAGATTGGAGACTGGTCTGTAGTTGCTTGTGCAGGATGGATCAAGAGAAGGTTTTTTTAATAATGGAGTAATGATAGAGTGTTTGAGGGAGCAGGGGAAGATACCAGAAGAGAGAGAGAGAGATAGTTAGGTGAGTAGTGACAACCAGAGAGAGGGACTGGAGTAGGTGTGAGGGAAAGGGATCAGTAGGGCAAGTGGTAGGACGAGAAGAAGAGAGGAGCCTGGAGACTTTCTCCTCTGTGACTGGGTCAAATGTGGAAAGTGAGCTGGATGGGATATGGGGAGGGATGGGATTCACAAAGCTTGGTGGCTGGGAGCTGATCTCTCGGCGGATGTTTTCTATTTCTCTGTGAAATATAAGGCCAGGTAATCAGCATGAAGGTCTGTGATAGGGGTCTGTGCTTTGGGGCTGAGGAGGGAGTGAAAGGTGTCAAAGAGCTTTTTTGGATTGTTGGATAGTGAGGAGATAAGGGTGGTGAAGTAGGTCTGTTTGGCGAGGTGAAGGGAAGAGTTGTAGGTCCTTAACATCAACTTGTAGTGGATGAAGTTTTCTGGTGTGCGAGTTTTCCTCCATAGGCGTTCAGCACTCCTAGAGCATCACTAGAGAAATCAAGTTTGTGATGTGAGCCAAGGCTGTTTTACTCAGTGTTTGGAGGTTCTGAAGGTGAGGGGTGTTACTGGGTCCAGGGTGCTTCTGAGGGTTTCATTATAGTGGTTTACAGCCAGATCAGGACAGGAAAGTGAGAAGATAGGGGACATTGATGAGTGTAGAGAGTCTGTAATTGTCTGAGAGTCAATGGCCTTTAGGTTTGTGAATGTGTGATAGGTGGGAGTGTGCTGGGGCGGACGAGGGTTTGTGAGCTTGAAGGTGAGAATGTTGTGGTCAGAGCGGGGAAGAGGTGAGTTGTCAAAGTGAGAGATTGAGCAGAAGCGGAAAAAGACTAGGTCAAGGGTGTTACCATCTTCATGTGTTTCAGTGGATGAGAGCTGTGAGAGGCCAAGGGAGGTGGTTAGAGATAGAAGCTGGAATGCAAATGGGGAGGAGGGGCTGTTCATGGGGATGTTGAAGTCTCCTAGGATGAGGGTTGGTAATTCAGAGGACATGAAGTGTGGCAACCAGGCTGAGAAATGGTCAAGGAACTGGGTGGGTGAGCCTGGTGGACGGTACATGACAGTAACTCTGAGGGAAAGGGGATGGAAGAGCCTGATGGTGTGGACCTCAAAAGATGGGAATGAGAGTGATGGAGCTGGTGGGATGACCTGGAAAGTGCATTGTGGGGACAGGAGTAAACCGACTTCACCCCCATGTCTGTTTTCAGGTCTTTGTGAATGGGAAAAGTGTAAACCACCATGAGAAATGGCAGCAGGGGAAGCAGTGTCAGAATCCTGAATCCAGGTTTCAGTGAGGGCTAGTAGATTAAGAGAGTCATTGAGAAAGAGGTTGTGGATGTAGGGAAGCTTGTTACATACAGACCGTGGATTCCAGAGAGCACAATTAAAAGAGGGAAGTGAGGGTGTAATGTCAATGAGGTTAGCATGGTTTCTATGGGAGGTGGGGGAGGGGGTAAAGTTAGCGTGGGGTGGACTGGGATTAGGAGAGATATCGCCTGAGAGAAGTAGAAGTAACAGGAGAAAGGTCAGATGGTTTTTGGACTTGTTGCATGGCTTTTTCTGCAAGACCCTGGAGTATGATGGATTGAGATTATTCGGATAGGTGAAAAGAGCTTGAGAGCTGTACAAAGGAGAGGGGAGGAGAGAGGGGGTGATGTGGATGAGTGGTGATGGAGGGGGGACAGGGCGGTGAAAGTGGACAGTAAAAGCACATAGGATGGTGAGGATAGAAATAATGGTCATGGTTGACACAGAAGGTGTTAAAGAGTAGTTTACCTAACTCCTGCCCTGACTAACTGCCATTGAAATAACTGCCCAGCACTTAGCAACAATGGCATTTTGCATAAGATGGCATGCATGCAGGCACCGCACACGCATGCACCCCTTCAGGAGCACACAAATATATAGGGCAGACTAGAGGAATAGGTAAGGGGGATTGTGGGTGCTCAGCTTGTTAAGGGAAATTAACAAATGCTGATCACACCAGGGAATGATTAAGGAATCAAAGGAAATAGGACACTTGACACTTATCCACCTCCTCCTTGGTTACGGGTCCCCAACCTATGGTGTTGCCAATACCAGCCAATCAAAATCCTAGGAACACTCTGCACCACACCCACCAGACACACCAGTGGCCGGCCTGAGTGGAATACGGTCGCCCACTTGGGGGGTTGGTAAGGGGAGGTCAGGAGTGTCAGGAGTAGGTCAGTGAAGTGTAGGAAGTGAAGGAGAGAGGAGGTCAGGATCCGGGCTCCTTGGAAGTAACTAGGTGGCAGACGGTGGTCTGGGCCTAGTAGGAGCTAGACCCCCGGTCACAGGGGATCGTGAAAAGGGGCACGGAACTATCGAGGAGGACAGCCGGCGGCCTTGTACCATCACCGGGCTGGGACCAGGGCGCGATGGGATATGTGGACCCTAGGTCAGGGAGTAGCTTCAGGCAACCTGACAATTTACACGACAAGGACGGATCCCTCCAGATCCGCTCTCCACCCACTTCAGAATCATGCTACTAGCGCAACGAGGGGGATAGGACTTTCCACAAAAACGGTCCAGAAAATCCCATTGTGAACCCTGAGAGCAAGCTCCCACAGTTAGCCACACTGGGGAGCCGACTAGTTTTATACTATAGGGGACAACTAGCAAGAGAACTCAGTGCTAAGGGAAAGGTCCCAGATCATCAGGCAACACCAGTGAGAATGGGACCCAAACTAGCTCCCCTCGCCGGCAGCGGTGTCCAGAACTTTGGTTTACCAAGTTGTCGGTGTCAGCTTTATGGACTGAGTGATTACGTAATTGACCCTTCCACCCCCAACGGCACTTCTCAACTCCAACACCAAGTCCCGGGGCATTCCCCCTACCCGTGGAGGGTCATAACACCTGGCTGCCCCCATCATCACCCCGGGTACTCCCCAACAGCAGCGGTGGTACTCCACCTTACCACACACCATGGGTGGCGTCACAAACTCTAAATTTATAATCCCCTGAAAATACTCCCTTCATGTGAGTGGCCGCACGACCCCCGAGTCTGGAGACTCCTTGAGCCACCGCGGATCCAGATCTGGCAGCCCGGCTGCTGACGAGGGGGCGGCACATATATATATTCCACTGTCTAATTTAAAACTACACCGCCAGGGTCACGGAGTCTGGCCCTGCTGCCGTGACCTCCTCCCGAACGAGAACTGGCTCAGTTCCGAGTAGACCCATGGCCCTGGTGGGCGTGTCACATTCAATCATTAAAAATTGCTTGACTCAAGTACTGAACACCCGAGCATTTTAGTGCTCGCCCATCACTAGTGATGAGTGATGACAAATACAGAAATAAAATGATTCCTTTACACATTCAATTAGTTAAATTTCGGATAAAAAATGTCCTAAGTTAGCTCCTATTTGACTGCAATACATTTTTTAGTTGGATCGTAACGGATATTCAACTTTTATTTGATTTCGTAACAGATCCATTTTTTCAGCACTACGTATACCCAGAACATAAGAGATGCTCAGAGACACATTTAATAAAATGGATCCATCACAATTGGAACCAAAATGGATTTTAAACATAAATCAAACTTTTCATCTCTTTTTGTTCCATTTGGAACGGTTCCAGTTTTTTAAATATGGGATCTGTTACAAGCAGAGGACAAGTGGACATGTGAACAGAACTTAAACGGCATCAACCACCAGGATTTTCATATATAACCTAAAGCCAGTGCTATACTGGCATTATCAGGCTGAGTCTATGCATACCTTTAGTTGTCAGATAGGATATATAGGTTTTGAAACACAAGCAAATAAAGTTTGTAAAATGAGCAGATTTTTGATTGGCAGCATCTTCAGCAGCTAATAGCTGGAGTGGGTTTTGATAGGGATTTCCACCCCTGTCTGCCTGTTATTCTTCCCCCTATCTCTTATTTATGCTAATTCCATTATAGAAGCGTTTTACTAATGGTTCTGGCTAAATCAAAATGGCTAGGATGACCTTGCTGACATCATACCCATGTGACCAGAAGCGGGGCGTCCTCAGCCAACAAAAAAATAATGTTGATTCCTGGTATTGGCTATGTTGGCTGAGGCCCCGCCTCTTCTGGTCACATAGGTATGACATCAGCAAGGTCCTTCTAGCCACTTTGATTTAGCCACAACCATTAGTAAAATGCTTCTATAATAAAATTAGCATAAATAACAGATAGGGGGAGGAACAACAGGCAGTGGGTGGGAATCACTATCAAAACCCACTCCAGCTATCAGCTGAACTACAGCTGCTGCCAATCAAACAGTTGTACATTTCACAACTTTACTTGCTTGTGTTTTAAAACCTGTATATCCGAGCTGACAACTAAAGGTATGTATAGAATCTGCATGGTAGTGCCAGTATAGTCTATAACTATTACATCACACCACATTCAGCAAAACATATATATGACTTTATTTTCTTATTCTACTTATTTATACAGCACCATTAATTTTACAGCGTACTTTAGATACATCATCATCTCGGTCCCCATTGGGGATCACAAACTAAATTTCTTATCAATAAGTCTTTCGAGTATGGGGTGAAACCGGAGAACCTGGAGGAAACCCACTATAGAGTTCTTCTAAAATATTTTTCTCTCCACAAAATGCTTTAAGAAACAGAGACGCTCAACCTATTCAAAACATGTTCAGTAAATTGCGTTAAGTAAGTATTCCCACACTGTTCGTAGACAAGTGGGATGGTTAAGTTAAAGAACCAAGCACCAAGACAGCTGCATACACACTGATAAGTTTTTAAGAGCCTCCTCAGTGATGAGCCAGCAAAGTTCTCCATGAAGAAGTCAAAACCAGAACTACAACTACTTGGAATGTCTTCATTTAAATCTCAAGTGTGAGAAGAGATACATTAAAATTATTTTTCTTAAACCTTCTACATTTCTTTGTCATTTAATTACATTTTGACCACGAACATATATGAAAGTTGTCACTTGCAGTGATATAATATCTTCTAAAAGCTTCATATATATTTCTATTAGATGGACAATAGACAGCGAATCTCTTGAAATTAAAATTTGCTAGTTTAGCGTTACACTCGAAACGCGTCTGGTGTGAGCCTTACATCTCCTATGGATCTGCTATATTATGCATGAATCATACGATATTTTCTTGGATGATTTTAAAGAAATCTAATATATAAAGCTGAGTGTGTGTGTATATGTGTGTGTGTGTGTGTGTGTGTGTATGTCCGCTAAAGGAATCCACACCATCGCATTTACAATCACGAAATTTTGCACAGACACCCCATGTGACTCAGGGAATGTCATAGACTATGTTTTGACGGGAAAATGTAACCCTGCGCTTTACAGTTGCTCTCCAAAAAACCTGCCTCCATTAAACTGAATGGAGGTGGGAGCTACAGGCTATTAATAGAAACTGTCAGTGGTTGCTATAGGAACAAAATAAACTGTTAGCATAAGAAGCATATGTGTGAGGTAATAAGATGTCAGTGGGGAGACGGATAGAGAGAGACAGAAAGAGAGGGAGAAAGGGAAAAAGAAGACAGACAGACAGGGAAAGAGACAGAGAGAGAGACAGACAGTCAAAGAGACAGACAGAGGCAGACAGACACAGACAGACAGGGAAAGAGACAGGCAGACAGGAAAAGAAACAGAGAGACAGACAGACAAGGAAAGAGACAGAGACAAGGAAAGAGACAAGGAAAGAGACAAAGAAAGAGACAGGAAAAGAGAAATAAACAGGACCAGAGACAAGAAAAAAGAAAGGGAAAGAGACAGACAAGGAAAGAGACAAAGAAAGAGACAGAGACAGGGAAAGAGACACAGACAGACAAAGAAAGAGACAGAGACAGAAAGGGAAAAAGACAGATGGGGAAAGACACAGACAGACAAGGAAAGAGACAGAGACAAGGAAAGATACAGGGAAAGAGACAGGGAAAGTGACAAAAACAGGGAAAGAGACAGAAACAGAAGGGAAAAGAGACAGACGGGGAAAGAGACAAATGGGGAAAGAGACAGACGGGGAATGAGAATCATGGAGAACGAGGCAGACGTGGAGTGAATCAGACGAGGAAAGAGACAGACAGGGAAAGAGACAGACTGGGAAAGAAACAGACTGGGAAAGAGACTGACATACAGACAGACACAGAGATAAAGAGAGAAAGACAGACACAGAGATAGAGAGAGACAGAGAGACTGATACAGACACAGACAGATAGACACAGACAGAGAGATAGACAAAGACAGACGGATATGGATAGAGAGAGACACACATGGATAGAGACAGACACAAAGACAGACAGAGACAGACAAAGTAACAGACAGACAGACATACAGAGACAGACAGACATACAGAGACAGACAGAGAGACAGACAGAGAGACAGACAGAGACAGACAGAGAGACAGACAGACAGAAAGAGACAGAAACAGACACACAGTGACAGACATACAGAGACACAGACAAACAGAGAGAGACAGATGGATAGAGACAGAAAAAAAGCCAGAGACAGATGGACAGAGACAGAAAGAGACAGACAGAAACAGACACACAGAGACAGACACACACAGACAGACACCGAGACAGATAGAGACAGACAGATAGACAGAGACAGACGGATAGACAGACAGAAGCAGACAGACAGAGACAGACAGACAGAGACAGACGGACAGAGATAGACAGACACAAAAAGACGAAGATGGGAGACAAGACAGACAGAGAGACAGTTACTATCGTGAGCAACGCCCAGGTACTACAGGTAGTTGCCAATAAAGGTGAATTATATTATAAAGGAAAAAAATCTGGAAGCTGGATCATTTCTTCTTGTTTCACTTGTACCTGAGGCTGAAACAGCAGCGGGATCCTTTCCTTTCTATTACCGAGGGAACTGAGTGGTCACCGGGGTGAGCTGGATTCTTCATCTTCAAACTCCTTGAAGGTGCTGCGCCATGTGCCAACCACCGCTGCGTCGGCAATGCACCAGCAGGGCAGGTGACCTGGTGCCTCACAACACCATGCTGCAAGGCAGAGTTCCCATGGCTCCAAGCCCCACCGCCCCACTGACACAAAACCACCACAACAATGGCCACCACACAGTACCAGCACTCTGTGGAAGGAGCTGTATACTCACCTTCCACAAGCTCTCAGTGTGTGAACTGAGAGCAGAAAAGGCAGAACCCCTCTTTACAGTCTCCTGCTAATTAAATTAAATTCCTGTGTCAAATGGGAGTAGTGCTAGTCCAAGTAAGTAAAAAAATGGGCCATGCTGAGCTGTTTGCTGTCATTTTAATAAAATCACAGTTTTTTTCTGCTGCAGATCTAGCAGTTATACAGAGCTCATGAATATGCTGGACTACCTGCAGCACGCCAAGTAGTCCTCTAATGATAATCTCCTGCTGATTAATCAGTGATTTTATCAAAACTACACTAAGCAGCTCAGTAAGTGACATCACTGGGATCAGGATCTCTTCCCCTACATTATGCTGCTCTCAGATTAGGTGGCGAAATCCTGGTGACAGATTCCCTTTAATTCAAACATAACCTTAGTAATGTCAGTGTGACCTCCAACATATATACCTATAGGTAATCTGCCTATTCTTCACACAATAATCTTTGCTGTTGTGCTGTCACACACTATCTGTACAGTTTCTTCAGTGTTTATGGCTTTCTTAACTTATCTTTATTGATAAGCTGTGAAACGTGATGCCGTCTCAATATCCGGATTCACCACAAAATGGCTGCCTGTCTCTGCTTTCATACTGTATATTGTAGTCCCTGCTAATAGGCTGTGCTATACCATATGATGTTATAGCTGCAAGGCATTATGGGGAAACCTGGTTGGCTGCACCTGAGCTTCTCTGGAAGATGCAATCTACTGCAATGTGTAAAATCCCCATTTTACAACAGATAAAGGGTATTTGACTCGCCCACCCCAGGGCTATGGGACACCCGGTGCCAGGCCGGACTAGTCCGGGGGTCGTCAGTGGTGGCGGGGCCCGACCCTGCTCTCTGAACTTAGCAATGGCCCTCTTGCTGCTGGGACCGGTGGTACGTCCCTTCCCTCTGTGGTAGGCTGTACAGGCCCTCTCTGGTGCTTCTCTGCTGGAGTCCACACCGGGCCCTGATGATGCAGCTGTACCTTCGGGCTGTTAATGGGCCAGGTGCTTGCAGCTCTCCTGCCCCTTCGGATTCGGCTACCAGGGAGTATTTTAGGCCCTGGTGGCCACAGACTCCGATGTCCGAGTCTCTTCTGTGCCTCTCTGCTCCCCCTGCTTCACTGGGCCAAGCTGCTCCAGCTCTAGGCCCCAGTTCCACAGGACAGCACTACTCTGCGTCTGCTTCCTATCACTTCTCTCTACAGACTGCACACTAACTCCTCCCTCAGGCCAGACTTAAGGAATGCTCCCTGGAACTCCAGGTTCAGAGCTCCCCCTGCTGGTCTGAGGCTGAACTGCGTTGGATGTTAAACTTACTGGCCAATAGACCTCCCAATTACCTCCAGGCTCAGCATTAACCCTTTGGAGGGGCAATGTTGTTGTGGCGACCAGGTCCTGGGGCGCCACACTCCCCCTTAGTTAAACTCAGTACTCCCGGACTGAAGAAAACAAAACAAGACATACATGTTACAACCTTAAACAACTATAGGAGTCCAGTGTGGCTCCCTGCCGGGTGTCCATTACACTGCTCTATGGGGGACCCGCCGAGATAAATCCCCAACGTAGGCTCTGGGCGTGCGTCAGAGCATTGCTGACCCCATTCTATGCACGCCGGACGGGTTTTTCTTCAGGGGTGTTGAGCACACTGGTGCTAACTATGAACAGTTAAAGTGTTGGCCACTCATAGTCCAGTGACCCAATTGTCCATTTACTTAGTCATAAAAAAAAAACATTTTATACACAACATTACAGACATTTCACATAACTATTTACATTCTAATAAGTACTCTTTCTTTTTACTCTCTATACCTTGGAGGGGGCTGTCACCGAGTGCTGCGTTGGGACCTGCGTAGCTCTGGTGTTTGTCCCTGACTACTTGGTGTGTCTTCTACCTCAGCACTACAGGTAGGCCTAACCCTGATAGGTATGCGTGATGATTGCCTACGTGGTCTGAGAGTCGCCAAGGGTATGACAGGTTCACCACTGACAGGGGGTTGATTCTCCTATTCCACTGCTGGCGTGTCCTCTTGTGTTGGGGCGGACAGTTCCTTAGGTGGACCTGGAACCTCTTCTGTCTCTGACTCGACCAACTGCGGGAACGTCAAGACTGGTACCACTATGGCATTATTTATTCGGGTCCAAGTTTTGGGGAATTTGCCAAGGATTGTTTGTATCATCTCTTCCTCTTTTTCTTGAATTTCTTCCACTTCTTTTTGGATCTTGCACCGCTCAGGGCACGCTTTCAGGCGGTCTCTAGAAACTGCACAAAAAACCTGAGCTGAAACAATGTTCAGTAAACATGCAACATTAAGCATGTGAATTGCAGCCTTAAGACTAGAAAAAAAACAAAGAGAAAATTGCATGAAAAATAATACCTGGTATTGATAGTGTTTTTAACTTCAGTAGGTTAGGGACTGTCTCAGATGAGTACACCTTGACGAGGTGAGACAGCTTTTTACCTTTTTGCAAAAATGTATACACTAAGTACCCTGTTATTAAGCACTTGCAATTTATTTATTTATAGTCAGGGTATTTTTCATACAATTTTCTCTTTGGTTTTTTTCTAGTCTTAAGGCTGCAATTCACATGCTTAATGTTGCATGTTTACTGAACATTGTTTCAGCTCAGGTTTTTTGTGTTTTTTGTATATCTTGCTTTTTTGCAAGTTGGGGGCACAGCCCTCCTAATACTGAGACTGAACAACTAATTGCGTCTCACTTCACTGTGTATTTAATCTGGGACACAGCTGACCACTTGCCACCATTCATATTGGAGTTTGACATGACACAAGTCAGGTATTGATAATGTTTTTAACTTCAGTAGGTTAGGGACTGTCTCAGATGGGTACACCTTGACGAGGTGAGACAGCTTTTTACCTTTTTGCAAAAATGTATACACTAAGTACCCTGTTATTAAGCATTTGCAATTTATTTATTTATAGTCAGGGTATTTTTCATGCAATTTTCTCTTTGGTCTCTAGAAACTGTTTGATAGGTCCTGCCTTCATCTTTGCTTATGAGGCATACCTTACTATTGTCAAAGTTGGAGGGAATAATGGTGTAGGGTTCATTCTCCCACTGATCATCTAATTTATGCGCCCTCCGCTTTTTCTTGAGGACCTGTTCTCCAGGTGCTAAGGGAGTTGCTGGGGCTGTTTGATTGTAGTTCTGCTCTTGTCTCGTTTTTGCTTGGGACAGGCTCTTTTCTACGCATTCCTGGACTTTGCGGTACTGCTGTTGTCGCTCTGTATCCCAATCTTCTATCTCTTGAACCGCTTCAGGTGACACAGTTCCCATCTCAAAGTCTACAGGTAACTTGCCAGGTCTTGCTCGCATCAAGTAAGCAGGGCTGCAGTTGGTCGAGTTTACTGGGATATGGTTATACAGGTCTACCAGATCTGGTAACTTCTCTGGCCATTGGTTTCTTTCTTCCAGAGGTAGAGTCTTGAGCAGATCAATAACCACATGGTTCATCTTCTCGCACAATCGATTGGTTTGGGGGTGGTACGGTATTGTTCTGATTTTCTTACAACCGTACATATTACAGAACTCTCGGAACACTTCTGCCTCGAATGCAGGACCTTGATCAGTCAGTACCCTTTCCGGATAACCGTGAGGTCGACAAAAGTATGCTTGAAATGCTCTAGCTGCTGTTCTGGCTGTCTGGTCTTTCATCGGCACTACTACCAGGAAACGAGAGTAATGGTCCACAATGGTGAGGGCGTACACATAGCCTGACCGGCTTGGTGTTAACTTCACGTGGTCCAAGGCCACCAACTCCAGGGGCTGCTTCGTGACAATTGGCTGTAGGGGAGACCTCTGGCTGGCACCATCTTTCCGCCTCAGGTTACACGGACCACAGTCTCGGCACCACTTCTCGACTGTCTTTCTCATGTGCACCCAGTAGAACCGATCACGGAGTAGGGTCTCCAACTTCTTCCACCCGAAGTGTCCTGCTTTATCATGGTAAGCTGCTAGGACCATTGGAGCATCCCTCTGTGGGACCACTATCTGCCAGACGAGTTCATTTGTTCGCCAGTTGACATATCTCTTGCATAGCTTGCATACCTTGGTAGGTGAACAGTCGTCCCCTCTCCTTCCACAGCTGCTGGGCTTCTTCTGGAGCATCTGGGCCAAGATGGGTCTCAGCTTGTGCTAGCTTTTCTTTGACCAATCGCACGGCCGGGTCACCGTTCTGTGTCTCTTCCCAATTATGGTGGAGTAATGGGTTGACCGAGACCTCGTTCTGGCTCGAGCGCTTCTCTCCTACAGCATGCTCACACTGGGAAACACCTTGGTGATGGAAAGCCGGTAACTCTATCTCTTCAAGTTCATCCAGGTCTTCTCCAGACTCGGGTAAGTGAGGCATTCTGGACAGCGCATCAGCATTGTTATTCTTCTTGCCAGCCCGGTACTTGATGGTAAAGTCAAAGTTAGACAGCCGGGCCATCCATCGCTGCTCCAACGCACCTAGCTTGGCTGTTGCCAGATGTGTCAACGGATTGTTGTCCGTGAAGATGGTGAACTTGGCCGACGCCAGATAGTGCTTGAAGCGTTCAGTCACTGCCCAAACAATAGCGAGGAACTCCAGCTTGAAGGAACTGTAGTTTTCTGGATTCCATTCTGTGGGACGAAGCTTCCTGCTGGCGTAAGCTATCACCTTCTCTCTGCCTCCCTGCACCTGGGACAGAACTGCTCCCAGGCCCACGTTGCTGGCGTCTGTGTACAGTACAAACGGCTGGCTGTAGTCAGGGTAGGCCAGAATTTCGTCTCCCGTGAGAGCCCCTTTCAGCCGGACAAAAGACGTTTCTATTTGGCTGTTCCATTCAAATGGAGGGCTTTGCTTCTTAGCCTTCTTTGGCTGGCCCACCAGGAGATCTTGAAGAGGCGCTGCTATCTTGGTGAAACCATCAATGAACCTTCGGTAGTAGCCCACCAGCCCAAGGAACTGCCGCACCTCCTTTACCGTGGTGGGTCTCGGCCAGTCCTTGATTACGGTGACTTTCTCTGGATCAGGTGCCACACCTTCTGCGCTGACCACATGACCCAAGTACTGTACCTTTGGCTTCAAGAGGTGACATTTGGACGGCTTTATCTTCAGGCCATACTCCGACAGGGACTCGAACACTTCTGCTAAGTGCCTCAGGTGGTCTTCATAAGTCTTGGAGTAGACTATGACGTCATCCAGGTACAACAGCACGGTTTCAAAGTTGTGATGGCCCAAGCAGCACTCCATCAACCTTTGGAATGTCCCTGAGGCGTTGCAGAGCCCGAATGGCATACAGTTGAACTCGCAGAGGCCCATTGGTGTCGTGAATGCAGTCTTCTCCTTGTCCGCCTCTGCCATGGGAACCTGCCAATACCCACTGGTGAGATCCAAGGTGGAGAAATAGTTAGCTGACTTTAAGGCTGTTAGTGACTCCTCTATTCTGGGTAGTGGATAAGCATCTTTATGTGTAATGCGGTTAATTTGTCTGTAATCTACGCAAATTCTCATTGTACCATCTTTTTTCTTTACGAGCACTAGTGGAGCTGCCCAGGGGCTACAACTATCTCTGATAACCCCAGCCTCCTTCATTTCCCGTAACATTTCTTTGGCACGCTGATACTGTGCTGGGGGTACAGGGCGGTATCTCTCTTTAATGGGATGATGATCACCCGTGGGGATTTGATGTTTAACCCCTTTTACCTGCCCAAAATCTAGGGGGTGTTGGCTGAAGACCCGCTCGTACTCCTGTACCACCCGGTAAACCCCATGCTTTTGGTGTGAGGGGGTGGAGTCAGTGCCCACATGTAATTTTTGGCACCAGTCCTCCAGCTGTCCCTTGGAGCCATTGTCTTCCGCCTGGTCGGACGGGATCAAGGGTTCCACTGCTTTGATGGTATTGTTACTGACAGTGTACAGTTTTGCTACAGTGGCGTACCGGGGCAATTTGGCTTCCTCCTCCCCACAATTCAGGACACGGACGGGCACTCTTCCCTTGCGGACGTCTGCTACCCCTCTTTCTATCAGGACTCCAGGCCTGCTGTCTGAATATACCGGTTCTACCAAGACCTGGTAATCTTGACCCTTGAGACCTATTGCTGCCCGACACCATATCAACATTTCACTTCTTGGGGGTATTGCAATGGGGAGGGGGTCACTTACCCTCACACTGCCAATTTCTCCTCCGGCCAGCTCTACCTGCTGCCTCCTCATCAGGGCTCTGATCTCCCTCTGTAGGGCACGCTGCTGCACGGAGCTGGCAACTTCAGATGCCTGCTGCAACAAAATTATCACTTCGGCAATACAATTTTCCATCACATTTGTACCAATGGTTAGCAGTGGGTTAGATTCCTTGCGTTCAATATCTACAATTATCATCCCCTGACATGGCAATTCTACCCGCCCCACTTTAATGGTTACTTCTTTGTACCCAATTTGAGGTAAGGGCTGACCATTACTGGCCACAATTATTAAATCATCATCTGGGCCATGGTCAATGTCTGAATCAGCCCAATATCTTTTGTACAGTTTATAAGGGATGGTTGTTACCTGGGACCCCGTATCCAGGAGGGCATTCAAAGGGATCCCATCCAGCACAATAGGAAGGACCGGTCGTCCTCCCACATACTTGCTGCGGCTGGGGGTTGAGCCGGGCTTCCTTACACCTGGGGGTTGGCTCCTGGCCCCAGGCTCGGCCCATTTAAAGGACAGTGTCTTGCAATGTGGCCCGCCTGGCTGCAGCGGCGGCAGATCGGTTGTCCCGTTGAATCATACCGGTCTGTGTCTTTTCCTCGGGTCGGCGGAATCCTCCTCTGTCACATCCATGGGACGTCATCTGGGCTGGAGGCCAACTCGATTCTTGCAGGCAATGGGGTCACTTGTAGAGACTGCACGGTCTTGGCAAGGGCAGCTACAGTCTTGGTCAGCTCCTGGACCTGCTGTCTGAGCTCTGCAGCGGGATCCTTATCCAGGGACTGTGCCTTAGCCCCTGCAGCGGCTCGTGTTGCAGGCACCACCCCATGGTACGTGATAGCAAGAGGCCGGAGGGGTACTGGGTCATTCTGTGTAGATTCTCTCAGTACCCGGATGGCCTGGTCCTTAAACTTTGCAAAGTCCAGAGCAGGGTTCTGCAGGACCATGATACGCAGCTGGGTCCTGTGGGCATCTGACAGGAGCCCCTCTATGAACTGCTCAGTTAGGAGTTTGTCTTATTCACGTACACTCTCTGGGTCCACCTGTTTAATTGCTTTCAGAGCCTCCTGCAAGTTTAAGGCATAGTCCCTTATGCTGTCTGTGGCCCGTTGTTTGCACCCAAAGAATCTCATCTTTATCTCTGCTGCGGTGCGGGTGTCAAAAGTACTCTTTAACTTGGCCAGTATCTGGGTTGCTGTCCCTTTATCTGTATCAGGCCAGGACTTCACTTCACGCTGGGCCGCGCTGGCTAGCTGCCCCATTAATATTCCCACCTTCTGGCTCTCAGTCAGCGGATACACTCTAAACAAGCTGTGCAGCCTTTCTCTGAAGTCGCTCAGGGTATGTGACTCCCCGGAGTACTGCGGCAGCCATTCTGCTCCTGGGATGTATGGCATTGTGATCGGCATTACCGGCGCTACAGCGGGGGCTGGGGCGACGGCGACTGGGATTACATCGGCCGGTGCTGCTGCGTCTTGAGCTACCACAGCCACCTGCTCTCCCTCCATGTCGGACATCTTCCTCCCCCTTAGTGAACCTTACCAGGCTCCGTTCACTTTTCAAATTCCCTTCTGGGTCACGCGGGGTTAACGGCGCTCTGCTCTGATGGCGCGCTCCCTTCGCGCTCTTTATCAGGCACGCCCCCCTTCTTCCTGCGCTCAGCGAGGCTAATGGCGGCGGCAGTTTGCAAACAGTAACACAGTCTTTTAAGCACAGTTTCTGCAGGCGCACAGTACCCGGTGGGACCGGGCACGAAATCCTGTTTGTGACGCCAAATTTGACTCGCCCACCCCAGGGCTATGGGACACCCGGTGCCAGGCCCGACTAGTCCAGGGGTCGTCAGTGGTGGCGGGGCCCGACTCCGTGGCCCTGGTGGGTGTCAGTTAAAATGTGGCTGGTGACTTGGGGTGAATAAAGTTTGTGTTTCGTGACGCCACCTGTGGTTTGCGGCTAATAAGCCGCCGCTGCTGTGTGAAGCCTCCAGGGTGATGATATGGCAGCAATGGTGGTACTGCTCCCCACAGGTGGAGCGGTGCCCCGGGGACACTGTTGGTGCTCGTGAGAGTCTATGGTGTTGTGTGGATAGCACGGTGCAGGGCCGACAGGCAATGAAAGAAACAGGCACAAACAACAGTCTCTTTACCTTCTCCTCTTTTACTTCACAAACGGTTAGTCCTGGGAGACTGTTACAGGTGGTAGAGGGCTCCGGCCGGCCTGGAAGTAACTGAGATGTCGTTTTGGCCAGATGAGTATGAGGCCTACTCCTGTTCTTTTCTTTACTGTGATAGGACCCTGCTCTCTGAACTTAGCAATGGCCCTCTTGCTGCTGGGACCGGTGGTACGTCCCTTTCCCTCTGTGGTAGGCTGCACAGGCCCTCTCTGGTGCTTCTCTGCTGGAGTCCACACCGGGCCCTGATGATGCAGCTGTACCTTCGGGCTGTTTATGGGCCAGGTGCTTGCAGCTCTCCTGCCCTTCGGATTCGGCTACCAGGGAGTATTTTAGGCCCTGGTGGCCACAGACTCCGATGTCCGAGTCTCTTCTGTGCCTCTCTGCTCCCCCTGCTTCACTGGGCCAAGCTGCTCCAGCTCTAGGCCCCAGTTCCACAGGACAGCACTACTCTGCGTCTGCTTCCTATCACTTCTCTCTACAGACTGCACACTAACTCCTCCCTCAGGCCAGACTTAAGGAATGCTCCCTGGAACTCCAGGTTCAGAGCTCCCCCTGCTGGTCTGAGGGAGAACTGCGTTGGATGTTAAACTTACCGGCCAATAGACCTCCCAATTACCTCCAGACTCAGCATTAACCCTTTGGAGGGGCAATGCTGTTGTGGCGACCAGGTCCTGGGGCACCACATATTCCCTTGTCCAAAATCCTATGCCAATATCTAGTTGGTGTCATAATAATAGTAGCAAATACCTCCAATTAAAAATGTAATATAGTTCTCCTGATTAGTGATGCTGCTTACCTCATGAGCAGGGCATTACAGTAGCTTAGGTATCCATTGTTACGACCATTAGCAAATACCTATCTGTGACGATATGAGTGGTCGTAGCCATGGAAACCTAAGGTTCTTCAATGCCCTGCACATGAGGTAAGAGCCATAGCTAATCAGTAGAACTATACTACATTCCTAATTGCAGAAAGATCCTAATATACTTATTACACCTACTACATATTGGGATAGGAGATTGGAATACCTGTTTAGGCAAAATTAATTGCTAACTATTTGAATTTGTCAATTTCAGTGAATTCCTAAAAATTGAGACAAATTTAATTCACATCAAATCACTTTGCTCTTTTCTAATGGTCAACTAAACCGAAGCATATCAGAGACAAAGTAGCGAGCTTCTATTTATTTCAGGTCTAAGATATACAAGTGCTTCCAGAATATCACCTTTAGGGGTACTTTGCACCCTACGACAGCGCAGGTGCGATGTCGGTTGGGTCAACTCGAAAGTGACGCACATCCAGCGTCGCTGTCGACATCGGAGTATGTGAATCGTTTTTACTACGATTAATGAGCGCAAAAGCGTCAAAATCGTATCATCGGTGTAGCGTCGGTCATTTCCATAATTTTGGAAGGACCGATGTTACTGTGGCGCCCTGGACAAGCAAGGACATCACAGGTACTACAACAACACACCCCACACCCCAGTTAGGCACATCAGTCACAAGTAGTGGAAATTCCTTTCCTGATCCAGCAACACGTCCGAGATAGATGTGAATTAAAAATTCATTTTATTGAAAAATTGTTAAAACACCAATCATCAGAATGACATCCAAAAAATTTTTTCTTTAAAAAGAAAGCTTTCTTTTTAAAGAAAAAATTTTTTGGATGTCATTCTGATGATTGGTGTTTTAACAATTTTTCAATAAAATGAATTTTTAATTCACATCTATCTCGGACGTGTTGCTGGATCAGGAAAGGAATTTCCACTACTTGCTGCTTTATATTCCTGAACACGGAATTCATATCCCTGCACCGTTCTGGGTCCTGGAGCCAGGTGAAATAATACTACGGGTGAGCTGAAAAAAACTTTCCTTTCAGGCACATCAGTCACACATGCAAATCCTTGTTGCCTCCCTCCAGGGGCTGATGTCCACACCAGGTGGGGTGGAGCCAGGCGGTTGGCCCCACCCACAGAGGAGTTCACAGTCCTGGAGGCGGGAAAGGACAGTAGTTGAGGAAGAGAACAGTTAGAGAGTTGAGGGAAGTGGTAGCGGAGCAGACTGACCGTGTCCGGGTACGTGGCCTGGGCACCTAAGAGCAAGGTTGGCAGACGGTGGTGACCGTCAGTAGGCGAGGCCGATTGACGCACAACCGTAAGGACCGGGGACAGGCGGTGGCCCGCCGCTACCGGACCGGGGAGCGAAGAGAAGTCAGCACCATTCGGCAGAGCCTACGGACCCCGACCAGGCTTGGAGTCGCCGTTAAACCGGTCAAATCCGTCAGCGACGGGAACCTCCGGGGTTTCCCAGCAGCAAAGACCCGACTGAAGGCAACCGCTCAACCGTGAAGGGAAATACAGCTACCGCCACAGCTTGAGTTCCCAGGGCCAGAGCCTGCGGGCAAAAAGGGGCTCCTCTGGCAAATACACCGCTTGGGAGCGGGTTACCGGTGAAAAGCCATCGGAGCCGAAGACACATTACAGGTGCAGGGAGAGACAGTCACCGCCAACCTACCGGGAGTGACCATCGCAGCCGGCTGCGGAACCCGTCCATCCAGCCGTTTGTTTTATCAGAAAATAATAAGGAATAACGTTTGGAACACCATTCTAAGTCTGAACTGGGTGCAAAAACCTAAGAAAACATCACTATGGGGAGATAAGGTATGCACACCAGTGACTATGTAAGGGGAATACATGAAATAGCAGAAACTGCTGTGTGAATACTGACTTGAAAAATCCAATAGCTATGTGTAAGAGTGAAAATGTGAAAAATGGAATCTGCATTACTGCCATGAACATATGAATCAAGAGAAATTTAGCTACTGAATTGATCAATGCAATAGAGCCCCAACACTACGCCAAAGTATTTCTCTACGTTGGGGTCCCTAGCTTGTGTGTGTCCTCTCATGCAGTTAAAAAACTTACCGTGTATGGGAAGCTGAGACCCAGGCTATTTATGCGTATGATATGGATTGGCAATAGGTGTGGTTGGGGAGGGTTCACAAACGAAAAACTACTAACAATAAGGAATAACGTTTGGAACACCATTCTAAGTCTGAACTGGGTGCAAAAACCTAAAAAAACATCACTATGGGGAGATAAGGTATGCACACCAGTGACTATGTAAGGGGAATACATGAAATAGCAGAAACTGCTGTGTGAATACTGACTTGAAAAATCCAATAGCTATATGTAAGAGTGAAAATGTGAAAAATGGAACCTGCATTACTGCCATGAACATATGAATCAAGAGAAATTTAGCTACTGAATTGATCAATGCAATAGAGCCCCAACACTACGCCAAAGTATTTCTCTACGTTGGGGTCCCTAGCTTGTGTGTGTCCTCTCATGCATGGGTTACCGGTGGGAAGCCATCGGAGCCGAAGACACATTACAAGTGCAGGGAGAGACAGTCACCGCCAACCTACCGGGAGTGACCATCGCAGCCGGCTGCGGGACCCGTCCATCCAGCCGTTTGTTTTATCAGAGACTCCGTCTGCGTCATTGGCTGAGTGAGTACTACCATGCCGCCGGGCACTGCGCTGCCCTCCCGCGACCCTGCACCTCACCAAACCCCACCATCCATCTTACAGTCACCATCACCGGGCCCCGGGACCACCAAATCCCCCTACCCACGGAGGGGAGAGAAAAACATCTCAGCTGCTCCCTGTCATCGCTCCCGGGATCCCCGTCCAGAGCAGCGGTGGTGTCCCAACCTCACCACAACCGTGGGTGGCGTCATGGACAAAATCCCCAAACCAAACCATCCCCTTTAACTCACGGGCAAGGAGCGCCGCTCGAGTCCCCGGATCCGGCCCACTGCTCGAGCCACCGAGCAGCAGCAGCGCCGGACCCAAACGTTAGCGAGCGCAGCGCCCCGCCGCCTGCGACATTACGATGTTGTTCCTCGTTCCTGCGGCAGCACACATCGCTGTGTGTGAAGCCGCAGGAGCGAGGAACATCGCCTTACTTGTGTCCCGGCTGCAATGAGGAAGGAAGGAGGTGGGCGGGATATTTACGTCCCGCTCATCTCCGCCCCCCTGTTTCTATTGGCCACCTGCCGTGTGACGTCGCTATGACGCCGCATGACCCGCCACCTTAGGAAGGAGGCAGTTTGCCGGCCAGAGCGACGTCGCAGGGCAGGTAAGTGCGTGTGAAGCTGCCGTAGCGATAATGTTCGCTACGGCAGCTATCACAAGATATCGCAGCTGCGACGGGGGCGGGGACTATCGCACTCGGCATCGCTACAATCGGCTAGCGATGTCGCAGCGTGCAAAGTACCCCTTAGACTTTTATATTTGCTCAACAAATTTATTATTGAGAAGCATGTAAGCTGAAGTGTGTAATTACATGGAAGCTAGTGTATAAAATTGTCCGTCTCTTTATCTGGCAAACAAGTAGCACAGTTCACCATACACAGACTTATTATATTTATTACCAAAAGAATATGAAATTATTGTCAGGTATAAAGGTTATTAAAATGCACGATCTGGCTGCTTGATTTAATACATGTAATATAATCATGTAGGCGGCTGTTATAGCAGTATACAAAGATGGTGTCACTAAGTGTATAGTACATATACATACTGTTTATTGTCCCTGTACTGTGACATCACTGTGTTTTTTTATTATCCCTGTACTGTGACATCATTATGTTCAAAATCTTTATGCTGTGATATCACAGTGTTTTTTATCCCTGATTGTGACATCACTGTGTTTCTAATACCCATATTGTAACATGAATTTATTTATTAACTATCTTCTATGACATTATTATGTTTTGCATCGCTGTACTATGACATCACTTTATTTAATATCATTGTACTGTGAAATTTCTGTTTTTTAACCATGTACTATGACATGATTGTTTAATTTTTCTGTACTGCACATCACTGTGTTTATTGTGTTTATTATTCCTGTACTTTAATATCACTTTACTTTGACATTACTGTGTTTATTATCTGTGTAATGTGACATCATGTTTCAGATTCCTGTACTGTGACATCATTGTATTTATTTTTCTTGTACTGTGACATCACTGTTTTACTATTCTTGTACTGTCACACTACTGTGTTTAATATCCGTATATTGTGACATTGCTGTGTTTATTATTATCTCTGTAGTGTGACATCACTACTGTTCTTATTGTCCTTGCACTGTGATATCACAGTGTTCATTACCCCTGTACTGTGACATCACTGTGTTTATTATCCCTGTACTGGGACATCACTGTGTATTATCCCTGTACTGTGACATCACTGTGTATTATGCCTGTACTGTGACATCAGTGTGTATTATCACTGTACTGTGACATCACTGTGTGTATTATCCCTGTACTGTGATATCACTGTGTGTATTATCCCTGTACTGTGGCATCACTGTGTGTATTATCCCTGTACTGTGACATCACTGTGTGTATTATCCCTGTACTGTGATATCACTGTGTGTATTATCCCTGTACTTTGACATCACTGTGTTTATTACCTCTGTACTGTGACATCACTGTGTGTATTATCCCTGTACTGTGACATCACTGTGTATTATGCCTGTACTGTGACATCACTGTGTGTATTATCCCTGTACTGTGACATCACTGTGTGTATTATCTCTGTACTGTGACATCACTGTGTGTATTATCCCTGTACTGTGACATCACTGTGTGTATTATCCCTGTACTGTGACATCACTGTGTTTATGAACTCTGTACTGTGACATAAATGTGTGTATTATCCCTGTACTGTGACATCACTGTGTGTATTATCCCTGTACTGTGACATCACTGTGTTTAATATCCCTTTACTGTGACATCACTATGTTTAATATCCGTTTACTGTGACATCACTATGTTTAATATCCCTTTACTGTGACATCACTGTGTTTATTATAACTGTACTATGACATCACTGCAGAATACCTTTGTGTGCACAATCCAGCTTCTTTGACATAACTGGAAGAGAAGAGCAGTGCATTTTTTTAAAGTAGTGTCAAGGTTTTTCTGAGGAAATCCAATTACTTCTCTACAACATTACAGGAGAACGGAACTATAAGGGGTGCTTCACACACAGCGAGCTCGCTGCCGAGATCGCTGCTGAGTCACGCTTTTTGTGACGCAGCAGTGACCTCATTAGCGATCTCGCTGTGTGTGACACTGAGCAGCGATCTGGCCCCTGCTGCGAGATCGCTGCTCGTTACACACAGCCCTGGTTCGTTTTCTTCAAAGCCGCTCTCCTGCTGTGACACACAGATCGCTGTGTGTGACAGCAAGAGAGCGACAAATGAAGCGAGCAGGGAGCAGGAGCCGGCGTCTGACAGCTGAGGTAAGCTGTATCCAAGATAAACATCGGGTAACCAAGGTGGTTACCCGATATTTACCTTAGTTACCAGCATCTGCAGCTCTCACGCTGCTGTGCTGTGCTGCCGGCTCCGGCTCTCTGCACATGTAGCTGCTGTACACATCGGGTTAATTAACCCGATGTGTACAGCAGCTAGGAGAGCAAGGAGCCAGCGCTCAGTGTGCGCGGCTCCCTGCTCCCTGCACACACAGCTGTGCGCTGGTAACTAATGTAAACATCGGGTAACCATACCCGATGTTTACCTTAGTTACCAGTCTCCGCAGCTTCCAGACGGCAGCTCCGTGCAAGCGCAGCGTCGCTTGCACGTCGCTGCTGGCTGGGGGCTGTTCACTGGTCGCTGGTGAGATCTGCCTGTTTGACAGCTCACCAGCGACCATGTAGCGATGCAGCAGCGATCCTGACCAGGTCAGATCGCTGGTCGGATCGCTGCTGCATCGCTAAGTGTGAAGGTACCCTAACTTGCTTAAAAGTTGGGGGTCGTAACAATGGGGGGCAAGCCTTTTTTATTTTCTTATCTGTTTCAGTTTCTTTTTCAGAGTAATGAATATCTATGATCAGCTGTAAGTTAACAAGGTGCTAATGTACGGTAAAGTTGATTGCCTTTGTTGGGCCACACTATTTAAGTCAAATGAAATGACAGCTGGAAGTATCTTTATCTGACTCGTAAATCAATAAGAGGCTTGAAAAAAAAACTTGTAGAGAAGGCAAATCCATAGTAGACTGTGCAATGCAAACAGGGGGCTTGAGAACAGATAGTGGTCTTTGCCCCCTGCTGAGGAACTGTTTTGACTGGGAAAGGTAGAAACATGGGAAGGGGGATATCAAAAACAAAATACAAACACCGCAAGTCTGTCACCAGAGTGACCCATGGCTGACATCAAATGGATTAAGACTAAAGCTGGGTTCACACTAAGCGACAGCGACAACGACGTCGCTGTTACGTCACCATTTTCGGTGACGTAACAGCGACCTTGTAAGTCGCTGTTATGATCGCTGCTTAGCTGTCAAACACAGCAGAAGCAGCGATCAAAACGTCGCTGTGCTACATGTGCAGAGAGCAGGGAGCCGCGCTTAGCGCTGGCTCCTTGCTCTCCTAGGTACAGTACACATCGGGTTAATTAACCCGATGTGTGCTGCAGCTACATGTCACAGTGCAGAGAGCAGGGAGCCGCGCACACTGCTTAGCGCTGGCTCCTTGCTCTCCTTGCTACAGTATACATCGGGTTAATTACCCGATGTGTACTGCAGCCACATGTGCACAGAGCAGGAGCGGAGGCTGGTAACGAAGGTAAATATCGGGTAACCAGGGAAAGGTCTTCCCTTGGTTACCCGATGTTTACGCTGGTTACAGCTTTCCGCAGCTGCCAGACGTCGGCTCCTGCTCCCTGCTCGCTTCATTTCGTCGCTCTCTCGCTGTCACACACAGCGATGTGTGTGTCACAGCGGGAGAGTGACGACCAAAAAATGAAGCTGGACATTCAGCAACGACCGGAGACCTCACAGCAGGGGCCAGGTCGTTGCTGGATGTCACACACAGCGACAGCGACGGGACGTCGCTGCAACGTCACAGAAAATGGTGACGTAGCAGCGACGTCGTTGTCGTTGTCGCTGTGTGTGACACCAGCTTATCTCTGTACAGCCAAAGACATTCTTTGGTAGGTCTAGAATTTTAGAAAAACTAATTGCTCTGTTGTATAGTACAGGTCATTTAGAGATTAGTTTGCATATCATTTATTAACATAATGACCGATAACCAACCAAAAACATTTGTTATCTTTCAAAATGCTGTTGGAGTTGTTAAGCCGATGAAAACCACGGATTGCCTCATCTGACAAAAGAGTCCAACATGGTAGAAGCAGTCTGAGAATTTTTCCTACCAGCAAACAATTGTTCCTTGGTCCATTTTTGACTAATATCTATGGGGGCGTTAAGTCCTAGCACACATAATGAGTAATACGGAGCGAGTGGAATGTGATAAAAAAATCGCATTCCACTCGGACCAATATTACTGTATGGGGCAGGTCCCATGAGCGATTATTTTCTCAGCCCTAATCCGATCGAGAAAACAGTCACAGCATGCTGTGGGTGCAATGCAAGCTTGTTTCACTCGCAACCATTCAAGTCTAGGGGGCAAGAGAAACATCGCATTGCCTTCGCGTTACACTGGTGTAATGCGAGTTCAGTGCGAGAATCGCAATAGCTGGCAATGGAGGAGATAGGGAGATAAATCCCTCCCTCTCCTCTGCAGCATCAGCCCTCCCCTCCACAGCGCCGGCCATCCCCTCTGCATCTGTGGTCTGATTGCCAAACAGTGTGTTGCCAGCCGGGTGCTTGGGTTCGGCATATTGTGGATCATATAGATAGATTGCTGGGTGGGGGTGGGGAAAACCCAGAGGTTATTGTGCACATTGGTACTAATGACAAAGTTAGAGGTAGGTGGAAGGCCCTTAAAAATGATTACAGGGAGCAAGTAGAGAAAATGAAGTCCAGGACCTCCAAGGTGGTGTTTTAAGAAATACTACCAGTGCCAAAAGCATTACTAGAAAGACAGCAGCAGCTTAGGGAGATAAATATGTGGTTAGAAATTGGTGCAGGAAGGAGGGGTTTGGGTTGATGGAGAAGTGGGTCAACGTCTCTGTCGGCTACAGATTTTATGGTAGGGAAATACTGCACCTCAATAGGGAGGGGGCAGCTGTGCTGGGGAAAAAATGGTCAAATGGATGGAAGAGCTTATAAACTAGCATCTGTGAGGAGGGTAGTTGTGCAAAAAAGAGAATAAATAGAGTAGACAGAGAGAGTGTGACAGCGTGGGTCAAAGCAAGTTTGGGGAGGCAGAGACATGCAAGGAAAGTAGGGAGACGAGGAGTAAGAAATGTGTTAATAGTATTAAATGTTTACTGGCAAATGGAAGAAGTCTTGTAAACAAAATAAATTAGTTGGAAACTCTTATGTCAACCACGGATTACATGGTGGTGGGATTTATGGAAACCTGGCTGGATGGGTACCATGACTGGATGACAAACGTAGAGGGTTACATCACATTCATATTGGACTGGAAAGATAAAAAAAAAGCTGAAGGGGTCTGTATATTTATCAAATCTAACTTAAGATACCGAACATAAATGGGGCAAGTTTAAGGATATACTACTAGAGCCCTGTAAACAACTTATAACCTCTAGTAAGAAAATGTCCAGAAATAAAAAGAAACCACTATGGATAAATAAGACAGTACAAAGTATAATAAAACAAAAACAAAGGATATTCAAAATCTTGAAGGCTGAAAAAAACAGAAATAGCATTTCAGGAATATAAAATTCTCAATAGGAAATGTAAAAAAGAAAATCAAGCTAGCAAAATTAGCTACAGAAACAAAAATTGCCAAAGACATTAAAATAAACCCCAACATTTTTTATAAATACATCAATGCCAAAAGCAAAAAAAGGATGATATTGACCCCATAAAAGATTATAACAGGACAATTATAGAATGCAAAGAAAAGATTGAGGTATTAAACAGGCACTTTTCATAGGTGTTCACCAAGGAACTGACTGTTCCAGGTATCATTTAACAAGGCAAAAATCAAAGCCCCCCACTATAACAAATTTAATCCAAGAAGAAGTACGCCTGCGTCTAAGTACAAAAAATAGAAGAACTCTCGACACTTCCTAAACTTAAGGTGTGAACTGGTGCAAACTGAACATAACATATATTATCCAAAATAACAGTTGCACTTAAGTAAAGGGGAGGGGGAACAGAAAAACTGAAAGATGTAAATAGTGAACATTGAAATGTGCGTTATGCATTACTGCCCTGAAAACATTTAAAAAAAATAGAAAAAAATGAGTTACTTTGCAAATAAAAATGGGCAAATTTACTAGAGCCCAGATACCATGCCAATGTGTAACTCTCAACTGGGTCCTAATGTAATTTATGCCTCTCTTCATGTCAAAACTGACTTCTTACATGGGCTGGAAAAGGACCTGCAAAAGAAAAATGAAAACCCCTAAAGTAACTGAGAGGAGTGCACAGACAAAGGACATGACTTCACTTGAGAGTTACACCTTGGGGTCATAACTAGACTCAAGAAATAAATAAATTTGGCCATTTTTATTTGCAAAGTAAATAATTTTTTTCTAATAGAAATTATGTTTTCTGGGCAGTAGTGCATATTCACATTTGAATGTTCACTATTTACATCCTTCAGTTTTTTGTTTGTCTTTTTTACTTTCCTTTACTTGAGTGCAACTGTTATTTTGCATAATAGAATGAGTAAATTAAACATTGACAAATTCCCCGGCCAGATGACATTCATCCACGGATATTGAGGGGATTGAGCTCAGTAATTAACAGACCGCTGTATGCTATCTTCTTAAGGCCCAGTCACACTAAACAACTTACCAGCGATCCCAACAATGATACAACCTGATAGGGATCGCTGGTAAGTTGCTAGGAAGTCGCTGGTGAGATGTCACACTAAGCGACGCTCCAGCGATCCCACCAGCAACCTGACCTGGCAGGGATCTCTGGAGCGTCACTACACGGGTTGCTGGTGAGCGGTCACACAGCCAGATCTCACCAGCAACCAGTGACCAGCCCCCAGCCAGCATCGCCGCGTGGAAGCATGCTGCGCTTGGTAACTAAGGTAAATATCGGGTAACCAACCTGATATTTACCTTGGTTACCAGCGCACATCGCTTAGCGCTGGCTCCCTGCACACCTAGCCACAGTACACATCGGGTTAATTACCCGATGTGTACTCTGCTACGTGTGCAGGCAGCAGGGAGCCGACTTCTGCGGCGCTGGTAACCACGGTAAACATCGGGTAACCAAGAAGCCCTTACCTTGGTTACCCGATGTTTACCTTCGTTACCAGCGTCCGCCGCTCTCAGCTGTCAGTGCAGGCTCCTGTTCTCTGCACTCCTAGCCACAGTACACATCGGGTTAATTACCCGACGTGTACTGTGGCTACATGTGCAGAGAGCAGGGAGCCAGCACTGACAGCTGAGAGCGGCGGACGCTGGTAACGAAGGTAAACATCGGGTAACCAAGGTAAGGGATTCTTGGTTACCCGATGTTTACCGTGGTTACCAGCGTCCGCAGACGCCGGCTGCTGCTACCTGCACATCTAGTTGTTGCTCTGTCGCTGTCACACACAGCGATGTGTGCTTCACAGCGGGAGAGCAACAACTAAAAAATGGCCCAGGACATTCAGCAACAACCAACGACCTCACAGCAGGGGCCAGGTTGTTGCTGGATGTCACACACAGCAACATCACTAGCAACATCGCTGTTACGTCACAAAAGTTGTTCCTTAGTAGCGATGTTGCTAGCGATGTTGCTTAGTGTGACGTGGCCTTTAGACTCTCTTGTAACAGGGTTTGTACCTCAGGATTGGAGAATTGCTGATGTGGTACCAATATTTAAGAAAGATAAACGTGTGGATCCAGGCAATTACCATCCGGTAAGTCTGACATCAGTGGTGTGCAAGGTTTTTCAGGGCATTTTAAGAAATGACATGCAACAATATATTAGAGAGAATAATATAATAACTGATAACCAGCATGAGTTAATGAAAGATAAGTTATGTCTAACATACCTGTTGGGGTTCTATGAGGGGGTAAGTGCAAACCTGGATACTGGTAATGCAGCTGATGTGATTTTTTTGGACTTTGCAAAGGCATTTGATACTATGCCACATAATAGCCTTATACTAAAGCTCTAGAAGCAAGGACTAGGGGAATCTATATGCAACTGGGTAAGGAATTGGCTAAAAGATAGGAAACAAAGAGTAGTCATAAATGGCACATTCTCTGATTGGGCTATAGTCAGCAGTGGGGGCCGCAGGGATCTGTGCTAGGACCAATTTTTTTTATCTCTTTATTAATGACCTTGTGGATGGGATTGATAGTAATGTGTCAGTCTTTGCTGATGACACCAAACTATGTAGGATATTTAAAACTGACCTTGATAGTACAATATTACAAAAAGATCTGGATAAGCTGTCAGAATGGGCAGACACTTGGCAAATGAAATTTAATGTCGATAAATGTAGAGTAATGCACGTAGGACGGAGTAATCCTATAACTGCGTATACATTAAATGGAAGTAAACTCGGGACTACAGAACAGGAGAAGGACTTGGGTATTCTCATTACAAATAAGCTGGGCAGCAGCACTTAATGTCAAGCAGCAGCTGCTAAAGCAAACAAGATTCTATGGTGTATAAAAAGAGAGATTAGATCCCGGGATCCCAATGTATTGCTACCCCTCTATAAATCACTTGTAAGGCCACATCTAGAATACGGGATCCAGTTTTGGGCTCCACATTTTAAAAAGGATATTCAGAAGTTCAAAGGTGGGTAACTAGACTACTACAAGGAATGGAGGCCTCCCATATGATGACAGGTTGAAAAAGTTAGATATGTTTAGCTTAGAAAAAAGACGTCTCAGAGGAGATCTCATTTATATGTATAAATACATGTGTGGTCAATATAAAGCACTGGCACATGACTTATTCCTTCCAAAGACAATACTGAGGACCAGAGGGCACTCACTGCGTGTGGAAGAAAAGCGATTCCGGCAGCTAAATAGGAAAGGGTTCTTTACAGTTAGAGCAGTCAGACTGTGGAATGCCCTACCACAAGAGGTAGTAATGGCAGATACTATAACAGCTTTTTAAAAAGGGCTGGATGATTTCCTCTGTACAAAACATTGTTGGTTAAAAATGATTTAGTGAAAAAATATATACTTGGTGGAGGAAGGGTGAACTAGATGGACCTAGGTCTTTTTTCAACCTATGTAACTATATAACTGTAAAAATGAGTTGCTGTGTTCTAGCAGCATTTAAGAACTTCTGGCCGCTGCCAGTAGCAGATGATCGGAGGGGGTTCCTGACATCAAACCCGCACTAAACAGATATTAACCCCTTCACGACCGGCCGATTTTTCGCTTTCCGTTGTTTTTTTTTTGCCATTCTTCTTCTGAGAGATGTGACTTTTTTATTTTTCAGTCAATATGGTCATGTGATGTCTCATTTTTTGTGGAACGAGCTGTACTTTTAATTGAAACCATAACTTTTACTATATAGTGTACTGGAAAACGGCAAAATAATTCCAAATGCGAAAAAATTGCAAAAAAGTGCGATAGCACTATTGTTTTTGAGATATTTTATTCACTGTGTTCACTGTATGGTAAAACTGATGTATGGGTGTGATGTCTGAGGTCAGTGCGAGTTCGTAGAAACCAAACATGTACAGTGCCTACAAGTAGTATTCAACCCCCTGCAGATTTGGCAGGTTTACACATTCGGAATTAACTTGGCATTGTGACATTTGGACTGTAGATCAGCCTGGAAGTGTGAAATGCACTGCAGCAAAAAAGAATGTTATTTCTTTTTTTATTTTTTTTTTTAAATTGTGAAAAGTTTATTCAGAGGGTCATTTATTATTCAACCCCTCAAACCACAAGAATTCTGTTTGGTTCCCCTAAAGTATTAAGAAGTATTTCAGGCACAAAGAACAATGAGCTTCACATGTTTGGATTAATTATCTCTTTTTCCAGCCTTTTCGGACTATTTAAGACCCTCCCCAAACTTGTGAACAGCACTCATACTTGGTCAACATGGGAAAGACAAAGGAGCATTCCAAGGCCATCAGAGACAAGATCGTGGAGGGTCACAAGGCTGGCAAGGGTACAAAACCCTTTCCAAGGAGTTGGGCCTACCTGTCTCCACTGTTGGGAGCATCGTCCGGAAGTGGAAGGCTTATGGAACTACTGTTAGCCTTCCACGGCCTGGACAGCCTTTGAAAGTTTCCACCCGTGCCGAGGCCAGGCTTGTCTGAAGAGTCAAGGCTAACCCAAGGACAACAAGGAAGGAGCTCCGGGAAGATCTCATGGCAGTGGGGACAATGGTTTCAGTCAATACCATAAGTAACGTACTCCACCGCAATGGTCTCCGTTCCAGACGAGCCCGTAAGGTACCTTTACTTTCAAAGGGTCATGTCAAGGCTCGTCTACAGTTTGCTCATGATCACTTGGAGGACTCTGAGACAGACTGGTTCAAGGTTCTCTGGTCTGATGAGACCAAGATCGAGATCTTTGGTGCCAACCACACACGTGACGTTTGGAGACTGGATGGCACTGCATACGACCCCAAGAATACCATCCCTACAGTCAAGCATGGTGGTGGCAGCATCATGCTGTGGGGATGTTTCTCAGCCAAGGGGCCTGGCCATCTGGTCCGCATCCATGGGAAGAAGGATAGCACGGCCTACCTGGAGATTTTGCCCAAGAACCTCCGCTCCTCCATCAAGGATCTTAAGATGGTGTGAGGCAAATCCCGGGATATGAAGATGAATTATGACTCCAGTCATAATCCCTCATCACTCCCTGGCAGTGCCCCCTCCCTTCTTGTTCTCAGTGTTCCACTTACACCTCCATGGCCATGTCCTGTGATATGGAGATGAGGTGGTGTGGGAACAATGGACACAGGATGACTCCCTGCCGTCACCCTGTAGTAGGAGCTGCTAGCTAGTTAGCAAGGCTATGGAAATAGCCAGACAGAACGACTCCAGTAAAAAATGGTTCATATCTCGCAAGCCATATTTCCGATAAATATGGCAACCATAAAAATGGTGTCTCTGCATGCGGACGATGCCGGCACACCCTTTTTATGGGAGCAGGACATTGGGAAATGCCCCAGGCGTGATATCAGCCAATGGGGAACTGGCAGACAGGTCATGAGTCCCCTCGTTCTGTGGCTAAATTCATAGCTGTCACAATGAGAGCGTTGGCGTCCGCCTACGACGCTCCCAGGCAAAGTTATGGCCCATATTCCATGTTGGGATATTGTCCATAACTCAAGCCAGGGGTGGAGCAGTGCTCCCTGTGAGGTCACGAAGGTAGGAGGGGACCTGGATTTGTCCAGGTTGATAACCCTACTTCGGCCCTTTTCCAGGGGTCTTTTCGCTGGGGGCACGTGTAGGAAACATCTGTGGGAAGGATCCTAGAAACCTGGGTACAGCGCCCCCCTGTGGCCAGACGCAACAAGGTAACTGCTGGAACTGTGTATGCCTGTTTGTAACCCATGCTTTGATTGTAACTGTACTCTGACATATGTATATTCTGTAGATTCCCTATTGTATATATTGTAGTTTCTAGTGTGCTTTAGGCTGATTAAATTATATAATTAATCTTGGGCTGTTCTGTTATCTCGATCTTGAATCCCACGTCTGTGTGTTCGGCTAATAGTTACCGTAAATCGGTTGGTGGCAGCGAATTGTGCCAAGGATTATTGTGGGGAGGCCAGTGAGATTCGGGGAGATTTTATATATTCCGCCCGCGGAGGTCGGGGGAATATATACCTTACTCTCACCGGGGACCCTTCAATAATCGGCATAAGTAGTATAGCGGCCTCCTTGCTTATTGTCGGGCAATTCCATAATTGGCCTGACTATAAGAGGGGCGCTAGAGAGCGCGTCACATGCTCTGTCTGTCGGTCGGGAGGTATAAAGGAGGGGTGACCCCCACTTGTTACCCCCCGATTGTGACGTACTGGTAGCCAGCGCGGGGGATTTCTGAGTGACCCCCCCGGTGGTTTGTGACATATTGGTGGCATAGCGGTGGGATCGAGATAATAGTGTGTGTGAGTGTGAGACCCATACTCCCAGACACTAAAGACTGCCTGCAGCAGCTGTGGCTGCTGGGGTCTTCAGACTAGCTCAACACTAGAGTGTCAGAGTGCAGATACTGTAAGGTGTGTGGAGGCATCAGGTGTCAGTTCTGTGTCAGTGACCAAAAGTCTGCAAGAATGGCTGATGGCACCAGGAGCAGAGCTAGGCAACTGGCCAATGCTAAAGCAGGAGCCGAAGAGAGGGAGGACGGTGCTGTGGGCAGTAATGAGGAGGTTGCCCACGAGTCCTCCAGGAGCTCGACGCCAGAAAACCGTTCTGCAGAGGACAGCGCACAAGCTGGCAATTATGGACAAGATGAGGAGCAGCTCACCCAAGGGTCCTCAACGAGCCAGATGCCAGCCCTCCGCTCTGCAATGGACAGTGAATCACCAGGCTCCGCAGCCGTGCCGCAGATCACCACGTGCCATTCCACCGAGCCTGGGAGGCTCGGATAGCCTTCTTCAAATGGCTATGGCCCTTCTCCAGGCTGGAGACCAGAAGGGCTACAAGGAACTCCTGGCAGAGCGCAGGGCAGAGCGGCACGCAGAGCGTGAGGCTGCGGAGCGAGAGCGGCAGGCAGCGCGTGAAGAGGCGAGAGCGACAGGCAGACCGTGACTACCAGCTGCAGCTAGCTCAGCTCCGGCCCTCATCAGCCACATGTGACCTTCGAGACACCAAACTTCCAAAGGTCCGTGTTGAGGACTTCCCAGTGCTGGAGAAGGATGGAGACTTGGACTCTTTCTTGACTGCTTTTGAACGGACTTGCTTGCAGCACCATCTGGACAAGGACCAGTGGGCCAAATACCTGACCCCCCGTTTAAGGGGTAAGGCCTGGATGTCCTTGGGGACTTGCCTGCTGAGGCAGATCAGGGCTACGACACCATCAAGCGGGCCCTGATCCAACAGTACAACCTCACTCCAGAGTCCTACCGCAAGAAGTTCCGGAGCCTACAGAAGGGACCAAAGGACTCCTGGGCTGACCACCGGCGGGCACTTGCCCGAGCTGCCGACCACTGGACCCAAGGCCTGCAGCTTTCCACCGGACCAGAGATCCTGGACTTGTTCATCACGGAGCAACTCTTGTGGAACTGCCCTGAGGATCTCCGCCAGTTCATCCGAGACCAGAAGCCAAAGGGGGTCCACGGCTACAGCTGCCCTTGCCGATGACTACACCAACAACCGGGCCCCTGAGGCCAGGAGAGCGGCCACCAGCAGCACCTGGAGAGGGGGTAAGATGAATTCTGCGACTGCCCCACCTGCCCCTAGACTGCAGGGGGTGTCCCCCTCAACTCCCCTCTCCAGGCCCGTGGCGGAACCAAGACGGTGCCACCAGTGCAACCTACCTGGACACTTCAAGGCCATGTGCCCTCAGCGTCCCAAGGCCCCGGCTCCGTCCCCGTCCCAAGGGCCGCCCAAGGTGTATTGTGTGGGTGGGGGGTGGTGGTAGGTCCCTGGACAGCTTCCAACCTGTCACCGTCGGCCGGTCTGTGACCATAGGACTGCGAGACAGCGCCTCGGAGGTGACTCTGGTGCGGCCTGAGATGGTGTCCCCCCAAGACTTGATCCCTGGAAAAACCCTCGCTGTCTCCGGGATTGGAGGCATTGACCCGGCGCTGCCTGTTGCTGACATTTATGTGGACTGGGGCGCAGGGCGAGGGGTGAGGGAGGTGGGGGTAACTGATCGGATCCCCGCAAACGTGCTACTTGGGACAGATTTGGGGCAGATAACCTCCCAGTTTGGGCCCCAACCAAGGGCTGAACCTTCAGCCAGTACTGACATGCCTCCGGACAATGTTAATGTGTTATCTATGAATGATGTAGGGGAGGAGGGAGTGAACTCTGATATTTCTGCTTGCATAGACACCATAGACACACACACAGCTGCAGCTGTGACAGGGGAGGGGGTCAGAGAAAGGTGTGACAATGCCTCTACAAGTAACCAGCCTGTGAGCTGGGATCTGTTGCCCTCTGCAGGGATAAGCAGAGAGCAGGGTGCTGCAGGGGGAGGACCAGTGTGTGGGGTGGGGGCTACCACAGCAAATGTGGGGTCCCCAGAGATTTCACAGCGGGGTTCTGTTGCTGCAGGAGGGGAACAGGCAGGTGAGATTGGGGCCGGTCCAGGAGCGGAAGTGCTCCCAGGTAAGATCTCGGTGCATGGTTCCCCCACAACCGGGGTGTCAGGAAGCCAGGTCGGTCTGCCTGAACCGGCGACTTGGTCAGGAACGGAGGAGGAGCAGGCACGACCCACGGTCGCAGCGGCTGTGGCCGCTGTCACCCGCAGTGGGAGTGCTGGAAGCCAAGGGGCCTCCCGGAGGTCCGATAGCTCTTCCCCTTCTGACCAAGTGGCAGCCGAGTCAGGTGGAGGCCAGGACACAGGTCCCGGGGTACTGACCGAAGATGTGACAGTCTCGTCGATTCTGGCCACATCTAGTCAGGGGTTTCAGGCAGCGTTAGAAGCTGACGACAGCCTGAAAGCTCTTAAGGAGCAGGCGGCACAGCCTCCCTCGGACTCGGACCCGGAGCGAGTGGTCTGGGACCAAGGACGGCTGTACCGGGCCACGGTCCAGCAGGGTTCACCGGAGGCGTGGCCCAGGGACCGACAGTTGGTGGTACCCTATCCGTTCCGGACGGAGTTGTTGCGGATCGCACATGAGATTCCGATGGCCGGACACCTAGGGATCGCTAAGACCAAGGCCAGGTTAAACCAGCATTTCTACTGGCCAAAAATGGGGGCCGATGTGGCTGCCTACTGCCGTTCGTGTGAAACCTGTCAGAGAGTGGGGAAGGCGGGGCCACACCCCAAAGCCCCACTAGTATCTCTGCCAATCATCGATGAGCCTTTCAGGAGGGTGGCTGTGGATCTGGTCGGCCCGCTGGCCATCCCCAGCAGCTCCGGGAAACGCTTCATACTGACGGTAGTGGACTATGCCACCCGGTACCCAGAAGCAGTGGCCTTGTCGTCCATTCGGGCTGACAAGGTGGCCACCGCATTGCTGGAGATTTTCTCCCGAGTGGGTTTTCCCCAGGAAATGCTCACTGACCGGGGGACCCAATTCATGTCCCAGCTGATGGAGGCCCTCTGTAAGCAAGTCCAGGTGCGACATCTGGTGGCCAGCCCGTACCATCCACAGACTAATGGCCTGTGCGAGCGGTTCAATGGCACCTTAAAGCAGATGCTTAAGATGTTGGTCGACTCCCATGGGCGTGACTGGGAGCGGTATCTCCCACACCTGTTATTTGCTTACCGGGAGGTTCCACAGGCCTCAACAGGATTCTCACCGTTTGAGCTCCTGTACGGGCGACGTGTGCGGGGCCCCCTGGCTCTGGTGAAAGAGGCTTGGGAAGGGGATTTGGCCACCCCTGGAGTGTCGGTTATCGAGTATGTCATGCGCTTCCGGGACAAAATGCAGGCCTTGACGCAACTGGTACACGACAATATGGCTCAAGCCCAGGCCGATCAGAAGCGTTGGTACGACCAGAACGCTTGTGAGAGGACCTACCAAGTGGGTCAAAAGGTGTGGGTACTGGTCCCCGTACCACAGGACAAGCTTCAGGCAGCCTGGGAAGGCCCATACCTCGTGTACCAGCAGCTCAACCCTGTAACGTACCTGGTCACCCTGGACCCTACCCGTGGAAGGCGGAAGCCCTTCCATGTGAACATGATGAAGGCACATCAGG
The DNA here is from genome assembly GCF_048569485.1 of Anomaloglossus baeobatrachus. Taxonomy (NCBI): domain Eukaryota; kingdom Metazoa; phylum Chordata; class Amphibia; order Anura; family Aromobatidae; genus Anomaloglossus; species Anomaloglossus baeobatrachus. The sequence goes on from NC_134357.1 coordinate 70,686,577, forward strand.
AGCGGGAGGCATGTGCGCTCCCCGTGTGCAACCTGCCCGAGGAGGGAGAAGCGGAAACCCTCTTGGATATGCTAGCCCAGGTTAGGGCAGGCGGATCCATTGAGGATGTGGAGGTTGGCCACCAGCTCTTGGAAGACCAACGGTCCCAGCTGTGGGCCACCCTCCTCCCCTTCCGGGGGTTGTTTACCAACCAGCCCAGAAGGACTGACTTGGCTGTCCATCACGTGGACACTGGGGATCATCCCCCGATCCGGCGTTCAGCATATCGGGTCTCCCTGGAGGTGCAGCAACACATGCGCCAGGAGATTGACGAGATGCTGAAGCTGGGGGTGATCCAGGCATCCAACAGCGCTTGGGCCTCGCCTGTAGTCCTCGTCCCTAAGAAGGACCGAACCACTCGGTTCTGCGTGGACTACAGGGGGCTCAATGCGGTCACGGTCGCCGATGCGTACCCAATGCCACGCATCGATGACCTGCTCGATCAGTTGGCCGGGGCTCAGTACCTGACCATCATGGATCTGAGCCGGGGATATTGGCAGATCCCCCTGACTCGCAAGGCCAGGGAACGCTCTGCCTTTATTACCCCATTTCGACTGTACGAGTCCACGGTGATGCCATTCGGGATGAGGAATGCCCCTGCCACTTTCCAGCGGATGGTCAACACCCTGCTCAAGGGACTTGAAGGGTACGCGGCCGCGTACCTGGATGACATTGCCGTCTTCAGTCCCACCTGGGAGGACCACCTAGAGCATCTAGCACAGGTGCTCAGGCGGATCCACCGGGCAGGTTTGACCATCAAGCCGGGAAAGTGTCAGCTGGCCATGAGCGAGGTCCAGTACCTCGGTCACCGGGTAGGTGGGAGAACACTGAAGCCCGAGCCTGAGAAAGTGGAAGCCATCGCATCCTGGCCCACCCCCAGGACCAAGAAGCAGGTGATGTCCTTCTTGGGGACCGCTGGGTACTATAGGAGGTTTGTTCCATGCTATAGTAGCCTGGCAAAGCCCTTGACGGACCTCACCAAGAAGAAGCTGCCCTCTGCAGTCGATTGGACAATGGACTGCGAGACAGCCTTCCGGGCCCTAAAGGACGCCCTGTCCAGCCCGCCCGTGCTACAGGCAGCCGACTTCACGCGGCCGTTTGTAGTACAGACCGACGCCAGTGACTTCGGCCTCGGTGCGGTGCTCAGCCAGGTGGACTCTGCGAGCCAAGAGCACCCAGTCTTGTACCTGAGCAGGAAGCTGTTACCAAGGGAAGTTGCCTATTCCACGATGGAGAAGGAGTGCCTGGCCATAGTGTGGGCCCTGCAGCGTCTGCAACCCTATCTATACGGGCGCCACTTCATCGTGGAGACGGACCACAATCCCCTCAGCTGGTTGCACACCGTCTCTGGGACGAATGGGCGATTGTTGCGATGGAGCCTTGCGCTCCAGCAATACAACTTCACCATTCGCCACAAAAGGGGCCGTGACCACGGTAACGCAGACGGGCTGTCCCGACAAGGAGAGGTCGCGGACGGGCGCACGGGGGAACACCGGAGTGTGCTGCCCCCTAGCGCCCTCAAAAGGGGGGAGGTGTGAGGCAAATCCCGGGATATGAAGATGAATTATGACTCCAGTCATAATCCCTCATCACTCCCTGGCAGTGCCCCCTCCCTTCTTGTTCTCAGTGTTCCACTTACACCTCCATGGCCATGTCCTGTGATATGGAGATGAGGTGGTGTGGGAACAATGGACACAGGATGACTCCCTGCCGTCACCCTGTAGTAGGAGCTGCTAGCTAGTTAGCAAGGCTATGGAAATAGCCAGACAGAACGACTCCAGTAAAAAATGGTTCATATCTCGCAAGCCATATTTCCGATAAATATGGCAACCATAAAAATGGTGTCTCTGCATGCGGACGATGCCGGCACACCCTTTTTATGGGAGCAGGACATTGGGAAATGCCCCAGGCGTGATATCAGCCAATGGGGAACTGGCAGACAGGTCATGAGTCCCCTCGTTCTGTGGCTAAATTCATAGCTGTCACAATGAGAGCGTTGGCGTCCGCCTACGACGCTCCCAGGCAAAGTTATGGCCCATATTCCATGTTGGGATATTGTCCATAACTCAAGCCAGGGGTGGAGCAGTGCTCCCTGTGAGGTCACGAAGGTAGGAGGGGACCTGGATTTGTCCAGGTTGATAACCCTACTTCGGCCCTTTTCCAGGGGTCTTTTCGCTGGGGGCACGTGTAGGAAACATCTGTGGGAAGGATCCTAGAAACCTGGGTACAGCGCCCCCCTGTGGCCAGACGCAACAAGGTAACTGCTGGAACTGTGTATGCCTGTTTGTAACCCATGCTTTGATTGTAACTGTACTCTGACATATGTATATTCTGTAGATTCCCTATTGTATATATTGTAGTTTCTAGTGTGCTTTAGGCTGATTAAATTATATAATTAATCTTGGGCTGTTCTGTTATCTCGATCTTGAATCCCACGTCTGTGTGTTCGGCTAATAGTTACCGTAAATCGGTTGGTGGCAGCGAATTGTGCCAAGGATTATTGTGGGGAGGCCAGTGAGATTCGGGGAGATTTTATATATTCCGCCCGCGGAGGTCGGGGGAATATATACCTTACTCTCACCGGGGACCCTTCAATAATCGGCATAAGTAGTATAGCGGCCTCCTTGCTTATTGTCGGGCAATTCCATAATTGGCCTGACTATAAGAGGGGCGCTAGAGAGCGCGTCACGTGCTCTGTCTGTCGGTCGGGAGGTATAAAGGAGGGGTGACCCCCACTTGTTACCCCCCGATTGTGACGTACTGGTAGCCAGCGCGGGGGATTTCTGAGTGACCCCCCCGGTGGTTTGTGACAGATGGGTCATCATTTCATCTTCCAACAAGACAACGACCCAAAGCACACAGCCAAGAAAACCAAGGCCTGGTTCAAGAGGGAAAAAATCAAGGTGTTGCAGTGGCCTAGTCAGTCTCCTGACCTTAACCCAATTGAAAACTTGTGGAAGGAGCTCAAGATTAAAGTCCACATGAGACACCCAAAGAACCTAGATAACTTGGAGAAGATCTGCATGGAGGAGTGGGCCAAGATAACTCCAGAGACCTGTGCCGGCCTGATCAGGTCTTATAAAAGATGATTATTAGCTGTAATTGCAAACAAGGGTTATTCCACAAAATATTAAACCTAGGGGTTGAATAATAATTGACCCACACTTTTATGTTGAAAATTTATTAAAATTTAACTGAGCAACATAACTTGTTGGTTTGTAAGATTTATGCATCTGTTACTAAATCCTGCTCTTGTTTGAAGTTTGCAGGCTCTAACTTATTTGCATCTTATCAAAGCTGCTAAATCTGCAGGGGGTTGAAGACTACTTGTAGGCACTGTATAGGTTTACTTTTATATAAGGGGTTAAAAAAAATCAGAAGTTTGTCCGAAAAAAGTGGCGCATGTTTTACGCCATATTCCATGACCTGTAGGATTCTCATTTTTCAGGATCTATGAGTCAGTGATGGCTTATTTTTTGTGTCTCAAGCTGCCATTTTTAACTGTACCATTTTTGCATAGATGCTACGTTTTGATAGTCTGTTATTGCATTTTGCGCAAAATTTGTGACGACCAAAATAATGTAATTTTGGCGGTTTTAATTTTTTTGCCGCTACGCCATTTACCAATCAGATTAATTGAATTTATACTTTGATAGATCGGGCATTTCTGAACGCGACTATACCAAACGTGTGTATATTTTTTATTTTTTTAACCCTTTAATTTTCACTGGGGCGAAAGGGGAGGGATTTGAAAGTTTAGTTTTTTTTTGTTTTTTTTACATTTTTTAAAACTTTTTTTAACTTTTTTTTTATTTTACTAGTCTCCCTAGGGGGCTATATGCATCAACAATCCGATCGCTCTGCAATATATGCTGATCACAGCTATACAGCTGTAAACAGCAGATATGCTCATTTTCTGCCTCACCCAGCTCTGGGTCGGGTGAAACCAAAAGTAATTAATGTGCGCTACAGGAGTCATCACTTGACCCTGTGCTACCATGACAACCACCGGAAGTCACATGATCACGTCACGTGACTTCCGGTATCGGCCAGTGAGTAAATGTTTTCCGCCGATGCCATTATATGGCGCTGTCACATATTGACAGCACCATTTAAGGGATTAAACGGCACAGGCAGATAACGATTCTGCTTGTGCTTGGCAGGCACACATCTAAGCTGTGAAAATCAGCTGAGATGTGCGCCGATCGCAGCAAGCTGCCGGCAGCAGACTGCGGGCAGTAACACTATGACCGCTACGAGGTAATATTACTGCCCGCGGTCATTAAGGAGTTAATGGCCTATCCTGAGGATAAGTCATCAATAAAAATGTAGTGGCCAAACGCTTTAATTCTGTATTTGAACCAAGTGGAGAATCGTAATTTATAAGATCTATTGACTCAAAGAATAGAGAGGTAATTTTTATCGTAGGTATATTACAACTGTGACAGACAGTATCGAAAATAAAAATCCAGAAAATCACATTGTATGATTTTTAAATAATGAATTAGCATTTTATTGCATGAAATAAGTATTTGATCACCTACTAACCAGCAAGAATACTGGCTCTCACAGACATTTTATTTTTTTTCTTTAAAAAGCACCTACTCTGCACTCTTTACATGCATTTATTGCACCTGTTTGAACCCGTTAAATGTATAAAAGATACCTGTCCATACACTCAATCAATCACACTCCAACCTCTTCACCATGGACAAGATCAAAGAGCTGTCTAAGGACACTGGGGACAATATTGTAGACCTGTACAAGCTGGGATGAGCTACAGGACAATAATTAAGCAGTTTGGCGAGCAGACAACAACTGTTGTCACAATTATTAGAAAATGGAAGAAACACAAGATGACTGTTAATCTTTCTCAGTCTGGGGCTCCATGCAAGATCTCACCTCGTGGTATAAGGAAGATTCTGAGAAAGGTCAGGAATCAGCCCAGAACTACACAGGAGGACGTAATCAATGACCAGAATAGAACTGGGACCATAGTCTCAAAGATTACCGTTAATAACACACTAAACGGTCATGGATTAAAATGCTGCAGGTCATGCAAGATTTCCCTGCTCACGTCAGCATATGTGTAGGCCTGTTTGAAGTTCGCCAATGACCATGTTGATGATCCAGAGGAAGCATGTGGTCAGATGAGGCGAAAACAGAACTTTTTGGTATCAACTCCACTTGCCGTGCTTGGAGGAAGAAGAAGGATGAGTACAACCTCAAGAACACAATCCCAACCGTGAAGCATAGGGGTGGAAATATCATACTCTGGGGGTGCTTTTCTGCAAAGGGGACAGCATGACTGTACCGTATTGAAGGGAGGATCGATGGTGTCATGTATCGCAAGATTTTGGCCAACAACCTCCTTCCTTCAGTAAGAGCATTGAAGATGGGTCATGGCTGGGTCTTCCAGCATGACAATGACCCAAAATACACAGCCAGGGCAACTAAAGAGTGGCTCTGTAAGAAGCATTCCAAGGTCCAGGAATGGCCTAGCAAGTCTCCAGACCTGAACCCAATAGAAAGTCTTTGGAAGGAGCTGAAAATCAATGTTGCCCAGTGACAGCCCCAAAACCTGAAAGATCTGTATGAGGAGTGGGCCAAAATCCCTGCTGCAGTGTGTGAAAACCTGGTCAAGTACTACAGGAAACATCCGACCTCTAATTGCAATCAAAGGTTTCTGTACCAAATATTAAGTTCTGCTTTTGCATTGTATCAAATACTTTTTTTATGTAATAAAATGCAAATTAATTATTTAAAAATCATACAATGTGATTTTCTGGATTTTGGGGGGGAGGATTCTGTCTGTCACAGTTAATGTGTACCTATGATAAAAAATTACACACCTCTCCATTCTTTCTAGGTGGAAAAACTTGCAAAAACAGCAGCGTACTTTTTTTACGTACAGTAGTCTATGTGAACAGGTTCATCTCCGGTTCATCGCTGTATATATCGGCACTTGCAAATTTTTATGTGCATTTCAATAAAAACACCTGCTTGAACAATTCATTCAGTGGCTCCTCTTGTCTTAACAGAAACAAATCACCCACAATTTCCTTTTTCTCACCTTGGAACAAGCTCAAGCGTCAATTATGGACAGTGCACACAGTAGTCCCACACATGCAGGTGTTTTCACACTTCCTCCTTTCACATTTAATTGTCTCCTCCATTCACGCCTCTTCTAAACAGTTTCTTAATCTTACAGAAAGTCCTGATGAAAATTCTATGCAGAATTTAAAGCATATGACCTGTGCTACCAAAGGGCTGTATGAATATATAGCACAATCTAAACAATGCTGGAATTATGCAAAGAATTCAGATTTAATCATCTCAAAAATATAAAGACAATATTTCCCTGTTCCATTCCTTAATAGGTGAAAACCTGATGAAAATTGACTATTTCAACCATGATTTGGAGAAAGTTAACAGTTAGTGATGAGCGAGCATGCTTGTAACTACTCGGTACTCGCACGAGTATCGCTGTACTCGGGCTGCTCGGCGGGGACCGAGTAATCTCGCGATACTCGTGCTGTACTCGTGGTCTTCATTTCTGCATGTTGGCGCTCTTTTGAGAGCCAGCCCTCATGCAGGGATTGGCTGGCAGACCACTGCAATGCCACAGCCCTGTTAGTTGTGGAATTGCAGTGATTGGCCGGCCTGCACAGCGTGACCGAGCCTTTATACCGGCCGGCGCGCTGTGCTCTGCTCACAACTATCCAGACAGTCAGTGCAGGGAGAGTGTCGCTGATTCAGGGAAAGGTTTGCGGCCCTTTATAGTTAGTTCCGGAGCAGGGCTGCAAACAGTGTGACCAGAAGTCCTTCTCAGGACTATTCTAGTTGTATACAGGCAGGCAGGGTATAGCCAGGTCGGAGTACAGTAGCAGAGTCCTTCTCAGGACTATTGTTGCTATATACAGGCAGGGTATAGCCAGGTCGGAATACAGGCTAGTGACCAGAAGAGTCCTTGTCAGGACTATTGTAGCAGTATACAGGCAGGCAGGCAGGCAGGGTATATAGCCATTCCTAGTGGTGACCGTATACCAGCCTTCATCATATCTGGGGCTGGTGTACACAGTCTAAAACAGTCCAGATAGTGTCAGACTTCTCAGTAATTGTCGCTCCTAAAAACCAGTTAGGTTCTTATTGCGTCCGTGCTTGCATTTAAAAACAGCACGTGTGTGTCTGTCGGTGGCAGGGTACAGGTGCGCGTTTTGCACAAACTATTATATAACGCACAAGTCTAGTGTATAATACACGTCAGTCAGCAGTGTCTGATAGTGTCAGACTTCTCAGTAATTGTCGCTCCTAAAAACCAGTTAGGTTCTTATTGCGTCCGTGCTTGCATTTAAAAACAGCACGTGTGTGGCAGTCGGTGGCAGGGTACAGGTGCGCGTTTTGCACAAACTATTATATAACGCACAAGTCTAGTGTATAATACACGTCAGTCAGCAGTGTCTGATAGTGTCAGACTTCTCAGTAATTGTCGCTCCTAAAAACCAGTTAGGTTCTTATTGCGTCCGTGCTTGCATTTAAAAACAGCACGTGTGTGTCTGTCGGTGGCAGCGTACAGGTGCGCGTTTTGCACAAACTATTATATAACGCACAAGTCTAGTGTATAATACACGTCAGTCAGCAGTGTCTGATAGTGTCAGACTTCTCAGTAATTGTCGCTCCTAAAAACCAGTTAGGTTCTTATTGCGTCCGTGCTTGCATTTAAAAACAGCACGTGTGTGTCTGTCGGTGGCAGCGTACAGGTGCGCGTTTTGCACAAACTATTATATAACGCACAAGTCTAGTGTATAATACACGTCAGTCAGCAGTGTCTGATAGTGTCAGACTTCTCAGTAATTGTCGCTCCTAAAAACCAGTTAGGTTCTTATTGCGTCCGTGCTTGCATTTAAAAACAGCACGTGTGTGTCTGTCGGTGGCAGCGTACAGGTGCACGTTTTGCACAAACTATTATATAACGCACAAGTCTAGTGTATAATACACGTCAGTCAGCAGTGTCTGATAGTGTCAGACTTCTCAGTAATTGTCGCTCCTAAAAACCAGTTAGGTTCTTATTGCGTCCGTGCTTGCATTTAAAAACAGCACGTGTGTGTCTGTCGGTGGCAGCGTACAGGTGCGCGTTTTGCACAAACTATTATATAACGCACAAGTCTAGTGTATAATACACGTCAGTCAGCAGTGTCTGATAGTGTCAGACTTCTCAGTAATTGTCGCTCCTAAAAACCAGTTAGGTTCTTATTGCGTCCGTGCTTGCATTTAAAAACAGCACGTGTGTGTCTGTTGGTGGCAGCGTACAGGTGCGCGTTTTGCACAAACTATTATATAACGCACAAGTCTAGTGTATAATACACGTCAGTCAGCAGTGTCTGATAGTGTCAGACTTCTCAGTAATTGTCGCTCCTAAAAACCAGTTAGGTTCTTATTGCGTCCGTGCTTGCATTTAAAAACAGCACGTGTGTGTCTGTCGGTGGCAGCGTACAGGTGCGCGTTTTGCACAAACTATTATATAACGCACAAGTCTAGTGTATAATACACGTCAGTCAGCAGTGTCTGATAGTGTCAGACTTCTCAGTAATTGTCGCTCCTAAAAACCAGTTAGGTTCTTATTGCGTCCGTGCTTGCATTTAAAAACAGCACGTGTGTGTCTGTCGGTGGCAGCGTACAGGTGCGCGTTTTGCACAAACTATTATATAACGCACAAGTCTAGTGTATAATACACGTCAGTCAGCAGTGTCTGATAGTGTCAGACTTCTCAGTAATTGTCGCTCCTAAAAACCAGTTAGGTTCTTATTGCGTCCGTGCTTGCATTTAAAAACAGCACGTGTGTGTCTGTCGGTGGCAGCGTCAGGCTCCATATTGTCCCTGGATAGAGACGTGCATGATGGCCTGTAAACATGAAGTGCCCATTGTAAGGAAGTGGGTCTATTGTAGTATAGCCCTTAGGCAGGGCAGCCAAAAATTTGGAGGCTCCACATTGTCCCTGGATAGAGATGTGCATGAGGGCCTCAAAACATTGTTCCCATTGCAAAGGAGCGGGTCTCCTGTCGTTGTAATGCCCATTCAGAAAGAATGGGCGAAAAAATTTACCACTGGGGGTATACCTGAAACAACGGCTTAACTATTGTAACGGTCACCATGATGGCGCATGAGGAGAAGGAGGAGCAGTCCAGCGATTAGCCAAAGTCCAGAAGTGTGTTACCATGGGTGAGTGGAGGTACATGGCAAATTCCCGTTACAAACTTTAAATTCCGCTGTCATTTGCTGTTGGTGTGTGGTGAAGTCTGGCCAAATCCAACCCTTGTTCATCTTGATCAGAGTCAGCCTGTCAGCATTTACAGTTGACAGGCGGGTGCGTTTATCTGTAATGATTCCACCTGCGGCACTAAAAACACGCTCTGACAAAACGCTAGCGGCAGGGCAGGCCAGGACTTCCAAGGCGTAGAGACTAAGAGCCAATTCATGCCACGTGTCCAGCTTGGATACACATTAATTGTAAGGCACAGAGGAATGTCGGAGTACAGTTGTTTGATCTGCAAGGTACTCCTTGAGCATCTGGCCAAACTTAGGATTTCTTGTGGCACTACCCCTCACCTCAGGGGCTGTGGTATGTGAGGGGCTGAGAAAACTGTCCCACATCTTAAAGACTGTTCCCCTACCTCTGGCGGATTGGACTTGTGCCCCTCTCGGCTGTACGCCTTGGTTGTCCACTGATTCCTGACCTATGCTGCTAGCGTTTTGTGAGGGGAATGCTTTGCCTACTTCCGTGACTATGGCCTTCTGGAACTGCTGCATTTTGCCTGACCTCTCCGCCTCGGGAATAAGAGACATAAAGTTCTCCTTTTAGCGTGGGTCTAACAGTGTTACCAACCAGTAATGATTGTCGGCCAAGATGTTCTTAACGCGAGGGTCACGAGACAGGCAGCTTACCATAAAGTCAGCCATGTGTGCCAGACTCTTAACAGCCATCACTTCAGTATCCTGACCAACACGATGACTGAACATGCTGTCCTCCTCCTCCTCCTCCTCATCATCTACCCTGTCCTCTGGCCAGCCACGCTGAACCGAGGATATGACTGCATGTCATATCCTCAATTTGGCCAGAGAGTTGCTCCATGTCTTCATCCTCCTCCTCGTCATAGTCCTCCACTGCATGTTGTGATGAGACGAGGCTGGGCTGTGTGTTATCACCCACACCCACTACTGTTTCTTGCTCAAACTCATCGCGCTCCGCCTGCAATGCATCATGGTTGTTTTTTGAGCAGAGACCATTTTAGAAGGCAGAGAAGCGGTATGGTGACGCTAATAATGTCGTCATCGCCGCTCACCATCTTGGTGGAGTCCTCAAAGTTTTGGCGGATGGTGCATAGGTCGGACATCCATCTCCACTCCTCAGGTGTTATGTGTGGAGTTTGACCCATTTCCCGACGGCTTAGGTGATGCAGGTACTCAACAACTGCCCTCTTCTGCTCACATATCCTGACCAACTTGTGCAGAGTTGAATTCCAACGCGTGGGGACATCACACACCAGTCTGTGTGCCGGAAGATGCAAACGGCGTCTTAAGCCGGCAAGGCCGGCTGAAGCAGTAGGTGACTTTCGAAAATGTGCAGACAGGCGGCGAACTTTTACCAGCAGATCAGACAGCTCTGAGCATGACTTTAGAAACCGCTGAACCACGAGGTTGAGCACATGGGCCACGCATGGAACATGTGTCAGCTGGCCTCGCTTCAAAGCCGCCACCAGGTTCCAGCCATTGTCACACACGACCTTTCCTGGCTTTAGGTTCAGAGTTGTGAGCCAGTGATCTGCCTTCTGTTTCAGAGCTGTCCACACCTCTTCTGCATTGTGGAGTTTGTTGTCACCTATGCAGATTAGCTTCAGCACTGCCTGTTGCCGCTTCGCCGAGGCAGTGCTGCAGTGCTTCTGTGTCGCCCTGGACAAGCCAGGGGCCACAGAGCACAACACTTAAACACCCCACACTCCCTGCAGGCATATCATAGTCAAAACACAAAATCCTTGTTGCCTTCCCCAGGGGCTGTTGTCCACACCAGGGTGTGGAGCCAGGCGGTTGGTCTCCACCCACCGAGGAGGAGGGAAAACACAGGCAGTGAGAGTTAAGCTAAGGAAGTGGAAGGAGGAAAGTAGTAGAGAGGAGAAAAGTGACAGCAAAGAGCCTGAAGTTGGTCCGGGTGTGTGGCCCGGACAGGACAGCAAGGTTGGCAGGATGTGGTGACCGTCTGCAGTGGAGGCCGATTGGAGTCTGCCGTAAGGACCGTGGACGGGTGGTGACCCGGCCGTACCGGACCGGTATACAAAGAGAAGCCAGCACCATTGGCAGAGGACTTTCGGATCCCGGCAAGGCTTGGTGTCGCCGTGAATTTGCCAAATCCGTTAGTGAAGGGGACCTCAGGGTTTCCAAACAGCCAAGTCCAGATAGAAGGCAACCGTCCAACCGTGAAGGGGAGACACCGCCACCGCCAAGGGCAACCGTCTCCCAGGGCCAGCGCCTGTGGGCAAAAGGGGCTCCTCCGGCCCATATCCAGGTCGGGGAGCGGGTTACCGTTGGGAAACCATCACTACCAACACTTAACTTAGGTGCAGGGAGAGACAGTCATCACTAACCTGCAGGGAGGAACAACCGCAGCCGTCCGAGTGACCCGTCCATCCAGCCACTTGTTTTACCGTGAACTGTGTCATCATCATTGGGCTGAGTGAGTACCTCCGTGCCGTGCGGCACAGCGCTGCCCCTGCGACCCTGCACCTCATCAGGCCCCGCAACCCGCCTGTCATCCATCTCTACCCCATCACCAGGCCCCGGGACAACCAATCCCCCTACCCACGGAGGGGAGAAATAACAACAAAGCTGCTCCCTGTCACAGGCTCCCGGGATCCCCGTCCAGAGCAGCGGTGGTGTCCACACAATCACCACAACCGTGGGTGGCGTCACGGACAATATCCCCAAAACCCAAACCACCCCTTTTCACTCACGGGCGAGTAGCGCCGCTCGAGTCCCCGGGATCCGGCCATCGCTCGAGCCAACGAGCAGCAGCAGCCGTAGAGCAGCGTCAGCCGGACCCGAGCAGTGGGAGAGCGCACCGTCCCCTCCTCCGCCCGCGACACTTCCAGCTTGGGACTGGTGTGGAGGGTAAAGTGGATCAGGATGCGCAGGAGGAGGAGGAGGCTGAGGAGCATGACATTCCGGAGCTGTAGAGTGTGTGTGAAACCCTGACTGAGGTAGGGCCTGCAAAACTTGGTGTGTGAAGGACGTGTTCCGTCCCTCGCTCAGACTGGGTCCCAGCTTGCACAATATTAACCCAGTGTGACGTCAACGAGATGTAGCGGCCTTGCCCACATGCACTTGTCCACGTGTCTGTGGTTAGGTGGACTTTGGCTGAAACAGCGTTGTTCAGGGCACGTGTGATGTTTTGTGACACGTGGTTATGCAATGCGGGGACGGCACACCGGGAGAAATAGTGGCGGCTGTGGACCAAGTAACGTGGGACAGCTGCCACCATCAGGTCGCGGAATGCTTCTGTCTCAACCAGCCTAAAAGGCAACATTTCCAGCGCAAGCAGTCGCGAAATGTTAGCATTTAGAACTGTGGCATGTGGGGTGTTGGCAGTGTATTTGCGCCTGCGTTCAAAGGTTTGCTGAATGGATAACTGAACGCTGCGCTGGGACAAGGACGTGCTTGATGATGGTGTTCTTTCTGCGTAGGCAACTGCAGGTGCAGGAGTGGAGGAGGCTTGTTCACAGGCAGCATGGACAGGGGATTGGCTCGCATGCACAACCAGCGAAGACGTAGCAGTGACATCAGCAAGCACTGCTCCTCGACTCTGTTGTACTTCCCACAAAGTCGGGTGCTTGGCTGACATGTGCCTGATCATGCTGGTGGTGGTCAGGCTGCTAGTTTTGGTACCCCTGCTGATGCTGGCATGGCAGGTGTTGCAAATGGCCTTTTTAGAATCATCTGGAGCCAACTTAAAAAACTGCCAGTGTCAGAGTTCCGGGTTTTCCAGTTTTCTTTTGAAAGAGCTTGCCCTTTGTTAACATGGAGTTTTCTGTTCTGTTGCCCTACTTCCTGTCCATCTGTTTAAAAGCCGCCCCTAAAGCTTAGTCCAGTGCCTGAGTATACTGCTTCCTGTGTGCTCCTGCCCTGCAGCTTTTGGTTCCTGATTGTTATTCGGATCCTCTTGGAAAACAACCGACACCGACTCTGGACTTCATCTGGTATCATCTAGCTGTGCCCGGACTCCGTTTGCCGTCTTTGGTCGGCACTTCTGCCCGGTTCCTTCCGTTTAATACCACTCTGGACTCACATCACGTACGGACATTTTTGGACTTACCTATTGCCCTTTTGTGTCCCGGCTGCTGCGCATTTAGGGCTTCTGGGGTAATTGCCAGACAGTCCCTGTATAGGGGTTCGCTCTTGGTGGTCTCCCTGGGGGAGTCCGGTGCGCGGTCCCGGGAATTCCCTTTCGCTCCGTCCCTGGAAGGTATTTCCTGTATTTATGTTCTACTGTGTTTTTGTTCCGTTTATGTACATATTTGCTGGTTGCATATTATAAACGTCTTGCACCAAGAACTCGTCTCTGGTTGTCATTGCCCTAACGCAATCGAAATCCTCAATACATACAATAGTATTACAGCCAGACTCGGGAAGACCTAACATTTGTACAGGCACCTTGTGTCGTGTTGTTCCGGGGAACAGTTGCCTGACGTCTGCCTGGGGCCACCACTCTGCTTCTTACTGCCTGTTGGGATGCTACGCCTCCCTCCCCCTGTGCACTGCTGTCCTCGCTCTGCATATCCTCCTGCCAGGTTGGGTCAGTTACTGGATCATCCACCACGTCGTCTTCCTCTTCCGCACCCTGCTCCTCCTCCTGACTTCCTGACAATTGTGTCTCATCATCGTCCACCCCTTGTTGAGACACGTTGCCAACTTCGTGAGAACGTGGCTGCTCAAATATTTGGGCATCTGTACATACAATCTCGTCATGGCCCACTTCAACAGGAGCTGGCGAGAGGCCAGAATTTGTGAATGGAAACGTGAACGAACAGCTCTCCCGTGTGTCCAAGTGTGGGATCAGTAATGTCCGTGGACGTGTACTCGGCCTGGTGGTAGGAAGGAGGATCAGGTTCTGAAATGTGCGGTGCAGTATCACGGCTACTGACACATGACCGTGTGGAAGACAGAGTGTTTGTGGTGGTGCCAATCTGACTGGAAGCATTATCCGCTATCCAACTAACAACCTGTTGACACTGGTCTTGGTTCAAGAGCGGTGTACTGCAGCGGTCCCCAAGAATTTGGGACAGGACGTGCGAGCGACTAGATGTGGCCCTTTGTTGTGGCGAAATTAGAGCTTGCACACAACCTCGGTCTCTGCCTGCACCACCATCACGTCCACTTCCTTGTTCGTTGACAACGCCCTTGCGCATTTTGCAATGCTGTGCTGATGTGTATTCACTAGACTTGTGCGTTATATCCAAGTTTTTGCAAAACTCACACAAATGCAGCGGAAAGCTGCCACCAACAGGCACACACATGCGGTTTTTAAATGCAAGCACGGAGGCACTAAGAACCTAACAGGTCTCTATCCAGGGACAACGTGGAGCCTCCCAATTTTTGGCTGCCCTGCCTAAGGGCTATACTACAATAGACCCACTTCCTTCCAATGGGCACTTCAGGTTTACAGGCCCTCATGCACGTCTCTATCCAGGGACAATGTGGAGCCTCCCAATTTTTGGCTGCCCTGCCTAAGGGCTATACTACAATAGACCCACTTCCTTACAATGGGCACTTCAGGTTTACAGGCCCTCATGCACGTCTCTATCCAGGGACAACGTGGAGCCTCCCAATTTTTGGCTGCCCTGCCTAAGGGCTATACTACAATAGACCCACTTCCTTACAATGGGCACTTCAGGTTTACAGGCCATCATGCACGTCTCTATCCAGGGACAACGTGGAGCCTCCCAATTTTTGGCTGCCCTGCCTAAGGGCTATACTACAATAGACCCACTTCCTTCCAATGGGCACTTCAGGTTTACAGGCCCTCATGCACGTCTCTATCCAGGGACAACGTGGAGCCTCCCAATTTTTGGCTGCCCTGCCTAAGGGCTATACTACAATAGACCCACTTCCTTACAATGGGCACTTCAGGTTTACAGGCCATCATGCACGTCTCTATCCAGGGACAATGTGGAGCCTCCCAATTTTTGGCTGCCCTGCCTAAGGGCTATACTACAATAGACCCACTTCCTTACAATGGGCACTTCAGCTTTACAGGCCCTCATGCACGTCTTTATGCAGGGGCATTGGTGAACCTCACAATTTTGGACTGCCCTGGCAAAGGAAAATACTACAAAGACTCACTTCCTCAAAATGGGCACATTAGACTCAAGAGGCCTTCATGTACGTCTCTTCTCAGGGACATCGGAGTGCCACACAATGTTTTCACGTAAAATCTTTCATGTATTAATCTCAAAAAGTAACATACACCAGCTCTATCTCACTATTGGGTATGTGCCCTTAACATTTCCGCCATGAAAAATCATTTTGGGGTCATTTTGGAAGGTTTTTTGGTGAGTCCGTAAAAATGGCGTAAAACGCGGACAAAAGGGGTCTTCCCCATGCTGTTGCCATGTCATTTGAGCACTCTTCTGAGACTTTTGTGACATTTTTAGGGTTTCTCCATGCTGACGGCGGGTCATTTCACAAAAATACTCGGGTCTCCCATAGGATAACATTGGGCTCGTTGCTCGGGCCGAGTACACGAGTATCTTGGGAGGCTCGGCCCGAGCTTCGAGCACCCGAGCTTTTTAGTACTCGCTCATCACTATTAACAGTAAGTGATCGTTATAGGCAACTAATAACCTGCTATCAACATTTGTGCAAATAAGTTATCTATCTTTCAAGTTTTTGACCGAAACTCAAATGAAAGATCTTTAGTCAATGAAAGATTTTTTTCAATGAACCTTCATAGAAATATTATTTGTCGTTGAACATATTTGGATAGGTTAAACGACTGTCAATGTTGGTGGGACTGCAATGTGTATAGTTGCGTTGGAGGAACAATCATTCACTAGAGGTGACGGGGTCGATCGGCTGTGAATTCAAACACCATGAGATTTGATTCTCTTTTCACAAAAAATGTTGCCTGCCATCATATCCCACAGTGTTGATTCGTCAAAAAGCAGCCAAATGTCTTTTTGTGTAGCTGGGTAGTCCTTTCATAATGTCTTGCATATATGACATCTTACAGCTCATACCTTGTACAGCTCAATAGCTGGGCCGTCATAGATCAGTGGTTCTCAGTGGAACAGTTGTCTTCCATCTTCAGTAAGAGGTAAGTCCTCTCTCCTGCAGAGTTTAAAGATGAGCAAACCTTTGGAGGTTCGGTTCGATGGCAGGAAACAAACTGAAACTCCACGTGTCCAAATTTGGCTCGAAGAGGTTCGGAATCAGTGATTGGCAGTCTGAGTCTCTGCCCTCATACAGACAGCCATAAGCAGATCACTTCCAGGGGCAGGTGGGCGGGCATTTTCAATTTTTTTGTTGCACACTTCATCCAATCATGCTGTTTGTTGTTACCCCCAGTGAGAGCCGTTCATACACTTCAAGAAACTCGCACAGGGCTGAGCACCAAGCGTACCTGAGCACATTGATGGTCGTATGAGTTAAGTTCGCAAGTAAAGAACCTCTGTTTTTTTTAAGTTGGTGTTCAGTTTGAAAACCAAACGTCAGGTTCAATCATCTCTGCTTATGGTCAGCAGGGTCCTCTCTTTCTCTTTTGTAGTATGTTCTATATATATATATATATATATATATATATATATATATATATAGTGTAGGGACCTACAAGCATGAGGTTCCCATAACGGAGGTTGTAGGCTTACGTCTTATGGCCATAACGCTAACAAAAAACCTCATATATATTTTTTTGTACAGGATACAGCCAGGCCCCTTTTTGTTAGGCCTTGCTATTAGAGTTTCTGTCACTGTGTAGTGCGCAGTGGGGGTAGGGCTTGGCAGCACGTCTGATCTAATAGTATGGGCGTCACCTAATAGGCTGAGGGTTTGTGACTGTGCGTCTGCTAGTGTGAACAGTGCTCTATGCAAGCCACTAGTGTGCAGTTTTACCGTCCAGCAATCAGCTCCTCCATATTTGGAAGTGAGTGTGATTTGCTCCTCCTGCACCTGTGATGCCTCCACTTAGTGGGGGTTTAGCTGTATCCTGCTGGAGTAGCAGTAGTCTTTTTGGCCATGAGCAATATACAGCTGCAATTCCATCTTGCTGTAAGTAATGATATTCTTTTTTATATCTTCTGTAGTATGTAATAATAATAATATTATAATATTTATTCACTTATATAGCACTATTGATTCAATCACGCTTTAAATACACCACAGTCCCTATTGGGGCTCACAATCTAAATTCCCTATCAGTGTGTCTTTGGAGTGTGGGAGGAAACAGGAGAACCTGGAGGAAACCCTCGCAAAAACGAGGAGAACATACAAACTCCTGCAGATGTTGTCCGAACCCCAGTGCTGCCAAACTGCAGTGCTAACCACTGAGTCATTGTGCCACCCAGTATGTAAGCTCTCATGTTCAGCAGGGTTCTCTAACTCCTGTAGAGTGTAAGCTCTTATGTTCAGTGGCGTCCTCTCTCTCCTATAGAGTGTAAGCTCTTATGTTCAGTGTTGTCCTCTATCTTCTGTAGAGTGTAAGCTCTTAAGGTCAGCTGTATCTTCTCTCTTACATAACAAAGGAAGGAAGGAAAAATCCCATGATCCTTTCTTGTATAAAAATATCCAAATTTATGCTGAAACATTAAGGAGTCTTAAAATATTCAAGGCTCTTCACCCCGTCTTATGTGTTTTGGACAGAAACGTCCTTTCATACTGTGAGAAAAAAAACGTTTCTGTCTGAAAAACGTAAGGTGGGTTGAAGAGCCTGGAATATGTATTTTAGGACTTCTTAATGTGTCAACAAATTTGGATATTTTTATAGAAGACTGGAATTTTTCCTTCCTTCTTCTATGTAATACATTTGTAGACCCCAGTCACCCATCCTTGGTCTGTGGAGCCATCAAGAGAGGGGTGAGCTAGAGTCTAGAGTCATAGGAATCAAGCCGCATACAAGGTTATCCTGGAAAAACAGTTGTTTCCGCCTGCTCAGGCAATGTTCCCCAACTCTGAGGACTGCTTTTTCCAGCAGGACAATGCGCCATGCCACATAGCTGGGTCAATCAATGTGTGGATGAAGGAGCACCACATCAAAACCTTGTCATGGCCAGCCCAATCTCCAGACCTAAAGCCCATTGAAAACCTTTGGAATGTAATCAAGAGGAAGATGGATAGTCACAAGGCATCAAACAAAGAACTGCTTAAATTTTTGCACCAGGAGTGGCATAAGATCACCCAAAAGCAGTGTGAAAGACTGGTGGAAAGCATGCCAAGACGCATGAAAGCTGTGATTAAAAATCCTGGTTATTCCACAAAATATTGATTTCTGAACTCTTCCTGAGTTAAAACAATAGTATTGTTGTTTCTAAATGATTATGAACTTGTTTTCTTTCCATTATTTGAGGTGTGAAAGCAATGCATTTTTTTTTGGTATTTTGACCATTTCTCATTTTCAGAAAATAAATACAAAATTTATTGCTTGGAAATTCGGTGACATGTTGTCAGGAGTTTATAGCGTAAAAAAAAATTTACATTTTAATAAAAATATACCTATAAAGAGAAAAATCAGAAAAACTGAACATTTTGCAGTGGTCTCTTAATTTTTGCCAGGATTATAATATATATATATATATATATATATATATATATACATATATATATATATATATATATATATATATATATCAGACATCTCAGAAGAGCCAACAGGAGAGGATCATAATTAATGTTGTCTAAATGGCTTGGAAAACCAATGGAACGGAACATAAAACCCCCTTTTCATCCAGACTTTTACTGATTTATATTATCTTGTTGCCTTCATAGCTTTATCATTAGTTGTAAAACTATTTTAAAGAGATTATCCACAAATTGTGTAACTCTTGTTTGGTGACTGTGTCAAAACTGTGCTGGCCTACAATAGCTTAGGCTGCTTTCACACATCTGGTTTTAGCACTGCGGCTAAATCCGGCTCTAAAACCTATGCAACGGATGCGGCGAAAAAAACGCATCCTTTGCATACGTTTTTACATGCGGCCCGTCTGTTTTTTGCCGGTTGCAGCACGCTACTGACCATGCGCAGTGCAAAAAAACGCATGCGGCGGCCGGATGCGGTTTTTGTCGCATCGCACCTCATCCGGCATCCATAGGCATACATTGGAAAAAGCGCCACATCGGCCGGATGCGGCGCGATGCGTTTTTTTTGCCGGACAAAAAACCGTGCCAGACAATGTTCCATCCTGCCGCCGCATGGGTTAAATATGCCGCATCCAGCAAAAACCGGACCGAACGCAAGGCTATGCAGCACAATCTGGCACTAATGAAAGTCTATGCGGAGAAAACGCAACTAGTGGCAAAAAAAAACGGTTGCGTTTTTTCTGCAAAGAGGCGGATTGTGCCGCACAGCAAAAACCGGATGTGTGAAAGCAGCCTTAGGATATGTGCCCACGCTGCGGAAAATGCGCGGATTTTGCCGCGGATTTCTCGCGGAAAAGCCGCGGATTTCCCGAAAATCTGCAGCAGCGGCACTTCCCAACCATTTCTATGGCATTTTGGAAATGCTGTGCCCATGCTGCGGATATTTCCGCGGCGGATTTGGTGCGTATTTTGATCCGGAAAAATCTGCAGCATGTCAATTATTGTTGCAGATTTTGATCCGGATTTTGGCTTTAAAATTGGGAAAAAAAAACAATCCGCACCAAAATCCGCGGCAATTCCGTGGTAAATCCGTGGTAAATCCGCACCTTTGAAAAGGTGCGGATTTTGCGGGAAAGCCGTGGATTTTGAAAAATCCGCAGCAACATTCTACCGTGGACACATAGCCTTAGAGAATGAGTTGCAATGCCAGGGACAACCATGGAAAAGACTACCCATTCTTCGTAATTTTCGTAATCTAAGGCCGGCTTTGCACACTACGACATCGCAGATGCGATGTCGGTGGGGTCAAATTGAAAGTGATGAACATCCGGCGTCACTTGCGATGTCGTAGTGTGTAAAACCTTTTTGATACGATGAACGAGCGCAAAAGCGTTGTTATTGTATCATCGGTGTAGTCTCCGACATATCCATAATGCCGGTGCAGCGACAGGTACGATGTTGTTCCTCGTTTTTGGGGCAGCACACATCGCTGTCTGTAAAGCCGCAGGAGCGAAGAACATCACCTTACCTGCATCCCGGCTGCTATGAGAAGGAAGGAGGTGGGCGGGATGTTAACATCCTGCTCATCTCCGCCCCTCCGCTGCTATTGGCCGCCTGCCGTGTGATGTCACTGTGACGCCGCATGACCCGCCCCCTTAGGAAGGAGGCGGGACGCCGGCCAGAGCGACGTTGCAAGACAGGTGAGTGCATGTGAAGCTGCCGTAGCAATAATGTTCGCTACGCCAGGAATCACAAGATATTGCTGCTGCAACAGGGGCGGGGACTATCGCGCTCGACATTGCAGCATCGGCTTACGATGTCACAGCGTGCAAAGTACCCCTAAGGCTAAGACATTAATTATTCCTATAAATGTTGCCACAGTCCTTTAAAATAAATAAATAATTTAAAAAAAGAAAAGGTGACTTTACTGTGTTTAATATTTAATTTGAGAGAACTAAAAAGATGGCTTCATGAATGATTTGTAGCCAGTTTCCCAATATAGGAAGATGATGTGAAATACATAAGAAATGAGTTATGAGATGAATCTGCTTATGTGGCAGAATGTTCAAAGACAAGACTAATTATTTTCCCATATTTCTAGAAGAATAACCAAGGTGTAATACAAATTGCCATTTTGGGATTATTGAATAATTATTCATTGGGGACTATTCCCAGACTTAAAAATATGTAATATAAGATCAGACTATACGATGTTCTACATTCAATGGCACATTTATGTGACTGATGTCTTATATAAAATATGGGAAAACTTAGATTTCCGAGTATGATTTATGTGCCCATTTGTTAAATCAATCATCTATATAGAGGATATAATTTATAAGGTTCTATGCTGTGAACTTTGCCTTTCATTACAATGGTCTCCTGATGATAAATCGATCACAGTGTGTCACTTTGTTTGGACCTTAAGATTGTGGTAAAATTCACTTACAAGTATACAATTTGGCAAACGTGTAAACTAAGCACTGAAACCAAAGAGTTATTTGAGTGATACACAGGCATGCTGTGTTCTTCAGAGCATGAGGTGTCACGCTTGCCGGGTGTAGCAAGCATAGCGGGGTGTGTTCAGACCTATGTGCGTCTGATGCACAACAAAAAACACAAATAAAGGGGGCACTGGGGACACAAAAACAACGGGAGGCCCTGGAACTAGTGACAGGGGTTGGCGGACACCTCCTATGCTCACCTACAGCTATCTCTATAAAAGCCCCGCAACTGTTGCCGAACAAGAACCTGAGACCCTCGGAAGACCTTATAGTAGCCCTGACTAGTGAGGGGCAGGTGGAGTTCACTAGACCTCACCACTACACAATACACCAGGAAAGTAAAGACAAACGGGGGGAAACAACCAAAAGGATATAGCCTGAGCACAGGAAACTTCAACTGCAGAACCTTCCTATAAGGCTGCTTTCACACATCCGGTTTTAGCAGAGCCAGCCAATCCGGCTCTAAAACCTATGCAACGGATGCGGCGACAATACCGCATCCTTTGCATAAGTTTTTGACATGCGGCCCGTCCGGTTTTTGCCGCCTGCGGCACGCTACTGAGCATATGCAGTGGAAAAAACCGCATGCGACGGCCGGATGCGGTGTTTGCCTTGCATTGCATTGGCATGCATTGCAAATTGCGCCGCATTGGCCGGATGCGGCGCGATGCGGGTTTTTTTGCCGGACAAAAAAACGTGCAAGGCAGCGTTCCATCCGGCCGCCGCATCGGCTAAATCTGCCGTATGCGGCAAAAACTGGACCGAACGCAAGCCCATGCGGCACAATCCGGCACTAATGAAAGTCTATGCAAAAAAACACAACCGGCGGCCAAAAAAAAAAACGGTTGCGGTTTTTCTGCAAAGTGCCGGATTGTGCCGCACAGGAAACCCAGATATGTGAAAGCAGCCTAAGGCGGCCAGAGACTAAATGACTTTGCATCTTCAGCAAGGATTGCTGGGATACACAACTATTTAAAACTGAAGGCTACAAAGTGAGGGAAGCTGAAAACACTCAGCAAGGAACTGCTTGGAAAGGCTGCAAGAGAAAAACTGACACTTAACCACTTCAGTGCCAAGAGAAACGAAACCCATTTAAATGTTGCGAGCCAGATGAGAGGCTCCAGTTCAAAGGCTGTCCCTGGTCTCTACATGCAGGGAGACAAATGTGACAGCACGTTTCTCTCTGGTTAGCAAATTCTGTTTGCTGGTTCAGAATTACTTAAAAAAAGTTTTTCGATTTGTGAAAAATGGGATAAAATCAAAGACTGAGAGTGCATTTCCATTAGGAGTTAATGAGGAAGCAAGCATTCCTAATTATCAATGTCTTCAGAAGTCAGCAATCTACCAATGAACCAGCAAAATACTTGTACAGGGGTGAAATGATTTTTCAGCTTCTTAAAATTAATTTTTCTAGGCAGCACATTGTCCTATGTAAATAGGACATGTGTTGCCTAAAACAATTATATGTTCTTTGCACAGAAAGATGTTTTCCGATTGTTCTCTGGACATACAGAACAAGGGTGTGGGCACTCTTGATATTGTTCCAGAAAATGAAGTATTTTCTCCCAGAAAGTTATTGCAATTACATGTTTTGTCATACACATGTTTGTGTGTATTAGAACAATACAAAAGGACACAGGAAAAAAAGGCAAATTGGACATAATTTCACACAAAACCCTAAAAATAGGCTGAACAAAATTGTTGGCACCTTTCCAAAACTTTCTGTCAACCATGTGATGCTCGTTCAAACTCACGTGTAGCACGTAGCAGGTGAGGGCAATATGAAAATCACGGTTGAAACCAGATAAAGTAGGGAGAAGTTGACTCAATCCTTGTATTGTCTGTGTGCGCCATACTAAGCATGGAGAACAGAAAAAGGAGAAGAGAATTGTCTGAGGACTTGAGAACCAAAATTGTTGAAAAATATCAAGAATGTGAAGGTTACAAGTCCATTTCCACAGATCTTGATGTTCCTTTGTCCATGGTGCGCAACATAATCAAGAAGTTTACAACTTATGGCACTGTAACTAATCTCCATGGACATGCACGACAGAGAAAAATTGAGGACAAGTTGCAACACAGGATTGGATAAGCAGCCCCAATCAAGTGCCAACGAAATTCAAGCTGGCCTCCAGATTTGTGGTGCATCAGAATCAGCTTGAGCTATCAGTTAACATTTGAATGAAATGATATGCTATGGCAAGAAACCAAGGAGAACCCCACTGCTGACACAGAGACATAAAAAGATGGACTGCAGATTGCCAAAATGCACTTTAGTAAGCCAAAATCCACTAGGGAAAGCTTCTTGTGGACAGATAAGACCAAGATTGAGCTCATAAATATAGCATATCATTCTACTGTTTATTGAAAATAGAATGAGGCCTACGCAGTAAATAACACAGTACCTAGAGTCAAATATGGTGGATGTTCAAAGATGTTTTGAGATTTTTTGCTACCTCTGGCACTGGGTACCTTGACTGTGTGCACAGCATCATGAAATATGAAGATTACTACCATTTAGTAGTAATGTAGAGCCCAGTGTCAGAAAGCTGGATTTGCATCCTAGGTCATGGGTCTTCCAGCAGGACAATGACCCCCAAAATACTTCAAGAAGTACCCAGATATGTAGGGAAACAAAGCCCTGAATAGTTCTGAAGGGGTAGCAATGAGTCCGGATGTAAATCCCATTGAACCCCTGTGGAGAGATCTTAAATTTGTTGTTTCCAGAAAGCGCCTTCAAATATGAGAAATCTGGAGCAGTTTGCAAAAGAAGAGTGGCCCAAAATTCCAGTTGAGAGATGTAATAAGCTTGTTGATGTTTATAGGAAGCGATTGATTGCACTTATTTATTCCAAAGGGTGTGCATCTAAATATTATGTTGAGGGGGACAACAATTTTGTCCATTCCATTATTGGAGTTTTATGTGAAATTTTGTCTAATTTGCTTTTTTTCCTCTGTTTTTTTATGTTGTTTCAATACACACAAAAGAATGAAATAGGTGTGTAACAAAACGTGTAATTGCAATAATTTAATAGAAAAATACTTCTTTTTGCGGAACAATTTCAAGGGTGCCAACATTTACAGCCATAACTGTAAAATTGCAATCGACCTGTCTAAACGTTTGTGTAATGGTGGGGCGTTCGACCATTGTAAATGCACCCTAAGTAGTCATTTGCTAAATCTCCCTATCGCTCCAGGTTACTTTTGCCAGCCATTGTATACTTGGTTGCAGTCTGCCTGTACTGCACGTGACTGCTGCAGCCAATCAAAGTGTCTAGCAAAACAACGCTCAGTCGGGTGAACAGTCTATACCCCCAAGAGTACTGTGGCATTCCAGAGATAAATGGGTGGCAACAACAACTGTACAACCCTAAACTTGTGGAGATGTGAAATTGAGTAATAGTTTAAGACCAACCAGAGAAGAGAGAGAAATCCCATCAGAGGCACTCAGACACTTGGTCAGTAAGACCGTCAATGCATGAATAATGGCTTATTGTATCAAAGAATACACCTACCCAAAGAATTGGGGAGCACATGGCGGGTAGTGTTACTGGAAGTGATCAGTGCAGTCCTACCAAAAGAAGTACATGAAAGACACGCATACTTTGGAATGGAAGTAACTTTTCGGTGATTAAATCGGCTTATATACTGGCCTCAATTGCGTCGGGTAGTGGAAGAAACATGCCGAAAATATTGTTTGTGTGAACTAACCAAGCCGTCCAAGAAAACCCCCCCCACCCAAGTAATTAGAACGTCTGACCGGCTCAAGGTCTTGATGATTGATTACCTGCGAGTATTGCTGTAGTGACTGCAACCAGGGACCAGACGGCTGAGTCAGTGGCTCGGCTATCTGTCGAGACTTCATATGCATGTACCAGAAGATGATTCACACTGACAAAGGGGAAGGGGACTACTGTGATCCTCGCATGACACTCGGCTCACGCTGGCAGCATAGCAGGAGCCGAGTGTCATGCGAGTGTCATTGCAACTGAGGTCCAATCGTGCGATCAGACCACAGCTGCGGGGGACGGGCTGGCACTGAGGAGCTGCTGGCCAGCGCTGAGGAGGGAAGGGAGGGATTTATCTCTCTCTCTCCTCTGTTGCCGGCTATTGCCATTCTCGCTATGCACTCACATTACACCGGTGTAATGCGAGTGCAGTGCAATGTTTCTCTCGCCCCATAGAGTAGAATGGGTGTGAGAGTAACAGGATCACATTGCACCCACAGCATGCTGCAACTGTTTTTTCGGTCCAATTAGGGCTGAGAAAATAATCACCCCTGGGTGCTGGCTCATAGAGTAATATCGGTCCTAGGGGAATGCGATGTTTTATCGCATTCCACTCGCTCCGATTTTCACACTATGTGTCTTAGGCCTTACTTTCAGTCTGTGACCAACCACACGATTATCATAACCCTGAAATAATCTGTGTTGTGGGTGGAACCTGCACTTTACAGCTTTTGACCTTCCACAATATCACAACATTGCTATCTTGAAATCCTCTGTGCTGCTAGGGGGCCCTGCATCATTCACAGTGTTCCCAGTGTTACTCCCCATTTGTGACCGACCACAAAATCAGTACATTGCTTTCCTGAAATACTCAGTGCCTCTGACCTGCTATATGGCCCTCTTTACAGGTTCCTATTTCTGGTACTTGTGATGTCTGTTTCCTCATGTACCAGAGACACGGACACATGTAGACCCATGAAATTTAATGGGTCTGTGCATACATCCATGATTTCACATGATGTGTCCATGTGGAGCACAGACGTGTCTGTGTGCTTCACAAGGCAACTTGTCCCTTTTCTAAAGGCAGCACGGGTGTCATAGGGACCGCACACTGATGTAATCTGTGTGACATCAGTGTGACACATACCGGAGAAAACAAATGTCACTTTAAAAAATAATTTTTATACTTACCTGTCTCTGGCAACAATTGTGTCTGGGCCCGCTCATTATGCCCATGGATATTCACTGCACTGACCACGGATCTGAAAGCAAGTGTGACAGCACCACCGAAGACAGCAGCGCCGGAGACAGGTAAGTATACAAGTTCATGCTGTTCGTGTGCTATCTGGTTGTCATAATGATAGCGTAATGCAAGGGTAGTGATGGGATGATCAGACTCCAGGCCAGCAAACACAGTATGCCAGACACACTTCGTGCTAGCCGTCATGCAATTGTACACCCTTAAGGGATGGGGTACTTTTCATCCGCACTCTGGTCCTGGAGGGGGGACTTTGGCAGAGCCCTTCCGAGGTGACAATAGTGGGGTAGCTGGTGGCTGGGCTACAAAACCAAACCATAACCCATGAATGCCATTTAAAAAAAAACAAAATGAAAAAGCAAAAAAGTGATCCAAAGGTGTTAAGAAAAAAAATATGATATCACTAAAATTGTCACTTTGTCCTGCAAAGAATGCGGCCCCTCAATTTCAATTTTTTTCTATGTGTGGTCCACACATCCAGCCGAGTTTGAGACTCCTGCCTTAGGCCATCAACAGTGTTTTATAAAAGAAGAGTTGGAAATCTGAAAAATGGGCAAGGCTACATTCATGCAACAATCAGTGCACCCAGCAGGGATTCATGGTACATATCACTTTCACTGACTGGGCTGCCCAACACACTGCAGACACAGATTTCTGCAAACCAGATCTACAATGGGGAAAATAAGTATTTCATACACTGCAGATTTTGCAAGTTTTCCCACCTGCACACCGACAGCAATACCGCAGATCCAGGATCCAGGATGTGGGGCACCTGAAACAACGGATACAGGAGGCCTGTGGTAGCATTTCTTCTGCGGTATTGCTCTCGGTGTGTCAAAAGTGGGAGAAGAGAATTGCGTTGACAATTCAACACAATGGGCAGCTTTTTGAGCACATCCTTTAGTGAGTTACTGTTGTTGTTCCATGTCACAATTGTGTCAATAATTCAATAATAAATAAAGCTACATTAAAAGTGAGCACACCATTGTTTTTCTTGTGCAATTCTCTGTTTGATGTGTCACATGACCCCCTTCCCATTGAAAAAAATTAAAGTTGAATTCAAAATGGCGGCTTTGCAGATGGCCTCCATGGGCGTCACCCGGCCTCAAATGTTTGGCCCCTCCCTTGTACTAATATGCCACAAACGGTAAGGTGATATCAGCAACCACTTCCATTTTATCAGGGTGTATCCATACTAGTGGCCCACCCTGTACAAGAACTACAAAAAACGTCTGACTGTTGTAACTGCAAACAAATGCAATACCATATATTAAGTTCTGTTTTTCTATTGTATCAAATACCTATTTCATGCAAAAAAATTCAAATTAATTATGTAACAATCATACAATGTGATCTTCTGAATTTTTTTCTTTATTCTGTGTGTCACAGTTAAAGTATAGCTACGATAAAAATGACAGACCTCTCCATTCTTTGTAGGTGGGAAAACGTGCAAAATCGGTAGTGTATCAAATACTTATTTTCCTCACTGTATATCTGTTAAAAAATAAAAGGGGTTATCCACTTTTGACAACAATTTGCTTTTCTTACTTTAATACATGTATGTTTGTTATAATTGGGTTTCCTTAGAAATGTAGTACAGTTTACTTCCTATAGAATCTGTTTTGCACGTCTATCGCTGGCCGCAGAAAGAGTTAATTGAGAGTCCATAATTGAGCTCATTCCAATGGGAAACTTTCTATCTCCTCTATTTATTTTTTCAGCTCTACTCAGCTGATTTATGAGCACAGATCACATTTAAGCTGGCTGTACACGCTGCAATGTATCTTACGATGTGTCGGCGGGGTCACGTCGAAAGTGACGCACATCCGGCATCATAAGGCAGTGTGTGACAGGTACGTGCGATTGCGATTGAATGGTAAAACGTTCATCGCACGCACGTCGTTCATTCCTCATGGATTGAACGTCAGATTGTTCATCGTGCCCGGGATAGCACACATTGCAGTGTGTGACACCCCGGGACCGATGAACAGATCTTACCTGCGTCTTGCGGCTCCCGGCCAGCAATGCAGAAGGAAGGAGGTGGGCGGGATGTTTACGTCCCGCTCAGCTCCGCCCCTCCGCATCTACTGACCGCCTGCCGCGTGACGTCGATGTGACGCCGAACGTCCCTCCCACTCCAGGAAGTGGACATTCGCCGCCCACTTCGAGGTCGTATGGAAGGTAAGTACGTGTGACGGGGGTTAATCGTTTGTGCGGCACATTCAACAAATTGAACGTGCAACACATACGATGGGGGCGTTGCAAATCGCATACGATATCATATGCGAAATTGCAACGTGTAAAGCTGGCTTAAGGCTGAGCTCACACTAGAGTATCATGGGATGCGAAAGCTAATGACACTCGGCTCAAACGCTGCTGTGAGCGTCAGCCAACTGTCGTTCACTGAGATCTGATTCTCTCGCATTTGAGAATCAGATCACAAGTGAGGAGAAGGTGGAGAGATTAATTTCTCCATCTTCTCCATTGTCTGTCTTTGCATATTTCGGACTGCACTTGGATGTCATCAGTGCAGTCCGATGTTTTACACGCACCCAAAGACTTGTATGGGAGCGCATGATCCTAGGCACACTGCGAATCGCGACATGCTGTGAATTTTTATTCCATCCAGATCTGCTATGCCTCATTGATTAAGGAAGTGCTCACAAGAGCCGTATGACTCGCACCCGTATGCATGTATTTCTATGCAGCTGACATTTGTAACGGATCCATATTTTTTACCATGGGAGTCCATGAAGCACAAATCTGTTAACTGATTGCTATTTTGTCACCCGTTATTCTTGCATTTGTAATGGATCCATTTTTTTCTTACAGGATCCGTTTCAAATGGAAGATAAATAGCAATCTGTTAACGGATTCGTTCTCCATAGACTCCTATATTAAAAAAAAACAAAAAACATCCAGCAGACATCATTTTGCCAGTGGATCTCTGTTGGATTCGTTCTAACGGATGATTATAAGACATGTGAGCTCAGCCTATCATTAGTCCAAGTGCAATACAAGCCCTATAATTGAATGTGCCGGGAAAACAAAAAGCCTGTAAAAGCCAAATGGTGCAACATTTAGAATGAAACCAATTTGCAAAAACTATTTTTAGTCCTAAATACATCGATTTAGGGGAAAAAAAATGTCCTTGAAAGTGGAAAATCCCTTTAACTAAGTGATATTGTGCAGCTATGATGCTTTCTCATTACTATGGCTCTGAAAAACACAATTTTTTTTATGATTTTGGAAAAGGTAACTTACGTCAAATTTTGGAAAATTACAAGAGGATAACTATGAGAATCTCTACCTGTACGATCTAGTTATATAAAGCCATGACGTTTTTCTTTACAGATAACTGTGATTGAACACGTTTCTCATAAACTCCATTTAAACACAAATACCCCTTTGATATTAGCAATGGACTTAAAAGGAACCTGCCACCAGATTTTGGTGACTATAAGCTGCGGCCACCACCAGTAGGCTCTTATATACGGCATTTAAGAATACTGTATATAAGAGCCCAGGCCGGATTATATAACGTAAGAAAGAATTTTATAATATTCACCTAGGGGGCAGTCCAGTCCAATCGGTATCACTGCTCTCCAGTCCGACGCCTCCTTATTGCGGAGATCTTCATCCTTCCTCTGATGCCCGTCTGCATGACCTGTCCTACGTCATACACACCGGCCAGCATTGAGGTCCTGCGCAGGCGCAAATTGATCTGTCCTGCTCTGGGCAGGTC
Source organism: Anomaloglossus baeobatrachus (assembly GCF_048569485.1). Taxonomy (NCBI): domain Eukaryota; kingdom Metazoa; phylum Chordata; class Amphibia; order Anura; family Aromobatidae; genus Anomaloglossus; species Anomaloglossus baeobatrachus. Next base: position 70,716,685 of record NC_134357.1, read on the forward strand.
AAAGATTTGTACTGCGTCTGCACGGGTGGTCTTTAACCTTTCCTCATGCATTACAACAGGGCAGATAAAAGTGCGCCTGTGCAGTAACTCAATGCCGACATGTGTTGATGACATAGGACACGTCATCCACAGTGGGCTGGTTAGAAGGAGGACAGTGATCTCTGTAGATAGGAGGCACCAGACCGGAGAGCAGCGACACCCATCGGACCGGACCGCCCACTAGATGAGTATTATGAAAGTGATTTTTACATTCTACAGAGTGACCTGGGCTCTCATATTCAGTATTCTAGAATTATGTATATAAGAGATTAGCGATGGTGGCTGCAGTTTATACGAGAGGCTGCTGACAAGTCTTTAGCTTTGTGATCTTTTTTTATTTCTATGGTAACAAATGTTACATCACATGAAAGCCTTATGTGTCTAAAATATGTTTTCAAAATTTTGTGTTTGTTGCTTATGGCAACAGTGTTCTACACACGCGGGAAAACAAAATGGCGGAGAATAATGTGATATTCACACCAACTGAGAGCAGAGCAGTGATAAAATTCTTGTGTCTGTAAGGAAAGTCAGGATATTCATGGTGATATGTCGCAGACATTGAGGGATCAATGTCCTTTATATTCCACAGTTAAGAACTGGGTTGCCAAATTTAAAACGGGCCACTTCAGCATCAATGATGAGGAACGTCCTGGATGACCGAGAGTGGTTGTTGTTCCGGAGATCGTCGATGCTGTGCACAACCTCATACTGGAGAATTGACGAATTTCAGCTCAAGCAATAGCAGACATCATGGGGATTTCCCAAGAACGTGTTTGTGTCACTATCCATGAACATTTGGACATTAGGAAGTTATCTGCAAAGTGGATACCCAAATGTTTGGCAACAGATCAGAGAAGCATGCGAATGACAACTTCCCAGTACATTTGTCAGAGTTTCCGGACTGATAAGAACTTCCTGGATCGACTGGTCACTATGGATGAGACCTGGATTTATTTGTATGACCCTGAAAACAATGAGCAGTCAAAAGAGTGGAGGCACAGTGGTTCTTCTCATCCAAAATAGTTCAGGGTGCAAAATTCAGCCACTAAGGTGATGGCGTCTGTGTTCTGGGATAAGGAGAGCGTGCTGCTAGTGGACTACCTTCAAAAGGGTTCCACCATCAATGCAAGGTATTACATTGAACTTTTGGACAAATTGAAGACAGCTCTGAAGGCCAAAAGACACAGCAAGCTGTCCAAAGGAATCTTGTTCCTGCAAGACAACGCTTTCGCTCACACTGCACAAGCGACCACGGCAAAACTGACAGAACTGGGCTTCCTGCTGGTTGACCACACATCTTATTCACCAGATCTAGCTCCCTCCGACTATCATCTGTTTCCAAACCTGAAGAAACACCTCAAGGTTACCAAATTTCACACCATTTCTGATGCCATGGCTGTTACAGATGCCTGGTTTGAGGCACAACCAAAATCCTTCTTTTTGCTAGGCTTACAGAACTTGGAATACCGATGTAAGAAGTGTGTTGTCATCAGTAGAGAGTATGTGGAATAAATGTAAAGTTTCATCATCCTATCTCGTTTCTTTCTGGGTAAACCTAAAGACTTATCAGCAGCCCCTCATAGTCGCCAAATCTGGTGACAGGTTCCCCTTAAATTGTATTTAGGGGATTAATCAATATAGAGAATCTAATATAGGGCTCCTTGGTTTGGCCATTATCCTCAATATAAAATAAACTCATTAGACCAATTAACATGCCACAGTCGCTTTCATCTTAAAGATGTTGTGCCCTGAAGTTAACCCACGGGAATAAAAAAAAACTTGTGCTACTAACACAAAGGTCAACCTATTTAGCCCTCGAAATTAAGAACGGTACAAAACCTAAAAAGACCATTTTGTGTGACTAATATGCTGCAAAAGTCCCAAAGCAACTGGGATAAACATAGTCGTCATTGATACTCAATCGGGCATTTTTGGTTTCCTAAGAATTAATAGTGTCTAGTTGTTATATTATGTTATTATGTAACCAAATCTATTAATCTTGAGTGCTTCTCTGCTAGGAAGAACAGTAAAAATGTGACATGTTCAAGTGTTTTCTTGCGTCTTCAGATCAAATCTCCTGTTATAGATTATTAGATTACAGTTGATCAAATTTCTCCTCTCGTCTCTTACAGCAATAACGTCTTTAGAAGCTGCAGATGTTCGATGTAGCGGTAATACATACAGGGCAATAATGGATAAGCTGCACTCACATCACAAAATATGCCTCTGGAGGGGGAAACACTAGAGAAATTTTCCAAAAAACTTCAATAATGTCTATACGGAATGATATACAACACTTGCTGTTACAAAAGCCAGCCAAGAAACAAGTAGAAATATCAAGGGAAATGTTTAAAATCGCAGCACATGGCCTGTAAAAGGCAAATTTATATTCTAAACATAAAAATCCTAAAGAGGATCTGTCATGGGGGGGCAACTTCATTTCTGAAATAAAATGCAACACAATTTCTCCCCCCTCCCAATTCCCTGCCATTCCTTAGCACTTAGTGCCCCCCACCGGAAGCACTCTTTAGATCATTTGCACTAGATATGAAAGTAATATGCGGTCAACAATTTAAACAACTAACCCATAAGGATCCACAATCTGAAAATAAAATTTTCTCCTGTGTTAATATATGGGGTTTATACAGGGGTATACAGGGGTGATTCCTAACCTTTGAATGGGACAAATTAACTGTTTGAAAAAGAATGCTGATAGATATAAGAAGATCTGTAATGCCCATACTGGTGTCCCCACGCTGTCCTGTCCCCCTCCACCGGTGGGGATGCCATCTCCTCACCTTTCCGGCCGCCCAGAAGTGACTGCCCTATCCATGGTCCATGCTGCTGTCTCTCAGGGCTTGCGCACGCCGTATAGGTCTGCTAAGGATGCCTGTAGGGTGCGCGCTCAGACACACCCTTTTTTTAAAGGGCCAGTATGTCCTGACCTGGAAGTGCCTCTCAGATTGGCTGAGAGGTATTTAAGGCACCTTCACCTTCAGGAAAATGCCTGAGCAACGAGTTCTATACATTGCTAGTTCTTAAGTCCTTTGCGCTGCTGCTGCAATCATTGTGTTGTATGCTTTACTGATTCATATCTGTGTTTCAGTGTATTATAAGTCCACTGTTGCTGCTGCTACAACTACCCACTCCGGCTGCCTACCACGATATGCGCTGCCACTCCCACAAGTATTCATATTGGTCGCTGCTGCCGCATCCATCCATCCCGGCCATATCCACAACATTGGCTACTGCTGCAGTTTCTACATCCAGACACTGTATTGTATCCATGGCTCCAGCTGCCAACGTACTGTTGATCACCAGGGGTTGCCCTCTGCGAGCTACCTACCAGCGTGTGTGCCTATCATAACTTCCGGTGGCTTTATTGAAGCCTCAGTGGCTGATCCAGTTCGCTCCTTCAGGCCAGTGATCGCTACCTTCGGTCCTGTGGACTCACTCACCCTGTGCACGCCCCGTGTTTGCCCTACGAGCATAACAAGCTCATTCTGAAATCTATATTCTTTAACAAACTAAAGATTCTCCAGCAAAGAAAGCAGGCAATGAAGTATAAAAATCCAATTTATTGAAAAATCTTTAAAAAGTTGTATCTGCACAGGTAAATCTCAGCTGAATTGGACCCACGCATTTTGGCACTAAGCCTTATTCATGAAAAAAACATGAATAAGGCTTAACGCCAAAACGCATAGATCCAATTCAGCTGAGGTTGGGCGGTTTACCTGTGCAGATACACCTTTTTAGAGATATTTCAATAAATTGGAGAGTTTTTGTTTGGTTCCAGTACTTCCTCCAATCCTGGGCAGGGCGGCTCCGGGTATATACTATGATTAATTCCAGACAAGCTGTCGATGGTGAGCTGATTTCTTCTCTTTTATGCAGAAATATGTATTCTTGTTATGTCATGGCCATCATGCCGCTTGATATTTTGTACATTTTTGGATGGATTAACCATAGTTACTACTATTGAATGGATGGATGGTCATGGTCTCATCAGTATTTTTGATCATCATCTAAGGCCCCTCCTATGATTTGGCATTGCTTGGAACTGAGCTGAGACCTCAATTTCCTCATTCTATGCCAAAAGTTTTCTTTTGCCATTATGTGTCAGCCAGAATAGCATTTTATTAAGGGCTCTTGTCCACTTGCGATTTTCCTGTGCGAGTGCGATCCGATAAAAAATTGGATCGCACTCGTACCAGTGTTAAGCTATGAGGCATTGTCCACTAGCTTAATTTTATACGACACGTCTCATGCTCTCGGTGAAATCGCAGCATGCTGCGATTTGCACCGAGTCTCAGCTCTCGCACCCCCATGCAAGCCTATGGTAGCGAGAAAAAAATCAGAATACGGGTAGCATACGCATGTCATACAGATGGCATACGCATGTCACACGGATCCTGGATGTTAACAATCTACACACTTGCATACAGTGTCGGAGGAATCTCCAGTAATACCAGGCCTGGCGGCGGTTAACTGCACTGAACTCCGAAGCTGTCACCTGAGCTCCGGAGTGCAGCCTAAATTGAACAGTGAGCACCGAGTGATTGATTCCTCGGCGATTGCTGTTTAGTTCATGACAGCTGCAGACAGGCCGGGCTTAACTCTGGAGCTCAGGTGACACCTCCGGAGTTCAGTGCAGGTAACCGCAGCCAGGCCTGGTATTACTGGAGATTCATCCGGTAGCCAGTCTGACGCTGCTTGCATAGCACTCACATAGCACTCGCATGACGCTCGCATGTCATACAGATGCTATGTGAGAAAAAAAAACACACCATATGCAGACCATACGCAGATCATACACAGGACACTCGACTCACTTTTCTGGCCGAGTATCTCGTAATTTTTTACTCGCAAGTGGACAAGAGCCCTATAGCAAACAATTTCCTATACAGAGGCACAGAGTGGTAAAAAACCTTATACAGTACTTCTTATTTTACATTGGGGTCTTTTTAGCAATTTTCGCTGCTTATACAGAAGTGTAAAGAAGGCTGAAATGTGAAAAGAATTCTCCTTCCGAGAACGTGCAGCTATATGTCTGTGCTGCCTCTAGTTCCTCCCTTATCTTATCTCCATAGACTTTTAGAAACAGCAACTATTATCTCATCCCTTATTGATCTGAAAATCTATACTCACTGATTTTAACAGTGAATTTAGGAATCAATCAATACAGAAAGCAAAATAGGCCTTTTTCTCTAATAAGATACTGTCTCGGGTGACAGACAGTCATGTGGTTTCAGGCAATAGAAGGTCACAGCGTTTGACTGGAAAATTCTCCTTCACTTTATGTTCTACCTGTTGTTAGTATTCATTGTACAAGATAGCTTTCCCACTGGATTTTCAACTATTCCCCTTTGGGAACCAGGGACCGTTTAGCTGATGATTATCAGTATTCCCAATGTGCTTAAATACTTCCATCTTCCCTGGAGTTGTGCTGGTGATGTTATTCTGTTCATTCAACTTTGGTTGCAAGCAGGAGACTTGTACTCATATGTGGTATTGTTGTTATAAGTTTCCTGAACTTCTACCTGTGTCAGCTGTGGAGAAGTAGTCGATCCACTATTTCCCCCTGTGTCCTCCTTGTGTCTTCTCTAGTGTTTAGTGGGTTTGACGAAGAGCTCATACCATCCGTTCCCTATTTAGGGCTCAGGGTCAGATATCCAGCTCGGCACATAGGAACCTATCTAGGGTGGTGAGAGACCCCCTGGACCAGCAGTAGGCTTGGTCAGGAGTCACCATCTTCCTCTTCCCTAAACACAGGGTTTCCCTTGCTTTTCGCTTGGTACTTCTCCATACATAGCGTGACAGATTCATTAGAACATTTTCAATTATCACTCATTAGCTTAAATTATTTATGGATAAGCAATTGATATTTTTATGGTCCATATGAGACAATACAATTATTGGGTCCCCATAAAGTTTGCATGTTTTGGGCAGCACATCCTCCATTTACAATAAGAGATGTGCTGCAGACAATTATTTTTTTAGACCGGATAAAAAATTGAAAAGTGCAATTGGCTTTTTTCTGTTTCTAAGAGCTAAGGAATGAGAAAACATTACTTTTTTTCAAATTTAGTTGGTCAAAAAGTGTTAGGCGGGCTTTGCACGTTGCGACATCGGTAACAATGTGTTACCGATGCTGCAGCGATAGTCCCGCCCCCGTCGCACGTGCGATATCTAGTGAAAGCTGCCGTATCGATTATTATCGCTACGGCAGCTTCACACGCACATACCTGCCGTGCGACGTCCCTCTGGCCGGCAGCCCGCCTCCTTCCTTAGGGGGGCGGCTCGTGCGGCGTCACAGCGACGTCACATGGCAGGCGGCCAATTCAAGAGGAGGGGCGGAGATGAGCGGGATGTAAACATCCCGCCCACCTCCGTCCTTCTCATTGCAGCCGGTAGGCAGGTAAGGTGATGTTCCTCGCTCCTGCGGCTTCACACACAGCGATGTGTGGTGCCGCAGGAGCGAGGAACAACATCGTACCTGTCGCACCATCGGCATTATGGAAATGTCGGAGGCTGCAGCGATGATACGATAATGACGCTTTTGCGCTCGTTCATCATATCATAAAGGTTTTACACGTTGCATTATCGACTGCGACGCCGGATGTGCGTCACTTTCGATTTGACCCCATCGACATCGCACGTGCAATGTCGCAACGTGCAAAGCCGCCCTTAGAATGACAGAAAATAGAGCTCCCATTTTCCAAGACGAGATCCTTAATTTAATATATATTATTACAGCATTTACTGTATAATGGCATTCTACTGCTCTGTGTGTATTAAATTCTACCACGTGTCATAACCTGTCGCTTTGAACTGCAAACTGCTGGTAAAATTAATTTGAGCTTTTCCCATAATCCATGCATGACAACTACAGAGAGATTTATTGGCCCAGCAGACATGAATGTTTTGGGCCACCAAGTGGAGGAAGAGGTCATTGGTCATTGGCTAGCCATGCTTTTGGCCTTATGCATTGTAACAGCTGCGGAATAATTTCATCTGTTGCTAGATATGTTACGGTCTGTGGTTGGTGTTTAGTGAAAGCAGCTGTGTGAGATGCCGGCAAGAAGACCTATGGAATCCGTGCTGGAGACTGTCAGGTGGGTTTTTGGTCAACAGGGGTCAGAGCATGTTGCAAAACAAAGCCGTTGAGCCAAGGCAAGTTTGATGAGTCCCTTGTACAACCCTGAGATCAGAGCCAGCTGCTGCAACACTCAGTGCCATTTGACACTCAATAACTTCATATGGCAAACGGATTGCTCTTATTCAAACAAAGATTAACTCCTTAACATCCAAGAAAGTCCAACTCATGACAACACAGTAGCACCTGAATATGTGTAGAGGTCAAGGGGATGAAGGGCGGTTGTGTCACGCTAACACAAATCACCCTATTTTTAGCCAACGTCTATTCCATTCACTTAAAATGTAAGGGGAAATTAGTTAAAACAATATAAATCTCTAAATTGACATAGGCTCCTTAGCCCTTAAAGGGAACCTGTCATGTAGAAAATGGAAACTATTCCGTAGGCAGAAGGTTGTACTGTGGAAAGCTTCAAGAGGAACCTCAAGACCCATCTCTTCCAACAAACCTACAAGAACCCTCAGTCGAGTACACCACTGCGCAACCTGCTCTGTCCTCATCTATTGTACCCTCACCTATTCCCTGTAGACTGTGAGCCCTCGCGGGCAGGGTCCTCTCTCCTCCTATACCAGTCTGTTTTGTACTGTTAATGATTGTTGTACGTATACCCTTTTTCACTTCTAAAGCGCCATGGAATAAATGGCACTATAATGATAAATAATAATAATAATTTGATTGAGGCACATTTTTCTGGGAAAAGTTTCAATAAAACTTGCATTTTAGTCATTAAAATCCCTGGTATTTGTATAGAGTCCAAAGGGTTGTTGTATTCAGAGATTGACAGCCTTCCTGAATGACAGTGCATGCTGAGATAGCTGTCAATCACAGAGTAGGACCGCTTACTGGACTCAAATGCATACAAACGTCAGAGATTCCAATCAATAAAATACGGGTTATACTGAAATCTTTCCAACAAACCGATATACCAGTAAGAAAAGAATTCCGGCACTCCTGGTATCTGGAGGTGATCATGTAGCGATGGCCGGCGGACCACCGAGGTGCAGAGTACAACTGCGAAACGCAAGATGAGGTCGCACAAAACAAGGGTTTGCTTTATTTACAATCAGGACACACAACAACGGTAAAAGCACTCAGGGCAATATTATTCAGAACAGTATGATATTATAAGCTTTGGCTATTAAATAGGGCAGGCAACGTATCCCCACTTTGAACGCTGCGACATCGCTACTGCAATATTGTCGGGCTTGAATCGAAAGTGACGCACATCTGACGCCAGTTACGACAAACGCAAAGTGTAAAGCCTAGATGCGCCGATAAACGATTGCAAAAGTGTCGTAAATCAGTGATCTGTCTAGCGTCGGACATTTTCATAATGTCGCACCAATAGGAGATACAATGTTGTTCCTCGTTCCTGCGGCAGCACACATCGCTGTGTGTGAAGCCGCAGGAGCGAGGAACATCTCCTTACCTGCCTCCACCGGCTATGCGGAAGAAAGGAGGTAGGCAGAATGTTTACGTCCCGCTCATCTCCTCCCCTCCACTTCAATTGGCCGCCTGCTATGTGACGTCGCTGTGAGGCCACACGACCTGCCCCCTTAGGAAGGAGGTGGGTCGTCGGCCAGAGCGACGTCGCAGGGCAGGTAAGTGCGTGGGAAGCTGCCGTAGCGATAATGTTTGCTACGGCAGCTATCACAAGATATCGCATGTGCGACGGGGGCACATGCGATATCTTGTGATAGCTGCCGTAGTGAACATTATCGCTACGGCAGCTTCACACGCACTTACCTTGTACGTCACACGGCAGGCAGCCAATAGAAGCGGAGGGGCGGAGATGAGCGGGACGTAAACATTCCGCCCACCTCCTTCCTTACGCATAGCCGGTGGAAGCAGGTAAGGAGATGTTCCTCGCTCCTGAGGCTTCCCACACAGTGATGTATGCTGCCGCAGGAACGAGGAACAACATCGTATCTCCTATTGGTGCGACATTATAAAAATGACCGACGCTACACAGATCACCGATTTTCAATGCTTTTACGATCGTTTATCGGGGCATCTAGGCTTTACACGTTGCAACGTCGTTACCGGCGCCAGATGTGCGTCACTTTCGATTTGACCCCGACGATATCGCAGTAGCGATGTCGCAACGTGCAAAGTACCCCTAAGTATGGAACAAATGAAGTAATTCAATTACTATGCTACTCGACAACTTAACTGGCCTCTGCTAACAAGGTCGTGCGGATGCCGCGCCATGACTGGTGAGGCCTACGCTACGCCATATAAAGTGTGCACAACAGTATTGACTCAGAATACCACTGAAGGGGAATCAGTCCAACTCCTGGGGTTTCAGTTCCGGTGTCAGTGTTGCAGAATAATTCTCCAAGCGGGGCGAGAAACTACTTTTCCGTCGCAGACCTGATCTCCTTTCCGACTCCTAGGTTGGACTTTGCCGGCCTTCCGGATATTTTATACTTGGTTTGGTATTCACACCACTGCACTCAGGGGTCACTCACAGTCCTGCTGCGGTAAGGTTCTCGCACAGGCCCCGTAACTCTTCCAACATTGTAGTCCTCCAAATTTTTTCTACCAGACAGCTCCTTTCCTGTTCATATCCTGCGACACACACACACTTACTTGTCTCCGCCTATCACACGCTCTACTCCTTCTTTCCTTTTCCTGCTCTTTTCAGCCAGACTAAACCAAGGGTTCAGCTATACAGGGGGAAACAAAAAGCGCTGGCCAAGCCGGCCAGTCCATGCAAACTGGAACAGGGGTATTGTCTTTTAAAGGCAAAGCATACCCTACTTGTAGGGATAACCTCCTACACCAGCACTCAAGTTAATGCAAGGTATTTTATGTAGCTTTCTTTGTGCCATTTCCTGGTGTCTTAAGGACTATCACTGGATATATGGTGACTGCCATTCCCAGCCCTTCCCTCCCACTTTCAACTATAGCCTACCTCCAATTCCTATTACCCCCCACAATAGCCAATAGAGCCAGGTTTACACAAGAAGACTACATGTGTTACCTATAGTTCATTTATGCATGCTACCCTACTCTATGTGCACTATTACTTTGTAACCAATTTTGCATTTAGGGACCTCTTGTTGGGGGCATCCATTTTTATCACCACCTTGCCTTGCACTGCAAAATTATTATTTTGCTTGCTTTTTTATTGGATTTACTTCATTTTGATTGCCTTCATGGATTTATTGTCTCATGTACATTTTTTATTTTTTATTTTATTTTGTCCCCCAAAAAATTTCCCTACATATTGTAATCCTATGTTTATTTGCATTATCTCAGTGTATGTTTGAAAAAGGTCGTCTTGAAACCAAAAAATCACACGTTGTACACCATTCAGTTGGACCACTATTAAAATACTCAGCTTGTGTTAACTTGAGTGCCGGATTCTCTTCTTGTTCAAACCAATATATTATTCTACTTGGCTTTTCCTTTCCTATACCATGGTGTCCACAGATCGGACTGCACATACAACGTGACAGGTTCCCTTTAAGATGGGATTACTCTTAAAAATTAAATAAAAAATTACAATTCATGGGGTTGTCCTCTGTCCTAAAAAAAACCTTTGAGATTTGTTCTAATTATGATTACAGAGAACTTATTTTTTTAAAGGTTTCTGATCTGCTCAGACTCGGTCCCAGGTTCGGCAACTCTACGTCCAGCGATGTGTTTGAAATAGGAAATGGATTTTTGCTTCCAGCGAGCCCTCAAACAGGTGTATGAAAGGGGCTGCTGACTGGCTCATTTCAATAGCTAATAGCCAGCCTCCTTCTCTTTCACAAGGAATGGATAAACAGAGAATGAGACAGGATTAGCTCTTGAAATGAGCCAGTGACCTAGCTCTGCAGACATGCTGACACTGTCGTAAAGCATGGGGTAGTAGTCGCGGGTGAGATGCTGTTCTCTTGTGTCCCACCATCCCACAGGAAAGATGGGGTGGTCATGGCTGAGTGTGTGGACTTGTGTCATGAGGGCGATTCGCCCGGCAGGCTGCATGCTGCCGAAGGCTTTGGCTGGCCAAGACCAGATGTTACATTAAGCACAGCAGGAGACCGACAGTTCTTAAAACAGTTCTTAAAGACAACCAGTCTAAAATGTAACTTGATAAACACAGTACTCAGGGAATAGCGGGTACACATCTTCTTGGACGTTTCTTGCTCAATACGAAGCATTTCCACAAACAGCCCCTCCACTCCTTCCAACCTAGTTTTCTTCATTAGTTCCAGTTGTTTCACTACCACCCAGCTCAACATCACAGTACCATTCATGAGAGTCAGTCCGTCCCTTTCTGTGACTCTCTATCCAGTTCTCTTTGCCATGGAGATAGGTTACCATTATGGCCGAACCCTAGCCTTACGCTACTGACTCCTTTGGAAAGTCTGCCCAGGGTTCCCTTTTCGTCTCACATACTGTGTGATCAGGTCCTTCGCCTTCTATAGTGATAGACTGTCTAGGACCTAGATAGTGAGCGTCCTGTTTGAGGAGCCAACTACCCCAATCGTTAGTTCTTCTGGTAACCACGCTGACCTGACTACATTGGATACTTCGTATACTTTTCAACTCCTTTTTCATGCTATCCCTGGCTCCAGCCTTCTTTAGTTGTAGGGACACCCATGTCATGCGGCCTTGCTGAGCACTCAGAATCACTCTGCTCTAGCTACTAACTAAGCCCTGTCTGAAGTTCTAGAAGGAAACCTGTTTATTTCCCTGCATGCTAACCTCCCACTATGGGCTAGTCCTAATATTAACTCTGTCTGCCCCTATAGTCTGTAGATGAGCAGAAGTTACCTTTTATCTGCATTTCTATACACACATTATAATTAGGGATGATCGAATACCTCAAATATTCGGCTTTGCTAATATACGACGAATAGGTCGCCGCTATGCGAATATTCGATATGCAATGTAAGTCTATGGGAAGCCCGAATAGTTCCGAATAGTTGTTATTCGGGTTTCCCATAGACTTACATTGCACATCGAATATTTGCAAATAGTCGAATAGCTGCGACCGATTTCAGAAATTTTCGCGAAGCCGAATATTTGAGGTATTCGATCATCCCTAATTATAATGCTCTGAATTATCACATCCTACATAATACTGCTATGACTTACAATATACAGGAACATTTCACATTAAATTATCAACACTGCTCCATCTTACACATTATACATTCCTTTCTTATATTACTAACACTTATCTCCATCATGCATTACATGACACAGCATTTACGCCTTTGGTATCTTCAGGAGTTAAACATGACCATAGATCCACCTCCTTACAATACAAGAAATGGTCTCCAGTGTTGAGCACAGAAGGTGAAATTACCAAATCTGGGGCTGAGGCCAGTAGCAGTTATAAAGTATATTGTGAATTTCTTTATAATTATATTATGAACCCATCTAAATGCATTTTTTGAAAAGTGGACTATTCCTCTAAGGCCTGAAACACACATCCGTGAAAACCACGTCCGTGTAAAACGGGCCGTTTTCGGGTCCGTTTTCCGTTTTTTAGGTCCGTTTTTATGGTATGTGTGGCCTGCGTGTGTATCCCGTATGCTAGCCGTATGTGCGTGTGGAATGTCCGTGTGTGCGTGAGTGAAATAACTGACATGTGTGTGTGTTGTCCGTGTGAAATGTACGTGTGTGATGCAAAATGTCGTTACTACATGTCGGAAGACAGAGTAGCGGGATGAGAATGAACTCGGGTGAACTTCACCCGACTTCATTGTCATGCCGCGGCTCTGTCTTTGTGCCGTGTACTGATTAGCGGTCACCTGTGAAGGATTCACCGGTGACCGCTAATCCCCCGAGTGACTGAAGTGTCCCCCTCTCTCATACTCACCGATCCCCGATCACCGGCGCTGCACGGCGTTCACACTGCTCCGGCGGCTTTTTCTAATTTGAAAAAGCCGGCCGCTCATTAAACAATCTCGTATTCCCTGCTTTCCCCACCCACCAGCGCCTGTGATTGGTTGCAGTGAGACACTCCCACCACGCTGAGTGACAGCTGTATCACTGCACCCAATCACAGCAGCCGGTGGGCGTGTCTATACTGTGCAGTAAAATAAATAAATAATTTAAAAAAATGGCGTGCGGTCCCCCCCATTTTAATACCAGCCAGATAAAGCCATACGGCTGAAGGCTGATATTCTCAGGATGGGGAGCTCCACGTTATGGGGAGCCCCACACCCTAACAATATCAGTCAGCAGCCGCCCAGAATTGCCGCATACATTAGATGCGACAGTTCTGGGACTGTACCCGGCTCTTCCCGATTTGCGGAACGGTAAGTATGAGAGAGGGGGGGGAACTGACCGACAGACAGCTAGAGGGACAGACAGACAGAGAGACCGACCGACAGACATAGAGACCGACCGACGGACTGAGGGAGAGAACGAAACAGAAAAAGAAAAAAGACCGACATCACATGAAAAAAGCACAAAACGTACAGGGAGCAAACAGAGATGCGTCCGTGTCACTCGGACGTGCGCACAGACCCATTGACTTTCATTGGGTCCGTGCTGCGTGTTGCGTGCAGAAAACGGACATGCTTCCGTGCAAAACGCACACAGGTACGGATCACGGACACGAACAAACGGACATGCATCAAAAACGCACATGGAGCTTTTATCATACAATAACATTGGTGCACGTTTGGCCGTGTCTCCAGTATACACGGAAACGGACCAAACACGCACATGTTTCACGGATGTGTGTTTCAGGCCTAAAGCTTGCTTTACACGCTGCAATTAATCGTGCAATCGCATTTGCGATCGCACCTACCCCCATCGTTTGTGCGGCACGGGCAATTTGTTGCCCGTATCGCACAATGTTGTAACCCCCCCATCACACGTACTTACCTTCCAAACGGCCTCACTGTGGGCGGCGAACATCCACTTCCTGAAGGGGGAGGGACGTTCGGCGTCACAGCGACGTCACACAGCGGCCAGCCAATAGAAGCGGAGAGGCGGAGATGAGCGGGACGTGAACATCCCGCCCACCTCCTTCCTTCCGCATTGCCAGCGGGACGCAGGTAAGCTGCAGTTCATTGTTCCCGGGGTGTCACACGGAGCGATGTGTGCTGCCTCGGGAACAATGAACAACCAGAGCACAGAAGGATGTTCGATATTTTGAAAATGAGCGACGTGTCAGCGAGCAACGATAGGGTGAGTATTTTTGGTCGTGCACACTCGCTCGTAGCTGTCACACGCTACGATATGTCAAATGATGTTGGATGTGCGTCACTTACGACGTGACCCCAGCGACATATCGTATGATATATCGTAGCGTGTAAAGCCCGCTTTAGGCAAATTATAAAGACAGCACGAAAAGACAACACTAAAATATGTACAAATCGCATCAAGCTTATGAGCCTTGAAAATGCAAAATGAAGACTATATTTTTCCTCAAAAAGTCAATTTGCGTGAATCCTGGAAAGCTTGTAATTGCTCAGAAAATACAGGTGGGACAGGAAGAGAGATAGAACACCATTGACTAGTGCTTACATTATATAGGAGACAGTGGATCCATCTAATTGTAAGAACTTACATTTCAAAGGCAAGGAAGAGAGAGGACCCTGCTGCTTATGAGCTTACACGCCACAGAAGAGAGAAAGGACCATGCTCACCACAAGGACTTACACTCTACAGGATAGAGAGAGGACTCCGCTGACCATAAGAGATTACACTCTACAGGAGAGAGAACCTCGTTGTTCATAAGAGCCTACACTCTACAGGAGAGAGTAAGGACCCCACTGATCAAAAGAGCTTACATGCCACACAAGAGAGAGCGGACCCCGCTGACTACAAGGGCTTACATTCTACAGGAGAGAGAGGACCCTCTGACCATAAGAGCTTACACTCTACAGGAGAGAGAGAGAGAGCACCCTGCTGATCATAAGAGCTTACACTCTACAGGAGAGCACCCTGCTCATCATAAGAGCTTACACTCTACAGGAGAGGACCCTGCTGGCCATAAGAGCTTATACTCTACAGGAGAGAGAGTGGACCTCGCTGATCATAACAGCTTACACTCTATAGGAGAGAGCGAGGACTGCACTGATAATAAGAGCTTACACTCTACAGGAGAGAGAGAGGACCCCGCTGACCATAAGAGCTTACACTCTACAGGACAAAGAGAGAACCATGCTGTCCATAAGAGCTTACATTCTACAGAAGAGAGAGGACCCCGCTGTCCATAAGAGCTTACATCCTTCTGTAGAGAAAAACTTACCCAGTGACTCTGGAGATGAAAAATAACTGGTAACGAAACTGAACTGCTGATCTGGAATGGCCCAGGTACTGACCTCTACTGTGCATTATGGGGGGACCCATGCGGTAATGTAAAAAGATGTTGGCTCATTAGCTGATGCTTCAACAGTGTGGGCAATAGTGCAGGGCAGGAATTTTTTTTTTATTCTTTGCGAACCGAGAAGCATATCTCGAAGTGTTTGAATTTGCATAAAGCCACGCAGTTCAGTAAATTCGACTTAAACGCTATACTCCACGGATGGATGCCCTCATCTCTAATTTGTAGTTCTTCAATACATGCTATACACTTTATTTTAATGATTACATCTTCAGTGGAAGAAGAAAGTACATGTTTAGAATTAAGGCTATATGCACATGCTGCAGTGTTAAAGGGGTTATCCGGCTTAATTTGCTTTTTTTTATTATTTCCCTATTGGGCTACATTGGGGCAGGTAAGTAGATAGAGACCACTTACCTGCCCTGCTGTCAGCCCCTCTCCCCCAGCTCAGAGCGGTCATGTGACCGCTCCTGCCGCGATTTTGCTGCTTCTGGTCATTTCATGTCAACATGGGCAGGGCCATGTTGACATGCAAATGTGGAAACAGCATGTCGCTGCCCTGCTGGGCTGTACTGTGCGAGGAGTCACCGCCCCCTTCCCTGCACCCTCCCACACATTGCCCAGCACCCCTTACTCTCCCTGCAACCTCCCCTTGCACTGCTGTGGGATCCATGACCTGGGGGCGGGGCCTGGCGGCGGCTGCCGTGGTGTCAGCGCCAGCACCGGGCCCCCTGCTCAGGATCACACATTCAAATATACCGGCATCACAGATCACCGATGCCGGTATATTTGAAAGCGCTGATGAGAGGGAGCGCAGCTTCTCATCACTGCACGCTGTCTGAGCTCTCTTCAGCACAGCGGTGACGTCACTACTGTGCTGATATGGCCAGAGCACAGACAGCACGCGAACATGCAGGAGCGGCGGGGACCAAGGACGGGTGAGTATATACTCCTTATGGGGTGGGGTGTGTGTGTGTGTGTGTGTGTGTGTGTGTGGTGCACAGCCCGATGTGTGTGTGTGTGTGTGTGTGTGTATGGTGCACAGCCCGATGTGTGTGTGTGTATGTATGTGTGTGTGTATGCGGTGCACAGCCCGATGTGTGTGTATGTATGTGTGTGTATGCAGTGCACAGCCCGATGTGTGTGTATGCGGTGCAGAGCTTGATGTGGTGTGGGGTGCAGAGCCTGATGTGGTGTGGGGTGCAGAGCCTGATGCGGTGTGGGGTGCAGAACCCAATGTGGTTTGGGGTGCAGAGCCTGATGTGGGGCTGTTATTTGCAATGCTGTAGTGTAGTGTGCTGCCCTTTAATGCCCTGCTGTGTAGTGTGCTGCCCTGTAGTGTAGTGTCCTGCCCTGTAGTGTACTGCCCTGTAGTGCCCTGCTGTGTAGTGTGCTGCCCTGCAGTGTGCTGCCCTGTAGTGTGCTGCCCTGTAGTGTGCTGCCCTGTAGTGTGCTGCCCTGTAGTGTCCTGCAGTGTAATGTCCTGCCCTGTAGTGATAACAGGTCAGGTGCTGGGGCGGACTATACTGACAGGGACTGTGTGTGCAGGGGGCGGGCAGGGGGCAAGGCTGGACACTGGGGTGAGGCTGGACACTGAGGCCGGGCGGTGCCAGCTCTGACTGGGAGGTGTGGCACAGGAAGTGGTCAGTTTGCTGGAGCTGAATGTAAACAGAGGGCTGCAGAGAATAAAGGGTGAATTCAAGAGGAACAAAAGTTAGAAAACAAAAAATAACAATGTAGGGGTGTATAATATGACAATACAGCACAGATTAGCTTAAACTCAAACATTTTTGTTATGTCGGACAACCCCTTTAACTGCACCCAAACTGCAACCAAAAGCCACCTTGTCACAGAGCGCCTGGAAAGGGGAAAAAAACCCCGCTTGTAATGATGGTGCCTTTTTGATGCGCTTTTGTCACGTTTTTGTTATTGCTTGTTTTTTTAAAGGAGAAACAAAACATGATAGGATAGGGCAATTGTAAGATAGATAGATAGATAGATAGAGGGATAGATAGATAGATAGATAGAGGGATAGATAGAACATATAGAATAGATAAGTCACTTCCATAGAGAAATCCCAGTTTGTTGGCTTGACGCTCCCAGAAATATTTCTTGATCCTTATTCTTTCAGAGTGTTTATTGAATTCATTGATTTGATGTGGACCAACAGACTGATATTGTTTTATACTTTTAAATTCAATAAAAATTCTGAAAGAATAAGGATCTTGAAATAATTTTGGGAGCACCAGGCCAACAAACTGGATTTCTCTATGGAACTGATTGCGCTTCACAGACCCGCCCTGTGTGATGTCTGATACTCCATGGCCAAGCTGCAGACCAGATTTACACAAGAACTACTGAAGTCTTTCTATAAGCCTTAAGCCAGCTTTACACCTTACAATTAGGTGTGCGATCTCGTATGCGATGTGACACGCCCAGGTCGCATATGCGATCTAATGAGATTGCACATAGGTCGTTCATTTGCTGTCACACGAGCGTTAGTAGTCTATGTTAAATTGATCAATTTTATGTGCGATCCTTTAGATCATGTGTTCTGTGACGTATGCATTGGGCACCTTTTTTTTTTTTATTTATTGACTTGACAAGCGTGTGTATTGGATGCGTTTTTACTATGTCATCTGCCATTCAGCTCTGCTACATGGCCGCTGACAGCAGCCACAGACAGCCATGTAGCAGAGCTGAATGGCAGATGACAGCAGACACAGAAAGAGCCGCACGATCAGAATGAACTCGGGTGAACCTCACCCGACTTCATGGTCATGCTGCGGCTCTGTCTGTGTCGCGTCCTGATTAGCGGTCACCTGTGAAGGGCTCACCGGTGACCGCTAAACTCCTGAGTAACTGAATTGAGCAGCCCTCTCTCATATACTCACCGATCCCCGATCTCCGGAGCTGCACGGCATTCACACTGCTCCGGCGGCTTTTACTGTTTTGAAAAAGCTGGCCGCCCATTAAACAATCTCGTATTCCCTGCTTACCCCGCCCACCGGCGCCTATGATTGGTTACAGTGAGACACGCCCACCACGCTGAGTGACAGGTGTGAGTCACTCAGCGTGGTGGGCGTGTCTATACTGTGTAGTGAAATAAATAATTAAATAATTAAAAAAAACGGCGTGCGGTCCCCCCTAATTTTAAAACCAGCCAGATAAAGCCATACAGCTGAAGGCTGGTATTCTCAGGATGGGGAGCTCCACGTTATGGGGAGCCCCCCAGCCTAACAATATCAGCCAACAGCTGCCCAGAATTGCCGCATGCATTAGATGCGACAGTTCTGGGACTGTACCCGGCTCTTCCCGATTTGCCCTGGTGCGTTGGCAAATCGGGGTAATAAGGAGTTAATGGCAGCCCATAGCTGCCACTAAATCCTAGATTAATCATGTCAGGCGTCTATGAGACACCCTCCATGATTAATCTGTAAATTACAGTAAATAAACACACACACCCGAAAAAAATCATTTATTAGGAATAAAAAACACAAACATATACCCTGGTTAACCACTTTAATCAGCCCCAAAAAGCCCTCCATGTCCGGCGGAAGCCAGGATGCTCCAGCGTCGCATCCAGCGCTGCTGCATGGAGGTGACAGGAGCTGCAACAGACACAGCCTCTCCGGTCACCTCCACACAGCAACTGAAGACAGCCGCGCGATCAGCTGATCTGTCACTGAGGTTACCCGCTGTCACTGGATCCAGCGGTGGATGAAGCGGTGGCCGCGGGTGACCTCAGTGACAGCTCAGCTGATCGCGCTACTCACCGCCGCTCTGGTCACCTCCACGCAGCAACTGAGGTGAGTAGCGCGATCAGCTGAGCTGTCACTGAGGTTACCCGCGGCCACCGCTGCATCCAGTGACAGCGGGTAACCTCAGTGACAGCTCAGCTGATCGCGCAGCTGTCTTCAGTTGTTGTGTGGAGATGACAGGAGCGGCGGTGTATTCTGCAGCTCCGGTCACCTCATGCAACAGCGCTGGAAGCGACGCTGGAGCATCCTGGATTACGCCGGACATGGAGGGCTTTTTGGGGCTGATTAAAGTGGTTAACCAGGGTATATGTTTGTGGTTTTTATTTCAAATAAATGATTTTTTTCGGGTGTGTGTGTTTATTTACTGTCATTTACAGGTTAATCATGGAAGGTGTCTCATAGAAGCTTAACATGATTAATCTAGGACTTATTGGCAGCTATGGGCTGCCAATAACTCCTTATTACCCCGATTTGCGAACTCACCAGGGCAAATCGGGAAGAAGCGGGTACAGTCCCAGAACTGTCGCATATAATGTATGCAGCAATTCTGGGCGGCTGTTGGCTGATATTGTTAGGCTGGGGGGCTCCCCATAACGTGGAGCTCCCCATCCTGAGAATACCAGCCTTCAGTCGTATGGCTTTATCTGGCTGTTTTTAAAATTAGGGGGGAACCGCACGCCGTTTTTTTTAATTATTTAATTATTTATTTCACTACACAGTATAGACACGCCCACCGGCTGCTGTGATTGGGTGCAGTGTGACACCTGTCACTCAGCGTGGGGGGCGTGTCTCACTGTAACCAATCATAGGCGCCGGTGGGCAGGGTAAGCAGGGAATACGAGATTGTTTAATGGGCGGCCGGCTTTTTCAAAACAGTAAAAGCCGCCGGAGCAGTGTGAACGCCGTGCAGCGCCGCGCCGGTGATCGGGGATCGGTGAGTATGAGAGAGGTGGTAAGAGGGATAGACTGACATGGACAGAGAGAGAGGGACAGAGATAGTGACCGACTGACAGAGATTAGTGCATGACAGACATTGTGAGGCGCTTCAGAACGCAGCTTTTCAGCTGCGCTCTGAAGCAAACCTTTTTTAAGCTGCGGTGCAGAGCGCACACCTGTGCACATAGCCTCAGACATCAAAATCGTATGAGGGATGTCACACGTTTCAATTGACTAGGTTCGTGCAACAAAACGTCCAATGTATGAGGAATAAACGACGTGTATGCGATCACCGTATTTGCGTTCAATCTTGATCGCACGTAGGTGTCACACGCAAATACGTCACGAACGATGCCGGATGTGCGTCACTTACAACTTGACCCCGATGACGGATTGAAAGATTTATTGAAGTGTGTAAAGCAGGCATAAAGGCTGCTTTACACACTGCGATCTCTCTAGCAAGATCGCTAGCGTGCGTACCCGCCCCCATCGTTTGTGCGTCACAGGCAAATCGCTGCCCGTGGAAGAACAAAATCGCGCGGATCCGTCACACTACTTACCTGCATAGCGACGTCGCTGTGACCGGCGAACCTCCTCCTTTCTAGGGGAGCGGTTTGTTCGGCGTCACAGCAACGTCACTAAGCGGCCACCCAATCAAAGCGGAGGGGCGGAGATGAGCGGGACAAACATCCCGCCCACCTCCTTCCTTCCTCATTGCGGGCGGCCGCAAGTAAGGTGAGGTTCCTCATTCCTGCGGTGTCACGCATAGCGATGTGTGCTGCCACAGGAACGACAAACAACATCGTACCTGCAGCAGCAACGGTAATTGGGAATAGGGGGGCATGTCACCGATTAGCGATTTTGCACGTTTTTGCAACGATTTAGATTCGCTCATAGGTGTCACACGCAACGACATCACTAACGCGGCCAGATGTGCGTCACAAATTAAGTGACCCCAACGACATCACTTTAGCGATGTCGTAGCATGTAAAGCGGCCTTAAGGCTATGTTCGCACATACCTGCTGAATATTCTGCAGCGATTTGACAGCACATGTGTGCTTCAAATCACTGCAGAAACACTGCATAATGGATGCAGTGTTTCAGCAGAATAAATGCTGAATTCATGCGCTCGTGATGCTGGCCCCACCATACAGTAGACAGAATGGGAGCAGCATCCAAAGCGCACAAAATAATTGACATGCTGCTTTTTTGTAAGCACTAAATTGAGTCAAAATTTTGGCATCCAAATCGCTGCGTTCAAAAAAGCAACGTGCGCACGTATGATACACAATCTACATAGATTTGCAGGGGACGCAGGACGTATGCATTTACGCTGCAGTGCAATACGCAGCGTAAATGCATGTAATTACGCAACGTGCACACGAGCCCTTGTAAAGACCTGAGAAAGGTGAGCAATATATTTTATATGTGTTATAATTGAACTCTAACATCTACACTGAGATCTGCGCCCGCACTCTCCCTTTTATCTCCCCATATCCAGAGCCCAGCCAAAGGGCTTAGTATTTTATATATAGAATAGATAGAGATAACAGAATAGCTCAATAGAGGGATAGCTAGCTTGGCCAACTGTTTTATTTTTTTGGGTGGTAAAAAGATGACGTGGGGTCCTCCCCATTTTTCATATCTAGCACATGAACAGCAGCAGCTGCAGGCTGCCACCCTCACCTGTCTGCTGTACTTTGGCTGGTTATGAAAAATGGAGGGGATCCCACACTTTTTTTATATTATTAAATTAATTAATTAAAAAAAAATGACGTGGGGGTCCCCCTCATTTTTCATATCCAGCACAGGAACAGCAGCAGCTGCAGGTTACAACCCCCAGCTCACTACTGTTCCTTGGCTGGTTATGAAAAATAGAGAGAATCCCACACTTTTTTTTTTTTTTTATTTGATTAATTTAAGAAAAAAAAATGACGTGGGGTCCCCCTCATTTTTCATATCCAGCACAGGAACAGCAGCAGCTTCAGGCTGCAACCCTCAGCTGTCTGCTGTATCTTGGCTGGTTATGAAAAATATAGGGGATCCCATGTGCTGCTTTTTTTTTTAAATTGTTTGATTAAGTAAAAAAAAAAATGACGTGGAGTCCCCCCATTTTTATAAAACCAGCCAAGGTACAGCAGACAACTGTGGGCTGATATTATTAGGGTGGGAAGGGCCATGGTTATTTGGCCCTTTCCAGGCTAACACCGGTGATTGGTGAGTATGAAGCGCTTGGAGAGAGAGAGAAAGACAGAGACAGAGAGAATTAATTTATCCTGGAACAATGTGGGTGAGGTGCGTGTTTTGTAACAAAAAAAGCAAATAAAACACATGCAAAACGCACAAATTTGGTAGCATGCATTTTCCCTTGTGTTTTCACCCTCTCATTGATTTCAATGGGTGACAAAACGCGACAAAAAAAATGCAGCGTGTGTGGCGCCCCTGACCTGGTCAGGCACCACTGAGTACTGCACCCATGCTGGGGACAGTACAACACAGGTAATCCAGAAGGCTGACAGGGGTGTGGTACACAGGCGCATAGTAATCAGCTCTCACACATGTACCCATGAGAGGACCCCAGGGGATCCCAGGAGGGGGAAAAGCCTTGACCTTCACTGGAATAGTGGAGGGGGCCAAAAGCCTCCATCTCCTCTCAAGGGGTGTGGTAAGAGAATCTGGTTGCTAGGTGGCGTAGGCAAGAACAGGAGAGGAGGGGCAGTGAGTCAGTTAGAGCAGAACTCCATAGGGCTCAGTGAGGAGCAGACCTGTGGGGCTGTTGCTGTCTAACAGCGCCCGCGCAGTGGCTACTGACGGGGGAGAACGGTCAACTAGGAGGGCTACCCGAAATCCATCTTCAGCTAAAGAGAGAGCACGGAGTGGGAAGTAAGGAGACTGCTAGAGAGTACCAGGCCCAAACGGGCGGCAGATCCCGGAGCGGAGATAGATCCAGCTTTCTTTTGCTAAACCTGCCGGTGTGGGGCTCTCAAAGCCCACGCCACAACACCACAAAAGCCGCAGCCACGTAGCCACAGTTAGGGCCCATAGCTCACAGGAGGCAAGAAGCTGGAGTGATCTGGCCCAGGCAACAAGCACACGGCAAACGAAGGGGAGTGAGGCTTCAGCAACTTCCCTGGGTGACCCCCATAGGGACTAAAAGTCGGGGTCACCCCAAACGAAAAAGGGCTAAGGAAGGCGAGTTAGTAGTCACCCTCACAAGTCAGCCTGAAGGACACCTGGTTCCCGCCTGGTTCATCCCAGCTACGCCCGGGTTACTCACCCTGCCACCTGAAGTGAGTAAAAACCCTGAAAGACATTCTGCCTGTGTGGAGTTATTCTGCGCCTTGTGGTACTACGCACCTACATCGGGCCCTGGGGCTTGCCTCACTCTCAGGAGGCTATTCCAACTAACTGCACATACCATCAGCCCCAGGCGACCCTCAACCTGCAGTGGCGGTCCCTACTGGCCGCAATACTGAGAGTGGCGTCACGACAAGAAGAAGATCTCCTACCTGTGACCAGATCCAGCTGCGTGGAGTCCCCGAAGGTAATGCACCGACACTACACCTGCGGGGCTTCACATCTGGCGTCACGAACAGGATAAGGACTAGACCTGTTCAGACAGGTGACCATGTGCCTGGGTGGTCCGCTTGAAAAATTTGAAGCGCCGCCATATTGCCACCATGAAAAGCGCGCTGAAAAACAACAGCAGCCCGCGCTGGAAGAAGTTACCGCCCACGAAGAGGTGTGGCTACCCAGAGATCCCCTGCAGGGTTCTGACCTCGCTTGTGAAGAGAGCGGAAGCGTCCAGAGACGTCGGGACAGAAAGGGAGCCAGAAGCCTGCTGCTGGGAAAGGAGCTGCTGAAAGAGGCAGAGCGGAAACTGAACAGCTTGCTACTAGAGGCAACGGCGAGTCCACTGCTGGGAAATCGTGCAGAAGACGGCGCAGAAGAAATGGCGTCTGACCGCAGAAACCCAGAACCGGGCTCCGCTGCCTGGTGGTATCGGGAGCTGGCCCAGTTCTGCGACCGACTGGAGACCCGGGTCGTGGAGCAGATCCGAGAAGAACGCATGGAACTTCTGGAGATGGCTGCCGCGGTTCAGGCCTATGAGAGGGGAACCGCACGACGAGTGCCAGACCGGACGGCGACGACTCAGACCCCAATGCTGCCACCGATGGGTGAGTCCAGTATTACCCCTGCCGGCCCGGATGCCCCGACCCCTGCTGCCACGCCCGCGGTCCCTGAAGAGGCGCCCGGCGCGGCGACGCTGAGCCAGGCCGCAGCCACGCCAGGTGCGGCCCGCCAAGCCCAGGCCGCCGCAGCGATGCCCTGCTCGGCCCGCCAAGCCCCGGCCGCCGCAGCGATGCCCTGCTCGGCCCGCCAAGCCCCGGCCGCCGCAGCGATGCCCTGCTCGGCCCGCCAAGACCCGGCCGCCGCAGCGATGCCCTGCTCGGCCCGCCAAGCCCCGGCCGCCGCAGCGATGCCCTGCTCGGCCCGCCAAGCCCCGGCCGCCGCAGCGATGCCCTGCTCGGCCCACCAAGACCCGGTCCCTGCAGCGACGCCCAGCCCAGCCTGCACAGATCCCATCGCAGCTGCGACGCCGATCCAGGCCGCCGCCATACAGGGCGCGGCCCGCCAAGACCAGGCCGCCGCCATACAGGGCGCGACCCGCCAAGACCAGGCCGCCGCCATACAGGGCGCGGCCCGCCAAGACCAGGCCGCCGCCATGCCGGGCGCGACCCGCCAAGGAAAGATTGCCTCATCATTTTCCCCGGCCTGCAAGGCCAGAGCAGATACCGCTCCCCGGTCTGAGGAAGTCCCTACTAGGAAATCCCTGATAGGTGAAGACTCCGCATACTGGCAGCTGAAGGCTGACCTGGAGGCCAAGTTCCCACAGGAGATGGTGGACAGATACATGCTCCCTCCGCACACCCCCAAGAGGATTCCAGCAACCCCTGCAGCAACCACGCCAAAGAGTCCCCTGCCTGAGCCTGCTGAAGAAAGCCCATCCCCAGCACTGCCACCAAAGGAGTGCCAAGAAGAACTAAGGGGGAGAGGAGGCCAGGAAGCTGAGGAGCCGACTCTGGAGCCACCAGCAGTGGATCTATACTCAGAGCCGGAGATGTTGCCATACTCCCGCTGGGATGAAGAAGACCTGACACCGTCCGCTGACGAAGATCTGCCTAAAAGTCTCACCTGGGAGCTTGCAAGCTGTACCACGCAGAGTTCAGGCCGCAAGACAAGGCGTCGCAACAGAACAACGCTGTCCCCTGCACCGCCATCCCCAGAGCAGAGAGAAGTCACGGCCAGAGATCTACAGGAGAAAAGGTTCCTGAGAAGAGCCAAAGCCCAGGCCAGAGGACCCCTTTGCAGAGGAGTTGTGGAGGACTTTAACTTGAAAAGCGGATACGGCTTTATTGTGGCACCGGGTATGAAAGAGGGCATTTTCGTTAATAGGAGGGATGTGAGAGCCCACTTGCCCAGAGGACACCCTGGCAGAAACCTAAAGATGGGAGACACAGTGCAGTTCACCATGCACCAAGGAGAAAGAGGCTGGTATGCCTTAGATGTAGTGCCATGTCCCAGAGAAGAAAGGAAAGACAGCCATAAGGAAAGAAAAGACAGAGATAAAGAAACAGATGCAGCAAAGGAAACAGATGAAGATCAAGAAAGAAAAGACAAGGAACCTACAGATGAGACTACCTCAGACGACGACAAAGAGCAAGAAAGCAGCAGGTGCCGCAGCCCAACAGGCCCAAGCCCTGGTATGGAGGAGTAAAGGAAAGTAAGAAGTTCAGCAGTTAGAAAGTTAAAGTTTTGAAAAGTTTGTTTTGCAACGTTTACGTTTAAGCATGTGCCCACAAAAACTATTGTGAGAAAAACATAAACCTTAAGGCTATGAACTGGCTATAGCCACAAACTCTCGCAGTGTAAATAGTTACACCAGAGGGCACCACCACCACCAGAGTCAGCCTGTTTAGGGGCTTGGCTCGTCTGCAACCAGGAGGAGCCCGTCCGTATATAGGGCCTTGGCTCACCTGCGACCAGAGAGCATGCCTGTTTATGGGGCCTGGCTCTCCACCACAAAGAGGGTACCTGGTCAGCACCAACTGTGGAGGCCGCCTCTGCATCCTGCCAGAAGAGGCTGAAGGCGCGGATCCACCAGGCCAGGTATACCCTGAAACCACCAGCCCATGAAAGCCGCCTCTACATCCTGCCAGAAGTGGCTGAAGTCGCGGCCAACGTGAAAGGGTTTTGGGTGGGTTAACGGACTTGTGGGTGGAGGGTGGTGATGTATGGTACCTGGTGCTTTTAAAAATGTTTTACATGTTTTAATGTTTTATGCATTTTAAAATGTTGTCTTGCAGCCCGAGGACGTGCTGGTGATAACTAAGGGGGAATGTGGCGCCCCTGACCTGGTCAGGCACCACTGAGTACTGCACCCATGCTGGGGACAGTACAACACAGGTAATCCAGAAGGCTGACAGGGGTGTGGTACACAGGCGCATAGTAATCAGCTCTCACACATGTACCCATGAGAGGACCCCTGGGGATCCCAGGAGGGGGAAAAGCCTTGACCTTCACTGGAATAGTGGAGGGGGCCAAAAGCCTCCATCTCCTCTCAAGGGGTGTGGTAAGAGAATCTGGTTGCTAGGTGGCGTAGGCAAGAACAGGAGAGGAGGGGCAGTGAGTCAGTTAGAGCAGAACTCCATAGGGCTCAGTGAGGAGCAGACCTGTGGGGCTGTTGCTGTCTAACAGCGCCCGCGCAGTGGCTACTGACGGGGGAGAACGGTCAACTAGGAGGGCTACCCGAAATCCATCTTCAGCTAAAGAGAGAGCACGGAGTGGGAAGTAAGGAGACTGCTAGAGAGTACCAGGCCCAAACGGGCGGCAGATCCCGGAGCGGAGATAGATCCAGCTTTCTTTTGCTAAACCTGCCGGTGTGGGGCTCTCAAAGCCCACGCCACAACACCACAAAAGCCGCAGCCACGTAGCCACAGTTAGGGCCCATAGCTCACAGGAGGCAAGAAGCTGGAGTGATCTGGCCCAGGCAACAAGCACACGGCAAACGAAGGGGAGTGAGGCTTCAGCAACTTCCCTGGGTGACCCCCATAGGGACTAAAAGTCGGGGTCACCCCAAACGAAAAAGGGCTAAGGAAGGCGAGTTAGTAGTCACCCTCACAAGTCAGCCTGAAGGACACCTGGTTCCCGCCTGGTTCATCCCAGCTACGCCCGGGTTACTCACCCTGCCACCTGAAGTGAGTAAAAACCCTGAAAGACATTCTGCCTGTGTGGAGTTATTCTGCGCCTTGTGGTACTACGCACCTACATCGGGCCCTGGGGCTTGCCTCACTCTCAGGAGGCTATTCCAACTAACTGCACATACCATCAGCCCCAGGCGACCCTCAACCTGCAGTGGCGGTCCCTACTGGCCGCAATACTGAGAGTGGCGTCACGACAAGAAGAAGATCTCCTACCTGTGACCAGATCCAGCTGCGTGGAGTCCCCGAAGGTAATGCACCGACACACCACCTGTGGGGCTTCACACGTGCACATACAGTATATATAGCCTTAATTCTCCACTATTCACATTACGAATATACAGCTTATGAGCATCAAAGTGCATTTAAAGAGGACAAGCAATATTGACTCAAAATGTTGAGTGGTTAAAATTATAGAATAAAACTGAAGACGCTCAGTTCTTTTAAACAATTTTTTTAAACTAAAATTTAGCACAAATGCTAAAGAGAATATGTAATTCTTCCAATCTTTTCATTTAGTCATTTTGCCTATTCTTCTGTGTTTAAACATATTATATAATGAAACCCAACAATGGATGTAATACCAGTATTAGACATGAAGACATCAGTATTATAAATGGACCATGGAAGGTAGGTGGCCTTGTTAGACTTTACATTTGGGCCCAAAAGCGTCATGTTTGTCCTCTACTGATTCAGAAATAAGAATGATTGTGTTTACCATGCCTAAAACAATAACATAGCAAAGATCCTTCGGTCTGAAGTTGGGATCTTTAGCCTTCACCATCAATCACCTCTACTACACAATGTCTACAGGTTACAGAGGACTGCTCATGTGAGATCAGATTAATCAATCTATGCCACTCATTTAGACAGGTCCAACTGTGAGATTGACAGAGCAACCAAAGATTGTGCATGGAGATGCTGAACATCAGGGTTAGGTGCCACCAAGAGAGGTGGGTTAACCAGTTGATACTGATGACCAGATGTACCTGGTTTTAGAAAGACACATTTCTATAATGTTAATGGGAAAATATAGAATTTATGGCTATTCAATACTGGAAGTCTTTTTCGGGATGCTTAAAATCTAAAGGTTCTTCTGGAAAACCCGCGGAGAAGCCTCTTATTCGAGTTACCAAACTAGAAAGCATGCCGCCCACAGAATATATCTACACTTTCCTCACATCTCCACTAGAGAATACTTTCTTTTTCTTATTCCATCAGCAATTTTCAGGAACTGCTTCACTGCGATCCTCAAATCCTGTTCTGAAAGGTTGATGGAAAAAATATGTAAAACAGTGGTTGTACGTTGGAAAATATGATAAAAAAAAATCAAAAATTCTCTATCCTAGTTATCTGATTCACTATTTAATTCTAAAAACTAAATGGTTGAGTAATCAAGTATTTTTTTAAATATATTTTTTGTAAGATGTCTTCAGGTAAAATACATACCAGATTTGCATGTCATCATTTTTTAAACGTTTTCTTTTTGGTTCATGTTTATATTGTTTCAATGCTAAAAATTAAAAAAAAAATTATGAATGGGCCAAGTTGGGCATATTTGGGAAATGTACAAGTGTCGTACTGGAAAAAGGTGCATTTAACCATAT
Organism: Anomaloglossus baeobatrachus; assembly: GCF_048569485.1. Taxonomy (NCBI): domain Eukaryota; kingdom Metazoa; phylum Chordata; class Amphibia; order Anura; family Aromobatidae; genus Anomaloglossus; species Anomaloglossus baeobatrachus. The sequence goes on from NC_134357.1 coordinate 70,745,734, forward strand.
ATATAACCATATAACCATGTCATAATCATAAAAATGGCACATTAGGGAGATGCCCAGTTACTACCAAGTGAAATCCATATTTGCAAATAAACCAGACTCCGGACTCTCATGATGGGCTTGGGCTCCAGGAAGACCTACAGCTGTGCATCTGTATAAATCTCAAATGATGGGGAAATAGTTTGTTGAAAGGGGTGAACCATTATTATACCTGCAGGATTCACTTCACCGGCTTTATCCCTACATGCCAAGAAATGAGAAATGGAACTTTTACAAATAAAGAAACTCATAAAACAACTTATGTGGAGACACAGGGGTCAGTGCGTGCTCTCGTCTGCTGGCCCGGCCGCGTTTAGAAAGACCATATGGACCAGGGCTCATCCCAACTAAACGCCTGAACTCCTTACCTGTGGGCAGAACACTACTCAGACAACACAGGGTGCAGAAACCACAATAATTAGACTTTATATGATCCCCAACAGTCAAAGGCATATAACACAAAACCATACAAATGACGCAATGTAAAAGGCAAAAGAGCCTCACCTTTCCGCTGGCTCACCAGAGATTAGAATATTCATGCCTTCGGAGCTTCCAGGGCCACATTCTCCAAACCAGCAGCACCCTGCTTTTGGCAGGCACCCACCAAGAATAGGATAGTGACAAGCGTAGGAAGCTTCACAAGCACAGCAAAGTTAATAGCCAGATAACCGAATTGTCCCAACCTGGGTTTCTTCCAGCCGAATCTAAGAATCCTTGGCTGTACTCCTGCACAATATCATCCAGTTATCCAGTTTCTGATCCCCTAACTGGCGCCGAAGTGCCTCAGCTGGGTGAAGGACTTCCAACCGGGATCAAAAACCCTAGGTTGAAGCCATATAGAAAAAGAACACCAAGCAGTCACTTTTTATATCTCCCGTTCACTTATCTGAGGGTACACATCCAAACTTTTGACCAATTGTTATCCTTTTCATTGTAAAAATAAGTATATAAGTCTGATATATATATATATATATATATATATATATAAAAAAATGTTTTGCTGCTGTAATTTATTCATATATATATATATATATATATATATATCTATATAATATATCTATATATATATATATATATATATATATATATATATATATAATATATATATATATATATATTTAGTTTTTTTATAAATTTCCCCAATTTAGTTTTGGATTATGAAAATTTCCACTTGGTATGTAGCAAATTAAAAGATTTATAAAGATAATACATCAATTCTACAGCTCTCTAGCTATTCTGATAATAGTATTCAGTACATTATGAGGATGTAAAGAGCAACTACTGGTGGTCATGTTCCTCCAGTACATTTGGATGATGGTGCTCAGTAAGTTGACACTCGTCCTTGTGGTTACTCTTACAAGACTCTTTCAGTGCATGACTGGTCTATATTCTTAGATCAACCATATTCAGTTTCCTTAGGATGTATAAGGTCATAACATTACTTCACCTTCTTAAGACTTCTTGACCCCTGCTAAATACTATAAAAAGTATACTATTTGGTCCCCTATATTATAAACTGATATAATTTGCTCTCTCAGGTAACACATGTAGCACACAGTGTGGATGAAAACCGGGAAAAACAGCAATAGTGATGAGCGAGCATTAAAATGCTCAAGTGCTCGATACTCGAATTGAGCAGGTCGGACGCTCAGAAGGGCTCGACTCGAATAACAAGAAAAATGGAAGTGAATGGGAAACTTCAGCATCTTTCCAGAACACCCTACCAAGAAGCCTGGGGGCAGACAAATCGCTGAAATGGATGGAAACGGTGCTCTAATCGAATAGGAACAGCATGGGGGAGACGCATGGACGCACCTTGGACTCCCAGGTTGTGAAACATTCTTTCCTGTATAATAACTTGTATATGAGGTTAAAATTAAAAAGAGAAAAAAAAATGCCTCCTCAACACCTTAATAGCTAGGCATTTCTCACCGAATTTCCCCATCATCTATGACTACTGTAGATAACATGGTAGAGGAGGAAATAAAACTACACCCTTCGGTAGTCACCAGTAAATGTAATTTTAACCTGGTGGTCCTCTAAAAAGATTTTGCGCGAGGGCTGCCAGATGACCCTCAAATGATTTTGAGTGAGAGCTGCCTGATGACCCTCTAAATATTTTGAGCAAGGGCCGCCTAATGACCGTCTAAAGATCTTGAGAGAGAGCCACCTGATAACCCTCAAAAGGTTTTAAGTGAGGGCCACCTGATGACCCTCAAAAGGTTTTGAGCGAGGGCCACCTGATGACCCTCTAAATATTTTGTGCAAGGGCAGCCTGATGCGGCCGGCCAATCACAGTAATGCTATTAGCCAACATGGCTAAGGCATTGCTGTGTATGGCAGGCAATTTCCACATGTTGATTGGCTGCCTAAGAGCCACGAAACATGTAAGGTGGGAAATCAAGCATGGCGCTTGAGTACCCGCGATATTCGATCGAGTAACAAGCGTGCCCAAGCACCCCAATGCTTGATCAAATATCACGACTTGGCAAGCACACTTGCTCATCACTAATAAACCACAATTTAAGTAGATGATGAAATACTGATTTAAGAATAAGAATAAGAAAAGGCTAACAGCCATAGTTCCTTTAATGCAATCCAGATCTGTGGGTGGCTCAATAAGGAGCCCATTAAAAAGGATCTGTCTCTTGATTAAAAAATAAATCTGCATTAAACATCTTTTAAAAATCCCTGGGGTTAGTTTCCTTAGACTAGTTGGCCCGCTTAGCATGTTACACCCCAGTGAATGTGATAACATGGTTTACAAGAGCTGACATCATCATCTCACTCTACAAATTTTGCGCATGCACACGGCTTTGTTCACTTACATTAGTGGGCTTCTGAAGCTGAGTGCATGCATCCCCACTTCAGAAAGGTGCACTGTGGTCCGAAGTGCAGAAGATGGTTATTTGGCTCATCTGTGTACATGAGCCATCTTCTGTACTTTTGATCATACGCAGGAACCATCTCTGAAATCGTAACTCGTACACCCGGCTTCAGAGGCTTAATAATGTGAATAAACAAAGACGCACGCATACGCGAGATTTGTAAAGTGTGTGCAATGACACACTCTTGTAAATCATGTTATCACACCCACAGGGGACTGATAACATGCTAAGTGGGCCGACTAGCCTGGAGAAACCAATGTCCCATCGAATAGTCAAAGCATTTGCATATCATAAACAGACTTTTGAAATACTTATTCTAAAGATCTGCTTATGTGTTCAATAAAATAAGGGGACTATTAGGCAGGGAATTTAGATGTGTAGGTAACCATTGGTGGTTCTGGGGACACAATGGCCCAAATGATAATTTGCGATGGGAACTTTCTAAATTTTCATTTTTTCTTGCTTGGAATAGAACCTGCTCCACACTTTTATAAAAATTCCATGATCTTATGATCAATCGAAACAGTAGGCTCTTCCGTGTCAACTATGGAGAATTCTGGGCTACAATTACAGTTATAAATATCATCTGTGTGGTTTCTTAGAGTATTCGTAAAACAACACTATGAACAAAGGGTCCTTCATCCAGGGCATCTCTCGATGAACCACTGCAGAGAGGTGACTGGAGTAAGATCTGTGGTGTAAGGAAAGCTGATGCTCATCATTAATTTGACAAGCAGGGGTTACCAGGTCCAATCCCACCCCTGCTCAACCGATTCCATTAGAGCTGAATGAAATGGATGTAAGAACACAAATTATCCCAAAATTTTTGTGCGTTGTGCCAAAATTTTGTAAATTCTCTGGAGTAAAACTTTGATGAATCAGACCCAACAAGTCTGATGTAGCATGCCACAATTTTATTCTTTCTCCTTGTCATAATGAGAAAGAAACCATTGTGTGCCTGTATGTGAAATTAGAGAACAGGAAGGTACAATACATGCAGGCAAAGTCTGTCCATATATGAATGGCCATTGATTTAAATGACCAAATGTAATGCTACAAATTTTCTGTAGCGGCCACCACAGGGAAAATGACAACTTTCTTTAATAAAGACTTAAAAAAAACTAATTGCATATTTGACACTCCAGATACAGTACCATTGTGAATATTTATGGAAAAAAATATTGTAATGTGAATATTACAAAGTACTTTAAGAGGTTGTCCACTACTTTTACATTGATGGCCGATCCTTAGGATAGGTCATTAATGTCACATCAGCGTGGAACCGACACCCTAGTCATCAGCTGTTCTTGTGCCGGCGGCAGCAGCAGACAGCCGTAAATGATCCATTCCGGAGCTGCTCCATCTTCTGATGGCAGCTGCAGCTGGGTACTGCACATGCGCCTCCTATTGATCTGAATAGGAGGCTGATGTGCAGTACCCGGACGCGGCCACTATCAGAAGACGGGGCAGCTCCGGAACTGAGCATTTCCGGCTGCCTGCTGCCACCAGCACCAAGAACAGATAATTGGAGAGGATGACGGCAATGCGGAATGAAGGAGGTGGGCGGGATGTTACAATCCGCTCATATCCGCCACCCTGCTTCTATTGGGCGGCCGCTGTGTGACGTCGCTGTGAGGCCAAATGTCCCTCCCCCTTCAGGAGAGGATGTTCGCCGCCCACATTGAGGTCATTTGGGAGGTAAGTACGTGTGACGGGGGTTACCAACTTTGTGCGACACGGACAATAAATTGCCCGTGTTGCACAAACGATGGGGGCGGGTGCAATCGCACATGCGATCGCACGATACATCGCCGCATGTAAAGCAGCCCTAAGGCTTTGCCATCAATGTAAAAGTAGTGGCCATCCCCTTTAAAATAAAAACAAAACATCCCTGGGAGCTAAGCGGTGTATTTATGATCATCAAGGGTTGTACATTGCTTTGTAGGTTGTTTTTTTTGTGTTTTGGCTCCAACCCAAATCTTACCTCCGTATTATCGAAATTGCACATTATACTTTGTTTTCATTTTCTCTGCCTATGTTTGTGAGTAGATTAGGGGTCCTGGAAATCACCATTTTGTTAAACTTCTCTCCCTTCTAATATTACAAGTGCCGTCTGCATATTTTCCAGCACAAGCTGCACCTAACACGCAGACGCTGTCAATCTTCATCAGACAGTTCCATGTTAAGTGCTGAACGCTCAGGGTGATCAGAGGGTGTTTGCCACTGTGGTAACTTCAGAAGAGAAAGAAAGAGACTTGACTATTTCCAGTAACAAGAAAATTCTGAATTGTCCCATAAACAAGACAGATATATGGGTGTATGCTTTATATTACACTGTGAAAACTAAGCCACTTACTGAAAATTGTAAGATTGGCTCATGCTATTAGCCATGTACCAGTATTTGCTGCTGGGTGCTAAGCCTAATATATTTATACATTACTAAAAGACATTTGTATTATTGATTAACGCCTCCATGTTGATGACACTAGAGGTCAGGATGTATAGTGCTTTCTGACACTGGGCAAAACATTGCAACCTAAAATCCTTCAGCTTTCATGATGCCATGCATAAAATCAAGGCACCCAGTGCCAGAGGCAGCCAAATAACCCCAAAACATCTTTGACCCTCCACCATATTTCACTGTAGTTAGTGTGTTTTTTCTTTATAGGTCTCATTCTGTTTCCAGTAAATAGTAGAAAGATATGCTTTACCAAAAAGCTCTAACTTAAGCCCGCTTTACATGCTGCAATGTATCTTACAATGTGTCGGCGAGGTCACGTCGTAAGTGACGCACATCCGGAATTGTAAGGTACATTGCAGTGTGCGACAGGTACGTGCGATTGCGATTGAACAGTAAAACGTTCATCGCAAACACATCGTACCTGTCTCTAGAATTGCACATCAGATTGTTCATCGTACCCTGGGGTAGCACACATCGCAGCGTGTGACACCCCGGGTACGATGAACAGATCTCACCTGCGTCCTGCGGCTCCCGGCCCACAATGCGGAAGGAAGGAGGTGGGCGGGATGTTTACGTCCCGCTCAGCTCCGCCCCTCCGCATCTATTGGCCGCGTGACGTCGATGTGACGCCGAACGCCCCTCCCACTCCAGGAAGTGGACGTTCGCCGCCCACATCGAGGTCGTATGGAAGGTAAGTATGTGTGACGGGGGGTTACTTGTATGTGCGGCACGTTCAACAAATTGAACGTGCCTCACTTACGATGGGGGCGTTGCAAATCGCATACAAAATCATATGCGAAATTGCAACGTGTAAAGCAGGCTTTAGTCTTATTTGTCCACAAGACGATTTCCCAGAAGGCTTTTTGGCTTACTCACATACATTTTGGTAAACTGCAGTCTATCTCTTTTAGGTATCTGTGTCAGTAGTGGGGTCCCCCTGGGCCTCCTCCCATAGTGTTTCATTTCATTACAGATAGTTGACATTGGCACTGATGCACCCTGAGACTGCAGGACAGCTTGAATTTCTTTTGGAACTTTATTGTGGCTGCTTATCAACCATCCGGACTATTCTGCATTGCAACGTTTCAGCAATTTTTCTATGCTGTCCATTGCATACCATGGACCAAACTACATTGATATGTCTGGAGATGGATTTGTAACCTTCAGATTGTTGATATTTTTCAACAGTTTTGATTCTCAAGTTCTCAGAAAGTTCTCTTCTTCTCTTTCTGTTCTCTATGCTTAGTGTGGCACATCAGGCAAATATTGAGTCAACTTCTCCCCTTTTTATCTGGTTTTAGGTGTGATTTTCATATTGCCCACGCCTGTTATTTGTCACAGGTTGGCTTGAACAAGCATCACATGCTTGAAAAAAAGTTGTTTACCCATAATTTGGGATAGTGCCAAAAATTTTGGCCAACCCATTTGTGAGCTTTTGTGTGAAATTCTGTCCAATACACACATAGGAAATAAACATGTGTATACCAAAATATGTGTAATTACAATAATTTTCTGAGAGAAAAATTCATTTTCTGGAACAATTCCTAGGGTGTCAACACTTTTGGCTATGACTGTGTATACTTTTGGCAGGAGACTAAAGATTAGTAGTAGTGTTTTATGGTAGGGTATTAATATCCGACCATATGGCGGGATATTTTCCTAGCATATTCTTCTAATGTAGTTCGCTAGATGAAGCTAATAACTGTAATCCAAATAGTCAAAAAAAGGAACTCCTTTAATAATAATTATTTTATTTTTCTAGTATATTCTGTAGCATTTTACAATTCAGAGAATACATGTGCAAACAATATTAAACATTACTAAGTAACATATAATTCACTAATACAATCAAGAAGATAATGGGTCCTATTCATAAGAACTTATAATATACGAGGACATAGGGGTGATTGAAAAGGTAAAAATTGTTTATCATGTACGAATATAGTCCAGCCATCTTTATAATATACATAGATATACAGCTATAAATACTATGCTCCGTAACACCATAGACTGGTGATAGTGGGTATGGGCACCACCAACTCCCCACTTATAGCACAAACTCAAAAGCATAATCAAGCAGGAGAAAGAGAGTTTTTAAAGTGCAAAAAGTAACAGATTTTGTTAAAGACATGAAGTGGACATCTTAAAAGCACTTAAAATACAATAAATCTGTGCCGGACATTAGCAGTAGCATAACCAAAAATCCAGTGTCAATGGGCTATCACATTCTTTGTGGTAATCAAAATCTTCATCAGGGGAAGGAATCCTTCCCCTGATGAAGATTTTGATTACCACAAAGAAATATATCGAAACGTACGTAGGGCGTTTTCCTGGGGTTTCCTGCTGTGACCGGCCATGGATATCACTCTCCTTATACGGGTGCTGTGCAGTAATACCTTATTTTGTATGTACCATGTCTAAATCCTCGGGGTCCTGGGCTCCTATCTTAGTATAATGCGATCACTTGATTGAGATTAGTTTGCATGTGATAGCCCATTGACACTGGATTTTTGGTTATGCTACTGCTAATGTCCGGCACAGATTTATTGTATTTTAAGTGCTTTTAAGATGTCCACTTCATGTCTTTAATAAAATCTGTTACTTTTTGCACTTTAAAAACTCTCTTTCTCCTGCTTGATTATAGATATACAGCTGTGGTAAAAATTAAGAGACCACTGCACAGTTTTATAAAAATCAGCTTCTTTACAGGTCTGACAGCCATTCCATTCCAATGTCAGTGAAATTCCAACCAGAGTACAGACCGGCAGAGGTCAAAAGCAACTCTCCACTGACCGGGATGACCGTCATCTTATTCGAATGTCACTCAGCAAACACAGGATGACATTAAGTGACCAACAAAAGGAATGGCAAATGGCAGCTGCGGTGAAGTGCACGGCAAGAACAGTTCATAACAGGCTCCTAGAGGAAGGGCTCAAGTCATGTAAAGCTAGAAAATAGCCTTTCATCAATGAGAAGCAAAGGAGAGTCAGGCTGAAGTTTGCCAAAGACCATAAGGATTGGACCATAAAGGACTGGAGTAAGGTAATCTTTTCTGATGAGTCTAATTTTCAGCTTTGCCCAACACCTGGTCATCTAATGGTTAGATGGAAACCTGGCGAGGCGTACAAGCCACAGTGTCTTGCACCCACTGTGAAATTTGGAGGAGGATCGGTGATGATCCGGGGATGCTTCAGCAAGGCTGGAATTGGGCAGATTAAAGTTTGCAAAGGACGTATGAATCAAGTCGCATACAAGGTTATCCTAGAAAAACAGTTGCTTCCTTCTGCTCGGTCAATATTCCCCAACTCTGAGGACTGTTTTTCCCAGCAGGACAATGCGCTATGCCACACAGCTAGGTCAATCAATGTGTGAATGAAGGACCACCACATCAAAACCCCGTCATGGCCAGCCTAATCTCCAGACCTGAAACCCATTGAAAACCTCTGGAATGTAATCAAGAGGAAGATGGATAGTCACAAGCCATCAAACAAAGAACTGCTTAAATGTTTGCACCAGGAGTGGCATAAGGTCACCCAAAAGCAGTGTGAAAGACTGGTGGAAAGCATGCCAAGACGCATGAAAGCTGGGATTAAAAATCATGGTTATTGCACAAAATATTGATTCTGAACTCTTCCTAAATTAAAACATTAGTATTGTTGTTTCTAAATGATTAAGAACTTGTTTTTTTTGCATTATTTGATGTCTTAAAGCAATGAATTGTTTTGTTAGTTTTACCATTTCTCATTTACAGAAAATAAATACTAAATTTATTGCTTGTAAGTTCGGAGATGTTGTCAGTAGATTATGGAATAAAAGAAAAATTTAAATTTTACTCAAAAATATACCTATAAAGAGAAAGATCAGAAAAACTGAAAATTTGGAAGTGGTCTCTTAATTTTTGCCAAAGCTGTATATGCAAAGCTGCATGAACCATTTATCAGTTAGTAACTGTATATGTCCAGAAACAAAGTGAAAAGAGGGTGTGAGAACAGATGTTAGAAAGGACCAGATTATGAAGCATATGTAGGAAGGGAGAACAGAGAAAAGTTATGTTAGTGAAGTGATGTGATATTCCTGCCTAAAAAGATGCGTTTTTACAGCACGGATAAAAATGTGCACACTGAAGATTTAACCAGATTGTATAGAGTAGTTGATGCCATAGAACTGATGTGGCACGGGAAAAGTCTTAAGGGCACTTTACACACAGCGACATCGCAAGCGATGTCGCTGGTGAAAGCACCCGCCCCCGTCGGTTGTGCGTCACAGGCAAATCGCTGCCCGTGGCGCACAACATCGCTAACAGCCGTTACACGTACTTCCCTTCCTAGCTATGTCGCTGTTGCCGGCGAACTGCCTCCTTTCTAAGGGGTTGGTCCGTGCGGCGTCACAGTGGTGTCACTAAGCGGCCGCCCAATTGAAGTGGAGAGGCGAAGATGAGCGACCGCAACATCCCGCCCACCTCCTTCCTTCCTCATTGCCGGAGGACACAGGTAAGGTGATGTTCCTCGTTCCTGGGGTGTCACACATAGCGATGTGTACTGCCGCAGGAATGACAAACAACATCGTACCTGCAGCAGCAACGATATTTGTGATTAGAACGACGTGTCAACGATCAACAATATGGTGAGTATTTTTGATCGATAACGGTCGTTCCTGCGTTTCACATGCAACGACGTCGCTAACGAGGCCGGATGTGCGTCACGAATTCCGTGACCCCCAACGACATCTCGTTAGCGATGTCGTTGCATGTAAAGTGGCCTTTAGAGATGGTGGTGGAAGGTTCTAACTATGGAGGATGACAGTCTTAGATCATTAGCAGAACACAAGGTAGGAATATTGTGGTAGACAGAGATGACAACAGAGATGTCGGCAGTGCAACACTTTGGAGAAGATGGGCGGCATGGTAGACAGAAATGAAGGAGGTAATGTAAGGTTGTAAGGTGGTGCAGCACTGTGGAGAGCACAGGTAGGGTGGAAGAGATGAAAGAGGAGATGTAGGGAGTTGCAGCACTAAGGACAGCTTTGTATTGTATTCTGTAGCAGATGAACAACCAGTGCATTGACTGGCACAGGGTGGAAGCATCGCTGTAGCAGCTGGACAGAAACATAATCCTGGTTGCTACATTCAGGATAGATTGGAAAGGGAAGAGTTTAGTGAAAGACAGATTACTAGTGAGTTGAGGTAAGCCAGATAACAATGAATCTGAGTGACAGTAAAAGATTTTGTACACTTAAGGTAAGAAAACGGCAGATTGTGAACATGTGTTTAAGGTGCAGGTGTCATGCGGTGTTCTGCTCTTAACTCTCCAGATGGCTTGGCGTCTTCAGACTCTGTTCACACTGCACAGTTTGACACGTCTCCTGGTGCAATTAAGTTGCTAAGTCAGAGCAGGGCATCGCCCGGTTTTTCTCTCTCTGGTGTCCGGTCTAGCAGGAGTTAATTCCTGCTTGTCTGTGAATTAGTGCTGTGAGCACAGGTTATGGAAGACCTATCACAGACACCTCTACCATTAAAAAGATGGTGGAACCCGGGGTCCCATGCTGATGATAGCTCTAGTTTGTTCCAGCATCACCAGTCCTGTACATTTGATCCAGATTTGGTAATTTGTTGTATGTTATTTGGTGTGCTGTAGAAAAATCCTTGTTGTTTATTTCCTCCCTGTACTTTATTTCTCCCTGAGCACGTAGTGTGTTTAACTCTGTGTGTGCTTGCTGTGAATTTGAGCTTTGGTTTACCCTGTTTGTTGCTATTTGAGGGATATATTTCTCCTGTCCCAGTCCTACCCTGGGTTGTAGGGGTGTTAGAACAGGGCTTTTAGGAGTTAGGGTCACACTGGAGGTCCAGACCTCGCCGCCGTCAGCCGTACCTCTTGAATAATGGACAGCTTAGGATCCCATAGTCTGAGGGCCAGTCAGGGTGCCCCTCCCCCCAGTTACCATATTACGCCCCATGAAAGCAGGTCACATGAGTGTGCGAATTATTGAATGTAAGAAAGAAAGAAAAGAGTCAACTACGAGGAGCTGCTGATATGTCTTTGGCTTTGTGATCTGGATTTATTTGTATGACCCTGAAAACAAGGAGCAGTCAAAAGAGGGGAGTCACAGTGGTTCTCCTTGTATAAAGAAGTTCAAGGTGCAAAAATCAGCCACTAAGGTGATCGCATCTGTGTTCTGGGATAAGGAGGGCGTGCTGCTAGTGGACTACCTTCAAAAGGATTCCACTATCAATGTAAGGTATTACATTGAACTTTTGGACCAATTAAAGGCAGCTCTGAAGGTCAAAAGGCGTGGCAAGCTGTCCAAAGCAATCTTGTTCCTGCAAGACAACGCCTCTGCTCACACTGCACAAGCAACCACGACAAAACTGGCAGAGCTGGACTTCCAGCTGGTTGACCACCCACCTTATTCACCATATCTAGCTCCCTCCGACTATCATCTGTTTCCAAACCTGAAGAAACACCTCAAGGGTACCAAATCTCACACCATTTCTGATGCCATGGCTATTACGGATGCCTGAGAGTATGTTGAATAGATATAAAGTTTCATCATCCTATCTCGTTTCTTTCTGGGTGAAGTCAAAGTCTTATCAGCAGCCCCTCGTAGTACCACACATGGAAATGGAAATATCAGGTTTAGGTAGGAGAAGTTAAATTTCAGAAAGACCCATTTAGGGGAAATCATGAATGAAACCAAATCTCATCTTCTACTTTAATTCTGAGGAAGAAAAAGTGGACTTGTTACATGTCATTCAAAGTTCTAACAACAGTATAACACACAAAATAACACATGTAATAAAAACTGTCTATGTACTTCACTAAGAGCCTCGTTTTTCTCTTTTCTCTAGAGCCTGGTGCCAAGGGATTTTTTGGGGTTGAGTCATAGAAGGTCAGTGGGAAAGCTGTGAGAGTCATTCATAATATCTGTTTCAAAACCCCGGTTTTATTGCATTTCCTACACGGTAATAACAATAAAAATAAGCCTTATGCATCCAAAAGCAGCACTATACTAAACTGAAAATGAAAAGCTGAAAAGCAAACCTACACAAGAAATTAAACAGCTCTCTAGGTGAACCATATCAATGATGTCAATGAAAATAGCCCATGTACACTAGACATATTATAAAATAAACTGAAATAAATGGGCACGTCCTTAAAAGAAATTCACTTGCCTTTGATATCTCCAGTTGGTTTATATTAGTAGCAAAATGTTCTGGAAAAATCCACTGAGGTTCTTCGCTTATTATTTCATTGTTATTAGTTCAAGAAGCTTTGCTGAGTGATGAAAAATCTGAATTTAAACTTGGCAGGCCACCAAAAAAATAAGGAATGCCAAGAAAATTATAGGATCCCCAAGATTTTTGCCATGCAGGTGGTAGCAAACCATTAACTACTTTTCCAGGAGAAGGTGCAACTCAGGAATCACCTGTTAAGTACACAATAAATCTGCGTTTTTTTTCTACTTTGAGTGTTCTTTATGTTCAGATCAAGTGGAAAAAATAATCTTAAGGTCACTTAGGAACCAGATATGTAATAGAAAGGTAAAATGAGAGAGTAGGAGAGAAAGCGATTGAAAACTCATGGTTGGAGCAGACCGGTGACTAGACCTATCAAATTTAATTTAAAGAAAGTCACTTGGGTACAAATATGTTCTCTTTTTAAAGATTATTGCCCTCCCAGATCTAGCACCTCTGATTGCACTTTCAACCAGGAGACTTCAGGCTTGCTTTCCTATTTTTACGTTAAAGCAATACTGCGTCAATTGGCAAAGGTTTGATTTTGTTGCTTTTATATTAGAACCTTATATGGAACATTTAACCCCTTCACACCTAGGGCGATTTTCCATTTTCCGTTTTTGTTTTTTCTCCCCTTCTTCCGAGAGCCATAAGTTTTTTAATAACTTTTTTTAACCTTTTAATTTTTAATGGGGTCAATTGCGGGATTTGAACTTTAGGGTTTTTTTTATTTTTTTTTATTTTTTTAAACTTTTTTTTTTTAATTTCTATTTTATTTTACTACTCCCCCTAGGAGGCTATAAGGATCAGCAGAAAAACAGTCCCAAAGCATAATGTTGTCACCCCCATGGTTCACAGTAGGTATGGTGATGCAGCTCAGCATTCTGACCCCTCCAAACATGATGAGTTGTGTTTCTACCAAACAGTTCTACTTTGGTTTCATCAGACCAGATGACATTCTTCCAATACTCTACTGGATAATCCATATGCTCTCTAGCAAACTTCAGACAGGCCCAGACATGTACTGGCTTAAGCAGGGGAACACGTCTGGCATTGCAGGATCTGAGTCCCTGCCAGCATAGTGTTTTACTGATAGTAGCCTTTGTTACAGAGGTCCCAGATCTTTGCAAGTCATTCACTAGGTCCCCCCATGTGGTTCTGGGATTTTTGCTCACTATTCTTGTGATAATTTTGACCCCCATGGGGTGAGATCTTGCCTGGAGCCCCAGATCAAGGGAGATTATCAATGGTCTTGTATGTCTTCCACAGTTGATTTCATCACACCAAGCTGCTTGCCTCTTACAGATTCAGTCTTCCCAGCCTGGTGCAGGGCTACAATTTTATTTCTGGTGTCCATTGACAGCTTTTTCCTTCACCATAGTGGAGTTGGAATGTGACTGAGGTTGTGGACAGGTGCCTTCTCTACCGATAACAAGTTCAAACAGGTGCCATTACTACAGGTAATGTGTGGAGGACCGAAAAGCCTCTTATAGAAGAAGTTACAGGTCTGTGAGAGCCAGAAATCTTCCATGTTTTAGATGACTAAATACGTATATTCCACCCTAATTTGGAAAAAAAAAATATTGCCAAATCAGACAAGGTGATTTTCTGGATTTGTTTTCTCATTTTGTCTCTCATAGTTATGGTCACCTATGATGTCAATTACAGGCCTCTCTCATCTTTTTAAGGCTAAGTTCACATTTCCGTTGTTTTGTATCAGTCACATGCGTCGCTTGACGCATGTGACTGATGCGCTGTTCAACGCTGTACAACGAATGACAAAGAACAGAATTCTTTGTCGGATTCCGTTGTGTGCGGGGGGGCGGAGTTCGGGGGGGGAGCCGAGCGGGGCCGTGGCACTGAGGACGTCAGTGCCGCAGGGACTGCAGGACAGGTGAGTGTGTGTGTGTGTGTGTGTGTGAGAGTGTGTGAGTGTGTGTGTGTGTAGACACATGCTGAATGCGGGAGGGGGCGGAGCCGAATGGGGGGCGGGGCCAGGTGCTGAGGATGTCAGTGGCAGTGCCGCGGTCTGCATGGCTGGGGACAGGTGAGTGAGTGAGTGTGTGTGTGTGTGTGTACACACATGTGCGGAGTGCGGGAGGGGGCGGGGCCGAGCGGGGAAGTGTCGGCCTCCCTGCACACGTAACCAGACTAAATATCGGGTAGCAAAGCACCCGATGTTTACCTTAGTTACCCGATTTTTACCTTGGTTACGGGCCTACACCGCTTAGCGCTGGCTCCTTGCACCGTAACCAGGGTAAATATCGGGTAACCAACCAAAGCTGGTGACGTGTGCAGGGAGCCAGAGAGCATGCGCAGCGAAATCCGACGGATCGCGCTGCTCAAAAAAGTTACATGCTGCGTTCCTCCCGCCCGGCGGTCAGTCGTTCCATGACTGATCAGTCGGGCGGAGGGTGCAACGCAGCATCATCAGTCACAATCCGCTGCTCATACAAGTCTATGGGAGCAACGGAATCCGCTAAACGGATTCCATTGTTTACAAGAGCAGCGGATTGTGACTGATACATTTTAGCGGAAATGTGAACTTAGCCTAAGTGAGAGAACTTCCACAATTGGTGGCTGACTAAATACTTTTTTCCCTCCACTGTATAAGATTATGTCAGTACAGGAACATTTTTTTTTAAACACATCCAATTGTGGAGATTATTATTATTCCAAGATCTATTGATTAAAATTAACTTTATCCATGGGAAAACCCCTTTAAGGAAAACTGCTTTTTAACTTTAAATTTAAAGGGGTGACAGCATATGTACAGATAAAATCAGTTTTATTGAACCAGGCAATACAAACTGCAGAGTTTCAACCCATGCAAGGGTCTATATCAAGCATGTAATATATGGGAAATGCTTAATATATACGGTACTCAATTGTAATCCACTGAAAGGCAATGGTCATAAATTTACGATCATGCAACCAATAATAGTAATTTATATGGATCAAATATTGGACATATAATTGTGATCAATCATTGTACAAACAATTGATAATGATTTTATGTCCATTGTTTGATTAAATTTAAATGAGCATTTTTGAGTCTTGCAATCTTACAATTTTACAGTCCTCAGTTTTTCAGCAGGTACACTAGGGTACCTGCATTGTCAGTACTGGTGGCTGTTATTTTCTTTACATATGTCCTTATACCAGGATAGGAGAGTTGTATTTCAGACACTTCTCTGAACTCAAGATGTCAGTTTACAAAGTCAGGTGACACTTAAAGGATTATTATTACTGAAAATTGGGGGACCCCAACTTCTAGGCCCCCTAAGTATCCAGAGAATGGGACTCTTGGATGCCCCATTGGCATAGAGTTCCTCAAGTATCCAGAGAATGGGGCTCATGGATGCCAGATTGGCATAGAGTTCCCCAAGTATCCAGAGAATTGGGCTATGGGATGCCCCATTGGCATAGAGTTCCTCAAGTGTCCAGAGAATGGGGCTCATGGATGCCCCATTGGCATAGAGTTCCCCAGGTATCCAGAGAATTGCGTTCTGGGATGCCCTATTGGCATATAGTTCCCCAAGTATCCAGAGAATGGGGTTCAGGGATGCTCCATTGGCATAGAGTTACCTAAGTATCCACAACCCAGTCACTCAGGAAGGCTGGGGCTGCCTCGGTGATGTCAGGTCAACTGTAAGTTGACTTGACATCACCAGATCTCAGAGGTCACGGAGCCGGCGGGTCACTTGATGGGAATGAGTGGACTGCAATAGCGCTGCTCAGAGGCAGAATGTACTACACAAGGTATTTGAGAAAAACCTTCCCTATGAGTTTTACAGCGATGTGGCCACTAATGATGAGTAGTGAACCACCTCTTTAACAGCCTGTTTGCGCCACTCTGCATCTGACTCACCTCCACTATGTCACTGGTTTGAACCGTCAATTTTCATGAGCGCGAGACCACCAGCAAACAGGAAGCCTGGAGGCTGTGGTGCTGTGCACTTCTTAGAGGGAACATTTCAACAACCCTTATAGTACATTAAAGGAGGTTGTCCAAAATGTAAAAAAAAATGACTACTTTCAGAAACAGTGCCAACCATAACCATGAAAGCCATTCAGCTCCATTCACTTCAGTTGGGTTGCTTTTCAATATCAAACAGAGCTAGAGATGAGATCGTTTTGCACAACTCTGGTCCTGGTCAGTGTTCTTTTATCCTAAAAAATGAAGACTTTTTTTAAAAGCAATTTTTCATAATACAATTTGAGTGTTACAAACAAAAAGCTTTACATCAAATTATCTGTTATCAGAAAACCTAAAGAATTTACTCGGAGCATAAGTTGGTATATATGCAACGTGTCTGAGCATGTTCATACTGTGGCCATTTAACAGACAAAACCTAAGATAGAAACAAAATAAAAATATACCCTGCAGTAAGTAAATAGTAGTAATGCATATAGATAACATAGGGTACTTAGTAACAATGTTTTTGATCAAAAAAGCCATCCCACTGCAACAATGTGTATCCCAATCACAACTGTCCTAACACCTAGTATTAAAGCCTCACCTACTGTCATGGGTCTTTCATATGTGACAGACAGTCATGTGGTTTCTGGCCATAGAAGGTCCCAACGTCTGGCTGCGCAGAATGCTCCCTGACTTTCCATTTTTACTGCTATCAGTACCTTTTCTGCTGGATTTATGTCTCCCCCTTTTGGACCCAGAAGGAGCTCGACTTCCACCCAGCTGCTGATCATCAGCATAATCTTGATGCTTATATACTCCTTCCTTCCTTGGACTGGGGTTGGTGACATTTTTCAGTAACTTCAAGCACTGGCTGCAAGCAGGTGGTTTGTACTCTTCTGTGGTATCATTCCTGAAAACTCTGATGAATGTCTACCTGAGTCATCAAAGGATAAGAAGTTCATGCTTTTCCCCCTGTGTGTCCTCCTTGTGCCTTCTATAGTTGTTTAGTGGGGTTGATGAAGAGCTCATCCCTTCCGTTCTCTATATAGGACCTAGCATTAGGGATACCTAGGGTCAGGTATCTGGCTCGGCGCATAGATGTGCAACCTATCTAGGGTGGTGAGGGACCTCAGGGACCAGCAGTAGGTTTGGTCAGTGGTCACCATCTTCTCTTTCCCTAGACACAGGGTTTCCCTTCCCTTTCGCCATGCTCTTGGTACTGCCCCAGACCCAGGGACCAGCAGTAAGTTCAGTCAGGGGCCACCATCTTCTCTCTCCCTTACCTTCCCTTTCGCTGCGCGCTTGGTACTTCCCTGGACCCCAGGGACCAGCAGTAGGATTGTTCAGAGGTCACCATCTTCCCTCTCCCTAGACATAGGGATTCCCTTACCTTCCCTTTTGCCGTGCACTTGGTACTTGACTGTACCAAGCATGACAGCTACTATTAGATTCCATAGAAAAAAACGTGAAAAAGATTCCTTTTAATGAAGAAATAGCTGGAGTAAGGTGTGCCAATTTCAGTAAGAAGCAGTGCCTTTTAATAAATTTGGCACATCTATCAGCCGTCATACACCGCAACAAAAAATATACTCCAAATTAGGGACTGGAGGATATTTGTGTCTTAATTTACTACACTTTTTGGCTTAAAATAGGATGATTTTGTCGTCTGGGCCTCGGGTCGCCTGCTCCCCACTAAGCTCTGACTACTTTTCAAAAAGCTGGTCAGGACTGGTGTGGAAAAAAAAGGACAAAACTCATAATATTTTTGGGATGACTATGAGTTGCGCAAAAATGTTCTCACATTTTAAATAGTTTTATACTAGAATTTTAGTGAAAATTGATGAAATAGGGGCCAACGTTGTTTTTTTCTGGATTTTCAAGACACCAATCTTTGAATCTCTTACAGCCAGATGAAAAACTGATGGACTGATATTTGGCCGCAAAACGTTCCGATACATTTACTTCTATAAATTGCTGGCTAAGTATACATCTTAAGATTGCATTGTACAACCTGTAGAAAGCAACCTGCCGGAAAAGTCTGTGAGATCAATGCTGGAGGCCAGACTGGAGGCCTCATGGGGAGGCTGACGGTATTGAGTGTCAAAGTGTAACCAGAGCAAGCAAGAAACTTTCAATCTCGCAGTGTATCTTTGTCCTGGCTCCTCTGTCACAGGATACATCGACACCAGGATCTGGGGTATATATGACTTCAAGTGTATGGTAAGGATAGATTTCAAGGTGTGTATAGAAATTTCTTAGATATTTAAAAATTACTTTAAAAATAGTGGTTTAGGCTTTTTTTCTGGTATATTGCACAAACACTAGTTTTATTTCACATGTACTCTGCTTATATATGGGCTCTTCCACAAGATTTGGTTCATTCTTACAAGAAGTAATATATGTGTGATATGATGTCTTTTTCAGGTGGATTCCACCTGAAATCCAACAAATACAGCGTTGTAAATCCCATTCCAAAAAATTTACATAGTGCACAGTAATGTAAAAACAACATTGATGTGCACATATTCAGTCTTTTTTTATACTTTTTTAACGGCTTCAGTATATACACACATGGTGAAAATTGTTGGTACCCCTCGTTTAATGAAAGAAAAACCCACATTGGTCACAGAAATAACTTGAATCTGACAAAAGTAATAATAAATCAAAAAATCTATGAAAATGAACAAATGAAATTCAGACATTGCTTTTCAGCCACGTTTCCACAGATTTTTTTTAAAAAATAAAACTCATGACATAGGCTTGGAGCTTCAGTCAACAGAAAAATAATGTTGCTTCCTGGTATCAGCTATGTTGGCTGAGGTCCCGCCCCTTATGGTCACATGGGTATGACATCAGCACAGGTCCTTCTAGTCACATAGTATAAGGATTCTATAATAGAATTATCACAAATAACAGATAGGGGGAGGACTGACAGGTAGGGGGGGCAGGAATCAGTATGAATACTCACCACACCCCAGCTATCAGTTGATCGGCAGCTGCTGCCAATCAAAAAGCTGCTCATTTTACAAACTTTACTTGCTTGTGTTTCAAAGCCTATACATTCTTCCTGCATAATGATACTGTTTGTTTTGTTTTGCTTTGATACTATGAAAATGTTTTAATAAAAATTATTTCAACAACAAACTATACATCCTAGCTGACAACTAAAGGTATGTATAGAGTCAGCATGATAGTGACAGTATAGCACTGGCTTTAGGTTATATAGAAAAATCCTGGTGATTGGTGCGCTTTAAAAAAAGCTGCGTCTGTGGATAGGTGTTTATGGAAACCCATCAAAATAGATAGATAGACAGATAGTGTATGTAGACACAAAGCCTTTTAAAGGCAAATTCCAACTGGATACTGACTGAAGAAGCAGCACAAAACTTCCACAAACATAGTGCACAGCAATGTAAAAGCGACATTGCTGTGCCTGTCTTTTGCTACTTCTGTGAGCCACTTTAGGGTTCGGAAGCAATTAAAAAAAAGTAGCAGGTTCTTTCTTCTTTCTTCTTTCTCTTCACAAAGAGTGGTTATTAATGGTGCATACTCAGATTGGACCAGGGTTACTTGTGGGGGGGCCACAGGGGTCTGTATTGGGCCCCCTACTATTTAATATATTTATTAATGATCTGGTGGATGGTTTACATAGTAAAACATCAGTATTTGCAGATGATACAAAACTATGTAAGGTAGTTAACACAAAGGAGGACAGTTTGCAACTACAGATGGATTTGAGTAAATTGGAGAATTGGGCTGAAAAATGGCAAATGAGGTTTAACACAGATAAGTGTAAGGTTATGCACATGGGAAGGAGAAACAGATGCTACGATTACTTACTAAATGGAAACAGCTGGGGAAATCAGACATGGAAAAAGAGTTAGGCGGGCTTTGCACGCTGCGACATCGGTAACAATGTGTTACCGATGCTGCAGCGATAGTCCCGCACCCGTCGCACGTGCAATATCTAGTGAAAGCTGCCGTAGCAATTATTATCGCTACGGCAGTTTCACACGCACATACCTGCCGTGCGACGTCCCTCTGGCCGGCGACCCGCCCCCTTAGGAAGGAGGCGGGTCGCCGACCAGAGGGACGTCACACGGCAGGCGGCCAATTGAAGTGGAGGAGCGGAGATGAGCAGGATGTAAACATCCCGCCCACCTCCGTCCTTCTCATTGCAGCCGGGACGCAGGTAAGGTGATGTGTGCTGCCGCAGGAGCGAGGAACAACATCGCACCTATCGCACCATCGGCATTATGGAAATGTCGGAGGCTGCAGCGATGATACGATAACGATGCTTTTGCGCTCGTTCATCGTATCAAAAAGGTTTTACACGTTGCGATATCGACTGCGACGCCGGATGTGCGTCACTTTCGATTTGACCCCATCGACATTGCACGTGCAATGTCGCAACGTGCAAAGCCGCCCTTAGGCATATTAGTCAATAAGAAGCTAAATTGGAGTGCCCAGTGTCAGGCAGCAGCCACCAAAGCAAATAGGGTGATGGAATGCATTAGAAGAGGTCTGGGGGCACGAGATGAAAACATCATTCTCCCTCTGTACAAATCACTCATCAGACCACACTTGGAGTATTGTGTGCAATTTTGGGTGCCGGTGCTCAAGAAAGACATTACTGAACTTGAAAGGGTTCAGAGGCGGGCTACTAAAATAATAAATGGAGTGGGTGCATTACAATACATGGAAAGGTTATCAAAATTAGGTCTATTTACTCTAGAAAAGAGAAGACTTAGGGGAGATCTAATAAATATGTACAAATATATCAGAGGGCCATATAGAGATCTCTCCCATGATCTGTTTGTACCAAGGACTATGACAAGAACAAGGGGGCATTCTCTTCGATTGGAGGAAAGAAAATTCCTACATCAGCATAGAAGAGGGTTCTTCACGGTAAGAGCAGTGAGGCTCTGGAACTCTCTTCCTGAGGAAGTGGTGATGGCCAACTCACTGAATGAATTTAAGAGAGGAATGGATGCTTTTCTTGATCGCAAAAGTATAGAAGGTTATAAATAGCATAATCTTACAGGTAGATAGAAGAGCAACCAAGATTATTAGAGGAATGGGTGGGCTGCAATACCAAGACAGGTTATCAAACTTGGGGGTTATTTAGTTTGAAAAAACAAAGGCTTAGGGGGGATCTAATCACAATGTATAAACATATAAGGGGACAGTACAGAGTCCTTTCCAAAGATCTCTTTACACCTAGGCCTGCGACTGGAACACGGGGGCATCCGCTACGTCTTGAGGAAAGAAGGTTTAATCATAATCACAGACGAGGATTCTATCTTTACTGTACGAGCAGTGAGACTATGGAACTCTCTGCCGCATGATGTTGTAATGAGTGATTCACTACTAACATTTAAGCAGAGCCTGGATGCCTTTCTTGAAAAATATAATATTACCAGTTATGTATATTAGATTTTATGACAGGGTGTTGATCCAGGGAACTAGTCTGATTGCCGTATGTGGAGTCAGGAAGGAATTTTTTTCCCCATTGGAGCTTGTTTGACACATTGGGGGTCTTTTGCCCCCCTCTGGATCAACATGTTAGGCTACGGGTTGAACTAGATGGACTTAGGCGGGCTTTGCACTGCGACATCGCAAGCCGATGCTGCGATGTCGCACGCGATAGTCCCCGCCCCCGTCGCAGGTACGATATCTTGTGATAGCTGGCGTAGCGAAAATTATTCACATGCACTCACCTGCCCTGCGACCATCGCTCTGGCCGGCGACCCGCCTCCTTCCTAAGGGGGCGGGTTGTGTGGCGTCATAGCAACGTCACACGCCAGGCGGCCAATAGCGGCGGAGGGGCAGAGATGAGCAGGATGTAAACATCCCGCCCACCTCCTTCCTTCCGTATAGCCGCCGGCGGCAGGTAAGGAGATGTTCCTCGCTCTTGCGGCTTCATACACAGCATTGTACCTGTCGCAGCAGCGTAATTATGAAAAAGTCGGAGCCTGCACCGATGATACGATAACGACGCTTTTGCGCTCGTTAATCGTATCATCTAGGATTTACACACAACGATGTCGAAAGTGACGCCGGATGTGCGTCACTTTCGATTTGACCCCACCGACATCGCACCTGCGATGTTGCAACGTGCAAAGCCGCCCTTAGGGGCACTTTGCACACTACGACATCGCAAGCGCGATAGTCCCCGCCCCCGTCGCAACTGCGATATCCTTGTGATAGCTGCCGTAGCGAACATTATCACTATGGCAGCTTCACATGGACTCACCTGTCCTGCGACCAACGCTCTGGCCGGCGACCCGCCTCCTTATTAAGGGGGCGGGTCGTATGGCGTCACTGCGACGTCACACGGCAGGCGGCCAATAGGAGCGGAGGGGCGGAGATGAGCGGGATGTAAACATCCCGCCCACTTCTTCCTTCCGCATATCCTACGGAAGCCGCAGTGACGCCGGTAGGAGATGTTCCTCGCTCCTTCGGCTTCACACACAGCGATGTGTGCTGCCGCAGGAACGAGGAACAACATCGGACCGTCGCATCAGCATAATCATGGATTACGCCAACGCTGCACCGATGATACGATTACGATGCTTTTGCGCTCGTTAATCGTATCATCGAGCCTTTACACACTACGATGTCGCATGCGATGCCGGACGTACATCATTTTCAATTTGACCCCACCGACATCGCACCTGCGATGTCGTAGTGTGCAAAGCCCGCCTTAGAGTCTCCCTTCAACCTTAAAAACTATGAAACTATAATAGCTTCTGATTGCTATATTCTAAATTTTAGAAAAAAAAGATGGCGGTAGCAAAAATGACCTTGGCAGGTCCGCCTATGTCCTACACATGCTGTGTGCAGATATCATAAATGTGCCTGATTCCAGCCGTTTCCTCTCAGCCCCACAACACAATCAACTGTAATCACAGGTGTATTTTCCCTGAACACTTACAAAGCTTAGTAATAAAACATTTTCTAACATTTATAACTGAACTGATTGCAATATTATGAATCTATTAAAAAAATGTTGCTTATATTCTATATGATCATAAAAATTCAGATGCAAAAATGGAGGAAAAAAATATTTTATAGCAGCATTGGTGCGGAGCAAAAACCCAATTCTCTTTTGTATGTAACTTTCTGCCAAATATCACCTTTAGATGGTTTTTATCCATTTTTTTTAATAATGGTCTATGATTGCCTCCCTACAGTACTCAAATTGGTTTTGTTACCTACTAAAACATAATATACACAGTTATGTCATTCACACGGTTGTAATGTGAAAATCCTAGGGTTCCCCCAGAACAGCCATAGATACACCATGTCCCATATTAGGTTTATTGTTGCTGCAGTGAAATTGTCAAGTACCTACTGAATATGAAATATATATTGGAGAAATCCTGCTGTCTTTTACTAAGAAAGCCAATGGCACCGGCGCATGGAAGACATTCAAATCTTGGCAAATGATTTTGGAGAGAATTTCTTTCCAATAGCTTGAAACTTGGAACTGACCTTGAAATCCCAGAAAGCCTTGAGGAATTCGTTCTTCGAGTGTTTGGTTTCCTACACTCTGAAAATAAAAACGATTTGCGAGTCTATGGAATGATAGCTGGTGTTAAATATTATTGTCCACAGAGATGAAGTGCCCGTAACTGTTCAAAGGAAAATAATTGCTTAAAGGAATTCTAAATTGTGGAGGGAAAAAAAAGATGATGATGACTACCATACTTAACCCTCTGGAAAACGGTTATTGAGATGAACAAGAGATGATCAATAAAATCCTAATCATAAATAGCTCTAAACAATCTGTCACTGGGTATGTAAAGACAGAACAGGGGCCCCTAGGCTGGCCCTCCGACTTGAGACCCTGTGCTGTCCCTTATCTCAGAGGTAGACTTGATGGTAGCCAAGTCCGAGCCCTCAGCCTGACCCTGACTCCTGTCCGAGCCCTAATCTTAATCTCACACTCCCTTGTCTTGAAGCGGGCCAAAAAACACAATGACAAAACCCCACAATAAGACAAGGACAAGGGAGAACGGAAAGTCGTACACACCGCACTCAAACACAAAGGAAAGACAATATGTGTACAGGGGAATAAAAGAAAGGGAAGGAAGTAACACACAACAGGGGAACACTCACACCACTCAAAAGTGCAACACAGATCACCATTAACAAGATAACCACCAAAACCGAGATCACTGGAGCTCATGCTGAAGCTATCATCAGCGCATACTGGGTGGAAGCTGCGCTGTAAATAGGGAGAAGACAGCTATTGGGCATGTGTAAATGCAAGCCAGGAAAGTTGGGACACTTCTATAGCCTTCAGAAAAAATGATCCCATCAAAATGTTTTATGGCCACCTTTGGATCTGGTGATGCAGAAAGAAAAAGAGCAGTGGAGTTGATAGAATACATTTCTTCTGTACTATACTTTTGGGTAGCGCAACCCATGTTCTTTTGTCCAATCATTTTATTATTTATTTTATTCACTTATATAGTGCTAATAATTCCACAGCATTTTAGAGATGTGATCATCACTTTCCACATTGGGTTTCACGGAGGAAACCAACGCAAACATGAGGAAAACAAACTCCTTGCAGATGTTGTCCTTGGTGGGATTTGAACCCAGCACCCCAGAACTGCAAAGCAAAAGTGCTAACCACTGAGTCATCATTCTCCCCCAATCATTAACATTGACGCATTCTACAACCTATTAAGTTACTTATATGATGCCAACATATCCACCATGTTGTGCGCTCATGTCAATCACAATTCTGTGAGGCTCACATTTTAATGTCAAACACAAAGACTAGAGTTAATTTCTTAAGATACCCAACGCACATTAGACAGCTGTTGGACAAATGGTCATTCAGCCAAAAACAATTTTTTCCGATTCCCCCATTCACAGGAACATTCGGTTTTGGCCATGTATTCTTATTTCTCTGTGCAAAACAATAATATTTACAAGGCCACGTAAGAAGTCTATGGCCATATTGTCATGCAATCCTACTCCTATCTGCTGGCTTTTTCTGATTAGTAGGCAACGTCATGATTGGTCTGCCCCAATGAGGTCATTGTACCAGGCCAATTAATCTGAAAAGGCACCAGTGATGCCATCTGGTGGGAGTAAGTACGCAGGGTTCTGTTCCTGTAGTCGTGGACTACATATGTGGCCACTGGACCAGGTTCCACCAAATCTTTTTGCTCATCGCTAGTTGAAATCCTTTGTCGTTAAGCAATAACCTAAACGAAGTCAGTCTCAACTGCCTAAAATTCACTTAGCGGGCTGGATCTATCATTACTTTTGCAGTCTACTTTGATAATGCTGCCATGAGTGACTTTCTTGCTCTCTTAAGGTGACAACCTTATGCTTCAGTGTTATTTGTGACACCACTGAAATGGCAGCTCCCAGCGAAACATGACACAAGTTATTCACATAAATTCCAGAAGTAACTTACAAATGATGTTGGTTTAGGTTCTTTCGTCTGTTTAGCTTACAGATTTGGTTAAAAATCAATCCATAGAATTGGAAAAAAAATGTAGAAAGTAGAAGCAGATTATAATTATTTTTATAATTTCTTTATAACGATGCAACAATTTTTTTATGATGGGATTAAAAAATAATTGGGGGAATAAAGCCTAAAGAATGATTTTCTGAAGGTGTATATTTATATTTCTTGGAAACTGAACACATCTTGGTTTTCAGAACTATAATGTTCATATCCATTTTTCAACAAATATATGTGAACAATATATACTGAAAAAAAGAATCTGAAAATTGAAAATAAAATCATAAATAAGGACATAAAATAACTTGAAGATTTTGGTTCAAATTTAAATTTTACATTAAATTCCATTTGCGCTACTAAAGAAACAGCCGTAGCAACCAATAGAAGGTCCAAAAAGTCATCACTTGGGTTATGTTTTTCAATCCGGAAAGGTCAGCAGTTCACACAAAGCTTTGATGGGACGGACTCTAAAATGGGGCATTGAGAGCTAATACTGGAAGCAGACAAATAGAGGCTCCAGACTCTTCACATTACAGAGCTTACACAAGAATTCCATGAAGTCTAGAAATCTCATGGAAACTGTTTTGTCTTATTTATGGGGGGGGGATTGTTTATTAACCATTTAAGATTTATGTGTTTTTATATCTGTAATTAGCTATGTTGTATATCAAGGTAAAGTTTTTTTATTATCATTTACAACAGACTTGATATAATACCATTTGACATATGTTGAGTTTCGTATTGAAACCTATATTCCAAGCTGAATTAAGAGAGTGGTACTAAAATTGGCCATGCTATCATGTCTTCTGAATCCACCAATTTAAATAAGATTTGCCAACCATCTTAGACAATATACTCAGACCAGGAAGGATCAAGATTTTTTATTTCAAGATGCTCAATCTTCTGTTTTTTTTAGAAAAAAAATGGGAGAATATGAGGAATGTCTAATGGTGACTTAGGGCCACTTTACACGCTACAACATCGCTAAAGCGATGTCGTTGGGGTCACGGAATTTGTGACGCACATCCGGCCGCGTTAGCGATGTCGTTGCGTGTGACATCTATGAGCGATTTTGAATCTTTGCAAAAACGTTCAAAATCGCTAATCGGTGACATGGGGGTCCATTTCGTTCGTTGCAGCTGCAGGTACGATGTTGTTTGTCGTTCCTGCGGCAGCACACATTGCTATGTGTGACACCACAGGAACGAGGAACCTCACCTTACCTGCGTCCGCCGGCAATGAGGAAGGAAGGAGGTGGGCGGGATGTTACGTCCCGCTCATCTCCGCCCCTCCGCTTCTATTGGCCAGCCGCTTAGTGATGTCACGGTGATGTCGTGGTGATGCCGAATGCACCTCCCCCTTGAGGGAAGGATTGTTCGGCAGTCACAGCGACATCGCTGAACAGGTATGTGCGTGTGACACTGCTGTAGCGATAATGTTCGCTACGGCAGCGATCACCACATATCGGCCCTACGACGGGGGTGGGTGCTATCGCGCTCGACATCGCCAGCAAATGCTAGCGATGTTGCAGCGTGTAAAGCGGCCCTTACTCTCTATATTTAGAAATCAAGCATTCTGTATGTGTATGGAGGAGGCACAGAAATAAGCAAGTGTATGTGTAGAGCCCCACGGGACAGGCGGTCAAACCTACTCGTCACTGGGCCATTTTGGGTCGGATCAGGCATTGTCACGGGGTGGCCTTGCCCGTTTCCGTTGCCCAGAGGCGTACAGTTAAATGGTGGGGGATGTGGGATATTAGGAAAAGTTTGTCGTGACGCCACCTGTGGTATGGGGCCAGGGAATAGCCGCCGCTGCCGGGTTCCTCTCCGGGGCAAGTGTTAAGGCAGCCAGGATGGCATTGCTCCCCACAGGTAGAGCAGGCCCTGGGTGGATGATGAGGGTAGTAATGGCCATTGGCGGCTTAGCGTTGGGTGGTGGCGCCGGTAAGGATGAGCCAACACAGTCTCTGCGGGTTCAGGGTCTAGTTTACTCACAACTTTAGTTGCCAGCCTGGTCACACTGGTCATTGCCGTGATGGGCTCAGGTCAATCCCGGATCCACAAGAGGTCAGCACCAGTCCGGTAGTCTGTGGGCCCTTCCTCACTGCGCTTTGTAGTGAGGGTCCCTGTGGCTTGAAGCACTTAGAGTTCCTTATATACTAGGTATAGTACTGTTCCCTATGCCAGTAGCTGGGTTCCCCTTGAGTCTGACCATGATCTAGGGGCCGGGAGTCCTCTATGACACCTGTCTCTGGAAACTTGGGTGGTAAAAGAAGCGTGGAACTTCTCCGTCCAGCAGAATGTGGTGATGTAACGTGGAATTATACCACCTTAGCGTGCTGCAGCATGAACAGCGCTGGCCCCGGGGGAACTGACATGGTATTCTCCTCAGCGACCGTTAAACTCCTATGTCCCACAGGAGCTACCGGGAAACACGTCTTCTCATTGTCACTCCTGCTGGTGAACTCCCTGAAATTCCTAATAAACTTCATGTGTGACTCCTAACTCCCCCTGATGGCCTCTCCTCCCCCTACCCAGGTCCTAAGCTAGTGGATTGGGGTCCCTGTTGTGAAGGCATCCTGTAAATACCATACACTGTTGGAAACCCCTTTTATACACGACCCTAGTCCAGTCCCCAGTGGAGAAGGGGGAACCCATGTGTGTAAGTGGTTGAGGATGATGAAACTGGTACCAACCTCATTTTGGATCCATGATCAGCACCACACCCTGAGTGGGGTGCAGTACTCTGTGGCAACCTGAGCCTCAGGGGCACCACATATGGCCAACTTAAATCCTTCCTACTCCAAAATCTGTGCTTGTGTAAGGAGGAGGACTGTTGCTGTCTCATTCCTTTCCCTGAAGACATCAATCTCTCATTGTATTGTCATGTGAATTGTGTCCTGCATCTTTGTAAATAATGTGGTATGTGATTTGTAACATAATGCAAAGTGTGATATGTAGACAATGTGATGTGTAGTAATGTAACATGTTATAATATTTCTTGTAGGATGTTGTGCACTGTCCTGTTAGGAGCTTGAATTCTGCCAGGCAACAGAAAGGGAGCAGGGTCAGAGACAGTTAAGTGTTGGGATTAGCCCACAAGGAGAGGGGTTAACTCATAGGGAAAGAGATGTTTTCTTCCAGAAAGTTAGTTATGTTAGTTATGACCCAGTTAATGACAAAACATGTATAGTTTTGTTTTTATTATTGAAGTGGTTAAAAAAATTCTGAAATTTGTCAGAAAAAAAAGAAGTTTGCTTTTGTCGCCATTTTCCGAGATCCGTAATGTTTTCATTTTCTGGGATCTGTCTGTAGGTTGTCAAAGCCGCATGCAGGGGGTGACCTGTAGAGAAAAGAGAGATGAGACTGTTTTGGAGATAGCGAGATCTTAAAGTTTTGACCAAGATGCAGAATGCGGGACAATGCTTAGACTAGGGACTGGCCTTCTAACAGAGTGGCCGGTATGTCAGCAAAGTTGACTTTCCCTGCCAGAGTCTCTCCAAGTGTCGAAGAGTGCAAGGATCTACTCTGGCACTACTGGCTACCCATTACCCCTCTCCTCTATGAGGGAAAGAATCTAAAGCATCAGGGAGCAAAAAGCTCTACTCTGACCATAGTGGCAAAACCCCTTACCCACTCCTCTATGAGGAGAAGAGACGGAGAGCCGCAGAAAGGGAAAGTGACTGTCAAGAATTGGACTGCAGTAGGCTGGGTTGTGCTGGGACTCCAGGACCAGTAAGAAGAGACACCATTCAGTGGGAACTGAGAATGTGTCTGAACATGTTTTCTACAACTGAAATGTGCTGGAAGATGTGTCCCACTATCTAGTGTATAAAGTTGATCAACTGTTAAATAAAGACTTGTTGTTGAAACTGAACTGGTGGTGTCCTTGCAAAAGTGAGTCGTCATTTGGTTCCCACCAGCCAAAGCCAACGGCAACATATGGCCTACTTGAGCGAACAGGCCATACAGCACAACTCCACACACCCAGCCAGGACAAAGTCATGAAGCATGTTGGAGCATCCAGAGTTAATCCATCACTACCGCCCTATAACACTCTCCATTTGCCTGCTGAGTAGTGCAGCCAGTACCTGCTGACAAAAGCAGGGAGCAGAGCTAGCTCCAGTCATCCTGTATATTGTTTTCCATTTTTGTTTTTTCCCTCCCTTTTTCCAAGAACCTTAATGTTTTTATTTTTTAATCAAACTAGAGATACGAGAGCTTTTTTGCGCGAGGAGTTGTACTTTTGAATGACACCATTTAGTCTGCCACATAGTGTACTGGAAAAAAAAATTCCAAGTGCAATGAAATTGCAAAAAAAGTGCAATTCCACAATGGTTTGAGGGCTTTTTATTTATAATGTTCACTATATGGTAAAACTGATTCCCCAGTTCAGTACAAGTCCGTAGATACAAAACATGTATAGTTTGGGGTTTTTTATTGAAGTGGTTAAAAAAATTCTGAAATTTGTCAGGAAAAAAAAGAAGTTTGCTTTTGTCGCCATTTTCCGAGAACCGTAATCTTTTCATTTTCTGGATCTGTAGCTTATTTTTTTGTGCTTTGAACTTTTGATTTTACTGATACTATTTTGGGGTAGATACAATGTTTTGGTTGCCTTTTAATGAATTATATTGCAGTGTTGTAGTGACCAAAAAATTGTAATTCTGTCTTTTTGATTTTTTTTTTCATTATGAAGTTTAGAAATCACATTAATTTATTTTAGAAACTTGTTGATGGTTATAGGAAGCAATTGCCTGCAGTTCTTTACTTAAAAAGTGCCAACTAATGATGAGCGAGTTTCAAAATACTCGGATTCGCGATACCCGTAACGAGTACTGTCTAATACTTGCGTGCATTCCGAATAGTGCTTGCAATGCAAGTCAATGGGGAATAACTTGCAAAGTAATGAGTAACCTGAATGCCGTACTATTCTTGCAAGGAGGGAATAGTGCGGAATTCGGGTAACTGGTTACTCTGCGAGTTTTTCCCCATTGACTTGCATTGCACACTATTCGGAACGAATACCCGAGTATGAGATAGTACTCGTTACGAGTATCCCAAATCCGAGTATTTCGAAACTCGCTCATCATTAGTGCCAACAATTTTCTACGGCCCATTTTTGGAGTTTTTTATGAAATTATGTCCATCTTTACTTTTTTCTGTGTATTTTTGTGGTGCTCCGATACACACAAAGGAAATAAACATGTATAACAAAATGTGTATAATTGCAATAATTATCTGGCAGATAGACTTCATTTTCTAGAACAACTTCAACACTTCAACCATGACTGTATACTGAGCATATAATCCATATGCCTAATCTTATCTGTTGTCATGCTATATATGGATCTTGATTGCAGGATCAGGTCTCCTAGAGAACTTGAAAATGAAATAAATATTAATAAAAAAAAAAGTTTTCACATTTTTTTGTAAGCAAAAATGATAAATCGTATATATATATATATATATATATATATATATATATATATATATATATATATACATATATATATATATATATATATATACAGTGCCTACAAGTAGTATTCAACCCCCTGCAGATTTATCAGGTTTACACATTCGGAATTAACTTGGCATTGTGACATTTGGACTGTAGATCAGCCTGGAAGTGTGAAATGCACTGCAGCAAAAAAGAATGTTATTTCTTTTTTTTTTTTTATTTTTTTTTTAAATTGAGAAAAGTTTATTCAGAGGGTCATTTATTATTCAACCCCTCAAACCACCAGAATTCTGTTTGGTTCCCCTAAAGTATTAAGAAGTATTTCAGGCACAAAGAACAATGAGTTTCACATGTTTGGATTAATTATCTCTTTTTCCAGCCTTTTCTGACTAATTAAGAACCTCCCCAAACTTGTGAACAGCACTCATACATGGTCAACATGGGAAAGACAAAGGAGCATTCCAAGGCCATCAGAGACAAGATCGTGGAGGGTCACAAGGCTGGCAAGGGGTACAAAAACCCTTTCCAAGGAGTTGGGCCTGCCTGTCTCCACTGTTAGGAGCATCATCCAGAAGTGGAAGGCTTATGGAACTACTGTTAGCCTTCCACGGCCTGGACAGCCTTTGAAAGTTTCCACCCCTGCCGAGGCCAGGCTTGTCCGAAGAGTCAAGGCTAACCCAAGGACAACAAGGAAGGAGCTCCGGGAACATCTCATGGCAGTGGGGACATTGGTTTCAGTCAATACCATAATTAACGTACTCCACCGCAATGGTCTCCGTTCCAGACGAGCCCGTAAGGTATCTTTACTTTCAAAGCATCATGTCAAGGTTCGTCTACAGTTTGCTCATGATCACTTGGAGGACTCTGAGACAGACTGGTTCAAGGTTCTCTGGTCTGATGAGACCAAGATCGAGATCTTTGGTGCCAACCACACACGTGACGTTTGGAGACTGGATGGCACTGCATACGACCCCAAGAATACCATCCTTACAGTCAAGCATGGTGGTGGCAGCATCATGCTGTGGGGCTGTTTCTCAGCCAAGGGGCCTGGCCATCTGGTCCGCATCCATGGGAAGATGGATAGCACGGCCTACCTGGAGATTTTGGCCAAGAACCTCCGCTCCTCCATCAAGGATCTTAAGATGGGTCGTCATTTCATCTTCCAACAAGATAACGACCCAAAGCACACAGCCAAGAAAACCAAGGCCTGGTTCAAGAGGGAAAAAATCAAGGTGTTGCAGTGGCCTAGTCAGTCTCCTGACCTTAACCCAATTGAAAACTTGTGGAAGGAGCTCAAGATTAAAGTCTACATGAGACACCCAAAGAACCTAGATAACTTGGAGAAGATCTGCATGGAGGAGTGGGCCAAGATGACTCCAGAGACCTGTGCCGGCCTGATCAGGTTTTATAAAAGACGATTATTAGCTGTAATTGCAAACAAGGGTTATTCCACAAAATATTAAACCTAGGGGTTGAATAATAATTGACCCACACTTTTATGTTGAAAATTTATTAAAATTTAACTGAGCAACAAAACTTGTTGGTTTGTAAGATTTATGTATCTATTAATAAATCCTGCTCTTGTTTGAAGTTTGCAGGCTCTAACTTATTTGCATCTTGTCAAACCTGCTAAATATGCAGGGGGTTGAATACTACTTGTAGGCACTGTATATATATATATATATATACATACATATATATATACACATACATATATATATGTATATACGAGACACATATACTCTGTATATATTCTGTATGTATATATATATATATATATATATATATACACATCTCAACAAACAAACTCTCATACAAGTCCATCAACAGAAAAATAAAAATAAATACTATACATATAATTATATATAAATACATATAATTATTAACTGTTTAAAAATAATGGTACAAACCAAAAATTCATTTTTTTTGCAAAGTGAATTTCATAAATCTAATAAGTTTTTTAAAATATTTTATAGATTTGGCAATATAGTAGTCATGATAACTTGAGCATACAAGGTCATTTTAACAGCATAGTAAACACCTTAAAAATAAAATCCCAAAACACTAGTGGAATTCCAGTATTCTAGTTTCTACACAAATTTCACCTCCCATTTTTCAGTGCATTATATGTAAAATGAATAGTGTCATTTACAACTCCAAGACGTCCAGCAAAAAGCAATCCGTCATATGTCATATATCTCAACAGGAAAAAGTTATTGTACTTGGAAGAATAGAAATAAGAAAATGGAAAGAACAGAAACAAAAAAAAATTGCCCAGATGGAAAGGGTCAAGTGGGACGGTAGTGGAAGAATTTTGAAAATTTACCGTAGCAAAGTCCAATGGAAGAGGGGGCAAAAAGAGTACAATAGATTTAATGGGGTACAGAATAGAGTTAACACACCATTTTACATGAATTGTCAGATTTAGAAAACACATTTTCAATAATAAGGAGCTTTAGGCGGGCTTTGCACACTACGACATCGCAGGCCGATGCTGCGATGCCGAGTGCGATAGTGCCCGCCCCCGTCGCAGCAGCGATATGTGGTGATAGCTGGCGTAGCGAAAGTTATCGCTACGCCAGCTTCACACACACACTCACCTGCCGTGCGACGTCCCTGTGGCCGGCGACCCGCCTCCTTGTTAAGGGGGCGGGTCGTGCGGCGTCACTGCGACGTCACACGGCAGGCGGCCAATCAGAGCGGAGGGGCGGAGATGAGCAGGATGTAAACATCCTGCCCACCTCCTTCCTTCCGCATATCCTACGGAAGCCGCAGTGAGGCCGGTAGGAGACGTTCCTCGCTCCTGCGACTTCACACACAGCGATGTGTGCTGCCGCAGGAGCGAGGAACAACATCGGACCGTCGCGTCAGCGTAATCATGGATTACGCCGACGCTGCACCGATGATACGATTACGACGCTTTTGCGCTCGTTAATCGTATCATCCAGCCTTTACACACTGCGATGTCGCATGCGATGCCGGAAGTGCGTCATTTTCAATTTGACCCCACCGACATCGCACCTGCGATGTCGCAGTGTGCAAAGTGCCCCTTAAAGGGAACCTGCTATGTTAGATAATGCTATTAATTGGGTTAATCTGCGGGAAAATATTGTAACAGTACTGCCCATACACCTTACTAAAAGTGCAGCTACTGGAAAACAATTAACTTATTTCCTCCCAGTAGCCGCCAGCTTTAAGTTATAGAGGAGCAGCTAGAGTCACCGCTAACTATATTGCGAGTGACGGCTCTAAGCACACTAAATCACTTTAATTGACAGCTGGCTCTGCAGCGCGTCAGTGTAGAGCAAACTGTTAAGGTGGCTAAAGCGATCTCGTTGGGCTCACGGATTTTGTGACGCACATCCGGCCGCTTTAGCGATGTCGTTGTGTGTGACACCTATTAGCGATTTTGAATCGTCGCAAAAACGTTCAAAATCGCTCATCGGTGACATGCCCCCTCTTCCCAATTATCGTTGCTGCTGCAGTAACGATGTTGTTTGTCGTTCCTGCGGCAGCACACCTCGCTATATATGACGCCGCTGGAACGACAAACATCTCCTTACCTGCGTCCACCGGAAAAGGAAGAAAGAAGGGGGTGGGCGGCAGTTCAGTGATGCTGCTGTGACGTTGCTGTAACGCTGAACGAACCACCCCCTCAGAAAGGACGTCGCAGAACAGGTATGTGCGTGTGGCGCTGCCGTAGCGATAATGTTCGCTACGGCAGCGATCACCACATATCGTGCCACCGATGGGGGCGGGTGCTATCGCACGCGACATCGCTAGCCGACGCTAGCGATGTTGCAGCGTGTGAAGCGGCCTTTAGTCAAATGCTTGGGCATGCTTACAACTGCCGATGATAGTACAATGAGTGGTCATAGAATCATAGAATGGTAGAGTTGGAAGGAACCTCACGGGTCATCGGGTCCAAAACACTGCGAGTGCAGGCTTTCCTAAATCATCCCAGCTATATGTTTATCTAGCTTCCGCTAAAAGATTTGCATTGCTGGAGACCTCACCACCTCCCAGTTACTGTAATCGTTCCATAACTGAAAGCTAAGCGGCTAATGGGAGGAAATAGGATCATTTTCTTCAGATAGATGCACTTTCCCAAAGGTAGCCAGGCAGCATTGTAAGGCTATTTACCTACAGATTAACCCTATATCTGCAAGTGAACTGACCATACTATTGGGGGAAGAGGAAAGTGCAGCAGCCACAGTTAGGGATGAGTGAGTAGTGAAATACTCGGACTCATTATACTCGTAACGAGTAGGTCTTAATATTCGGGTACTCGTTACCAGTAGCGAGTCCAATGCAAGTCAATGGGAAATGCGAGAAATTGTCTGCTGGACCCTACAAAGCGGTCTGGGGGCTGAGTAAAAGGCTGAAATGGATGCATGATTGCTTAAAAGCCGGGCGGTATAAAGCTGCCGGCTTTTTTAAGCAATCAGCTGATGCATGTCGCGGGCGGAGGGGACGCACTCGCCACGCTCGGGTCTGGGGCTTCTGCTGCTGCTGCTCGGTGGCTCGAGCGGTGGGCCGGACCCGGGGACTCGAGCAGCGCTCCTCACCCGTGAGTGAAAAGGGATGGTTTGGTTGGGGAGATTGTTCGTGACGCCACCCACGGGACGTGGTGATGATGGCACCACCGCTGCTGGTGATGGGGATCCCGGGAGAGATGGTAGAGAGCAGCTAGGATGTTGTCCCCTCCGTGGGTAAGGGGGTTGGTGATCCCGGGACCCGGTGGTGTAACGGGGAGGCTGGATGGCTGGGGGTGCAGGGTTGCAGGGACAGCGCAGCGCGGTGCCGGACAGCACTGGTGTACTCACTCAGACGATCACTGACAGAGTCTCTAGTAAACCAAAACGGCCGGATGGATGGGTCCCGCAGCCGGCTTCAGTGTTGTTGTTGTGCTCTCCCCGGACGGCTGATGGTGGCTGTCTTTCCCTGCACCTGTTAGAATGTTCTGACTCCCGTGGTTTCCCACCGGTAGTCCGCTCCCCGGCGTATAAGTGTCGTAGGAGCCCGTTTGGCCCGCAGGCGCTGGCCCTTGGATCTCTAGCCTGTGGTGGTGGCTGTATATCCTCACGGTGTGGACTGTTGCTTTCTGTCGGGACTTGGTTGTTGGGGAACCCCTGGGGTTCCTCTCACACTCGGATTTGACTATTGATGGCAGCTGCAAGAATGGTCGGGATCCGATGGCCCTGCCTGTGTGCTTAGCTTCACGCCGCTCCCCGGTTCGGTACCGGTGGGCCAACGCCCGACCCCGGCCCTTACGGCTTTGCAGAGTTCCACCAACTCCTGCAGACGGCCACCACCATCTGCCAACCTTGCTGTCAGTGCCTGGGCTCCTACCCAGGCACACGCAGACGTTGTACTCCTCTCACTTTCACCTCCAAAACTGATCTCTGCCTGTTTTTCCGCCTCCAGGCCTGTGAACTCCTCAGTGGGTGGGGCCAACCGCCTGACTCCGCCCCACCTGGTGTGGACATCAGACCCTGGAGGGAGGCAACAAGGGTTTTTGCCTGACTTTTGTAACTGTCTAGGGTGGGGGGGTTTGTATGTTGGTATGTATGTGACTACCTGGCTAGTCCAGGGCGTCACACATGCTCCCCATCTGAGTCCTTCGCTCCCTGGAGCTACGCTCCCCGCTCCCTGGTGCTGTGCTCCCCAGCCGGTCCTAACTTAGGCGGGGAGGCGGCGGGAGAGCGAAGCACCAGGCAGCGTGGAGCACAGCACCAGGGAGCGTGCATCAGCTGATTGCTTAAAAAAGACGGTGGCTTTTTACCGCCCGGCTTTTAAACAATCATGCATCCATTTCAT
The DNA here is from genome assembly GCF_048569485.1 of Anomaloglossus baeobatrachus. Taxonomy (NCBI): domain Eukaryota; kingdom Metazoa; phylum Chordata; class Amphibia; order Anura; family Aromobatidae; genus Anomaloglossus; species Anomaloglossus baeobatrachus. Next base: position 70,783,045 of record NC_134357.1, read on the forward strand.
CCTTTCACTCAGCCCCCAGACCACTTTGTAGGGTCCAGCAGACAATTACTCACATTTCCCATTGACTTACATTGAACTCGCTACTCCTAATGAGTAATTACAAGGATACTCGCAGAGTAACGAGTAGCCCGAATACCGTACTACTCGGCGAGTACCAAGTAGTAACAAATATATTTGCTCATTCTTAGCCACAATATGTCAGTGCCTGCCGCAGACTAAGAGGAGCCTGATATGTCATGGACTTTTATACCCCACCCTGGATGACCTCCTGTCCCTCAACCTGGAGGAGTCGTTATATCCCATCCTAGGTGAGCCTCTATCCTCGATCCTGGATCAGCCTCCATCCCCTTCCCTGGATGAGCCTATGTACCCCACACTGGAGGAGCCTCCATCCCCCACCCTGGTCGAGGCTCCTTCTCCCACCCTAGATGAGCCTATATACCCCACCCTGAAGGAACCTCCATTCCCCAACCTGGGTGAACCCCTATCCCCAACCCTGGAGAAGGTTCTATCACCCACCCTGGGTGAGCCTCCATCCCCTCCCCTACCCTGGAGGGGCCTTTATACCCCACCCTGGGTGAGCCTCCATCCCCCACCATGGAGGTGCTTTTATACCCCACCCTGGGTGAGCCTCCATCACCCACCCTGGATGGGCTTCTATACCCCACCCTGGATGAGCATCTATCCCTATCCCCATTTTTACCACTTGCTTTGGCAGTGCCAACGTGTCCTTGGTCCAGTCAATAAAGCCATTTTGAATTTGAATTTTGAATTTGAATAGTGTTTTTGAATGTAACAAGTTCACTTTAAGCACCTTCAAAACAGATCTCTCTCTGAAGGATAGTTGAATGGACAGTCAATCGGTGGTACAGTACAGATATTGATAACAACTGGGGATTTAAGTAGCAGGACAACATATCACTGGAGGACAACCCTTTAAATGTAGGGTACGTGTGGAGTATGTGGCCGCAATGTTTACAAAAAGGGATATATTCTGAAGTTCTGCTCTCACGGGTGGCACTACTGTGGTTTTCTGGTAATTGAATCTATAAAGGAGATCTATTAGTCAAGACTAATATCAACATCAACTTCTTTCCTTCTCTCTTGCCTTAAGGCGTCTTTTGTGCTGTGGGTAAAAACGACATGCTCATTCCCATGTAACACATCTTTGAGAATTTGTTAAGAACTTTTCATCATTTTCAAGTTAATGACGAGCGACCATTGTGCCTGTAGCTATCTAGCTCTGCTCAGCCATGGAGAAGCCAGTGTTGACTTTTCAGAGGACTGTTAATGCCATGCCCGTCTAGAACAAGGGCGACAGGCTAAGGACAAGGGTCTTCCCATCAGAAGCTGGTGAGCTAAAGAGATTTATTTTTTTTTCTGTGTGAAAAGTATGTGACTTTAACCATCCACCTTGTGATTTTGTTTGTTTTAAGAGAGACTCAACAACATTGCCCAAATGACTTACAAAGCCTTGTGCAGCCAGCACCATAAAATTCCCAAATGCCCAACTTCAATGAACTTCTACTGTGTTTTATGAGGTTTCCTGGTGTGTGAGAAGAAGGGGGAACAGCTTGGGCAAAATACAGAGTAGGAAAAAAAAATCTCATCCTCCAGTTAGTCAAAATAAATGTTCGTATTCATGAAATAAGTGACAAAATAAAATTTGACTAGTAGCAAAATCTCTCCATGTTGGATTACATAACTGTTTATATAGTGTTTTATATCATAAAATTAATTAGAGTGGTTCACACCGCAAGAGTTGAGACAGGGTTTCGTCATAGGGGTTCTGAGGCTATGGGTCATGACCCTAAAGGAGGGCAACTGTTCTATGGCAAGTCTCAGTGACTAATTGGGAAGAGTAAGGCCATTAGGGCCATAATATTCTGCTACATTTCACAAATAGGAAAAGCAATATATAGTACCTACAGGAAATAAAGAAAACATTATTTGCTTATAGGGATTCATAAATCTACAGACAAGCAAAAGGATCTTGCAATTTAAAGGGGTTGTGCGGTCTAATTTCACAAGTCTGCAGTAATGTGACTGCAGAGTTGTGAATACTCACATCTCACACATTGTGCGCTGTTCGGATTTGCCAGTGCCAGAGCCAGAAATGGCAATCACATGGTCACAAGTATGCAATATGCAGATTCCCACCCAGAATCCGACTAGATGGGCAAGTGTATTAACGAGGCCATGCCCATCTAACCGGAACGTAGCCGCAAGTCTGGATATTGCATATTCAGGCCACGTGACCACCATTCCCGGCTTTGACACCAGCAAATCCTCACAGTGCACAGTGTGTGCAATGTGAGTATTCACAAGTCTGTAGTGACATAGAGTAACTGCAGGCTTGGGGATTAGATCAGACAACCCTCTAAGGCCCCCTTTACACATCCGTGTCTCCGGTACGTGTGAGGTCCATTTTCACACATACCGGAGACACGAGCACATGTAGACCCATTAAAATCAATGGGACTACACACACGTGCGTGTTTTCACATGGACCGTGTGTTCAGGTGAAGCATACGTGTGTCCGTTTGCTCCACATGTTTATATGTTCGTTTTTCTTTGGCAGCAAGAGTGTCACACGAACCACACAGATGTGCTCCATGTGACATCAGTGTGACACGTACCGGAGAAAACCATGTTTCTGTGAAATAAAATTAATTTCTACACTCACCTTCTCCAGCGCTGCTGTCTCTGCCGCTGCTGACACTTGCTTCCGACCGCCACTCATTATGCTCATTGTATATTCACTTTTGGAGAAATTTGGTGTGCACACGGCCAAGTAAAGGAGGTTGAGGTGCAAATGTGAGGACCAAGGTCCAGTGATACAGTCAAAATTGGGCATTCGGCCACATCCTGGGAAGGAGGCAGCAAGAGGGCTCAGTCCACCACAGCATTGTAACCTCTGATGTACAAGCCACAGATGGAAATTCCTAGTGCTATATAGCTAGAGCTACACTAGAAACTAATTTCTTCATTCTCAACAAGCTTAAGGCACAACGTATGAAATATCCTCTTAATTTCTACATATATCTTCAAGGACGTATAAACCCTTTTAAGAGTAACAAAACAGAAATTGTTCACTGTGAACCCAACCCAGCTATATTCTTGGTGGACCACCTCTATTTCACGTATCCCTGCATCTAGCAGAATCTTCTTTACAAAAGCCAAATCTCCCACTGGAAGTGACTAGGCGTGAGAAATGCCTTCTATTGGGCCGAAACGTTCCCCTGTCACATTTCAATAAAAATAAAAATACAAGAATTTTGCAAAGAACAAACCTTGTTCATTCCTCATTTTTTTGCTCTTGAGAGTGCAATGTTGTAATCTCATTGTATATTCACTGCACTGAGGACCGGAAGCAGCAGCGCGGGAGACATCAGCACCAAGGACAGCAACACCAGGGACAGGTGAGCATAAAATTCCTGTTTGCCATATGTTATCACGGATCGCACATGGAGAACATTTGTGTGCCGAAATCACGGCACGTCTGTGCAAAACGTACGTGGTTTTCATGGATATGTGAAAGAAGCCTAAGGGAGTAAAAGCACCCTCACACTCAAGATCAAAGTCGGCCAAACCAGCTAATTTTAGCAGTACTTGATGCCACACTGAGCATGCATGTGCATGGGATGGTCAACAAGCAACTATTAAAGATTTTCAAAAAGAGCAGCAAAAATGTCGCCATTATTGTAAACATGCCCTGAATATCAGACAATTGTGTTAATTACCAGTTTTCTAAATATGACTAACTTTAAAAAGAAGATATTTGTTCCCAGATGAGAAATGACACATGGAAAAAGTATTGAAAACATGGAAAAAGAAAGAAGCAAAAAGCCATGGAAAGTCATGAAACCAGCTTAAATGTATTAGTAATTAGAAGAAATCCTGCCACTTAGGGAAAAATAATGATGATCTATAAAAAGGTGTCTCATTACCAATGTGCCACACAAGAAACATCTCATGTTGGATAAAACAAGTGAGCTGTCTCAAGACCTCCACAACCTTATTGTAGCATAACTAATTGTTGGCATTGGTTACAGAGGAATTTCTAAACTACTGAAGATTCCAGTGAGCACTGTTGGACCATAATTCAGAAGTGGAATAAACATCATTTCACCATAATCTGGTCACGACCAGGTGTGCTCCCCACCAGATTTCATACAGAGGAGTGAAAAGCATTAGCAGAAGAGTTGTCCAAGAGCCAAGGACCACCTGCAGAGAGGTACAGAAAAACCTGGAGTCTGCAGGTACAATTGTTTCAAAGGAAACAATCAGTAAGGCATTCACCCTCTATGACCTGCATGTACCCTCAGCACACAATACTCCACTGCTGAACAAAAAGCATGTTTGAGTGGTTAAAGTTTGCTCAAACATTTATATAAGTCTGTGAAATACTAAGAGAATATAGTCGGGTCAGATGAGACCAAAATGTAACTCTTTGAATGCCACAATACACACCATGTGTGGCGGCCTAAAGTCGGCACTGCATATCATCCCCAGAAACACATAGCAACATTGAAATTTGGAGCATCATGGTGTGGGGCTGTTTTCAGCATACGGCACTGGCAAACTTCATGTAATTAAAAGAAGGATGAATGGTCATATGTACCAAGACATTCTTGCTGAAATGTCCACCCTCATTTCATCTTCATCAGCCTGGTAGATGGTAGCAGATTTTTATCAAGGCAATCATTCCTAACTCACAGCCAAAGAAATTCTCAATTGGTTTCAGAGAAAGGAAATATAGCTGCAAGAATGGCCGAGCCGATCACCAGGCCTAAATGCAATAGAAATTTATGGAAGGAACTAAAGCTTAGAGTCCATAGAAGAAGCTCGCGTAACCTTCAGAATTTGAAGAGTGTTTGTGTGGAAGAATGGGCCAAAATCACACCTAAGCTATGCCTGCGACTAGCTTCTCCATATTGCAGGTGTCTCGAATCTTCATCACCAACAACTATTTTTGTATGAAGTATTAAACAAATTTCAGTAAGCATCTGCCATTTCTCATTATTGCACATCACTAAAATTATGGATGTCTATGGTTTGATTTCTTTGCCTGTGTGGATTGGATGGTTTATCACAAACATCAGGTAAGAAATTCATGTCAATAGCAACTTTAAAATTATATTTACTTAGAATATCGATGACGTGATCAATACTTATTTCACCAGCTGTACAGTATATGTCGCTGTATGTATTTTGCTGCATAATTTATCATATCTATATTAATTGCTATCACTCTTATACTTATTATTTTATGCTGTGTTCATTCATTTCCATTATTTTAATTTGTCTTTTCGTCTTTTTTTTTAATTGTCCCTTCCAAGTTCTTTGCTGCCAATAAACTTTATTTACCTAATATTTATTGCTATTTAGACTAATTTGGTGCTTTATACAGTAAATGGTGCTTAAAACGCTGTGACATCGCTACCGATATATCGTCGGGGTCACGTCGTTAGTGACGCACATCCGGCGCTGGTAGCGACATTGCAGCATGTGACACAAATGAGCGACGATCAACAAGCGCAAAAACATGAAAAATCATTGCTCGTTGACACATCGTTCATTTCCTTAATATCACTGCTGCCACAGGTACGATGTTGTTCGTCGTTCCTGCGGCATCACACATCGCTGTGTGTGACACCACAGGAACGCCGAACATCTCCTTACCTGCTTCCACCAGCAATGCGGAAGGAAGGAGATGGGCGGGATGTTACGTCCCGCTCATCTCCACCCCTCCGCTTCTATTGGACGGTCACTTAGTGAAGTCACGGTGATGTCGATGTGACGCCGAACGTGTGGCGCCCTGGACAAGCCAGGGGCCACAGAGAACAACACCACCACACCCCACACTCCCGGTCAGGCACACCAAAGTCAGACAAAACCCTTGTTGCCTTCCTCCAGGGGCTGATGTTCACACCAGGGGGTGGGCCAGGCAGTTGGCCCCGCCCACCGAGGAGTTCACAGTCCTGGAGGCGGGAAAAGGAAGAGAGATGAGTTTGAGAGTTGAAAGTGGAAGGAAGGAAAGTGGTAGTAGAGCAGACTGAAGTTGGTCCGGGTGTGTGGCCCGGACGGATCAGCAAGGTTGGCAGACGGTGGTGACCGTCTGCAGGAGTGGCCTATTGGAGCTAACCATAAGGACCGTGGACGGGCGGTGGCCAGGCGGTACCGGACCGGTACGCAAAGAGAAGCCAGCACCAACCGGCAGGGGCTTACAGACCCCGGCAAGGCTAGGAGTCGCCGTGAATTTGCCAAATCCGTTAGCGAAGGGAACCTCCTGGGTTTCCGAGCAGCCAAGTCCCGACAGAAGGCAACCGTCCAACCGAGAGAGGGAAACACAGTCACCGCCAAGGCTAAAGTTCCCAGGGCCAGAGCCTGCGGGCAAATGGGGCTCCTTCAGCCCATATCCAAGCTGGGGAGTGGGTTACCGGTGGGAACCCATTGGAACCGTTACACTACATAGGTGCAGGGAAAGGCAGTCACCATCAACCTGCCGGGGGAAACAACACCGCAGCCGTCTGTGGAACCCGTCCATCCAGCCGTGTGTTTTACCGAGAACTGTGTCTTCATCATTGGCTGAGTGAGTACCACCGTGCCGTACGGCACAGCGCTACCCCCGCGACCCTGCACCTCACCAGGCCCCGTAACCCGCCTGCCATCCATCCCTACCCCATCACCGGGCCCCGGGAAAACCAACCCCCAACCCACGGAGGGGAGAACTAACATCCTGGCTGCTCCCTGTCATCGCTCCCGGGATCCCCGTCCGGAGCAGCGGTGGTGTCACCAATATCACCACAACCGTGGGTGGCGTCACGGACAATAACTAAATCCCCACAATCCAATCCCCACCCTTTTCACTCACGGGCGAGGAACGGCGCTCGAGTCCCCGGGATCCGGCCCACCGCTCGAGCCACCACCGAGCAGCAGCAGCCGGACCCGAGCAGTGGGAGAGCGCAGCGTCCCCTCCTCCACCCGCGACAAACGCACCTCCCCCTTGAAGGAGGGATTGTTCGGCGGTCACAGCGACGTCGCTGACAAGGTATCTGCGTGTGATGCTGCCGTAGTAATAATGTGAAGCAAGTACCAAATGTCGCACATACGACGGGGGCGGGTGCTATCGCGCTCAACATTGCTAGCAATCGCTAGCGATGTCGCAGTGTGTAAAGTACCCTTAAGTGTTATGTTCACATGATAATCTGGTCATATACAACAAAAACATCACCAGCCAATTGAAAGAGCATCAGAATTAACATATGTTGCCTACACTCAGTTGCAGCCATAAGGGAGCCATGCACATTTTTGGCTAAACCTGCCAATATCGGTGGGAATGGACAAACATTCAATGTTTATGAGGTGTCTCAACTCTTCCCTGATGAAAGATGTGAAAATAATTGGAACAGGCTCTTAGATTTCAGCATGCACAATCCTATTGTTCTCAGGAGAGATAATAATCTATCATTAGATTTATTTCTAATTGTAGACAAGAAATCCACACCAAGCACACATGTGTATGGGGGTGTTCAGAAGAAATAGCTGACAAATGGTAGTTCGCCAACTATTATCTAAGGTGTAAGGCCAACATTAAGGTGTGTTGTTGACTTCCGCATTGGCAATAGCCCTTCTGGACTTTTATAAAGTAAAATAAGGACTGAGTGGCAGACGGATTCCCAATCTCAGGCAACGGGGCCTAAAGCAAAGAGTTCCCAGAAGGAAGAATTACTTATATCTCAGGCAAGTGGGGCTTACCGCAAATGGTATTTGGAGGTGGAAGTGTAGCCAAGCCTGAGGGTCATAGAGGGGAAGATCGCCGTAGAGATTGTGACAATATGGATGGATCAGGCTAATCGCCTCCTGACACTTCTGGATCTGCCGCCCAGTACTCTTTAGTCAACTCACGTAATGTTTCTTCTACTCTCATCCCTTCTTAGGCCTGTGACACACATCCGTGCCGCCGGCACATGTTTGTCATTTTTTACACGTACCGGTGGCACGGAGACACGTACAACAATGCTACCCTATGGTAGCAGGCACACACACGTAAAACCACACGGAACGTGTGTCCGTGTGCGTTTGTACGTGTGTGCGTTTTTCAAAGCGCTGACATGTCCGTTTTTTCTCCGGCAGCACGGGTGTCACGCGGCCCGCACCCGTACTACACGGGTGTAGTGTGGATGCGGTCCCGTGTGACACGCGCCGGAGAAAACACACGTGTCAGTGAAAAAAAAACAAACATTAACTCACCTTCTCCTGCCCTCCTGTCTCTGCCGCTGCTGCCTCTTGCTGCCGACCGCCGCTCATTAATCTCATAGAATATTCACTTCACTGCCTGGCAGCAGCAGCAGCGGGGAGACGCGAGGGCTGGAGACCGAGGATCAGCACCACGGACAGCAGCGCGGACATCAGGAAGGACCAGGTGAGTATGATAATTACCGGTTCTACGTGTGCTATCGCGGATAGCACACGTAGAACACACGTGTCCCGCACGTACCAGAGACACGTACTTACCTGCACGCAACACGCAGGGAAAATACGTGTCTCTCGGCACGTGCGTGATTTTCACGTGAATGTGGCAGAGGCCTTAAACTGTAAGGCATTAAGGGTCGGTCAACCTTAGGGATCATTCTCTTAAGCGGGCTTTACACGCTACGATATATCTAATGAGATGTCTGCGGGGTCACGTCGTAAGTGACACACATCTGGCATCGTTAGTGATATCGTAGCATGTGACAGCTATGACCGAGCAGAAATACTCACCTTCTTGTTCATCGTTGACACGTTGACTCATTTTCTAAAAATCGCACGTCCTGTTGTTCATCGTACCCGGGGCAGCACACATTGCTCTGTGTGAAACCCCGGGAACGATGAACACAGCTTACCTGCGTCCCGCCGGCAATGCTGAAGGAAGGAGGTGGGCAGGATGTTTACGTCTCGCTCATCTCCGCCCCTCCGCTTCTATTGGCCGGTCGCTGTGTGACGTCGCTGTGACACCAAAAGTCCCTCCCCCTTCAGGAAGTAGATGTTCGCCGCCTACAGCGAGGTCGTTTGGAAGGTAAGTACGTGTGACGGGGGGTTACAGCATTGTGCGACACGGACAAGAAATTGCCCGTGCCGCACAAACGATGGGGGCGGGTGCGATCGCAAATGCGATCGCACGAGAAATTATAAGGTGTAAAGCAGCCTTTAGTCACTCAGTGGATTCAGACTCAACTACAGTCAGTCTGTATTTTAGAAAAGGGAACCAGCATGATCTGAGAGTGGCATGCATCATATAAACGTGCAAATTCACGGATTTATTCCAACTGTACTATAATACAAAAAGATTTTTAGCAAATAATTGATCAATTCTTTGAGCCACCCCTGCCACTTGACTGCAAATCTCGATAGGGGTGTCCTACTCTATATTATGTATTTCATGTGCCATGTGGCCTCCTAGATAAATAAATTAAAACCAGAACCATATTGCAGCACACATACCTGTGACCTATATATATAACTGCTTCCATATCTCAAAAAGAGGCAACTGCAGATAAAAGGTCATCCCAGGTCCCAGCATGTGCAGCAGACGCCACACACACCTGGACAATGTCAGAACTGCCGTTCACAGTGCCAGACCAGCAACTAATAACTAACTAACTAACAATAAGGCCCAGGTATGGTGCCTAATTAGCATTGCCTATAGAAAAGGGCAAGCAGCTAAATGTGAACAGCTACCAACAGGAGGAATATATATTGCAAACCAAAGTCAGCCATGCATGAGAATGCTGGTGGTCAGCCACCAGACTTTGACAGATTTGTCGCTATCCGTCGTTTGGTACAATGGAAGCCTATGGGTGCAGGATCCATCGTAATCCGTCAAATGACAGAATCCGGCATGCTCCAATTTATTATTTAGCCTCCAGCTAGTCGGATCCATCGAAAAACGGATCCGTCGCATCAGTTTAGCCATATTCTGCGACGGATCCATCAATCCGTTGAGAAAACGGATTGTGACTGACAGGAAAAATCTGCTGTGTCAAAGGGGCCTTAATTAACGTTTCTACAGAAACCGTTTCTCTCCCTCAGCAATAGCTCCTCCCCTGTAGGCTAATCCAAACTGTCAACTGCCTGTTGCTGGGCAGATTTAGCCTTTCACCTGCAGGACTATAACATTTAAATACCTTATTAAGCATCCTACATTATATACTACATAACATTACACCTTATACAAATGCACAACATTACCTCATCAATACTGCTACACCACTACATAGTAACATTCTCAACTCTGCTACATCTTATACATTGCAATACCTTACAGTATACATTCCTACATAACATTATGTATCAAATATATATTTATTTAAGAACACATTTGGTGTCTTCAGGGGTAGAAACACGACCACCATCTTAAGGTGGCTTTACACACTGCAACATCGCAAACGACATCGCTGTAACGTCACCGGTTTTGTGACGTAATAGCGACCTCCCCAGCGACACTGCAGTGTGTGAAACACATCAGCGACCTGGCCCCTGCTGTGAAGTTGCTGATCGCTACAAATCGTTCAGGACCATTCTTTGGTCCTTTGTTTCCCGCTGTGCAGCAAAGTCTCAGTGTGTAAAGGGGACTTAAAACACTGGAAACGAGTGATGTGTCACAATATCTGTCAATCACTATTCTCTGTCAGTCGGTCTCTCCCTCTCGGTCTCTATTCTCTCTCTGTCGGTCCGTCACTATCTCTGTCCCTCTCTCACAGTCTGTCGGTCATTTTCCCCTCCTCTCTCATACTCACCGATCCCCGATCCCCGGCGCGGCACTGCCCGGCATTCACACTGCTGCGGCGGCTTTTACTATTTTGAAAAAGCCGGCCGCTCATTAAACAATCTCGTATTCCCTACTTTCCCCGCCCACAGGTGCCTATGATTGGTTGCAGTGAGACACGCCCCCACGCTGAGTGACAGGTGTCTCACTGCACCCAATCACAGCAGCCGGTGGGCGGGTCTATACTGTGCAGTGAAATAAATAATTAAATAATTAAAAAAACTGGCGTGCGGTCCCCCCCAATTTTAATACCAGCCAGATAAAGCCATACGGCTGAAGGCTGGTATTCTCAGGATGGGGAGCTCCACGTTATGGGGAGCCCCCCAGCCTAACAATATCAGTCAGCAGCTGCCCAGAATTGCCGCATACATTATATGCGACAGTTCTGGGACTGTACCCGGCTCTTCCCGATTTGCCCTGGTGCGTTGGCAAATCGGGGTAATAAGGAGTTATTGGCAGCCCATAGCTACCAATAAGTCCTAGATTAATCATGTCAGGCGTCTCCCCGAGATACCTTCCATGATTAATCTGTAAATTACAGTAAATAAACATACACACCTGAAAAATCATTTATTAGAAATAAAAAACACAAACAAATTCCCTCATCACCAATTTAATCAGCCCCAAAAAGCCCTCCATGTCCGGCGTAATCCACGGACCTCCAGCGTCGCTTCCAGCTGTGCTGCATGAAGGTGACCGGAGCAGCAGAAGACACCGCCGCTCCTGTCACCTCCACGCAGCTAATGAAGACAGCCGCGCGATCGGCTGAGCTGTCACTGAGGTTACCCGCTGTCACTGGATCCAGCGGTGGATCCAGCGGTGGATGCAGCGGTGGCCACAGGTAACCTCAGTGACAGCTCAGCTGATCGCGCTACTCACCGCCGCTCCGGTCAGCTCCACGCAGCAACTGAGGTGAGTAGCGCGATCAGCTGAGCTGTCACTGAGGTTACCCGCGGCCACCGCTGGATCCAGTGACAGCGGGTAACCTCAGTGACAGCTCAGCTGATCGCGCTACTCACCTCATTAGCTGCGTGGAGGTGACAGGAGCGGCGGTGTATTCTGCAGCTCCTGTCACCTTCATGCTGGAAGCGACGCTGGAGGTCCGTGGATTAAGCCGGACATGGAGGGCTTTTTGGGGCTGATTAAATTGGTGATGAGGGAATGTGTTTGTGTTTTTTATTTCTAATAAATGATTTTTTCAGTTGTGTGTGTTTATTTACTGTAATTTACAGATTAATCATGGAAGGTGTCTCATAGACGCCTGCCATGATTAATCTAGGACTTATTGGCAGCTATGGGCTGCCAATAACTCCTTATTACCCCGATTTGCCAACGCACCAGGGCAAATCGGGAAGAACCGGGTACAGTCCCAGAACTGTCGCAAATAATGTATGCGGCAATTCTGGGCGGCTGCTGACTGATATTGTTAGGCTGGGGGGCTCCCCATAACGTGGAGCTCCCCATCCTGAGAATACCAGCCTTCAGCCGTATGGCTTTATCTGGCTGGTATTAAAATTGGGGGGGACCGCACGCCGGTTTTTTTAATTATTTAATTATTTATTTCACTGCACAGTATAGACACGCCCACCGGCTGCTGTGATTGGGTGCAGTGAGATACCTGTCACTCAGCGTGGGGGCGTGTCTCACTGCAACCAATCATAGGCGCCTGTGGGCAGGGAAAGTAGGGAATACGAAATTGTTTAATGAGCGGCCGGCTTTTTCAAAATAGTAAAAGCCGCCGCAGCAGTGTGAATGCCGTGCAGTGCCGCGCCGGAGATCGGGGATCATTGAGTATGAGAGAGGAGGGGAAAATGACCGACAGACTGTGAGAGAGGGACAGAGATAGTGACGGACCGACAGAGAGAGAATAGAGACCGAGAGGGAGAGACCGACTGACAGAGAATAGTGATTGACAGATATTGTGACACATCACTCGTTTATAGTGTTTGACTAGCTAGGTCGTTCTGCAGGTCCGGATCGCTGTTGCGTCGTTGGCCAGGTTTGCTTGTTTGACAGCTCACCAGAGACTCACCAGAGACTTTGTAGCGATCCCGGCCAGGTTGGGATCGCTGGTGGGATCGCTGAAAGTCTCAGTGTGTAAAGGGGCCTTTACACACACACCCAGCCAGGAACCCGATTTACCTGTAGCGTGGCAGGGCGCAGATGATGCGCAACTCTGTTGTGGCTGCCGACCCGCTCTTTACAACAGATTTTCTTCTAAGAATGATTGGTCACCTATTTTGTAGGGAAAAACAATTGACTACACCATTAAAGTTAGTCCAAGATGACTTATCTACTTTTCAATTCTAACGGCATGTGCCAGCTTATCTTAGACATTATCTCTTCAGTAGATCCCACTTATGGAGTTTGCATCCTGAGACAGTCTATATAGAACTCCTATAAAGAACTTCAATATTACGTTACGCTATAGGGTTAAAAACGCAAGAGACAAAGATACACATAGAAAAGAGTACTAAGGGTTTTAGAAGGATATTTCAGGAAATACGAAACCTGAATAACAAATCATTAGAACGACTGCATCATAGCCATGGTTCAATGGACTGATCAAATTCAATGTTTTAGAATGTTAGGTCATGTATATTATACTGTAGAAGGTTTGGCTGTTGAAAACATCTGTCACATCAGACTGGATATGATATATTTCAACTTCTCTTTTTGGACTCCCATCAAAAATTTTAATTATCATAAGTATGTTTATAACTCAATTTCACCAATGTGCAATGAACATTGCCAGTAAGAACATCTAAAAGGGGACACCAAAACTGACAGCTTAATAGCCAGGGCAATAATTCAATTCTACCACTAAAATAATGTATTTAATGGATACATAGGGTAATCACATAGAGTAGTGATCAGTGGTATTAGCTAACAGAATAGGTTCTCTAAATTGGATATTGTCTACTTGTAAAAGCTATTTACATAAACCAATTGGCGACACTAAAGGACAGTTGACCAGCTACATACAAGTGCATCTCAATAAATTAGAATATCATCAAAAAGTTAATTTATTTCAGTAATTCAATACAAAAAGGGAAACGCATATATTATATAGAGTCATTACACACAGAGTGATCTATTCTTATATATTATATAGAGTCATTACACAGTGATCTATTTCCAGTGTTTATTTCTGTTAATGATGATTATGGCTTACAACCAATTAAAACCCAAAAGTCATTATCTCACAAAAATTAGAATAATTATTACCACATAAAACCTGCAAAGGCTTCCTAAGCATTTAAAATGGTCCCTTAGTCTGGTTCAGTAAGCTACACAATCATAGGGATGACTGCTGACTTGTCAGATGTTCAGAAGGCAAACATTGACACACTCCACAAGGAGGGTAAGCCACAAAAGGTCATTGGTAAAGAAGCTGGTTGCTCACAGAGTGCTGTATCCAAGCATATTAATGGAAAGTTGAGTGGAAGGAAAAAGTGTGGTAGAAAAAGGTACACAAGCAACTGGGATAACTGAAGTTTTAATAGGATTGTTAAGAAAAGGCCATTGAAAAATTTGGGGAGATTCACAAGGAGTGGACTGCTGCTGGAGTCAGTGCTTCAAGAGCGACCACACACAGACGTATCCGGGACATGGGCTACAACTGTCATATTCCTTGTGTCAAGCCAATCATGACAAATAGACAATGTCAGAAACATCTTATCTGGGCCAAGGAGAAAAGACCTGGACTGTTGCTCAGTGGTCCAAGGTGGTATTTTCAAATGAAAGTAAATCTTGCATTTCATTTGGAAATCAAGGTCCCAGAGTCTGGAGGAAGAGTGGAGAGGCAATAATCCAAGGTGCTTGAGGTCAAGTGTGAAGTCTCCACAATCATTGATGGTGTGGGGAGCCATGTCATCTGCTGGTGTAGGTCCACTGTGTTTTATCAAGACCAAAGTCAGCGCAGCCGTCTACCAGGAAATTTTAGAGCACTTCATACTTCCCTCTACCGACAAGCTTTTTGGAGATGGAAATTTCGTTTTCCAGCAGGACTTGGCACCTGTCCACACTGCCAAAAGTACCAATACCTGGTTTAATAACCACAGTATCACTGTGCTTGATTGGCCAGCAAACTCGCCTGACCTAAACCCCATAGAGAATATATGGGATATTGTCAAGAGGAACGTGAGAGACACCAGACCCAACTATGAAGATAAGCTGCTATCAGAGCAACCTGGGCTTCTGTCACGCGCGGGGAGGACGCCGCCGCTACGCTCGCTAATGCTCGGGTCCGGCGCTGCTGCGGCTGCTGCTCGGTGGCTTGAGCGGTGGGCCGGATCCGGGGACTCGAGCGGCGCTCCTCGCCCGTGAGTGAAAAGGGTGGTTGATTCGTTTGGGGATTTAGTCCGTGACGCCACCCACGGGTTGTGGTGAAGATGAGCACCACCGCTGCTGGTGACGGGGATCCCGGGAGCGATGGTAGGGAGCAGCTGGGATGTTGTTTTCCCCCTCCGTGGGTAGGGGTCGGTGGTCCCGGGGCCCGGTGGTGTGACGGGGAGGCAGGGTAGGTGAGGTGCAGGGTTGCAGGGACAGCGCGGCATGGTGCCGGATGGCACGGGTGTACTCACTCAGTAAGAGATGCACAAAGTCATCGGTAAACCAAACGGCTGGATGGACGGGTCCCGCATCCAGCTGCAGTGTCTCTCCCCGGACAGGTGATGGCGGCTGTCTGTCCCTGCACCTTTGTGTACTGTTTGACTATGATGGGTCCCCAACGGTAGTCCGCTCCCCGGTGTATGGATGCCGGAGGAGCCCGTTTGCCCACAGGCGCTGGCCGTTGGGTCTCTAGCCTTAGGCGGTAGCTGTATACCCTCATGGTGCGGACAGTTGCCTTCTAACGGGTCTTTGGCTGTTAGGAAACCATTGGGGTTCCTGTCACACTCGGATTTGACTGTTGACGGTGACTCCAAGCCTAGTCGGGGTCCGATGGCTCTGCCGGTGTGTGCTGGCTTCACTTCGCTCCCCGGTCAGTACCGGCGGGCCACCGCCCATCCCCGGTCCTACGGTTCCGCGTTGATTCATCACTCCTGCAGACGGCCACCACCGTCTGCCAACCTTGTTGTCAGTGCCTGGGCCAGAAACCCAGACACTCTCCACTTTACTCCTCTGACTTCAACCTCCAGGACAAATCTGTCACTTTTCCCACCTCCAGGCCTGTGAACTCCTCGGTGGGTGGGGCTAACCGCTTGGCTCCACTCCACCGGGTGTGGACATCAGACCCTGGAGGGAGGCAACAAGGATTTTGTGTTTGGCTAATGTTACTGTCTAGTGGGGGTGGGGGTGTGTGTGTGTTACCTGTGACGACCTGGCTAGTCCAGGGCGTCATACTTCCATAACACCTCAGCAGTGCCACAGGCTGATCACCTCCATGCCACGCTGTATTGATGCAGTAATTCATGCAAAAGGAGCCCCGACCAAGTATTGAGGCATTTACTGTACAGACTTTTCAGTATACGCCAACATTTCTGAGTTTAAAATCATTTTTTCAGTTGATCTTATATATATTCTAATTTTCTGAGATAATGACTTTTGGGCTTTTGTTGGCTGTAAGCCACAATCATCAACATTAACAAATATAAACACTTGAAATAGATCACTCTGTGTGTAATGACTCTATCTAATATATAAAGCTGAATGTGTGTATGTGTGTGTGTATGTCCAGGATTTGCATCTGCACCGTCGCAGCTACAGCCACAAAATTTTGCACACTCACACTTCTGGACCCCGAGAGTGTCCTAGGCTATGTTTTGAGGAGAAATTTTAACCCCGCGCTTTACAGTTATTCGCCAAAAGACCTGCCTCTATTAAAGTGAATGGAGCTGGGAGCCACAGTGCAGCCAGAACTTCAGAAGAATGCGCAGCCACGCCCTTATATGGAATATTGGCGTGTCACAATGCAGCCAGGGAAAGAGACAGACACAGACAGAGAAAGAGGCAGACACAGACAGGGTAAGAAACAGACATAGACAGGGTAAGAGACACAAAGAGACAGACATAGACAAAGAGACAGACTGACAGGGAAAGAGACAGAGAAAGAGACAGAGACAGACACAGGGAACTAGACAGACAGGGAAAGAAAGGAAAAGAGACATACAGGGTAAGAGACAGACAAAGACAGGTAAAGAGAAAGACAAAGAGACAGACACAGGGAAAGAGGGAAAGAGACAGACAGGGAAAGAGAGGGAAAGAGACAGACAGGGAAAGAGAGGGAAAGAGACAGAGAGGGAAAGAGACAGACAGGGAAAGAGACAGACAGGGAAAGTGACAGAGATAGATAGACAGACAGGGAAAGAGATAGATAGACAGACAGGGAAAGAGATTGAGACAGACGGAGAAAGAGACAGAGACAGTCAGAGACAGACAGGGAAAGAGACAGATAGACAAAGAGATAGAGAGAGAGACAGAGAGATATATACAGAGGGGGAGACAGACAGAGAATGGGAGAGAAACAGAGAGACAGTTACTATCCCGGTCATTAATACATTCTATTTTGTTAACAACAGTTATTAACCCGGGCGAAGCCGGGTAGTACAGCTAGTATAATATATAGGAAGAGATCCCTCTGTGTGTAATGACTCTATATAATATATAGGAATAAATTCCTCTGTGTGTAATGACTCTATATAATATATGTGTTTCCCTTTTAGTATTGAATTACTGAAATAAATTAACTTTTTGATGATATTCGAATTTATTGAGATGCACTTGTATCTAAGGGTGATAATTTCCTTAAATGTCTTTTGAATAATCGGCACCCCTTAGAAAGCAACTGATTTAGAAAAATGTGATAGACAGGCAAAGCCCATCTGAGCCATAAGGTTGGGCTGTTCTAGTTAAGTTTAATCCCTTAAAGGGTTGGTCCAAAACCCATCTCTATTTTCCTATATAATCTAATCACTTTTCTAATATCCTCCAAATAAAAAATTGCCTACGGTTCCAACTCTAACTTTCTGTCTGCTTTTTTTTTTTTTACTTCTTATGATGTTTTGTTTGAGAATCCACATTGCATGCAGGGATAGTCAAATGGGATGTCATCGTAAATTACAATGAACAAACTAACAATGACAGATTAAAACAGAGGGGGAGAGGCAGTGACAGTGCGATCCCTCACCAACTCTAAAGAGAATTGACAGACCGTCGAGAGAGCTCACTGTCAGTGTGCACTGAAAACAATAGAACATGGCAAATAGGAAGAACAGAGACCAGCTCAGCCCAGGGAACTGATGTCACCGCCTAGAAATGGGATGACATCAGTGATGTCTGTTTAGAGGGCAGCGATGGCCTCTGCTCACCGTGTTCTCTCCTTTTCAATCAATGACAGTGCACTCTCTTTCCAGATCATCACTTCTCTTTAGAGCCGGCGAGTGAGCATATTGTCAGTGTGCAGCCAAAAGAATACAGAGCAGAGATAGGGGGTGTATACTGAGCATGCATCAGAATTGACAACCGGCACATACTCAGTACAGCAGGGACTGGCCCAGCCCTTGAAACGCATGTC
This sequence comes from Anomaloglossus baeobatrachus, assembly GCF_048569485.1. Lineage (NCBI taxonomy): Eukaryota > Metazoa > Chordata > Amphibia > Anura > Aromobatidae > Anomaloglossus > Anomaloglossus baeobatrachus. The sequence goes on from NC_134357.1 coordinate 70,801,374, forward strand.
ATTGATGACACTTTGTTTCAGGGTGGTTAGAGCAGCTGCACAGTGATTGCAGCTCTGTCCCCCTGATGACGTTTTGTTTGAATATCTCGAAATGTACTGGAGATTGTCAAATTAAATGTTATCAGAAATAAAACAAAAAAAGTATACAAAAAGAGTGGAGAGAACAGTGAGGAATTTTTAATTGAAATATATTAGAAAAGTGATTAGATTGTTAAATGACATAGATAGACATATAGTATTAAATTTACTTTTGGCTTTGGACCTCCCCTTTGAGCTATGGTTTGAAAAAGACTTTTTATAAGACAAACTTAGAACCTACTAGTTTAACTTAAAAGTGTTCATAACGTGGAAAGAACGTAAGCATGAGTGATCCTTAATCTGACTTGCACTTTCATTCTCTATGGGCCATTGACTTGTAGTGCAAGTAATACTACCGTATTAGCAATGAGTGAGCACTACCATGCTCAGGAGGTCAGTACTCGTAACTAGTGATGAGCGAGCATTACCATGCTCAGGTGTTCGGTAATCGTAATGATTAGTCATGAGCAAGCCCTACCATGACTGGGTGCTCGGTACTCGTAACAACTAGTGATGAGTGGGCACTACCATGCTCAGTTGCTCAGTACTCGTAACTAGTGATGAGCGAGCACTACCATACTCAGGTGCTCGGTACTTGTAATGACAAGTGATTAGTGACAACTACCATGCTCGGGGGTGCTCGGTACTCATAATGACTAGTGATGAGTGAGCACTACCATGATCAGGGGGCTCAATACTCGTAACTAGTGATGAGTGGGCACTGCCATGTTCGGGTGCTCGATATTCATAACTAGTGATGAGCGAGCACGATCATGCTCGGGTGGTCAGTACTCGTAGCTAGTGATGAGCGAGCACTGCCATGCTCGGGTGGTCAGTACTTGTAACTAGTGATGAGCGAGCACTACCATGCTCCGGCGCTCTGTACTTATAACTAGTGATGAGCGGACACTACCATATTTGTGTGCTCGGTACTCGTTAAAATCAGTAGGACACTTGGATGAGCACAACTCGTGTACGGAGTACAATGAAAGTTAATGGGGAACTCAAGCAATTTTCCAGAAGATCTTATCACTACTGATTCCGGAAGATTCCAGACGATCTCATCACTACTTACGTTCATAGACTGACTCTCCCTTCAACTTTCTGGCCTGAAAGGTGTATTGAAAATGGTTTCTAATGAAAATAAACAATCAGTCATTGACTTTCCACAGGACGCGATGTTTCAGTAACCTTTACTTCACTTCTACTAATGAGCACTAAAATGAACGCAACAAAAATATTCTTTTCTGATAGTTCGGGAGAACATGCTGAACCGAAATGTCAGACCATGTATGCTTGGTGGTGGGAGATGTTTCCTTACCATTGCACGTGGGTTTCACAGCATTGTCTGTAATCAATGTCAAATTCTTAAGTTACTAAAGAAAAAAAAATGTGCCGTAAGTATTTTTATGAAGTATACATTTTACAGCCCTCAAACATTGATTAGATTGATTAGAGTCTATTAGTTATCTATTGGTATGCAAAAGACTACCTAGTTGGAAGCTGAAGCGACCTGTGACTTGCCGAGCTCGGTGGATGCCAAACTGCATACTTGCTAGCAGTCCTTGGGACAGTCCTGTAGACCAAAAGAGAAGGGGCCTAGCAAGTCGATTCCCTGAAATTGATGTCTTGGGAGGTTCTTGTTGTTTTTAAGGCCTTTAATATCATTGTAGGCTGAGGCTTGACCCAAACTTTGTATATGTTGTTAAAGGTGTTGACCGGTGAAAACCTATTTGCCAGATAGGTGTTTCTTTCTGATTGGTGGATCAGGAATCAGGGAATTTTTAACCCCTCTAGAATGAAGCAGCAGGGCGCATGTCCAGCAGCACTCCATTCATTCCTTCTGCAGTTCTGCACTCAGCTTTTATCAGCAGTCCCATAAAAAAAGAATGAAACGGCAATTGGGCATCCAATCCACCAAAACATTTTGGAAAAGGGATAAAAGGTCGCCATTGGGTATAAAAATTCCCCATTCTGCCAATGGGTGCAGTGGTGGGACACCAACCGATCAGCGAGTTGTCACATATCCTGAGTTATGTGGCTAGGTGATAACTATTGTTTTCACTGCATACCCCCTGTAAGTATGTAATCACTACCAGTGTAGAGCAAGCACGGAACACACATGGCTTGATACTTAAGCCCAACTTGATGATCAGATGGATAGGTCATGAAGGAGACCGGTAAGTGCATCATATGATTACAGATGTCCATCATTACTTAAATGGGACGTTACAACATATTGTAATTTTCCACCCCTTTTTAAAACCTTATTAAGGGCCTAAGGACACAAAAGAAAAAGGTCCTCCAGACGGGATGTCCATCTACAAGACTAAAGACTGTTATGCTCACACAGTGCTAGGGATCCTGAGAACTAGCAACGCGTAGTACTCGTTGCCCAGGCACTTTCACAAAGGGAGGAAGTACCTTAAATAGTTGCAGCTGACCTGAGAGGCACTTTTGGGTTAAGGGTACGCTGGTCTTTTAAGAAAGGGGGCGAGACCACCCGCGATCCTTTAGAGCAGAAGCAGGAAGACTGTGATGAAAACACAGCGACAACAGCATGAGACGGGAATGGAGCAACCACCGCAGGAGAGACAGATGGGTGAGCGAGTCGACGGGGCAGGACAATACGGGGATGCTGGTGTGGGTGTTACAGAAACCTGCTAGAAAGACTCTGATTTACTGCACCATGTACTACTACATTTCCTTTGCTAAGTGACTGGCCACACTCTTCTTCTCCTACAATATCTGATTCCCAGAGGATAGAGAAGCAACAGATGACGGGGGCTCATACCCAGGTGAGAAAAACTCGTAGCAAGTATATAAGCAGAACACTGTCCTTCTGATCACAGGCACACCAACACCGTATCAATGGCTATGAAATACCACTGCAGACCATTTGTTCTGGTCCTCAAAAATAAAATTGGACTGACCATTTAGCAGATTGTAAAACACAATAGTCTTCCCATTAAATGCCCCATTCATGTCCCATGGACTGTTCCAGTTTTCCTAGTTACTAAAATATATTAGATAGAAAAAAAACTACCTTAAAATTTGTTACCCCACCAACAAAATGTGTCATCCATCTACAGGATAAAGAGATGGTCGTGCATGCACAGTGGTGGCACATTTTTCAGATCCTTAGATGGTGAGCCTGAAGTGATGAGCCAGGGAGGCCTCTGGCTGTGTAGTCGTGGCAGCAGTGAATTCAAGGCACACCCCTGGCTCCATCACTCCTTCAATGTTGGGGACTGGCTTGGTAGGACAATGGGTGTCAGTATCTTCGTCGGAAGGTACACAAACAGTCCTCAGGCAGAAGTTGATGCCAATAAAAGATAACATTTATTTTTCACAGATACAATCCGGTCAGCAGATTTCGGCAATTCCTGTGGAGCTGGGGACAACCTGCCCAAACGCGCCCTCTAGTGGGGATATGCCCTGGGTACTCCGCTTCTCCGGGCTCCCACTCCTAGGTCAAGCACACACCGGACCCACACCAGCGGAATCAGACCTTGAGGTTGCGTACTCCTCCGTTGCTCCGGCGTCCCCTGATGTTCCGCTCATACACACTGCCACCGATGGTCACACACTGCTGTCCCGGATCCGACTCCCTTCCACACACACAGACCCTCCCTAGCCATCCAGCCGACTCCTCCTCCCCGGTGGCAACAGCCGTCCCACCCGGCCACTAGGGGGTGCCCTAACACTAAAATACAATACAATATTAAAATACAACACTTTTATTAATAACATTTCCGGTCTTTCAGTAGGGGTTATGAGCACCCACTACAAGCCCATCATCCCCCGGATGCTTCATCACAACTCCATTCACTTCTATGGGTCTGCAGCAAATGAAGTGAATGAAGCAGTAGTCGTATATGTGTACTAATGGACAATTTCCACTTAGGACACAAAATTCCCATTCTTGTGGACGGATGATAATTTTTTTTCTGGGGGGTTATTCCCTTTCAATGGTTATCGCCACCATTAACAGAATGGGTGATAGATGAAGAGAAGAGATGTGACCCCCAATGATTCCAAAAACAACTCTGAAATGTCCTCCCAGGAGACTGAGGAAGATCGACAATTACAGTGCTTCACTTTTTCCAGCAGCCTCTCCAAGAATAAATGAATTGGTGGCACCTATGTGGGATATTTCAGCAGCCAGGACAAGTAGTCACCTATCCCAAGGACTTTCAACATTGGTAAAAACCCTTTAAACAGAATCTGACCTCAGATTTGCACTCTCAAATCTGAGAGCAGCATGATGTAGGAGCAGAAACCCTGATTCCATTAATGTATCACTTACTTGTATTATCTTTTTTGATCTACCAGTTCTCTGAATGTTGAGCCCTCCAAAACCCCGCCCATACAACTGATTGGCAGGTTTCAGTGTACATTGTGCCAATCAGTGGTGGGGCTCATGAATTTTGAGGACTACAATACATGGTAGCAGGTTTACTAACCCTCTAGTGATAATCTCCTGCTGATAAAAAATGATTTGATTGAAACTACACTAAGCAGCCCAGTAAGTGACACATCGCTGGACTCAGTGTCTCTGTCTCTACATTATCCTGCTTTCAGATTATGTGACAAAGCAATGGTGACAGATTCCCATTAAGTATCTGTAGCGCCCTGAAGCCATCAGGGAGCTACAAGGTACTGCATCCCCACCATCTTGCAGGGCCTACCCCCCAGGGACCCAGAAGACCAATGCCGGTAATAACAAAAACACTCCAAATAATCCCTGTTTTACTGACAAATTTCCCATAGACTGGTGCCAGACTAGGGTTTTACCTAATGGATGGCCACTTAGATGTGGAGCCAATCCAGTCCACTAGACGACCAGGTGGAAGGGGCAACAGTGGACAGTCGGACGAGAAAGTAGTGAGTCGTCGTCGGTGACAGACGGACAGACGGAGAGCGAGTGAAGCCCTGACAGGAGTGTGACGGTAACCTTAGGGCCCAGGCGTTTGGCTGCCGGTGGAGTACGGTGGAGTGCTCCCGGAACCATAGCACCCACAGGGTACAGAATCCTATGTCAGGCAAATGCTCCAGGCAGACCTGATAAAATCTGCACAGTGAAGGAACCATCAAGGACCTCACTGGCCTTGAAGTTCGGGAGCAGCGGGAGAACCGGGGAACAGGACCAGAGACTCCGACCCCCAGGGTTCACGCTACCGTCATGTGGACTACCATAGAGAGACTACCAGGAGGGGACCCCCAGATGATTCAAACCACGGGGACCCACCAACCAGAGGCAGGTGCAGGGGAAAGAAGCCACCAGGTCTCTAAACCGGCACTGGAACTAAGGGGACAACAGACTGTGAGTAATGGAACCAGTTACACTGCAACCCCTTGTGTGGCCTACCTTCTTTCTGTACCCATCTACATCACCTACCCTCTGGGCCCCGGCCCCACTTGCGGAGGGCCAAACATCCAGGCTGCCACCAACACCAGCCCCAGTAGTGAGAAATGTGCAGGGCCGTATTTACCATTAGGCACCCGTGGTCCGGTGCCTGGGGCGGCAGGTTGTGGAGGGCGGCACCTTCAGGCAGCAAAAAAAAAATTTATTTTTTTTTAATTTTTTTTTTCTTCTTTTTTTCGGAGGGGGGAGGGGGGAGAGGCGCACCTCCATTTATTTGTGTCCACGTCAATTAAGACGTGAATACAAACAAACTGCGGCCGCCGAGCACAGGGAGCTGATTGACCCCGAAACTGCCGGCGCCTGCACTTCCGGGGTCACAGGCGCGAGCCAATCAGCTCCTTCCTCTGTGCTGCGTCCACTGCTGTGTGGACGTCACATGCAGAGTTCACAGCAGGACGCCGCGGAGGATGACGCGATGGAAGCCGGTGTCAGAAGAGGGTACTCACGTGAGCCAGGAAGATGGCGGCGGGCACAGGATCAGGTAAGTGCTCGCAGAGCTGAAGATTCATAAGGAGCGTGGGGGTGTCTCTAATGCAGACCGGAGATCTGCGCATGCGGGGGGGAGGCAGAGGCTGATACTGGGGGAGGCTGGAGGGAGGCAGAGGCTGATACTGGGAGGAGGCTGGAGGGAGGCAGAGGCTGATACTGGGGGGAGGCTGGAGGGAGGCAGAGGCTGATACTGGGGGGAGGCTGGAGGGAGGCAGAGGTTGATACTAGAGGGAGGCTGGAAGGAGGCAGAGGCTGATACTGGGGGGAGGGAGGCAGAGGCTGATACTGGGGGGAGGGAGGCAGAGGCTGATACTGGGGGGAGGCTGGAGGGAGGCTGGAGGGAGGCAGAGGCTGAGACTGGGGGATGGCAGAGGCTGAGACTGGGGGGAGGCAGAGGCTGAGACTGGGGGGAGGCAGAGGCTGAGACTGGGGGGAGGCTAGAGGGAGGCAGAGGCTGAGACTGGGGGGAGGCTATAGGGAGGCAGAGGCTGAGACTGGGGGGAGGCTGGAGGGAGGCAGAGGCTGACACTGGGGGGAGGCTGGAGGGAGGCAGAGGCTGAGACTGGGGGAGGCTGGAGGGAGGCAGAGGCTGAGACTGGGCGGAGGCTGGAGGGAGGCAGAGGCTGGGGGGGCTGGAGGGAGGCTGAGACTGGGGGGAGGCTGAGACTGGGGGGAGGCTGGAGGGAGGCTGAGACTGGGGGGAGGCTGAGACTGGGGGGAGGCTGGAGGGAGGCTGAGACTGAGGGGAGGTTAGAGGGAGGCTGAGACTGGGGGGAGGCTGGAGGGAGACTGAGACTGGGGGGAGACTGGAGGGAGGCTGAGACTGGGGGGAGGCTGAAGGGAGGCTGAGACTGGGGGAGGCTGAGGCTGAGACTGGGGGAGGCTGGAGGGAGGCTGAGGCTGAGACTGGGGGAGGCTGGAGGGAGGCTGAGGCTGAGACTGGGGGAGGCTGAAGGGAGGCTGAGGCTGAGACTGGGGGAGAGAGGCTGATGCTGAGGGAAGATAGAGGCTGATGCTTGGGGAGGCTGGGGGAGAGAGGCTGATGCTGAGGGAAGATAGAGGCTGATGCTGAGGGAAGATAGAGGCTGATGCTGAGGGAAGATAGAGGCTGATGCTGGGGGAGAGAGGCTGATGCTGGGGGAGAGAGGCTGATGCTGGGGGAGAGAGGGGCTAATGCTAGAGACAGAGGACAAGGGTTGAGGGATAGTGCAATGACAAAATCGATTGGGTGGGGGGAGTGTAAGGACTCAGAATAAGAGGGGGGCAGCATTGGGAGCTCATTATGGAGAAGGGGCAGCATGTGTGGGATCAGTATGGAGTGGAGCAATGTAGGGGAGTCAATATCAAGAGTGAAGTAGTGTGTGTGTGGGGGGGGTGTCTCAGCATAAACGTTAGTGTGGTGGTCTTAGCATGAGTGTGGCAACATGGAGGAGTCATTATGGAAAAGAGGAAGGCAGCATTAGGAGCTCATGGAGAGGGGCAGCATGCATGGGACATTGTGAGGAGGGGGCAGCATGCATGGGACATTGTGAGGAGGGGGCAGCATGCATGGGACATTGTGAGGAGGGGGCAGCATGCATGGGACATTGTGAGGAGGGGGCAGCATGCATGGGACATTGTGAGGAGGGGGAAGCATGCATGGGACATTGTCCTCACATCTTGCTGCTCCCCCCTCACAATGTACAGATCATATTTCATAATCGAGGAAGGTGTGGTGGGCATACAGTAGTTTATAAGTGAGGACAGTGTGGTGTTTTAGTTTATTAGGGGCAGTGTCTCAGTATATAAGTGGGGACGGTGTGGTGGGAATATTTTATACTCACTCTATGTTTTGATGCGCCTTTGGTGATCCCCATTGGGGGGGGGGTTAGTGCCCTTCATTTCTCATTGATACTTTTTAAAGTGTTTTACAGAGTAGATCTGCCTTAAACAGATGTCGTGTGCAAAAACTCAGTTTTACGTTGTCACTAAAGGACGCGACCACTTAAAGTGCCTAGGGCAGCACGAAGGCAAAATACAGCCCTGGAAATGTGCAGCAGCGGCTCCATTCCCATAATCGTAACCCGCAAGTGGCATCACGTATAAACTTTCATTTAATCTCTCCTGTTAATCTACCCCTTTTTAAAAAGCGTCCCCAGGACACGGAACCGGGCAACAACCACCAAGTGATATCTCCCCAGCAAAACACCGCCCGGGACCGAGTACCCCATAGCCCTCGGCGACACATATCTCTATAACATATGTTATTAAGAAATGCCAGCTGTTCTGTACTGATCTTGTCCACTTACTAAATAAAATAGTAGCCTATCTAATGATTATTTAAAACACTTCTGATCGCTTTGTTAAAGGGCATATCCAAAACTTTAGATTTTGATGGTCAATCCTTTGGAAAGATGATCAATTTCTGGTCAATGGGGTTGCGACCTCCAGCACCACCACTGATCAGCTTTTGTCAGTTCCGGTTGTGGCTGGATAGAAATAGTGCATGAAGTCGAAACAGTGAGGTTCGAACAATGTGTAGTGGCCACTCCGAGGTACTGCAGCTCAGCTCCTATTGAATTTCACCGTGCCAAGCTGTTTCGGTTCTTTACACTGCTTACAACCGATTGGCGATGGAGCAGCAAACGGCTGATATGTGGGGGTATCAGGTGTCAAAACCCCTCCGGCATGATTTTGACGACCTAGATTAAGGATAAGATAAACCCTTTAAATAAAAAAAATCAATTGAATTCTGTTATTTTAATTACATGAAATTTTATATGATGGCCACAATTGTCTCCAAGGTTGACTCTTATGGGGAAAATTTTGGAGGAGGGATCTGGTATGGCACTGGCGGTAGGAGCTGAATGCCACCCAGCTTCTATGTGTTACAGCAAATTAGCTATGACAACCAAATGTTCTGGGTGTGCACAGTGTGGAGGGGTGATCGTGGGACAATAAGTCACACATTTGTACGCCGCACAGTGGATATAAGGCAGAAGTTAATATGTGGAGGAGCAGAGTATATACAGTGTTTATTCTTTCAGCTGTTCGTTATAGCCAATTTAGGACAGGAGGTGATTTTCTCTCTGCCATAAAGTGCTACATCAAAAGAAACACAGTTGTTATGAGAAGTCCTTTGGCAGCAATGTGCATCAGAAGGTCATGCAAACAAGTTATGTGACCACGTCGTCGCTGCCACTGCCCACTACAGAGGAGGCCCGGCCGAGGAATCATTATGTTTTCTAAACACATTAAGTCAGTTTATAGGGTTGAAATTGGAGTAACGTCAAAATGTCACTCAAAGCAAAGTCTTCCCCTCT